>NC_143398.1:238334831-238989371 GCF_052110815.1 Crocodylus siamensis | reverse complement strand
TTAAATCACAAACCAGTTCATAGAAGTAGCCTTCGAGATAGAAGCTTACAGCTATCCTACCAGTGGGGTTAATTTCTGCCAATAACCTTGAATTCCTGTAACCAGTGTACTCTGTTCTCAATTCGGGAAAGTATCCTTAGTCAGCAAAGGACTTAAGCATATACTTAACCCATCCTGAAGTCAAATGAGACTTAAGTGCTTTGTTGAATAAGCATAAGCCAAAATCCATCCTTTCTTGAATTGGGATTGTCTTCCTTCAGAACAAGTAAAATGTACATGCCATGCAGTCCTAATATTTCAGGCATGTTGGGTAAAAGGAAGGAATTGTTTAATATTAGTTTGTTTTTTAGTTGGGGTATAAGGCATATTGAAATCTTGAGTCTATAGAAATGTGTTTATTATACTCTGCATATTGTGTGCAGATTTAGATGTAGATATAGGTAGGAAACTTTTAGATGTAGATAGGAAACAATTTTGGAGTATCTGTATTAAAATGAGCTTGTTGTAAGAAAATAGTCACTTATATTACATGTGAAAAATGTCTTTCTGATGACAAAGACAGGGAAAATGTCCTCATTCATTCTGACTGATACTAATAAGTCACTGGAGGGGAAATCATGTGTTTAGTTATTCTGAGAGACCTTTCTTAGAGACCCCTGTTAGCAAACTGATTGTGTGCTATTTAATTGCATGAAATCAGCAAATATCAAAAAGGTGTTTTAAAATAGTGTGAGAGACTCTGCCTGGAAGCCTTGATTTCACCTGTCTCTTGGAGTTCTCAAATCATGTGTTAAGAAGTTACCCTAATTTTGGTTTTTTTCCCCCCTTGAAGTCTGAGGCATATAGGCTGCGTTCACTTAAGGTGACTGCAGCTGGACTGTCAACTTTTGTACACCATTATGGCCCAATTGAAATCAGTAGCACTGTGAAAGTTCACACCAGCTGAGCATCTGGAACACCCTGGAATACCTTTATGGACTCCTGGGGTCCTCTGAACTCCAAGTGACATTGTGCTCTATGTGAGAGTTTAGTAATTTAACACGCAAGAGAAAATCTAGTAAGCCACATTCTCCATCCCCTTTGCCCCTTGTGTAGCCATTTGCACCAAGCAAAGTTACTACTGCGACTCGATACCACTTTTTTAAACCCACTGTCACCTCCTGTTATTGACAACGTAAGAGACAAAGTGTTGGAGAATCAGGCCCAGTACTTCTTATGAATCAAGTAAATGGTTGGTTTCCTTTGAATAATCAAATAGTAAAATTAGCAGAGGGCTAACAAAGACATTCTTTACTCTGCTCCTTTCAGTGCTCCAGGTGTCCTTCCCAGGGCAGGGGAGGAAACACCAAAATGTCATCTTTTGTGACTTTCTCCTATATGTCCTGAGGAGAGACTGACCTCATGAGGAGTCTGTGGGTTTTTTTGGTTCATGCATTTTGCTGCCATTAGGAAACTAGTATTGAATTCCGATGTGGTATTTCAGTTGGAAAAAGAAAATCCTGTTTTCAGAGTGGAGGAAGAGGGCTTGGATTATGACCAGGCTGCTAAAATGATTTAAAATATCAATGTCTTCTGTCTGGAGTTAATGTTGAAGTTGCATCTCCACAGCTGGCCAGCTAGAATTCTGTAAATCCAAGGCCTACAGAAACATTTAAGAAACTTTCATCCTCAAATCTTTGCTGTTTGAAAGTACTTCAGCCACCCATCATCTTACCTGTGTCTTAATGCTTGATTTTAGTTACTAACTTGCCAGTCTCGCTGAGTATAAATAGATGTCTCCTTTGTGTTGCTATAACACTTTTTACTCATTCACTTGTATACAGACATGTATCATTTGTCATGCCACAGGTGCCTAAATTCATGGCCCCTGACAGAAGGCAGCAATAGTTTCTGCTGCTTCCTTGTGGCAGATGTCTGTTAGCTTTATGGCATGAGTGCAAGCATCCTGGAGCTGTCTGCACTCTCCAGCATCCCCAGGCAGTCGCTCTTGATGGCTTGAGGGACCTGATCCTATGCACCTGCTCAGGATCAAGCCCCAGGAGCCCCTGGCCAGCTTTCTTCACTCAGGGTAGAAGCAGATGTGGCCTGACATCCATTTGTGTCCCCCATAAAAAATGTTTATGGGGTACAAACAGTGAGCAAATAGATGTCCCTACCTTTTGTCATGCCACATGACACAAATCAGTGGTACAACAAAAGGTAGTAATAAATTCTGCTGCTTTATTGCAGTGGATGTCTACTGGCTCTCTGCTTAGGGAGAGGTGCACTGAGGGAATCTCAGGCCATCCCTCTACAAGTGGTGGGGAAGACAGGATTCCCTACTTAAATCCACCTCAGGAGCTCGGGGGCATGTCATCATAAGTGGGGAAGGCCCATGCTGGTCCTAGCTTGGAGCCAAAGGACCTGGGGAATCCCTGGTGCCATATGCTTCCAGACTGGGACCCACTCACCCAGACCTGCTACTGGGGTCACATCTAGGTAAGTGGGAAAGCTGGGCAGGTGCCTTCAAGGCTTGAGGAGCCTGATTCTGCCTGGTAATTTCTGGGGTGAGCTGGACCAGGCCCCTCAAGCCCCACAAGAACTTATCGCCCTTTGTCCCACACCTTCAATAGGCAGGACAAGGGATGATATGTTTCACCCAATGAAGCAGATCAGTTGTGCCATGACACATCATGGCATGGCAGACCCGCTGCATTCGGCCATGTCTATTTCTAGCCTAAGGTCCTGGAAACCAATGGACAAGGCCGGATAACATGTTTTGTCCAGTGAACTGCAGCAGAGATGATGGATGTACCAGGAGGGGGCAGCCTAAAGGTCACCGTGCTCTCACCTAGTGCCCCTCACTGCATCCAGTTTGCCTATAAGGCACCTTTCATTCTCACCCAACATGTCTTGATCATAAATATTAAAGGGAGGCTACCTCTCTCGTCTTCCCAGTCACAGTGCTCCTACCTTGCATCTTGCTTCTATAAAGGGGGTCCTGAGCACCCCAGCCTTATGGGCTATGCATGGCTCCAGCCACCCTTGTACCACACCCCAAGCCTTGCAGATGTACCAGATGTTGTTTGGTCCATCTCTTAGCACGCCCCCCACAGGTGCCCAGGCTCTCCAGCCCTCATCTCTCAGCACACTACCCCTTTTGCCCTGGGGCTTCTCACTGCCCCCTTCACTCTGGAGGTTACCACACAGCCCCAGTGCTGTGCCCACTCTGGCACTGGGGTCCCCACACTACCATGGGTCCCCTATGAGGCCTCCTCCAACCCCCATAGCCTCACCCAAACCACCAGTGTAAACCATCAATGCAAACTCAAGCCCTTTGGCTATAACATAAACCTAAGCCATCTGGCCATAATCACCTTTGAGTCTGTCACTGGGTTTCTTCATCTCTCACCTGAATAACTGTCCATGCATACTAGCTTCTTCCTTTTTCTCACTCAGGCAGAGTTCCTACCCCTACAGCTGCTGGGAGGCAACTGCCTGCCCTGCCTCAGCCTGGAAGTTATATAGGAGCCAGGCCCTGCCCCTTCTGGTCAGCTGACTCCCACCGGTCTCCCTGGCAACCCACAGCTGGGCTCCTCACTCGCTGCTCTACTTCCCCTGGTTATCAAAAGGCAGCTGGTTATAAAATGTATAATAAAAAGTGGCAGGGAAAATGATTGTTTTGAATGATCTTGTTTACTTCGTTCAGAGCCCAAACCTGTTCTTAGAAGCCTCTAAAGAGGTGTCATTTCCTGTTGCCTAAATGAGCATAAGCCTTGTTTTCAGACTGCAGTAATTGTTTTGCATTGTTTTGTCCTCTAATAATTGCCCTTTTGAGCTGCTACTCAGCCAGATCTTAAGTTTGCTGCCCTGGTAGAAGCTGAAGAGGTGGGGACAGAATGGCCTGTGTTCCAGCTAATGTCCCTATGCTTTGTAAGCTGTGATACTTGAACTGAAAAATATAGTCAGGCCTGCCACTTGCAATATCAATACCCAGCGAGAGCAATAGTAACACTCCTAAATGAGTCCCCTTTGGGTGCTTCAGGTTTTAGAGAGTGCATGTAAATATGGGAAGGTTCTTGTCCAGAAAGCAGGAAAAGGTGATGAGCTACTTAAAGGCTGCTTTTACACACTATATGTAATAAGCCAGAAAGACTGTGCTAGTATGAATAGCAGCATGGCAAAGAAGCATGTGGCTCTGTTTTCTTGTTGCAGGTACTTGCAGGAATGAATGTTTACTCTGCTGAATTTGAAAGGATAAAGGAAGAATACGGTGTCCGGGGATACCCTACCATCTGCTATTTTGAGTCAGTCTTGCTTATTTCTTCTTTAGAAATCATATGCTAAATTGTAATTTCTTGTTCCTCCTTATCATCCAGGGCAGGGGCTAAAACTTGTTTTGTTGCATTAATAGGAAAGGAAAGTTCCTCTTCCACTATGAGAATTATGGTGCTACAGCAAAGGATATAGCAGAATGGCTGAAAAGGTAAGGTATTGTACTTTATGAACTGTACCTCTTATGTATATACTTGCTGTGAACAGCAGATCAGTCCAGGGATGGCATCTCTTCCTTCTCTGCCCCCACCCTGCCTCCCCAGAACAAATAAACCTTGACTAACCTGTTACAGCTAAACTTTGCTCTAATGGTTGTTTTCATCATGCCTGCCTTCTTAACATTTGTATTATGTGCCTAATATAAGACTATCTTTGACCAGTATGTTGTGAACAGAAGGATCTGCTGTTCTTTGGGCCCCAACTCCATTAAAATGTGGACCTAAATTTTTAGGTGCTTGTTTGTGGGTAATCAACAGTAAATGCTTTGAAACACAAGACAGTATAATGTGTTTCAGCACTTGAAATCAGCAGGAGCTGTTAAAGGGTGTTGATTTACCATATTTACTCAATCCAAGATGATTGTTCCCTGCCCCCACACACACACATTTAACATGAGTGGGGGAAGCCCTTTGTCTGGAATTTGAATACAAGGTGGGGCTCTGGCTCCAACTTGGACTCAGGTTAGGAGCTGCAGCTGCTGTCCCGCTGCCACCTTTATTGCTCCCCCATCCTGCAGCTCTAGTTGGGAGTACTGAGCTCCAGCTCTGGCCCTGGCCTTGGGGCAAGAGCTGCCATTGTCACAATCACTGCTGTCTGTCTGGGCAGAGGCTAGAGCTGGAGCTGTGACCAAAGGTAAGCAATGGTGGAGATGGGAGCTAAGTATGAGGGAGGCAGAAGCATTGGGGGGAAGGGAGGGACAGGAGGCAAGGTGTGGGGGTGTGCAAGGAAACTGAGGAATGGGGAGGAAGACAGGTGGCAGTGGGCAAGGTATGCAGGGGACAAGGGTTAGGGGTCAGGCTGCTTTCCACGCTGCAGCTGTGGGAGGAATGATTTTAAGATGACCCTCTGATAATTTGATTCTATACATGGAAAATTATAACAGACTTACAAATTTCCTATATATAAAATCTAATTATCGGGGTGGGGGATTGTCTTAAAGTTGAAGTCATCTTGTATTTGGGGAAAATATGGTAGTCATGAAAAATCAAAGCAGCTGAAATCCTAACTCTTTTAAAAAAAAAAAAATGATTCCATAAGTGCCTCTGATGGTACCAAGCTTGGTGCGATGGACTCTACCTGTAGGTAGTTATTTGTCATGGCAAATACTTTGGGGGTTGCAGGGATTTATGGAAATTGCAGTGGAGTTGCTATAAACATTTGCTGAAACACTTGCTTGATGTAGATGTTCAGTGGGGCAAATCAACGTAGCTTCCTGAAAATCGGTGGAAGTACTTGTACAATGTATGAGAGTCTCTAAAATAAATACTAGTTCATGGCAGCTATGTTTCCCTTCCACTCCCCCAACTTTATTTTTCCTCTGCCCATCTGGATTAATAGCTTGGAGAACCTAGCCTCCTCCTTTTTCCCTTTGCTGTCTCTTGTCCCCTCTTTACTGCTGTTGAAGTGCAGAGGAACTGGTATCAGGCGTAGCAGTTGGCCTGGACTTGCAGACATTTCACCCTGCTGAGACCCAGGAGTGCAGCCTAGGCATTGCTCTGTGACATCAACAGGAGACTTGGATGCGCAGGGGGGCAAAATGCTGAGGCTGAGTAATACGGTCTGGATCAAAGAGGAGAAATTTGGCCATAGTCTTTAAGCCTCTTTCAGCCCATTAAGCCTTCAGACATGAATGAGCAAGAAAGCAGCTCTGGAGACAACACTGAGATGATCACTCCCTTGGAGCAAGGATATATGACTTCATCACCCAGACCTTTTTATGCTTTTCAGCTCTGCAAGGATGTGGTTATCTCCTGGCTACCACATGTGAGACATTAGATGTTTGCAAAGGGGGGAGGGTTCAGTCTGCCCACATAATATCCAGATAATCCCTGTAATATGCAGTGCTTTTATATCAGTGCTGCGACAGCTAGTGAACACAGCTACTGGAGGCAGAGCAGAACAGCTGCAAGCTCTTTCCAATGATAATCTCTGCTAACAAGCCACGGTGGGCTTTGACTGATATTTCAGCAGGCCAGAGATAAAGACAGCTGTTTGTCCTCACTTAGTTTTCAGTACACGCTTAATAGTTTCCCAAAAGACAATCTCAGCAGTTGCTTTTTTGCCCCTTTTTGTATCTTTTTAAAGAAATCACTTTCAGGAATTGTGCATACTTAATATCTCTGGTAATTGCTGTTACAATTAATATTGTATACAGGATAAATCTAGTACATGCATAATATCATATCACTTAGAGGGATATTCAGTACAAGCAATCAAATGCTGTGGCAAGGTTTTGAGAGCCTAAAATTGTAATTAAATAGCTACAGGACAAATGCATATGCTGTAAATTTTAAGTATCCTTTAAGTTCTTACCAAAAAACTCAACAATAGTTATCAGTACATAGTTCAAGGATATCTAATAACTGATGATAATTATTTTTTTTGGCAGTATTTGTCTCAGGCTATTTCTCTTTACCTCCATTGCATGTGGAAATTAGTTCTCTTTTTAAAACAACAACAACAAAAAAATAGGGGGAAAGCTGCTGACTGTGCCGTGGCAGAACTTTGGATCCAGTATCCTGTCTCTAAGCTTCGGGAGGGCTTGCATCTGGGTTCAGATTTCTCAGCTTGGGTTGTCTTGAGCGTGAGAGGAACTGGAGGGCAAAGAGAGGCGACTGAAAACCCAGCATCGTGCTCTGCTTTCCTGTACAGCATCATGATCTGATGGGTAGGCTGGCTGACAACACTGAGCAGCAGGGATTTGTCACTGCAGGGATGTCTGTTGTGGTAGGTGATAGGACAGACCTCTGTGATGTGTTTACATACATGAATGTGTACATGCTTATGCCCATATGCACTGTGTGTACATGTGGAGTGTATGCATGTTGGGAAACTAGTGGAGACCTTTTGAGACTGAAAGATTCTGAAATTTGCAAGAGGCAGGTAGCTCCTGCAAAGCAACAGCCTTGCTTTTCACCTTCCTCCTTCCCTGTAGATCGGCTTTCAGTATTTGGTCAGTCAATCACTTTGACCCTAAACTTTGCGGGGGTGGGGAACAGCATGGGATTGGGGATGATTTTATATAAGGGAAAGTGATCAAGTCAGCTAGGTTTATGCCTGTCCTGACCTTTTTCTTCCAGGCAGGGTTTAATTCTGAGGACCCCAGCATCTCTCACTACTTAGTCAAGGTTGTTCTCTCTCACACTGGAGGTTTCTAATGCATCAATCTGTAGATACTTGGCTTCCCTTATCTTGCTAATAGACACAGAGATAGATCTGGCTGCTATCTCACTAAGGCTTAAGGGTAGTTTTATGAGGCTACCAAAGGAGACAATTGTACTCAGTGCGCTCCTTAGCTACTGTCTTGGGTACTCTCCTGTACTAGAGCTTTTTCCTTTGCACTAAATTCTTAATATCTACCTTTTTTAGCTCCATCAATCTAGATGGTTTGCCAGACAGCTGCAAACTGCCTTAGTGGATACTTAACTCATCTCTTAGTTGACTTTTTTGACCTCCTGTTGGGCTGTACCTTACTGCTCAGCTGTTCAATTAATGCACTCCACTTGCTGTCGTTTGTTAGTTTAATTAGCTCTTGATTACCCTCCCAGCCTTCTCTGTCATTCCCTGTCTTTGCAAACCTCATGGCCAAAGACAATGCTCATGGTGTTTAAATAGCGTTTCAGATTTTTCTTGCTGTCTAGCATCAAGATGTCTCCTTTGCTTCTATCTAGTCATACACCCACACAGTCATGACTAAGCAAGATTCTTGTATAAACTGCATTCTCCTCCGTGTATTAGTTAGGTACCAAAATAGATGATTTGGGATCACTGACATTTGTCTTGCTCTTGTCTGTTAATGCCTTTAAGGTGACCAGATTCTCTCTGACTCAGTCAAGTTCTGTCCCTCTTTAAAATCTGCATCTTTTACAGATTGCCTGCAAATTACTTGCATGGGGCAAAGAACAGACAACTAGCAAGTGGCTTTTTTTTTCTGTACAATTCATTGCTTGATCCACCTGCTAAGGCACTACCAGCCCACTTACCTTTTACCCACTTGTAGGTTCTCTCCATTTCTTTTTAAGATACTGAATTCACCAAGGCAGGGATTGTACTTTGTGTCTACACTGCCTGGTACAATGGCACCCTGATCTTTGATTTGAGATTCCTGAATGTTTCTTATGTATAAAAAGGCCAGTGAAATGTGCTTCCTGGTTCACCAGACCTTGCTTTTTATTCTTGGATCATTTCCCCCAGTATGTGTTGATGCTGTCTGCTACTTCTGTCTGTCTCCCTTTTTCTGCTGTTACCAAACTAGGCTTTCAGCTTGGAAAGGAGCAAGGCAAGATAAATGAGTTATCTACTTTCCATGCCCTGTTCCAGGCAGCTGAAACAGTATTAGGTTTTAATCAAACATAGCAAATCTGCTTCGTTAGAGAGAGGCCAGATGTAAGCTTTCTCTTTTGGATGGGGTTTGGACCTAGTGCAGCCAGCTAAATCAATACCATCTCCAGAGTCTCGATTTAGATGTTCCTGCAGGCTACAATCAGACCTAGACAGGTTACAAGGGTGGGCGGACGAGAAGAGGATGGGTTTCAACACAGACAAGTGCAAGGTGATGCACCTCGGGAGGAACAACCGGCACTATACCTACAGGTTGGGGAACTCCCCTCTTATCAGCACGGAGGCGGAAAGGGATCTGGGGGTCATCATTGACTCCAAGATGAACATGGGCTGGCAGTGTGGGGAGGCAGTCAGGAAGGCCAACCGCACCTTGGCATGCATCCACAGATGCATCTCGAGCAGGTCCAGGGAGGTGATCCTCCTGCTCTATGCGGCACTGGTCAGGCCGCAGCTGGAGTACTGCATCCAGTTCTGGGCGCTGCACTTCAGGAGGGATGTGGACAGCATGGAGAGGATCCAGAGGAGGGCCACTCATATGATAGGGCCTGCCCTGCTGTCCCCGATGAGGACAGGCTGCGGGACCTGAACCTGTTCAGCCTCCACAAGAGAAGGCTGAGGGGGGATCTGGTGGCCTGTTATAAACTAGTCAGGGAGGATCAGCAGGCATTGGGGAAGTCACTGTTCCCCCGAGCACTGCCAGGAGTGACCAGGAATAATGGTCACAAGCTGGCAGAGGGAAGGTTTAGGTTAGATATCAGGAGGCGCGACTTCACGGTCAGGGTGGCTAGGATCTGGAACCAGCTTCCAAGAGAAGTGGTGCAGGCTCCTACCCTGGGGGTGTTTAAGAGGAGGTTGGATGTACACCTTGCTGGGGTCATTTGACCCCAGTACTCTTTCCTGCCATGGCAGGGGGTCGGACTAGATGATCTGCTCAGGTCCCTTCCGACCCTACAAACTATGTTTGGCTCTGCTTTTATTATTAACAGTATTTTAATAAATAAAAAGTCGAGTTTAGTGTAGTCTCTGTTTAGCATGTGCTAAGTTTTATCCCTTTTAATGTACATTCATGGAAGCAAGGAAGAATCTTGTTCCTGAAAGCTTGTCCAACAGCTTGCCTAGCTAAAAATAAGACAAAAAAGCCTTGCTCTTTGGTGACTTAAAGCACTAAGCCAGAACTTGGGGGATGAGGGTTCAGCTCCCAGCTCCATTTCAGATTTTTACACAGGTCCTTAAGTAGTCATTGAATCTCAGATTCAGGAGGGTAGTTCAGGAGCAGAACCAGGGAAGCCAGTAGGACTGATCACATGTCAAAGGTTACATATGTGCTTGAGTACTTTGAACAGGGATCTTTAAATGCCTGTTTTAAAATGGGAAAGCATCATTACTTCTATCTCACAGGTTATTGAGGATAAATTCCTAGGTGTCTGGGAGGTGCCCCCAGGGGTACTGTAGATAGATTGAGTGTGGGTCTTGTCCCATGGCCCCACGATCATTCCTGTTGCTTTGCTTTGATAGAAGAGCAGTGAATCAAACCATATAACTTTCTGGGTTGTCTCTGCTTTCCTTTTCTTTTGCAATGTGTGTACTGGCAAATGTTAATGCAGTGAGAATGGGGAGCTTCTTGCTGAGCTGGCTAAAAGGGTAATAAAAAAACCTCCATGTTTTATTTTACAATGAAATAACAAAAGTGGCTCTCTTTATCTCTCCACTCTACCTGCTTCTGTTTCTGCTGTCCACAGGAGCTTCTGCTCATGATGGATTTTCCCCTCCTCCATTTTTATCTAGGTTTCAGTGCTTATCAGCTCAGAGTGGAACCAATTAAAGAGCCCCGTTTGGTGAGGTTAGCATGTCACGCAGCAGCGTTGAGAAATCAAATTGGTTCCCCACAATCTGATTGGCTGCAGCAGTTGTTATTCATCACCAAAGAGCTTCCTCTCAGCTACGTCTTCTGTTTTTATAGCCCTGTGCCACCGCAGCCGCAGGCCCCAGAGACTCCCTGGGCAGATGAGGAGAGCGCAGTTTATCACCTGACTGATGAAGACTTTGACAAGTTTATCAAGGAGCATTCGTCTGTCCTGGTGATGTTCCACGCACCATGTGAGTTACTGTTCCTTTCCGTGTCCTGTTCCAAGTGCTGGTTTATAATAAAGTAGAGGCTCATTTCCATCTTGGTGTCGCATGCTGTGAATGTCAATATTCAGATTTTTCTTCATGATCCTTCTCTGACATAGCTGGCTTGCAGCCAGCATCTTTATGAACATTGCAAGTTTAGGACAAGGATGGGCAGCTATAGAAATTGTTGTTTTGCTGGACAAGATTGAAAAACTTAATATCCTAAATAGTCTGGGAGCTCATTATCTAACAGTGCTGTCACACATTTAGTTTACTGTGTTCCCAATTCCACTCTTGCTGCAGGGAGTCTGGGGGGCCTGCATGCATTATTTTAGCCAGAAACTCCCAAGTGCTAATTCCACAGCTGTTGATGCTTCTGCCTCAGTTTCCCCATTTGCCAGAATGGAGATAATGGGTAATTTAACTTGTACAGAGGTGTGGTGTCTGCACATATTAAATAATGACCCCCAAAGAGGGGGTACTGAATGGGTGTTGGTATTGATATTACTTACTATTCTGCCTAGAATAAATTTTGAGTTGGACTGGATTACCCAGATTTGACATCTTGATCAAGCCAGATACAGAGTGTTGTCCTGGGCCTTTGCTTTTAAGCTTCTTCAATGGGCTCTTCCACTCCGAGTACATTTGAAATGACAGTGAGAAATTGCTTGGAGCACTTTTATAATTGACACCTGCATTTGGGGTCATTAAAGATTGGTGTTGGTCTCAGATGCTATAAACCTTCCTTGGAACTGCAAGCCTTACCAGGGTTTTCTGTGTTCACTGTTCTTTGCTAATTGGACAGTTGAAATGCAATTCAGACAGTATCTGGAGCATCCGGTCTAGCATTATACTTTCTTAGCATTGCTCTTTGCTTGGCACTAAAATTCTAGTGTCACGTAGATGTGTCTGGTGGTGGTCATTGTTTCTAGCTGCAGTTTTGAGATGGCTGTTTTAATCTCTACCATTCAGTTACAGGGTAGGCTCAGCCCCTGCTTCTTCACCATGCTGGAAATTGTGATTGGCTGGGATGCTTATGTAATAGCCTTAGATTTGATCACTGGGGCTCTGGAGGCAGAATGCTCTCAGTGAAGCTCTTGGCACAAAGGATGAGATCACACCTTTTTATTGAAGTTTGTGGGATTTGGCACCTAAATACCTTTTGAAAAATTTGTTCTTGCGGGGCCCTCAACTTTTACCTAAAGTCAAAAGAGAACTTGCTTTTGTCTAGTGGGACCTCTAGGAACCAACTGATGACATGATTTAAGTTGTTGCTGTTCTTAATAATGGAAATAAGGGCTGAGATGATTGCTGGGTGCATAGTTCGAAAACAAAAAAATGTTCCCTAGGTTGATAGGAATTAGATTTTTGTCATGGATTTCTTGCCCGCTAGAGTCTGGAGAAGACACTTGCACTTTGTCAAGACTCCTATACAATTTAGCTTACCTTTTTTAAAATTGCATGGTATTTTAAGAGTAACAATTGCATTAAAGTATGACTGTTCTCCTTTGGGGAAGCCTGTTATGTATACAGGCTAAAGGACACCTAAGTCTATGGTAGATGATGATTTAAAAATAAACAGATAGGCCTTATTAAGTTAATGCAGTTTTCTTATATTTTGTCCCAACTCCCCTTAGCTGTGATTTGAGAGCGTATTTCCTGCTCAAACAACTCATTTTAAATGCAACTTTTTTACTTGGAAAATAGTTTTGTAGTTTGTTTATGATCAGAAAATTCCTAAGGAAGACTTGGCAAGGAATGTGGATAGAGGTCTTGCCTACATACAGAATCTAGCTTGCAAATACAGAAAGAAGCCTTGCTTACAAGAATCCTCTCTGGGAATCCACGGCCAAGAGTGGGCATGTAGACTAATTAAAAACAGACAGCTATCATAAACAGTTATCTCCATGATTAAAAGATTTTCTCCAGGCACTTCTTATATTTCCTGATGGAGTGACCTTATGAATATTAGGAGATATATTACTCTAGCTGCAGTACGAGCAGTAAAGACAAAGGACATCACTGCCTTATTTGTTTTAACCTTGGAAAACTTTAAAGGATGTGAAAGCATCTTCTTTCAAAACTTGTATGGAAAAATAAGTATAATCCATTGTAGAAGGAAGAAATAACGGAAAATTCTGGACGTGATTCCCTATAAATGTCTCCACGTATAGGAATTTGCAATAACATTTCCACCATTGGGTTAGAATTAGCCAGTATTTTAAATCTCATTCTAGTATACAGTGCATGTATTTAAGTACCATAAATCTTACTTTCATTTTAAGGGGGAAAAAATGCCTTTGCTGAAGGCAGAATTATGGTAGTGATACTTTTAATTGCAATTTCATAGTCAGATGGCTGAGGAATTAATAGAACATAGTATTAAAAGACCCATAGGAGAATCAAAGCATTTTTCAATACAAGGGAAGATGCTGAGCCATATACATTGTGGTGCAATTCCACCACTTAGTGGCGTTATGCTGGGGGTGTATTTGGCCATTTGTGGTGGCTCTGAATGAGGGTCCCTGTGGATCAGCTTCTGAAATTTTTACCAAGGAAGAATTGAACTTGATTTCACTGCTCGAATGAAAGTGTTACTCCAGGAGTAGACAAAGAGGAACACCTTGGGTATTTATACATGTGCTCTGGTTGGGGGGGTGCTTTAATTGGAGCAGCTCCAAGAGGTGCTCTAATTTAAAGCACCTGGAGTGTCTTGTGTATCAGCTCCCCACACTTAAAATGGTGGCAGGGGTGCTTTAACTCTTTAGCCCCCACCACTTTTTAAGTGTGGGGATGCTGATGCATGTGATGTTGGAGTCCCCTGGAGCATGGTAATTATCACATTCCAGCAGAATTGATTAACCATGTCTACTCCAAAGTGCTGTAATTACAGCATGTTGGAACAGCCTTGCTGCTGGTCTATAGGTGCCCCTTGCGCTTTAGTCCATCCTCCTCCTGACTAATGCAGTTCAGCTGGACCCAGGTGTATATGAGTTACTACCTCAGCAGTTGTGATCAGTGCAGCTCACACTGCTGTCTAACCAGCCTTTCCCTAATCTTGAGATGAGGCTTTTTTTTAAACTGGAGTCATCAGATGGCAGGAAGTTTCTCTGTTTCAGATAGCTGTGTTAAATTCCTAAAACAGTGGGTAAGTAGTGGTGGGTGGGCAGAATGGATCTGGCTGGCTTCTCTGTTTTGGATTAGTTGGGGCACAATGGAAAACTTTGCAACCTTCTAAAACAAATAGCACTGTAAAGCTCTTAAGAGGATGTTCAGCTAATCTGCACAATTGGGCCAGGCAAACACCTAACCCAGCCAGGTGCATTTCTGCCGTGTGTGTCTGAATACCACCTCTCCAACCATCCAAGCAGGGTCCATGTTGCTGTATGCCTTTTATTCAAATAGTCTGTGTTGTGGTTTAAATCCAGTTTTAGTCACCGGCTGCTTCTTCAATTCTGAAGTTTATTTTGGTATGTGACATCAAATACAAATGTATGTTTGCTCAAATTTAATTACTTCACAATGAACACTTTTTTTTTTTTATATGAAAAATGGATAGAGGTGGGTGAGCAGGGATCCTGGCTTTCTCTGTTTAAAACGCCTAAATTCTCTTATTAATCCCCCCATCTGCATTTTGCCACAATTAAAATGAAACACCACTATATAATTAATTGGGTGTCAGTTGAACACAATGTTGTATTGATATATTACAATCTTAAAACTGTTTGGAAGCCTACCAGTGCCTCAATCATTATAAAACAATCGTAATAAAACAAATTCTAAATACCTATATATTTTTATGTTTGGGTTGTTTTTGTTTTTATCATGGAAAATTAAAGCCCCCCTGCTCCCTTCACTCTCACCAGGACGTGGGTCCAACTGCAACTGTCCCTCCCTGCTGCTTTGTGGCACTGAGCAGCCCTGATATGCTGGTGCCCTGCCCCTGCCACTACCCCTCACTCCCCAGCCATAGCCCCATGCTCCTTGCCATGGCCAGTCCTGCGCAGACTCACAGGATGGTGGTTTGTCGGGACATGGTGGAGACAGCTTGTAGCATGAGGTGCGTGCAGCATACCTAAAATGGAAGCGCAAGCAGCAGCTGGAGCATTGCACGCTGCCCTGTGCCACGGGCTAGGGCCAGGGCTGGGGTGTGGCAGCGGGTTCAAGCCAAGCCAAGCTCAGCTCTGGCCTGGGCTGTACTGCAGGCGATGGGCTCCAGCTGCTTTCCATCCCGTCGGGCCAGAGCATGGCACCTGCAACTCACGCAGGCAGCAGCAGAGCGAGTCCGTCCCCAGATGGAGAAGGGGACACCTATGGCACCCCACCCCCTGGTCTGGGGCTCCTGTACTGCACAAGGGGGCTTGACTGTGCTCCCTATCACTCACCAGCTCCCCCTGCCCCTGAGAGCATAGGCACCAGCCTCTGATGCCACTGGCCCAGCCATGCCGCTCCCCACTGTCCCTGAAGGACTCCTCCCCTCCCTCCCCTCTTCCATTGCTGAAGGGTCAGGCACCTCTGGGTGGGCCCTGCTGGCACCACCAGTGCAGAGCTGTTCTTGCTGGTAGCACCAAGTGCTGCCTCAGACCCTCCCCTGCCCTGCTGCAGTCTTGGCACCTGGACACCTTCTCCCAGTGCTGGCAGGCACCCCCCCTCTCCCCTGAAGACAGTCCCTAAGTCCTGGCCCTCCAACCCCTTTCCCCATTAACTTACCTGTATACAGCTGGTGGAACCGCCCCCACCACCCTGCCTGGCTGTATGTTAACCGAGTGTGTGTAAGCACATGCATGTGCACCCTGTGCCTCCAATTGCCCTCCTCCCTCTCCCCCCCCAGCCCCAAGCAGCACCTTGCAGGCTGGAAGACTGACTGCCTGCAAGGGGAAACCTGCCACTTCCCAGTTCTCTCCTTTTAAAGGAGAAAATGTGTGTTCTTCTGTGGCAAACAGAAGACCCAGATCCCTGGTGATAAGGACTCTATGCATACCACAAATTAAGTCATTAGTTGTATTGTAATGGGATCTGTGAACAAACCCTGTCTCACAGATCTGGACCCCAGTGTGATTAGATACCATACCAGTGCAGAACATGGTAGCCATCCCTACCCCAAAACATTTACAACATACAATTTTAAGAAAGACAGGAAAGAGATCTGGGGTCCATTGTGGATAGTTTGCTAAAAACATCAGTGCAGTGTTCAGCAGCAGTCAAGAAAGCAAATAATCGTAGAAGGGAATTGTAAACAAAATCAAAATTGAGGTTCTTCCCCTTTATAAGCCTCCAAGAAGTTGTGGAGGCCAGTAACTTAACTCGGTTCAAAAGGGGCTGGACCAGTTCTTGGAGGAAAGGCCTATCTATGGGCAGATCTTGAATTTGGAAAAGTGGGTTGCAGATGGTGAGGTGCATAGTCACATAAAATGCACATTTTTCTCCACTTAGAAAGGAACTAGAAGCTTTACTAATGTGGTAGGAGCCCTATGTGACGGCTGCTGAATCCTGGTGCTAAATCATGTTTACTTCCATACTGAAGAACTCAGCCAGCTCCTTCTGGTGCCTGCAATAGGAGCCACGTCCTGGAAATCAAGCTGCACTGATCTAAACTGCTAAAAAAACATTTGCAATTGCCCGAGTGTCTTTATAGTCATTTAGGCTGTGGGCTCTGAGCCTCTCGAGCACTTTCTAATAATTTGCCCTTTGTCCCCCAAATTATTTGCTACTCAGAATGTAACTTTTAAATGAACATCCTCAATAAGAAGAAAAGAAGTTATCGCCACACTAATGGAGCCAGGGATCCCTCTCATGTTTCTCAAAGGGCCAGAGCGCCACAAAATTTCCTTTTCCACTTACAAATATTTCCCCATATTGCCCTCCAAAGCACGATCTCTAAGTCTTCCCGAGTCACTGGAGGAAAAAAAAAAAAAAAAAAAAGTCAATTCAAATGCTGCTGAAGGGCATTTAAAGTCTTGGACTGAAATTAAAATCAATTCAGGAATGGATTTTAAAAGTGCCTGCTTCTCATGCATGGGAGTTACTTTTCATTACATTTTGTTAACCCACATGACATCGCTAACATTTTAAAATGTAACCATTCCCTTAACATCATGTAAAAGTGACCCTCCTGGTGCCCTCCTGGAGCTCTTTCCTCCCCTGGTATATTCAGCAAGTACAGAATTAGCAGCCGGTCCCTTTTACTAGGGAGTGAAAGTTGTTGAACTCTGGTTGCTCAATAGCCCAGGCCAGGCCTCCTGGCATCCTCCCTTTCATGCCATGTTAGCAATGATGAAGTCGATGGGAGTGGCATTACCCAGCCACTGCCTCGTGTCTTAAGTTAAATGCCTGTTAAATCCAGTTTCTGTTCCCAGTATCTTCACTGGGCTGATTTAAATGCATATATCACTTGTGGTTACAGAGAGCTCAGGGATTGCAGAATACCTCTACTGCCTTGTCTCTGCCCTGCAGCCCCTATCTTCCTCCCTCACCAGTAAGCAGCATGGGTGGAGCACTCATCCTGTGCCCCCAGAATTGATAGCCTGGAGCACAGCTTTGGAGAAAGAGCCAGGGGAATGGTAGGCAGTATTAAAGTTAAAACCGTTTCATAGCATGGGACTGAGTGGGGGTGTTTGCTTGGGGCCAGTACTACCCCTTGGGCAGGAGAGCTTGGGAAATGGAATTGTTTTCAGGGAGAGAGGGCCTGGGAGCCATGCGTCCTGGGATGCTGGATGACAGCAGATTGGTCACTTGATCTCCATGGAGCAGATGTAATACCCTAGCTTGAGCTAGGGAGAAAGGCTCAAAGATAGCCCTTGCCTACGGTGTATCAGTAAGACACTTAGAGGGAACTTAGTACAGCTTTAACGCCCTTTAAACCATTTTGAAAGGAACTTTGAAACAGGATCATCGACACATTAAAGATGACCTATAACATCTCTCTTACTTGCCATTCTTCCCGCTGGGTGTGGAGAATCTAGACCAAAAGTTTCCAATTTTTATTTTATATATAAAAAATGCAGGAAAAACAACCCTGCTGACTTACTTTCTTTAAAAAACAAAACCAAAAAAACCCCTGGGTTTTAGGATGCTAAATAAATAATAAATCTCCTTACCAGTCCCCGGTGAGGTGCACACTGGAGATTTCTTACAAAATCACTAGCGCTGTTAGCACTAATTGGTACCTCTGGCAGTCTCTGCCAACAAGCCCAAAGATTGAAAAGGCTGGAGATTGAATTGACAATGGGATCTTCAAAAACAAAAACAGGTGGAAGCTCATCAGCAATGCAGTGTGGGCTGGCCTCTTGCGCACAAACCCATCCCCGTCGATGCTTTCATGATGATCTGTGATTCAGCACAGGCAGGCGACGCTGGGGACCCGCACTGTTGACACAGACTAGTGCAGGTTGGTGCAGTGAAGAAGGACCAAACAGTTTTGTGACCTGTTATTGTAATAGTGGCCCTAGGCAGGGAGCACGTGGCAAGATGCTTCACTGATTCTACATGAGCGATGCATCTGTGCATAGAAGTATTCAAAAAAAAAAAATTTTTGCAGAGACCACTTGCGCTTCCTATGCGGTTTTTTACAGATGTGTTACCAGTCTTAATAAGGTAAAAAGCACGAAAGTGGCAGAGAGAGCACTTGGAACTATGTATTTGTCCTGTAGTAGGAAAGTTTTCTGCATCTCTTTTTTTTTTTTTTTAAGTCACTGAAATTGGTCGTCTGTGACTGCTGGTTAGGGGGTGTAAAATCGTTTATTTCACATGCGAGGGGGTCATGCTTTTTAGTGCTGAAGGGCTGGAATTCGGATGCCCCTCGGCTCAAGCAAGATCAGTCACAAAGGAGTGGTACCTGATACAAAGCTTGAACACAAATGCATCTCAGACAGTTTGTTCAGTGCGGGGGGGTCACTTGCATAGATGTACACCTGGCCATATAAGAAGAGCAATAGTTCTTGGTCCCTTGGTTTTCATTGCATTCGTAGCACTCAGAAACTTTAGTCTCTGATGCTGATGTTTTGTGTGGTTTTTTTTTTTTCAGGATTGTTCTCTGCTTGCAAGGGAGTATATGCACTGGGGGTAGATAAGCTTGTTAAGTGTCGGAAGAAGGGAGGAAAAGGTTCCCATTCTCAATTACTTAACAAAAAAACGCACAGCCTGCAATAAGGGACTGAAAAGCTGGAATTTGGCAGAAAAATAGCCCTCTGTTATAATGTACCTTTGCTGTTTCCTGAAGAAATGAGGTCCTTTTATAAATCTTTGAAAATTGGAGTTCACACATGAGCAGTGCATCTTAACACTTACAATACTATTTAGCAGTCACACAATAGTCTGAGGGAAATGGCGAGAAGTTAGCCACTGTGTAAAATAATTGCCGAAAAATTGTATTGAATAAGTCCGGGGTTCACAAGAGCCTTGCCTTGTTCTACACACATCTTGTAAGTGTGTGTAACCCCATTCACACTCAGTTACATTTTCCTATTGGACGAGGGACTGAGTATGTGTGTGGCTGTTGCAGGCTAGAAGAATTCATTGGGTTTGACCAAGCCTTCGTTGAAGTTGATGGAAAGTCTCTCGCTTGCTCCATTGAGAAATGCATAAAGCCTTGAATGAGGGAGGTCTCGTTCACAGCATCTCCCTTTCCACTATACACCTCCTGCTTTTTTTACCATTTGAATCCTATGAGGGGAAAACCATGCAGCACTCATAATACTCTGGAAAGAGAGTAGATTCTGTCTTTATTATGGGGAGAAGTGCAGCAGGAAGGGACTTCCATCCATAATACTTTTTGTTACAGAGCATCAAAGCTGCAAAATGCACCCATTATAAGGCAAGAAGTGAGAAAGTTGCATAAAAACTGAATCTTGAGGCAAGCATGCAAAGATACCCGGGTACCTATGAGTGAGGATGTCATTACAAGAGTCTTGGCAAATAGGTGGGAATGAGTTTAGGTGAGTTTTTCTGACTCTTGAGTCCGTAACTGCATAACTATAATGTCCCTTTGGCATTTTTTAATA
The DNA here is from genome assembly GCF_052110815.1 of Crocodylus siamensis. Classification (NCBI taxonomy): domain Eukaryota; kingdom Metazoa; phylum Chordata; order Crocodylia; family Crocodylidae; genus Crocodylus; species Crocodylus siamensis. Next base: position 238,969,386 of record NC_143398.1, on the reverse strand, counting down.
GAGTGTAAAATAAAATTTGCCTCTGGCAAAGAATTGAGCATGCCATCTCTCAAAGGGGTGAAGGGGGTGAGAGAGACTTGCTTTCAGTGGGGTTTAAACACAAAGCGCAAAGTAGATACTCAACAGATCTTTTGTGCATAGCTCCAGTGGCACTCTTGTGTCTTAAACTTTCTTCCACTGAAGCCGGTGTGGATTTTGCCAGTGATTTTTCAGTGAGACAAATATTGGGCTTTTATCAAATATAACCATTGCATGGATACCTATTGAAAAGGAGATATATTTATCAGTTTGAATTCCTTTATTTTAATTCTAAAAATTCAACAAAAGGAATATAATACACAGACTGTGGTTTTGTTGATGTCAGCCTAATTTCAGAACCTGTTCTCAGTACAGCTGTTACTCTTGTTTGTTGGCACAGGAGTCCCTGAAAAAGCAGTAATTTCATTAACTGAGAAAATGAAGAACCTGTCATTGATTTTTCTTTCTTGTATTCTTTTTTCTTTTTTTTTCAGCTCTTGAGAAATGTGGGGAAGATTGTCATAAAAAATCAATGTGAGTTTATAGTGATATATCATGTAAATAAGGGTGAGAACACTATTAAAAATCCTAACAACCAAGTTATGCAGTAAAACTTGATGGGCTTGGTAATGAAAAGAATCAAGGCAGTAAAACAGACTCCATTGTCTCTCCTGTCCGTAACCTTCATCAATTGTGTCCCAGATAGGAAGTCAGGTTTATCCATCGAGATGCTTATTACTCCCAGTCGCGTTCAAGGGAGGGAGCGTGATCCATGGGTGAGGGTGCTAACTTCAGTCTTTGGGGATGTTGGCTTAATCCCATTTTCTGGCACAGTGTTTGTGTGTGATCTTGACGGAGTAATTTACCTTCTGCCTCAATCTCCCATTTGTAAAATGGGAATAACAACACTTCCCTACTTCTTGGATGCTGCAGTAATTGGGCGCGTATCCATACATAAGAGAATGGCAAAGAACCCTTTGACCGAAACGATGCAGATCAGGGCTGGTATGCCAACAATGGCCTTGTTGGCCATTTTCAGGGCCACAGATAAAACAAACAGTCATGCTCGGCTGCAAGGGATTGCCAAAGAAGGCACATATGCCTACTGCTTTGTGCAGGATGAAACCCTCCACTTACGAAACACCACCTGAGACTAGTAGACTGATTCGTTCCTATTATGACCATCACAGCTATCATGCTGGGTACATGCACCTTTTTCAGTCTGCCTGGGCTTGCAGGAAGGACTTTTGCTTTTGCCAGTTGTGAGATACAGTTGTTCAGGTTGTGTTGCTCTTTCTGTTGGAAAACTGTTGGGACCTTTACAGCTGTCATTCCTTAAAGCTGAAACTTGATGTAGAAGAGCACTGTGCTGCCTGCAACAGGAGGGGCAGGTCAGCTTCTCTTTTTAGCAATTTTCTACAACTGTGCATAGGTAGGAAGGATGCTGGGAGGGAGCTGTGTGGGGGACAAATATGCACTGTTCAGATTTTGTGTTAACTTGGAGAAACTTGTTTTTCATGACGCTTTAGTTCCTGCTGGTCTCCAGTGTGGAGTAATTAGTTTGTCTATTACAAAAGACATTTACAAAGGCTACTTTAATCAGAAAAATACTCACTACAAATGTGCAGCAGGTGGTGAGTGGAAAGAACATTAGTTTCCTTTGGGATTTGCTATCTCAGTTCTGCTGTTACTTTCTATTACCTTTCCTCTCTCTTTTAAAAAAGCTTACTGTCCAACTACCCCAGCCAAAGTGGACTAAATGCAGCTCCCTCAGAGGCAGCTAATACCACTCTTGGGTCAGCAGGAGGTTGATAGCTGAAGAGGGATGCATGATGCTCCAACAGATTATTTAATTACTTGTCAGCAGGGCTTTTGATAGAGCACCTCTAATGGCAGCTGAGCCTTTTTGTCTAGCAGGAGTCTTTTAGCTATATCCCCCCCCTCCCCCCCCGAGATGAACTTAGGGCTGGATTGACTGCTCTGGAGGCTGCCATTTCATGTGGGTCTTCAAAATGTGCACAGCTGGAATAGATGTAATGCGGGCCTACAGCCCTGAACGGGATGGACCCCCTCAAGGGGTGAGATGCAAGATTGTTCTTGGGTTGGGTGCTGACACAGACAGCCCCGGTGGGATTTACTGTGGCGGGCTGGCTTGTTGAAAGCGTTCAGTCTCTCTTCTGGAGATTGCACTGAGGCCGCTTTGGCTGCCTACTAGTCGGCTGGTGCAGGCCTCGCGGAGGTCTGTTAGGAGAGTGCCATGGTTAATAACCTCACCTGCCTTGCTTTTAATGACCGATTAAGTATTAAAATGAGCTTTTTGCGCTAAAGCAGCTGTGTTTTTCTGATTGAATTTCCTGTCCCACCTGGAATCTTGTATCGGTCGGCTTGCACGATTTTCTTGCAGTGCTGCTTGTGCGTGATGGGTGAGAGGCTTTCTGTGTTTTGACATTGGAGTCGCTTTGTGCATTTCCCTAAACGCAGGACAAAGAGGTCAGATCAGAGATGCTCTCTCATCTGCCATGAGAGGTGGTGGGGTTTGTTTGGCTAAAGCACGTTTTCCTAAGTACTGTTTTGTTTGGCTCGGTTTTCTGTTGTTCTATTCAAAGAACTTGCTTTGCTTTGCCTACCCTCAGAAGTCATTAGAGAAGTGACAGAGAAATGATAGCTTCTCCATCGCACCTTTCTGCTCCTTTGAGACGTACCTGCTACTTTTGCTGCAGTGCTGTGTGAAGGAACGAGCTGGATTCTTTGCCCTGCGTACCCGCTGCTTTTATTTGCAACCCTGTCAAGGAGGAGATTGGTGGTCAGTACTTAGATAGGAGACCAGTAAGGAGCATCAAGCTGCTGGTGAATCAGTAAGGAAAACACTTCCATCAGAGTCACTAGGAAACGGCATGTTCTTGGGGGCATGGTATTGGCAATAGAGGGACTGTCTTCTGGGTAAGACGCTCGCCTGGAGTCCTGATACCTTCAGCACAATATCCAATTTATCCCAAATAAGCCAAACCCACAAATAAACCAGACAAACATCACTTTATATTTTTACCCTGTGCTTCGCAATGCTTCGTTTTCCCTGGAGGAACTTGTAGACCTTTGTTGTGTTTACTTCCGAGAGAGTAATTTATATTCGGTTTTGGAGCTCATCTCATTTGCTGGTATTTGACGCTGCATTTCCATGTGAGGTTCAAGCACCTGAGGTCAGGACAACTCAAAGGAAGACCGCATCCTGATGCAGGGGTTTGTGGTCCAGCACCCTGCTTGCAGTTTTCTAGCCAACTGCTTTATACAAATGGCATCTTGGGCCCCATTTAAACAGGTTTTCATTCATTAAAAGCAAGGCTGCCCAAATCCAAAGAAGCTGGAAGCACATGACATGCCATTATATATGAAAGTGATTTAACCCTGCCCCAACAGTGGCAAATTTACTCCTGGTTAAATCAGGGACAGTTAAGTAATTACAGTCTGAGTCCCTAAATCCCCTTGCAATTTCCTTGAGTATTCTTTGTTTCCTGGCCTAAACTCTGTGACTTAATGTTGTGCTGTAGCTAGATCTTCCTCAGCCTACTAGCAAGAGCTAGAGGAATGCAGCTCCCAGACGAGTGTGCTTGCAGGATGGTGTACGTCTACAGTGGGGGAGGAGAATCACCATCTGACTTAAGGCAAAGTACATTTGGATATGGAATAATTACAAGGAAATGAGATGGGAGCCTTGCGGTGGTATTATTTGTAATTTTCTGTCAACACTTTTGCCTTAAGGTTATGCTATTGTCTTTCTTTCTAATTTTAAATAGGAGAAGAATAATTTTTCACACATATTGAGGGCCAGATCCCCCCCCCAGCTGGTGTGGGAGGTGTTGACTTGCAGCTCTCTCTGCCAGCTAGTCAACCTCCCCGTATTTCCCCTACCTCTGAACGTTGCCAGCAGAGTGGGACTTGGTTTTTCACTGAGTACCCACGTATCGCCTCAGCCAGTAGACGCTGTGGATACAGAAATCCCACTGCAGCAACAGCCAACAGCTGAAAGCTGAAGGAGACAAATTCAGAACATAATTTGACAAAGCTTTTTAAATGAGGATAATTAAAAACTGGGGAGCTATCCTAAGGACTTGATGGATTCTCCGTTATGTAATCTTCAAACCAAAAGAAGACAAGTTGTATTTCAACGAGACAATGTTGAAAGGAGTTGCTTGGTGTTGCCTGTGACCTATATCCTGCCAAAGAAGATCAATAATAGTATCTTCTTGCCCATAACATCTGTAAATGCAACGGGCAGAATTGGCTTCAGTTGTGTTTTCAGCCAGCATCATTTTTTTGGTGGTTTTTTTTATGGAGCTACCCCAACCAGAGGATTAGGATGTCATGGTATGCACCTCTTTTTGTCTGTTGCTCTGCTGGGCTTTACCCCCGAGTTGACTTTAGCCCTCGTGCTCCTTGCCATACAAATAATGTGGCGGCATGCTGGACTTCTGGGGGGGAGGTTTTGCCAATTCGTTTAAGTTTTATCTGACTTCTGCAGCATGCAGAACACATTTAATAAACTGCTTAGCATACCCTGTGGCTTCCTTTCTAAAAGTAGTTGTGAATCTCTCTGCTTTTTCCACTGCAAGATTTTGCGGAGTTAGCTGTTACATAAACCTTGTAAAGGAAAAAAAAAAAAAAAGCAAGAAATCCAGCGTGTGATCTTAACCTCATCTATTCTCCTCCTGCACTCTTGCTAATGTCTAGAACTTAAGCTGTCAAGGCCAGAACAGCAGGGCTCAGCATAAATCAGAGTTTCACACGTGTTTCCGTTCTGATTCTGTATTTTCAGTTCCACAGAACTTGCTGGACCATCACCTTTTGTACTGAAATATCCCAGGCGTGGCCTCTTGCAGTGACATTCTCTACATGCGTAAGATTTGAAGTTAGTTTGAGTAGGAGGAAAAGGGGGAATTTTACAGTTTTCACTAAAAAACAAAACAAAACCCAAAACAAAAAAAAAACAACCCATTGAAGCGGTATCTAATTGGAAACAGCAAAACCAGATTGAATTGAAAATGGATGCTCAGTGTACAAACAGTCTTCCATGAAGAGCACCACTTGCTCTTGCTGCCTAAAAAGATTTCATCTGGCCAAGTCGTAAGTCTTTGAAGAATCCAGTACAAAGCATGTACTACTGGAGAACATGCTCTGTCTCGCCGTTGGTAATTTAAACATGCAGGGGGAAATCTAATCCAGTACACTGTTACAAACAGGCAATGATATTGAAGTTGGGGAATAGCCACAGACTTTATAAGCAGGTGTCTACTCTGCCTGAACTCAGCTTGAGCTGCCTCAAGCTTGGAGGTCAGTGCTGCTGCTGAAAAAAGTATGGTATGTTGGTGGCGACAGAAGTCCTAGAATATGCAGCTTTAGATAGAAGGGAACAATGTTAGGGATACCCACGGTCTTCAAGAGGTGAGCTCTGTGCTATCCCGAAACTTAGCTGGAGGTTTGCTTTGCCCTCAGATCTGGCATAAGCTGATCAGGGTATTATGGGATCATTGTGACAACTAAATGAATGGGAATGAATATGGAAGCATACCCATGTGTTCAGGGAAAATGAACAAACAAACCTGCTTTGGCCTTAGTGTTCTGCAGGTTGGGCTTCAAACGTGCATTTCCCATTAGGGTAATAGAAATATTCGCGGCAAGCAGCGATAGGTGAATGTGGAGATGGCACGATCTAATGAGTAGTGTGACGCATGGTAATGTTGCCTGACTAGCTCGTCAATAGAAGGAATTTAATGATTCTTTAGAATCTTTATTCACAATTTAATTTGTCTCTAGGGTTCTGCAAATCAGAAATTCCTGATTCTCAGTCCGTCGGAAGTTGGTGATGGCCTTTATCTCTTGCTTGTCACGTTTCTGCCTTTACTTCATGCCCTCAGACAATATTGTGTCGAAACCAGGGGACGTGACCAAAAACGTGATATTTATTTATACAGCCTTAATAACTTGAAAGAAGCAAACAATAAATAAGTGACATAGAGAAACAGAGCCATTTGTATTCCAGGGACTGCAGTAAGACAGACTGCCTGGGCGTCAACCAAGTTGCTGGATAATGATTGGTTTGCGGCGTGTCCTCTGTAGGCACAGCTGTAAGTTTTTAGGGGTAGAAATATATCCATCACAGCAGAACTTTTGAAAACAATTGGCTGCAATACAATTTGTGTGTGTTTGAGTCATCTTAATGGTGCCATATATGTTGTCACAAATCAATAATAACAAAATATAATACTGTGGGGGGAAGCATTTCCTTTTGGCTAAAGCATTGCATTACTATGGAAGAGACTTGGGTTTGCTTCCCACTTCTGATCTGCCTGGGCCACAGGGTTTGGAAGTACTACATAGGAGGATATGTATGTATGGGGGGTGTGGGGGAGTCATAATATTGAGTTTCTTATCACTTTGATAAAGACCTACAGTTTTTGTAAGAAGCTAAAGGCCTTTCCCCACTCCTTCCTGCCTTCTGGACAAGGCGTGTCATGCCACTGCTGTCACCACTATCAGTGTAACTAATTGTGCAGGACAGGACCTCTTGTAATCAAGTTTATGGTTTGAGACTTGAATTAAGATCATTATTTGTATTCTAATTAGTATATTCCATTATTCATACTTTAATTGATATATAAAAAAGACAAGCAGCAGGTGTTATTTAGGCCTCTTAAATGAGCTTAACAAGAATGTAAAGAGCAGCGAGTTCTGCAGGACGTGTATACAGTGCTTATGTTGTAACTTAAGTTGTTCTGTTTAGGAGCAAAGACCTGGAATGGTCCTTTGGGATGGGCAAGTCAGCTTGCAACGTTTCGAGTTACAACATTTTGCACTTGCAACATTCATAAATCGACAGCGTTTCAACTTTGACGTCAGTTTTGACTTTACAACACTTGATCCAATGCGATGCCACGCCAGCAAACAAGTTCGCTGTGTTGCCCATCTCCCTGGAGAATGTCTGTCCAAACTTCCTTGGACACTTTCTTTAAGAAAGCAGACGAGACACCAGAAAATACCTGCAGCCAGGACTCCTGAGAAGCCTCCAGCCAAGAACCCTTCAAAAAGTCCAACTAAGAGCCCTTCAAAAAGTCCAGTAAATTCACCTCAAAGTCCTTCCAAATCAATACGATTGCTATTTACAATATAAATACATTAATGTAGCTATATCACTCATCTATAATTGATCGAGTACAAAATTTTGGGGTATTTTTAGTGAAAAGACGGTATGGGGCCTTGGTTCAGGAACCAATCCTCCATTTAGAACATGGTTTCTTATGAGAAAATTGGCTCAGAGTTGCAACATTTTGACTTAAGACTTGGTTTTCAGGAACCAATTGTGTCCTAAGTCTGAGGACTGCCTGTATAGTCTCTTGCTATCACTTTCACTTCCTAGGTTTGCAGAAGGAGGATGGAGAGAGATCCATCTGGGATAGTGTAGGACCAATGAATCTTGCATCTCTGGACAATAGCGCTTGATGTCACTTCTAACTGATTCTGTGATCAAGTTTAGATCTTAAAAGTGTTGATTTTCCCTGTTCCAGCTGGAAATCTGTTTCCAAAGCTTGTTGGTCTCGTGGTTTAATTCGGTTATGTCCTGGTTCTTGCAGAACATCATAGAAGTGTTGACTGGGAAACCCTATCAACCATTATCAATCCCTGCATTTTTGTTTTTTTTGAGACTTCTTGTAATGTGTTTTTAGAGCCAATTATGGGTCCATCAGCCAGGACTTCAGACACAGAGGAAATGGACCCTTGTGTTGGCTCAGCTTCATAAACGGCTCCCAGAGGTTAAAAAGGCTGATGAAAATATCAAGCACAAATACTTGGGAGCACAGCAAAAGCCATCAGTACCAGAGCCAGAGCACTCTCCTTGGAAGTGCATCTGTTTCTACCTTCTGAAGGTCTGAGTTCAGGATTGCCTGTTTTTCTTCAGTGGTTAATGACATGGGAGGTGACTAAAATAATATAAAACTGAATGGATTCCCTTCTGTGGCTTAGGTCTTTGCAGTCCATTGCTGAAGGCTAAAATGCAGATGCCTCGGGTCTTTTCCGTTGGAAAACATTTTAGTCCACTTCTTAAACTGGAGCCTCAGGAGATGCGTTTGATAACTGTAGCAGTTGTAGAATATGAATGTTGCTGTCTCTACAGTGTGTTTGCAATTAACTTTCTATTTTAAAAGCAACATTGTTCTACCAGGTAACCTGCAACTGATATGTGACTAGGATTTTGCATTACAAGTTCGCTCCAGTCAGGTGGCAGAACAAATCATTTCCATGCATGAGATTTCTAGGCTGAAGTCTTCATTCAGGAACGGTGGTGGCCGAAGCATTCTGTGCTCCCTTATTTTCACCTGCTCCTTCTCCTTCGAAAACAAGAACGGTTGTAATAATCTGGACAGTTGTGTAGGATGGGATGCACTGAAATCAGTGGGCTGCTTTGTGCTCTTGAATTTCTTATTCCTATGTGCTCTTACGTTCTTATTTTAACGGGACCGACTATGGACCTGAGTCACCACCCTGCAACACCAGCTGCATGTGGGTGTAACTTTCTTGGTCTCAGTGGATTTCTATTAGTATGAAAACTGGAATGATGCAGTGATGAATCAGAAATAATATGCTCTTTTGCTTCCTGGGACTAAATCCTCAACTGGAGTAAACTGGCATGGATGGCTCTATTGACTTTGAGAGAAGCATGGATTTATACCAGCTGCAGACCAAACCCCTGAGACCCAAGTGCTTTCATCCCACTTGGGGGAGTGGCCGTCCTGCGTGCAGTCACAGGCGAAAACATTGGTGATTAGGCCCCTATAAAGGTGGCCCTCAATTGCAGCTAGTGATAAAGCTGCAGCATGTCAGATGGTCGTTGCGATGAGTGCTCCCTCCTTTATCTGCTGGGCTTCTTGTCCATTTTCTTTGTTTCCTTGTGAAAACTGTGGTGACCTAGACTGGACCAGAGGGACAGTCGAATGGAAATACTCAATTGCTGACTGATAACAGGGTCTTTTTTTTAACCTTTCCTTTTCAGTGTGCTGTTGGCCTCCCAAACTACTGTCATCCGACTGTTTTTTGTTGTTTTTTTTATAGTAGATAATTCTCTCAACTGTACGTAGTTGGACATGCTGAGTTACTCCTGCCTGACTTGCAGGGCTTCAGTCTGCTGTGTCGAGTGACTGATGCCCAGATCCCCTTGCTTTTCCTGCTCTGAAATGAGTCAGAAAACTTTGAATGGCCCTAGTCATGGGCATGTAATTGAAATTTGTGACTCCTGATTAACAGCCACTGCATCAAAGGGAGAATTTATTTATTCGCATGGTTACTTGGAGCGAACAAGAACATCAGTTATAAATAAAATGGGAAATGGGTGCTCTCGCTTCATTCATGCAGCTATTTTAAAACAATTAGCAAGGACTTGTTTTACACCACATTTCACACTTCAGGATTTTGATCTTTAAGAGTATAGATCTCTCTCCCTCTTTTCTCTGTGATTGTGAATATGTGCATTCTGCCTTTCCTTTTGTGCAGCTTGAAGGATTTAGACTCAGTGAATGAGGTAGGATGCCCATTTTATAGCCAGGCAAAGCCACCTACATAGATTACCCCTGTGAGGTACCAAGGATTATTTTTCAGGTCTAGTTTTCCCATTGCAGGGTAAGATTAATTCTCATTGTTATTTTCAGCGGCAGGGTTTCCTCATCCTGCAGTGAGAGAACAAAACTCCAGGAGTCCTTATTCCCCAGTATCTCCCAAGATCCTGGTCCCATCTAGAGTGAAGGAGCTGACGTCAGTCCATACGGCAGGCAGGCAGCAGAGCATCCTTAGGGTTGTTCTTGACTTTTCTCTTCCTCTTCTGGGACTGGAGAGGTCAATTTTCTTCCTTAGTATTTTTGCTCCTAATGGATCCCTATGTCAATATACACTTAACACAGAAATGCATCTTCTAAGAATGAACATCAAAGGTGTTTGCTGCAAAACCTAAGGGCTTCCTTCTGTAATCCCAGCAGACCTTACACAGCACATTGTGGCATCTGGGTTAAGGGCATCTTGTAGAATTGTTACTATTTTTCCCATTTGTTTTATATCTAAGAAATGTCTAAAACTAGAAGAGCTTGGTACTGGGGGATATAAGCTGTGCTGAGCAGCATAACATGGCAGTCAAAGAAAAGACCGTGAGCTTGGAATTCATTTAAATGGCTTTCTCATTGCCCGTATGAATGTCATGATGATTCTGACAAGAATAGGGAAAAGTAGGATAAGTGACCCCAGGAGATTTCATCTGCAGGGTTGACAGCTGCTTAACTTAATCTCAACTGAAGGGAGACAGCAGTACCAAGCAGTGAAAGGGAATGGAAAAGTCCCCATAAAGCTGGGCAGAGTAACTTGTCTGTTTTGGGGAAAGTTTCATAGATATTAGGAGCTGGAAGGGACTTTTAAGTGATGGCTTTTAAGATTTTTGCCACCCGAGATTAATTCAGATGTAGCTTCCAGGCCGTGGTGAAGGAATACTGTACTGCTCTGTATGTGACCTGGGAGGGGTCGGGGTACTTCAGGCTGCTGAGTTCAGCTCCCAAGTGGTCTCAGCCGTGGTGCGCAGTGCTCTTTATTCATTCTGTGGAATCTCCACCTGTAAATAAAGTTCTCAGCTCCAAAAAGGGGAAATAAATCAAGTCAAGCAGATGTCAGTGGGAACTGTCAGTCCCTTCCAGAAAGCCATGCGACTGCAAGATTTCTGTGGGTGGCAAATAAATCATTTTGCTGGCTTTTTGCATACTCTTAAAAACAGGACAAGCAGTGCTGAGACAGTAACTCTTTCTCGGGCTTTTCTAGCCTGTGAATAGGATTTCACCTCTTACCTGTCATGTCAGGCTCCAAGTTCTGTGCTCTCACGTTCTCTGACTGCAAAATCTCTCCTTTATAGCTTTCCCTGCATTCTCAAAACCACCTGGTTCGTCCATATTTATGGCTTTAAAAACGCACTTGTATTTTTTCACATGGAGGATGTAAGTCACTGCAGCCAGTGCTGTGTAATTGATACCATGGGGCATTTTTACAGCGTGGACTTCAGTTGTGGCTCTGTCTGCAGTGCAACGTAGACTCATCCAAGCTAGTTATCAAACTGTCTAATTCAGGAACCGGTAGCTGTCCAGCTGCTGCAACTCGGTTATTCTTTTCAGGCAGATTTTGCAGCTTGCTCTGAGCTCCTTACTGCAGCCTGTAAATCGCAACTGGCACCTAAGGTTGATTTTGTTCAAAACCAGCTTGGTTATGCCTCTACTGCCTTCCAGCTGCAGCCAGGATTGCACCCAGAGGGTGTCAGCTGTAGCAGCTGGAGTTGTACACCATAAATCCCTGCTTGTTGTGTACAAGGTGCACCATAATGCATCGTACTAGACCCTCCTCTTGCTGGGCTGCAAGAGGAACGGCTGGAAACAGGGCTCTTGACCTCTAGAGAGAGGTCAAACCAGGGTTATCCAACTGTGGTTTTTAAAACCAAGCCCAAGCTTGGTCCATGGCTGCTCTGACTCTGTTCTTCCCTGCAGTGAGTTCGAGTGGTACTTTTTGTTCTGCTTAGGCTCTGTGTCCCTGTTGACAGCACCCTAATGCCGCTCCTGACCGAACTTAGAAACTGCTGTAGTAGAGCGGAAGTGGACGTCTGCCTTGGCTTTCATGGTTTTCAAAGCCTGGGCCTTTACATATTCCCACAACAAGTCCAGGAGGGGGAAAACAGGACTGACTTGGTCCAGCAGGAAAGTGCCTGTCAGGACTTTTCCAGAAATCAATAGCTAGATGCAATGTGTCCTGTTAACGGCACAGTTCACTTAGCAGCGTCTGACAGGGCCTTTAGTATAGATGGCCATTTAAAGAAATTACTTCCTACTCTTTCAAGCTCTTCATCCATAACTGATGGCTGGGCGTCTCCTGTTCTCCTTTTTGTTAGGCCAGAGGGAACCTCATCTGTGTTGGCATGTCTTGGGAGGAATGGAGAGAGTTGCATGAGGGGAAGTGAGTCCCATCAACAACTTGCACCGTAGCCGTTCAGACCTAGGTCTTATGTCGTGGCAGGGTACCTACCTACTTCAGTTTTGAAGATCTTAGTCTGCCTGGAAGCTTTGGAAAAGCTTGTAGAGGAAGAAAGCAGCTTTAGAAAGTTAGTTTTATCGTCCGTGCATAAGGTGGCCATTTTATCTCATTACTGTAATGTAATTTTATGCCTAAATTATGTTTTTTAGACATAAGTCTTGAAGATCTTCGCACAGGTGGCACACTAACACCTCCATTTTACAGGCTTTGCCAATGTAAAAGCATATGCATTGGTATGTTTTATGTCAGTGCAAATCCCCATTATAAACAGGCTGCACCGGTATAAAGTAGGACTTATATCAGTACAGTCAAATTGAAGTTTAAATGACTAAAGACTGCTGTTGGCATAAGCCAACCTGGATGTATGTTTTCTTTGTGTAGCTAAGGATTTAGGATTTGAATTAAGTCAGGCTAAGTGACTTGACAAAGAGTGTACTGTAAAGCAGTGTCTTGAAAGATGCTACCTATATAGTCTTCGTAGGATTTTGGAAAAGAACAAGATGCTACATGTTGCATTCTTTCACCGCGTGTTAAACTGTCATTACTTTTATGGAAATGATCCTAAAACTTACTAGCATTGGTACAAGTAAATGAAGTACAATATGTTCTGAAATATACTGGGTGTTTACCCTTGGTCCTGGATCTCAGTAATGGCTGGATGGGTCTTTACATAATCGCCGTGAGGCCCTGCTCAGGGAGCATAATGGACAACACCATTGTATGATGGATTGTTTAATTTTTTTCTTTTTTCTGGCAGGGTGTGGGCACTGTAAGAAAATGAAACCAGAATATGAGAAGGCTGCAGAGTCCCTCCATGTAGCCAATGACGTAAGCTAATCTTTTGTCCTTCCCCTCACTTTTCAAATAATGATTAATAAATGACTGAAGTAATAAGAATTACTTTCCTTTCCCCCCTACACCAGTTTTAGCTGTTCTCATCCTCCCACTAGGCCCTCCGAGATGTGTTTGCAAAGCACAGTCTCATCGGCAATGCGTGAGCCCTGCCAAAGTCTTAGAAAGAACATTCTGTCTTAAGTGAAAACAAAATCGCAGTGTTGATGTATTCCGCTGTAGGCCCTTACTTATACATAATGTGATCAAACCCAAATACAAAGTGGAAAAGTTTTTCTTTCCTATTAATTACAGGCCTCATGTGAAATGCAGATGTTAAACAAACATGGGCTTTTATTTATGAAGTAGATTTAAAAGTCTAACGGGCTTGTTCTTCCTTCTGTGTACGTTGGTTTTAGACTAATGTCACACTGAGTTCAACACAGTTGTTCCTCATGAACGTCAGCATGTTTAATGAGAGAATAGTCATTGCTGTTTTCTACAACAGTGCCGATTGAATCAGCATCCACTGTTGACTCCCCTTCATGAATGACCCATTGACAGCTGGGTTACTGTGTTTGGGGCTACCGTCAACTAAGTCCAAAATGGGTTTAAACTCATGGCTTTGGTGCCATAGTGAGATGTGTTTGCCTCTCTGCCCCAGTGCCTCTACAGAGTGGTTAAATCTCTCACATTTCACACTTGGGGAAAAAACCTGACCATTGGTAGTCGTTGAGACCAGATGTGTCCAAACAGTTGGAATCTGGACCTTACAGATGTGATGCTATGAAATGGATGCCCTTCCTCTGTAGGGGTCCGTCAATGGCATTGCATGGACAGGTCAAGACAGGCCAGAGGACTGGCTGATGTAGAAGCCTCTAGTCCTCCTCCTAGGGCTAAGACACATGGTGGAGTGCCCTGGATGGTCTCTTCAAGCCCTTGGGTTGACCCAGTGTTATTAGTTACGTACCTGCTTGTCCTGGAATGGTATTTCTTCCCATTTTGTCTCCTTCCCCAACATATATGGCTAATGTCCAGCCAGACTGCCAAAGCTGAGTGTTGGGATTCATCCTTTAATGAACTGGAGGGTCTTCAATATTTTAACTTGATGACTTGGTAAAATATTCATCCCTGTATGCCAATCCATAGGACCAACTGTGCTTTGCTGTATAGGCCTAGTTTGCACATAGAGGGCTGAGAGTGACTGTATCTGAATGTGTATTGTCTCCTGGCAAAAGCTGTGTCTATCATCATGACTTAGTTAGTCTCTTTGTATTTTAGAGTCCAGGTGTCCTTGCAGCAGTAGATGCTACCGCCAACAAGGCACTGGCTGAAAGATTTCACATCTCAGGGTTTCCCACATTGAAGTATTATAAGGATGGAGAAGAGAAATATACTCTGCCACAGCTCAGAACCAAGAAGAAGATCATTGACTGGCTACTAAAGTAAGTTTCTAAGAATCTGAGATTTGCATCCAGATTTTTGGCTAATGGCCACTGGAGATTGCTTTTATGAAGAAGCAAATCACCAGCCTAGCTTCATCTCCCACTTAAATCCCTTGCTAACAGAAAGAAAATTGAATGCCAGTATCAAAGCCCACACAAACATGCATGCTAATTATGGGTTTTAATGCACAAAATCCTTTATTTGCTGTGGGTTTGTTTTAATGCTTGTCCTGGTAAGTCTTTCCTAAAATAAATATTTTTAAGTATATCCTAAGCTTCTCTCCTGAGAGAATACCAGGAGCTTCAGAAATAAATAGGATAAAATTTGTTACATCTTCCTGAGGTGAGGCAATAGTTTCCTTTTAGAAGTGAAATTGTTGTAGTTTGCACTTCTTTGTTCTGTTTCCCTTTCTTTCAATCGCTATAAATCATCTTTGCCCAATTCAATTCATCGTGACATCCTTTCACAGGGAATGCATTAGAATATGCAGATTTGAGTTTAATGTCTGTAGAAAAGAATTCTGTTCCAGGAGGGAACAATTGCTGTAGTAATTGTCCTTTTTATTTTCTCTTTTGGAACAAACGTATACAATTGTTTTTTTTCAGTTTTGAATTTGTTTGCTCAAAACTGCTGGATTTACCACGTTTGTATTATTCAACAGTTAAAAAAATAAATAAATAAAAAGTTTGTACCTGCTTTATTTCAATTTTTGGAAGTTGTTGAGCTCTAACCATATATTGGTACGGGGCATATAACCTTGCCTTTTTTTAACAGGATAGTTTGTGTGATAATTTGTATTTGTGTTGTCTTGTATCTGAGGGCACTTTTACATGTGCTCGGGGGTGGGGGGGTGCTTAGAGAGGCTTTTAGAGCCTCTCTAATTAAAGTGCCTACATAGTATTATGTATCAGCATCCCCGTACTTCAAAGTGGTGGTGGGGGCACTTGAATTAAAGTTCGTTCAATGAGCTCTGTTTCACGTGCCCCTAGGGATGCTGATGCTCAAGACATGGGAGGGTGCTGGTGTGCAGTAATTGCTGTGCTCTAGCAGACTCAGTTAATTGAGTCTGCTCCAACGTGCTGTAATTGCAGTGCATCAGAGCAGCCTCCGTGCTCGTGTACAGGCACCCTGAATGTCTCCGAGGGCTTTAAATCATGTACTTAATTTGCCCTTACAATGCCTTTCCAATGTCTCCAAGGGCTTTAAATCATGTACTTAATTTGCCCTTACAATGCCTTTCCAAGATGGAGGTAAACACTGTACATAGTTTACGCTTGGATAAATCGCCATCTCTCCACCCCTCAGTTACTCAGGGTCATACCATAAGTGGGTGACTCTATGAAAAATATGGGATCCCAGCTCTAGCCATTAGACCTTCTCCCAACCAGAGCCAGAAATAGAACCCAGATCCTTAGCTGATGTAGGTAGTCGTAGCTCCTCTGAAATCTATGTAAAGATGCCTCTACTGCAGTCTAGACATATGCTTGCAGCCTGCATAGAAGTACCAGAACAAGCTTTAATCTGGGTAGCTTGGATATGTGCAGGACGCTGGTCACAACACACTGGTTTCAGCTCAATCTGCACAAACCCATCCAGTATCCTTGGTAACTGCTCAGTAGCTGCAGCCCATGCCATTGCAGCCACATTGTTATTGTTACCTGGGCTAACTGGTCTAAAGCAGCTTTGACATGTTTGCAGGAGGTGCAGAAGCACTTCTGGATTGTAGCATAGACAATACCCTTTGTCAGCTTGCATCAAGAGTGCCTGACATCCTGATTCCTTTTGCTAGCAACTGGTCAATCAGTATGGACAGAAATATGGAGTTGTCTGGCAGATGACCTTGGATGCAATTAAAAATCAGAATTTTCTCTGTTTTCCTATACCCAGTACTCCTCAAAATGGTGTCATTCAAAATGACAGGACGTGCAGACAATTGTAATATATGACTAAGACTACACATGAAGGTCTTTATGCTGTGGTTCCACTCTGATTTATATAAGCAATCACTTATTTAAAATACAGCAGGAATGAATTTAATGAGTCGGAGACAAGACCGTGAGCTGGTGAATAACAGGAGATTTCTAGTGTAGTTCTACCTGTACAGGGTTGCTGCATTCTATTCAGAAGTAAAGTCACATTTGAAATCAGCCTCTTTACAAAAAAAAAAAAAAAAGAAAAAAAAAGTAGTTTGATTACTGTCCACCCTCTTAAATGGAGCAGTGTGATATATTGTGCCCTGGTTTGAGTGGCAGACTTTGTATTTTATGATCTGCTCTTGAAATACTTGACAAAAGTTTTTCTTCTGACAATACCCTGCTACAAAGGCTTTTATGGGTGGGTTGTTCTCTGTCAACCCCTTCTGATTCTGCCAGCTCTGTATGCATACCTTTAGACACTGCAGCTCAAGACATAAAGTCCATTCTGTTGGCTCTTTGCTAAAATAACTCTTCCATGTTGTACCAGTCCTACTTATACCATTGGGCAGAATTGCTTATGTTGTTTATTTTACCGACCCACAGAAATTAACTGTCTGGTGCTGGAAATGCAAGCCACAGTCTTGCCCTTTAGAGAAACTTTCCTGCTGATTCCTCAGATCAGTAATGACTGAGTTACTCTTCATACACTTCTAAAAATATTCAGATTTCATAGATTTCATAGACATTAGGGCTGGAAGGGACCCTAAAGATCATCAAGTCCAGTCCCCTGCCCCAAGGGCATGAAGTCAGCTAGTGTCAAAGGATCCCAGCAAGACGCACATGCAAACCATTTCTTAAATGAGTCCAGAGTAGGTGTCTGCACCACTTCGGGGAGGAGTCTATTCAAGGTCTTGGGGGCTTGGACAGTAAAGAAGTTTTGCTTTATGTCCAGCCTAAAATGGTCTGGGAGGAGTTTATGACCGTTGATCCTTGTTTTACCTTGGGGTGCTCTGATGAACAGACGTTCTCCAAGATCCCGATGCACAGCCCTGATGTACTTGTAAGCAGTTACCAGGTACCCCCTGAGCCTGTGTTTTTCCAGGCTGAAGTGTCCCATGGCTTGCAGCCTCTCTTCATAAGGCCTGTTCTCCTGCCCTCTGATCATGCGTGTGGCTCTCCTCTGGACTCTTGCAAGCTTCTCGACATCCTTCCTAAATTGTGGAGCCCAAAACTGGATGCAGTACTCCAGCTGCAGCCTCACCAAGGCCGAGTACAGCGGGAAGATGACATCCTGAGATTTACTTGAAGCATCTATGGGTGCAAGCTAGAGTTTTGTTTACTTTACCATCTGCGACATTGGATTGGTGGCTCATGTTCATCTTGTGGTCAGTCATGACCCCAAGTCTCTTTCAGCAGTGGTGCATAGCATAGCACTGCCGAGCCTATAAGCATGCTGCGGGTTTTTCCCCCCCCCCCGAGGTGGAGTACCTTACATTTATCGGTATTGAACGTCATCAGGTTTGTATCCGCCCACTTACTAAGTTTATCCAAGTCAGCCTGGATCACTAGCCTGTCCTCAGGTGTGGATGCTATGCCCCAAAGTTCAGTGTCATCGACAAACTTGACCAGTGCGCTTTTGACACCAATGTCCGCATCGTTGATAAAGATGTTGAAGAGAACCGGTCCAAGGACAGAGCCTTCAGGGAGACCACTGATCATGGAGCGCTGTAATGATTCACATCCATCAACTACTACTCCCTGGGTCCAACCTCAGAGCCATTGGACTGTGGTGTAGCGAGGCCACAGTTGGCCAGTTTTTCCATGAGGAGGTCATGGGACACCAGATCAGAGGCTTTTTTTTTTTAAAGTCCAGATATATGATGTCAATCTCTTCGTCTTCTCCCTTGACCAGGTGACGCATCACCTGGACATAGAAGAAGATGAGATTGGTGAGCAACACCTTCCCATGACAAACCTGTGCTGGCTGTCCCTCAGGATGTTGCTATTAGCCAGCTTAGCAAGAAGGGTCATCGTGATAATTTTCTCCAGAATCTTACCGGGGATTGTGGTCAACCTAATTGGCCTGAAATCCTGGGACCTACTTTGCGCCCTGTCTTGAAGATGGGTATCACACTGGCCTTCTTCCAGTCTTCAGGGGCTTCATCCGAGTCCCACGAGTTTTCGAATATTTTTGCCAATGGTTGGGCTATGACACCTGCCAGCTCCTTGAGTACCCTGGGATGTAATCTATCAGGACCAGCTGACTTGAAAGTGCCCAGCCTCCCATGGTGTTCCTTTTACTAGATCTACGCCAGTGCTGTGTATAAATACGCCCTCGCTCTGGCCATCTGGCATCATGCTAGGCTGGGCGGTCCTGTTGGTCTGATGAAAGACCAACGTGAAGTACCCATTAAGCAGGTTGGCTTTTTCCTGGGTGTCAGTTATGAGCTGTCCCATTTGGTTCAGCAGGGCTCCGGTGTTACCCTTGCTTTTTTCTGACTCCCTACATATCTGAAAAAGGACTTTTTATTATCCTTGATATGTGAAGCCACATGGAGCTTGGTTGCAGCCTTGCCTTTCCTGATCTGCTCCCTGCAGGTACGGACAAGTGCTGAGTACTCCTGCTTGGTGGTAATTCCAGCCTTTATAAGTGTCTCTTTTGAGGTGTAGGAAGTCTTCAGTTTCCCTGCTGAGCCAAGAGGGTTGTTGTGCCCTTTTGCTACCCTTGCTCCAAGATGGGATGGCTGTCCCTTGTGCTGTCAGGATCGCTCCCTTGAGGAGCAGCCACTCCTCTTGGGCTCCTCTTCCTGGCAAGTCATGCTCCCTTAGGGCCCCGACAGTGAGCCTCCTGAGCTTGGCAAAGTCAGCTTTCCATTGCTGACTGACTTGCCAGCTCTGCGATGGATAGTAAAGGTGATCAGCTTGTGGTCACGATCACCCAGCTTTCCATCAGTTCTTAGGTCACTGACTAGATCATCCCCTTTGGCCAGTACCAGGTCCAGCAATGCTTTACATCTTGTCAGCCCATAGACTTGTTGAGTCAGGTAGAGCTCATCCACACACGAGGAAGCTTTACGACCAATCGGATTTGGTCGAGTGCTCTTCCCGTGAGATGTTCAGGTAGTTAAAGTCTCCCATGACAACCATACACCGAGAGCATGCAGCCTCCGCCAGTACCCTGGTGAATTCCTGGTCCAGCTCTTTGTTTCTGGTTAGGAGGTCTATAGTAGACTCCTACCATGGTGTCCCCTGTGCCATGTTTCCCATGTATTTTAACCCAGAGGGACTCCAGTCGTCTTCCCTTGGTGCCAGTGTCAATTTGCAGGGACATGTAGCTGTCCTTGACAGAGAGGTATACCCCCACCCCTTTTGTCTACATGATCTCACCTGTATAAGGTATAGCCATCTATACCTGTGGCCCAGTCATAGGTGGAGTCCCACCAGGTCTCCGTTATCCCTATAAGATTGTAGTCATTCTTGTTTAGCAGGAGGACCAGTTCTTCCTGTTTATTTCCTAAGCTCCTGGCATTGGTGTCCCGTTGGGGGCCCTTGCCTTTCCCTAGCCCTGGAATGATCTGTGGGTAGGGACGGGTTCCCTTGAATGCCTTGGCCTGCCTGATTTGCAAAGGTTGCCCAGTGGGCTTGCAGTGGTGGTAATCCCCCCATCCCCCAGCGGGCTTAGTTTAAAGCCCTATTGAGCAGGTCAGCTAGTCTGGCTGAGAAGAGTCTCCTCTGCAGCGCAGTGAGGTGGAGGCTGTCTCTCCCCAGCTGACCACTGCCTCTCTCGCCAAAGAGTGGACTCTGATCATGGAAGCCAAAGCCTTCACGATGACCCCAGTGCCGCAGTTGACTACCTTGACCCTCCTCTCCCTCCTCAGCCCATAGGCTGAAACCGGGAGGATCGAGGAAGACACCACCTGTGCCCCCAACCCCTTAAGCCCCGCTCCCAAAGCCCTGTAGCATCTGATGACCCAGCTGGGATTGCTCCGAGCCATGTCATTCGTACCCACATGGATAAGGAGCATAAGGTAGTGGTCGGTGGGCCAGATTAGTTTAGGGATCCTCTCGGCCATGTCCCAGGTATGGGCTCCTGGGAAGCAGCAGACCTCCCGGGCTAAGGGGTCAGGGCGGCAGATCACGCCCTCAGGAAAGAGTCTCCTACGACGGCCACTCTACGAGTGGCCTTAGGGAGAGCAGGGACGGTAGCTGTGGGTGAGTGTCCGTTGCCTGCAGAGCTGGCAGCTCTGCAGGCTTTACTGGGGTGCAAGAGGTTCGTACCTGTCGCAAAGGCCCAGAGGGGAGGGGACCTTGGTGCAGCGGGCCTTGGAGCTGTTCACCACCTTGGTCCAGCCCCCTGGCTGGACAGAACAGGGGATCCCAGAGTCCTCCCTTGTCCTGGGAAGTGACCTTGGTCTACCCTCTGCCTCCGATGAAGGGCCTGGCAGTAGGAGTCGATCTCCTGCTCGCCATCCCTGATGGACCGTGCCCCAGAGACTCCAAAGTGGAGCAGACCCTGCAAGGGGAGGTGGCCATGTGCCTGGATACGTGCCAGGCAGCCCCTGCAGCCAAGAGCCAGGGGCTCCGCATGCGTGGAGCCCGGAGCCACGGGTTCCATCGGGGGGAGGTCTCCGAGGGCCCGGGGGGAGGCCTCAGACTCCAGGGGGATCCTTGGGGTGTGGTGTGTGCCCATCCTCATTGTGCCGCTGGTAGTCTGGCTGCTGGTGGGACTATCCTCCCTAGGGCTCGCTGGCAGAGCCTCGGGCCCTCCTGCTCGCCCTCCTGTGCAAATTCCCATGCTAACTCACGCGCCGGGCCCAGAAGCGCGCCTGTTTGCATGTCCTGTCCATGAGGCTCTGGTCACGTGGCTCCCTGGAGGGCTGGGCCAAGTAGGAGCTGGGGCAGGGTGAGACTCTGCTTGGCTCCTCTCAGCTGCCTCCTCGCAGCTGAGCTACACTAGTCCCGTCTCACCATGGGCCCCGCTTACCTCCGGCTGTGCTGGGGGTCGGCGGGTTGCTCTGCAGCTGCTGCGGGCTGCTGGGGGGCTTTGGGGTGCGGGAGCACGATGGGCTTATAATGGATGATCCATTGCTCTTCTTTTTCTTCAGTCCTCAAGCACCTCCTCCGCCTGAACCAGCTTGGGAAGAAAAGCAAACAAGTGTTATCCACCTTGTGGGAGAAGACTTCAGGGAATCTTTGAAGAAGAAGAAGCATGCCCTTGTCATGTTCTATGCCCCATGTGAGTAGATGTTTCTCTTGCCATACAGTTTTTGTGTGCCTGCATTGTATTTCTGTGTACTTTTCTGAATAGATGTGCTTTTAGAGCTGCTCTTTAAAACAAACATCCAGACCTGAACACCCTGGCCTTGTCAAAGTTAAAACCTGCTTAGCTGTTTTGAGACCATCTCTAACTTATTTTGTGCATCTGTATGGAGGAGAAAAAAAATCAACAGGTTTTAATCTAAAAGGCTACTGAGCTACCACAGACCCTAAAGGAGGCAGATGGATAAAAGAAGTGAATTTTATTTTCCTTGGTTTCATCTTCTGGCCTGCATTAAAAAATGTTATCCATTACAGTATAGCAGTAGACACAGAAGACCTGGTTTGCTAATGAATCACTCCAGCCTATTTGCCATTTTTATTCCAGTTATATCAGTAGAGTACTACAAGAGAAATTAGTCCCTTATAGTCCAAGCCAAATTGTGATGGGACCTTTCCAGTAACAAATTTGTATTTGAATCCACATGTGCATGAGTATAGCAACTGCATCACCAGATTACCTCATTTACATTAGCGAGTCAGCTTCTTTTGATGACAGTGGGAATCTTTCCATTAGACCCTCTGTAAGAAGGTGGTTTGGGGCAAAGCTGATTTCTCCAACTATTTTAATGTTACTGTATTGGGGTAGAGCACAAGTTGCTTCAGCAGGCTGCAGGTCAGCCTGCAGGCGGGAGCAGACCCAATCTGGTGGGTTACATGGCACCCAGGAGGCTGCCTCTGTTCCCCTGCCTGCCCCTCTCCCTCGTCCCCTTATTTTTGCTCCATGCACTCTGCAGCCTTGGGCACTGAGCACAGCCCCAGCCCAGCCCTGTGGCAGTAGCATGCGGCCTGCACAGGTGCTATGGGGGCCAGACTGGGCTAGGCTAGGGCCATGCTAGATGGAGCCTGCTGATGCTAAGTAAGGTTAAGGTGGGGGGCAGTGCAGAGGCTGAGGTGAAGGGGGAACAGAGGTTGTGGGGACCAGGCAGGGGGCAGAGGTAACATGGGGACAGGCACAAGCAGCGGGCAAAGTGTTTTGACCTCCCCACACCACCTGCCTCAGAACTGCCTGCTCCCCTGCAGCAGTGGGAGAGATGAATTCAAGACGACCCTCCAATAATTAGATTATATATGTGGAAAATTATAACAAAATTCTAAATTTTCTATGTATAGAATCTAATGGGGGGGGGACAGTTGTCTTTGTCTTGAATTCAGAGTTGTCTTAGATTTGAGTATATTGTTTTGTTTTGTTTTCAAATACAGTCAGTTCCAGCCAAGAGTGTGCCTCATCTGTCTTCCTGATTTTCATTGTGCCGTTTGTGTTGTTTAAGTCAGCAAATTCATCTTTTCTGTTTTCAGTATTGTTCTGGAGAGGTCTGGACACCACATAGACTCTAAACTTTTTTTTTTTTAATTTGACCTGGAAAAGAATGTATCTGTGTAATGTCTGTTTGATATTTATAGTCTTTTTTTTCCTTCTTTTTTTAAAAAGGAGCCAGATTCAGCCTCCAAACTTGCATGTAAAATATTGTGCTGTCAGATGACCATCTTGCAATTTAATTGAGAACATTTAGATAAGCAATTACTAACTTATGGACAGTATCAGACTTGTTCCCACCATACTGAAGGCCTTTTTTGCCAGACCCTTAATGTTTAATCAGGCAGCTCCTTATTTTGCTTTTCTGTCCGAGACTGAAACATGAATGCAATCTGGGCTCCCACAAAGCTGTGCTGGATATGGGATGCAGAGAGATGGTGAGGGGTGGAATTCACAAGGGAATTCCTGGAAGGCTGTAAAAGAAAGTGGAAAGGCCTTAATCCTTTAGGCAGCTCTGGTTCCCACCACCCATTGACTAAAAATTGCTTCTGTGCCAGGAATTTCTGATTCACAGAACCCAATTGGGTAAGAATGGAACTTTTAAACGATACATTAAATAGTGTGAGTAAAGTATTGTCCAGCTAGTTTGCTTTACCTTATATTTCCATTATGAACTACTTTCTATGAAGGAGAGAGAACTTTTTTAAAAATTATTTTTAATTTCTCCAACCTTCCAAGAGCATTTTTAAATTGCTTCTCTTACTTTGCATGTTGGGAGAAGGGGAGGAAGGAGTGGCACTAAATCTTAAATACCATTTAAATGTTGAACTTCATTAGATATTATGCAGTTTATTAATCCCCAGCTCCTATGGTCACATGCATGTGTCTTCTCTGTGACAGCTAAACTGTGAAACCCTTCCTCATTGAATAGTACCTTCCCCCATGCGGAATTCCACTAAGTTGATAGGATTGTGTAGGGATGCAAAGGTCATGGAGCCAAGTTACTATCTTTGAGAGTCAGGTTATCAAGGTTGTCATAGCCTGTCTCTACATGTATTAATGGGCCACTGGAATGGAGTTGGCCTGATTCTCTGCTATTCTGCACATCTGAATTCCTTGTTAAACCTGTTCTTAGGGGCCTACTCAATATGCGATTTCGTCAATTTTGCAAAAACCACAAAATTTCCGTTGTCCATGAAATCCGTGAAATAGGGAAAAAAAAACACTTTACTAAAAATAAAATGATGGATCCCCAGTGGGAGCCAGTGGCCCTTGTGGCCACTACAGCCCAGCCCCAAAGCCCTCTGGATGAAGGGAAGGGGAGCTGCCAGCACCAAGGTGGCACCATCTCCTCCTGCCCCTTGCCACTAATTGGCTGAGAGCGCTGGCCCTGCCCTCTTGGCCAATCAGCAGCGAGGGGTGGGGCCGCATGACAGACAGCCCTTGGCCAGTTAGCAACAAGAGGTAGGACTACAACCCTCTTGGCCTATCAGCGGCATGGCGGGAGGTAGGGGTGCCGCAGTAAGACCGTGAAAATGGTGGCTGGCCCCACAATCAGCCCGCAAAATTGGCCACCTGCCTCCTTGATTTTGGTAGGTCCCTACCTATTCTTGAAACATGTAGTCCAGAGAATAGACTGGGGGGCAATGAGGTGTCATGGTCTTCAAATATGTAAAATATGATTGCAGAGAGGAAAGTTATCAACTGTTTACCATGTCCCATTGGAAGGCAGGACAAAAAGTAATGGACTTTGATTGCAATGGGAAGTTTAGGCTAGATCCGGGGTGTCAAACCCGCCCAGCCTCCAGATCTGGATGCAGTGGCATCGAGGCAAGGGGCAGTAGACACAGGGGCCAACACAGCTATTGCTCCCCCTTCTCTCTCCCTGCTCCCCCCTCCACCCCACTGGCAACACGCATCCCCAGTGGGCAATGCACCTGGATTGTGGCAGCGAGTCCTACTCCTGTCTACCTACCCTGAATCCCTGGCCCCTCTGGGGTACCCTCAGGGCAGAGGACAGGGCTCCATAGGCAGGATTCAGCTTGTTAGCCATAGATTTACCACTCCTGTGTTAGACATTAAGAAAAGGTTTCTAACTGTAAGGAGAGGTCAGCCCTAGCACAGGTTACCTACAGAAGTTGTAGAAGCTCCTTGGCTGGAGGTTTTAAGAGCAGGTTAGACCAAAAAAAAATCTGTCAGGGATGTTTTATGATTAGTTGATTTGGCCATGAGGCAAGGAATGGACGAGATGAGTTTTCAGATGCTCCTGAGATCCATTTTCTGCAATTCTAACAACCCGCTTTGAGCCAAACGATACCCCGGTCTGTCTGTGGGTAGGATAGATGGGTGTTTGGAAAGCAGATCAATCACAGGGCTTTGTCTGATTCCTCATTAAGAGCATCATTGCCTTTGCAGTCCCCCAAGTTTAGGGCTTGCTGTGTTCTGTTGGCATCAGATTTATTCTCATTAAACGTCAAAGTTTGTGGTTATGCGCAGGCCTCGTGATACATAAATACACGTACATACGTACATTCAGCCAGCCTGTTCTTGATCAGGCGTGGCAGGAAATGATTGAATATTTTAAGTCTCTGGGTGCAATGAAATAATTATTAAGGAAAACAGAACAGTACAAATCATCCTGTACGGACTCGGCTGCTTTTCTGAACAGATAATGTGCCTTCTGCTAAATTTGATAGATTAACTTTTGTTTACAACTTTCTCAGTCGTGGGACCTCTTGGTGCTTATGCTTGCCAATTAGTGCTAACTTGCTTATTTTAGTGCAGAAGGAGCACTGGTAAAATTGCCGGGCCTCATTAGATCAAATAATTTCTGTTCTCTATTCAGATCCACATCCCAGGTCAGTGCAGCCCTGCTGTGTGTTACTCTATTCAGTGAGTGCTCCATCAGAGGGTTGGTTGTTTTTTTTTTTTTTTTAATCTTTTGCACAAACTACAAACCTCTTCTATTTAGACTTTGAATTTAAAACAGTGGATTGAGTGGTCTGACCTTTCTACAGCCTTCAGTTAAAGTAACAAACCTTTAGGCAAAGGCCACGTTGATTTCTATCCTCTTTATTCCTATTAAATGAATATCTTACATTTGTATATAGTACCTTTCAACCCAAAGCATTTAATGTGCATAAGAGACCCTTTGCTCTGCTGAAATACAGCCATCTCTTGAGATGGAAAGCAGCAGTGTTTTAATAGCACATAGCGACGTTTCAGTGGTTTAAGAAAGGAAAGGAAGACTGCTGTGTCCGGCTGAATGAGCAACGGGAATCTAAGTAGGAAGCAAGTAGGTGCCATTTTGAATTTGGCCATGCCACTGAGGCTCAACACCTTAGGAAAAAAGTAATGTAGGACCTTTTAATAACTTTGAACTCAAAGACGTCAATGGAAAGAAAGGCTCCCATTGACTTCAGATTGTGCACTGAGTGACAAACGTCTTGGCTTCATATTTCATGTGCAAAGAGGCACTTCTGGCAGTGCCATGAGCACTGAATTATACTGAGCTGTTAGCTCATTATTGGCTTGGGGGAAGAAAATCACCCACTGCATAGCCAGGGCAGTAACTAGGTTTTACCTGACATTTCAGTCAGGAACTAATTGAGTCCCACTCAGAGCCGTGTTGTGCTGCCAGGCAGTGAGCTGCATGTCTCTTCAGCAGACAGTTGGGTCTACCAACACTTATTAGCGCTGCTTCTGTTGCATAGAAAACTGTGCAAAACAAAAATCAGTTGTTGATTAGCTGTCAGAGCCACAAAGGGCAGACAAATTGCAGTAAATAAAGCATCATTTCAATAGGGGAAGTTTCTGCCATGTAATTTGGAGTGAATTGAGCGAGAGTGAACCATAAGTAGAAACGAGGGAATCTTTTCCAATGGAATCATTTTTACCGGGGGGAAAAAAATAAGCTTTGTGAATTTTTGTAGGAAGGTGCTGATTTCAGCAAAATTTTGCAATGAAAGGTTTCTTCACTCGGGGACTGGGGGTGAAATATAGTGTGTGGGGTGGGGGAAAGGATTTGCACATGGTTATGTGCACATCAAGGGTCCACCGGGAATGTGGTAGGAACAAAGTCCCTTTTGGCTTGATTCAGACCCGGGCCTTCAGCCTGTCCCTCTTTCCTTGCAGCTGTGCTTTCTGACCTCCCAGCTGCTACCAGCTGTGGGTTTAGACCATCCAGGCGTTTTGACTGGAGCTATTTCTGCTTCTGTGAATTCAAAACAGTGGGCAAGAGACAGAGATAGTGAATCTATAACCTGGTAGATCTGGTGCTCACCTATGATATGAGAGGCCCCGGGTTCAAGTCCCTGTTCCAATGAATGTTGTATTTTCTTAGTGGAACAGCTCCAGCAAGGGGAAAAAGTCAGATGCCCACCCCAGAATATACAATAGCCTTGCAGATGGGTTGCATCCATATAATGTGGGTGGGATGACAGATCTGGGACTTGAACCTGGGTGAATGCCCAGCAAGATGCAGGGTTTGCTGGGGTCAGCTTATTAGGGTTTTTTGGTTTTGGGTTTTGTTTTTTTTTTCTCCATGGAAAACATCTAAAGGTTTTAGCTTTATCCCAGTGCACAATGAGAATATGCACAAATCTCTTTTTTGGGGGGGAGGGAAATATATTTTTCTGCCCAGCTCTAATCATCAAGTTTATAATGGAGAATAGTAGTGCTACAGTCTCAAGTTTTACATATCCGTTGTGTATTTTCTTGCAGTCGGGATTTCAATGAAGGGTTTTCTGCAAGTCGAAAAAGTAGCCCCCCTTCCCCCCACAAAAAAGGCATTTCTTCTTTCTTTTCAAACCTCAATATTGTTTTTAAGAAACAAAGAATAACATGGCAATGCAAGTATTTGTGGATCATTGTGAAGGTCAAAACCTACCTTCAAGATGATTTCTGGTGTGAAGGAATCGACCATGTTAGGATTATGGTAGGATTTATGCTTGAACAAGTCCTAGTTACTTAGGATTTATTGTGCTGAATGGCTGGTTGTAGAGGGAGGATTTCATGCTTTACAGACAAATTCAGCTTCTCTTCTTAAAAAAAAAAAATACGCAGGCAGTTTTTTTAATAACTTTTTCTGTCAGCTAAATTGGTAATGAGGTAAGCAAGAAGTGATAATAAGGAAAAAAAATCACTGTTCTTTTTAGGAGCTTGTAGAGGTGGCTGTTGTCAATATAATTAGCTTACCAAATGGCCTCAATTTGTAGGGCTCTACAGGGTTCCCCAAATGGGTATTTTCTAATAAGCATTTTGCTGCTGAGAGCTGACTTCCAGTTTGCCTTTACTAATCGTGCCAGAAACTTTTATTTAAATTGGAATTACTGTTGTCAGCTAGTGAGGTTCATCCTTTAGGACTAATACAACCTGACCCATGGACACTATACTTAAGAACACACTGAGTAAAAGCATGGTTGGAGATTATTCTTTTGTTGGTTGAGATTTTAGTACAGATTTACATAAAACTGGGCAGCTGCTACTTGTATAGAGGTGTCATCTCTTTGTTTTGCTGCTTGCTTATCTCATAAAGTCTTTTCCAAACTTGCATTTTCCTTGGTAAGTGGGAATGAGTTAAAACATTCAGCTTTCCTTTAAGACCTCTTGGAAGAGTTTTTGGTGTAGTTTGAAAACCATTGAAAAGGAAAAACAGGTCTTAAAATTGTCTTGCCAAACTAGGGTGAGGCCCGGCAGCAAGTCGGTTTTCTAACAAAATGCAAACTTCCTTCTTGGGTTCCGAAGTCTTTGTGAAGGTGTACCGTCACAGAGAGAGCTTGTCGGTGGCTAGACGGGGAATCCCTCATTGACCTGTGGCTAGAAGATAGATGGGAAAACTCCTCTGCAGAATTACAGCCCAGTCAGCCTGACCTCAGTACCTGGAAAGATTGGGGAGCATGTCATCAAGAAGTCTTGTTAAGCACCTAGAGAATAACAAGGTGATCAGCAACAGCCAGTACAGATTCGTCAAGACCGAACTGAATTTCTTTTATGATAAGGTGATGGCTTTTGTGGATGTAGGCAGAGCAATGAATGAGAGATACCCTAGCTTTAGCAAGGCTCTTGATACTGGCTTCCAGGATATTCTCATTATGAAGCTAAGGAAATTCCTCACTCCATAAAGAAAAATACTGTAAGATGCTGTCACAGATTGCACCACTTTTGAGAGGCCACTCTACTTTGGGACTCCTCGAGAAGGAGCCTTATTCAGTCTCCCACTACTGAAGGGCCCATTGATGCCAGCCCATACTATCTGTAGCACCCCAACCTGGAGAGCTCCTTTTCTTCTGTCAGCTCCTGGAAAGGAGGATGTTTCTTCTTCAAGAGGGGTGGGAATGCAGTCAGAGTGCTGACATCCCTAACAGCCCAGCAGAGTGCTCAGCTCCAAACGATTACTTTTTCTTGAGCCGTTTCCATACTTGGAGACTTTAGACCAGTGGCACCCAACCTTCTGGTCCCTTGGCCAGATGAGTGGCATGAGGTCGGTGCACAGGTTGGACTGCCTTCCATGGCATCTGCTCATGGGGTCAATCTGTGGGTCTGATCCAGTGCCTTATCCTGCACACTTCTTTCAGTCCGTGCACCAGCCCTTCATGGGTCTGAAAATTTGGCGCCCAGTACTACCGATTAACCATTAACACTGGTAGTGCTCTCTAGCTGCAAAATTTTAGGACCCTAGGAGAGTCCCTCGGGTTGGATGACCACCCTAGTGTAGACCATAGTTTCTCAACCTGTGATACGCATCTCCCTGGGGGTACATGAGACACAGGCAGGGGGTATGCAGGCGTGAAAAACCCCCATAGCAAGGGGGTGCAGCCAGACCCCCTGCCACTGCTGGGTTCACATTTGGCTGCTCACCCCCACCCCCAAGCCATCCAAAGGCTGCTGTGGGGGGGGGGGGGGGGGTGAGCACAGAGATACCTGCATACTCCCCGCCAACAGGCAGGTAGGTTTTCTTTCTTTTTTATCCTGCCTGGTCTTTGCGTGGGGGGAGGGGGATGGGCAGACTGAGACCCCCTGAGTGTGGGAGGGGCAGGGTGCTGCCCTGCTCCCTCCTGCACTGTGGAGATTGGCCCCATGACCCAGCCTGCCTGGGGCCCAGTTCGCTGCGGGTGGGAGGGCTGATGGTGGCACCGGGCTCTTCCTGGCGCTCGGGGCAGGATGCGGTGATGGGAGGGGGGCTGCTGCTTGCCCCCGCCAGCACCGCTGCCATCGAGCACAGGGAAAAGCCCTGTGCCGCTGCCAGCCCCTGCCTGTAGCCAGCCTGGGCTCTCGGACAGCTGCAGTAGGCAGCAGTCAGGCTGCAAACAGCTGCACGGGGCTCCACAACCCTGGCATTGGCTCCATGCCGGCAACTGCACGTGAGCCTCAAAGCAGAGAGTGGGTTTATCCCTGCTGTCTGCTCTGAGGTGTAAGCGCAGTCACCGCCAGCACGGAGCTGATGCTGCGGCTGCGGAGCCCAGTGCAGCTGTTTGTAGCCTGACTGCTGCCTACTGCAGCTGTCCGAGAGCCCAGGCTGGCTACAAACAGCTGCGCTCGGCTCCAGAGCTCCATCATCAGCTCCATGCTGGTGGCAACTGCATACGTGCCTCAGAGCAGAGGGTGGGGATAAACCCGCTCTCTGTCTTGAGGTGCACATGCATTTGCCAGCTTGGGGCTGATGCTGGGGCTGCGGAGCCTGGTGCAGCTGTTTGCAGCCTCCCTGCTGCAGCTGCCCAGGACCCAGGCTGGATACAGGCAGTGCTGGCAGCGGCACAGGGCTTTTCTGGGCCGCGCTGCCTCAGGGTCCCCCCCACTATCTGCTTGGAGCCGCAGGATGCTGGAGCCTGGCACAGCTCCGCTGCAGCCAGCCCAGGCACTGGGTAGCTGCTTTCAGCCGCAGAGCCCGGGCTGCTTGCAGCAGGGCTTGCAGCCTCCCAGCCACCTGCTGGGAACAGCCCGGGCTCCGTGGCTGGCAGTGGAGAGCCAAGCAGAATGGCTTCACGTGCCATGCTTGTTCCAGGAGTTGCCCACCCCCACCCTACAGACTTAACGTGCTGAGCAAAACGGCCTCACATGCCATGCTTGGCACACGTGCCCCAGGGGTTGCTGACCGCTGCCCTACAGACTTACCTCACCGTGCCACGGACCTGATCTTCTGAGGTCCCTTCCAGCCCTAATATCTATCAAATCCGTGAAATCGCCCCAACTGCTGCTGCAGCGGCCCCAGAAGCAGCCAACACCACCTGCCTGTACCACAGCTGCGGTTGCTACCTGTCCCTGCTCTCTCCCCCCTTCACTCTGTTCAGCCTCCCCCCTTCCCTGTCTCTCTCTCTTTCTCTCTCTCACCCCTTCCTCCTCTCAAAACTATGGCAAAAAAGTTGGCACGCTGCACATTGAGCAACTCTTTAAATTCCCCAGCAATAATTTGGCGCACCACACTTTGCGCAACACTGGGTTCAGCCCTCCTAGCTTTGGCCAACATCGCCTCAAGCCCAGGTACATTCTTGAGCACCCTGGTATAAAAGGTGGCAACCCTACCCACACCAGATCAGACATCTGCCATATCACGGCCTTATATACACAGCCCTTCTTACATCATATGGATACACATTGGTCTGCAGATATAAAATCCCCTGGACAATTGAGTGTTGGGGTACTTCTGAAAATTTTAATAAGTTAGGGGGTACTTGCTACCTAAAAGGTTGAGAAACACTGATCTAGATAGTGTGGGAGTTGAATCCAGTTCCATGTGGATCAGCTGACAAAACCACAAGGAGAGAAATACTGGGTTGGTAGATCCGCTGAAGCCAAGGAGACGTACCAATAAGAGCCTGGTAAGTTCTGTGTCCCGTAAGGAAATAGGAAGTGTGTGGACCAGTGGTCCATCGTTACCAATGGCTAGCTCTTTCACAGGGGGCTTCAAAAAACCCTTCAGCAAGTATTTCTTGGATAAGCTGTTCACAGGAAAAGTGTTTCTAATGGAGACTAGTTGATCCCTTTAATGAAGTATTTAGTTCCACTAAAACATCATCCCCCTTGAGTAGCTATATAAGAGGCTGGGTATGCACAAATCAACATCTTCAGGATTCTTGTAGGAGAGACCCATTTCCCATAATTGTGCATATGGTTACACATTGTCATAAAGTCTACAATATTTACCCCCATCTTCTACGACGAAGTATGCCTTATTTAGCTTTTATTAGTAAGCTGTATTTAAGCATGTGAACAAAATGTACGTTAGTAAATGAGGCCTAAAATATCTATCCAAAATTAAGACGCACACTGCAAAGAATCACTTGAAAAGCTTCGAGTATCACTAGGAAGAATTTGCTGGTTGAACGTAGGAGAAGGAGATCCAGGATCTAGATGTGAGCGCTCGGATAAGGGTTCTTCAAATGCGGCATGTGTGTTTTGCGGTTTTGATTATTTATGTGAGCTGCAGCCAGTTTTCTTCTGTTCGTTAGCGGGGTGTTTGCTATTGATTATCACATCAGTCAGATTCATGCTTATTGCTGTAAATAGTGTTGATGCCAGTGCTCTCCACCAAGTCCGCTAATGGTCTGTTTTTGATAAAGGATGAATCTGAAAAGAGGTCAGGCTGGCTCAGTGTTTGTGTCTGAGGATATTAATTAGCACCGAGAGAACTGCTCTTCACCATTACTCTTAACTCAGAAGTTATGAGTCAGTTTAATGGACTGAACGCAGCCAAGGCGGGAACAGGCAGGGCGCTCTGGGAATACAGCTGTGGCATTAAACCTGAAGATAAATTTGTCAGGGTCCCCCTCCCTCGTTCTGTGAGACAGGATTCCCACTTTAAATCTTTAAAAACCTTAAAATGTTACAACTGATTGAATCGTTGGGCGGGAGATTTACCTCTTGCGAAGCTGACCTCTTCATGCACACGACAGGGATGGCTTCAACGGATGATTTAACAAAAGGGCCACTTGAACCAGTTGCCACCAAATATTCCCTCCCACAAAAATACAACTGGCATTGTGCAATGTGGAACCGGTGCAGATTTACAGTATTACAGCAATATTTCAAGGGCCTGCTTTTGAGTCAGGCTGGGATTTAACAGGTGTAATTTTGATAGTGCAATTTAATTGTACTCTTTCCCCACCCCCATCTATACCTTCTGACTACCCAGCTGTATCTGCAAATCCAGCATCTATGTGCTGAATGCCTCTCCATTTGCTCTTACTGCTAAATATGGCCACTGTTAATTGTGCTTACAACGTGAGATGCCAGGTTGAAGCCTGCTTTTTAAGAAATACAGCTGTGAGGAAGCTGTTGACTACTGTGCATGTACATTAGATGACACAGGGAATTGGCAGAAGGTGCATGAAAAATCCCGGAGCTCTAGGTCTGAAATGCCGGCTTTATTCTGAGTGTACCAGCCTTCCCTCCC
The DNA here is from genome assembly GCF_052110815.1 of Crocodylus siamensis. Lineage (NCBI taxonomy): Eukaryota > Metazoa > Chordata > Crocodylia > Crocodylidae > Crocodylus > Crocodylus siamensis. The sequence goes on along the minus strand of NC_143398.1, from coordinate 238,936,118 downwards.
ACTCCCCTCTATTTTTTATAAAAGTAACCCTTGTAGTTGCAAGCTAGAGGCATGCACTGTACACTTTTCTGATTTGCAGGATTACTTGCTGTTTAAGGGTCCAAATTACAGTATCGGCTGAGCACTGATATTGTGCTATTAGTCAAGACTCAGCCCCAGTTCCTGTTATGGGAAATCTAGCTGAGGAATCCTGCATAAGAGCCTTTCTCCTTCCTTGCTATCCCCAAAAATGTCAGGGGTCCCTACATCTCTGGCCTTCCTACCCCCTCCCCCTCCAAAAAAAAGCTGCTCATGTTAAAGGTAGTGGTTTTAAAAGGCTTTGGTTTTACATAGGACCTTTGCACTCCAGATAACTCGAGTGTTTGACAAAGTAATGAGATAAATACAGTATTCAAGAAGTAAATGCCTAGGCAGAGCTGTAGCCATAGTTACCTGGGCGCTCTTTCACTGCATGTTATACACATCCTTTGGATAAGTGCACTTCAAGGGTTAATGAAATTCTGCATCCAGTAGGTGTGTTGTGCGTACTGAGCTCAGATGAGCTAGGATTTTGGAAAGCACCAGGAGAGGGGTTCTGTGGGAGCGTGTGAGCCAAAGTCTGCTCCCTTGCTGCTAAGATCAGTAATTGGCACTCCGCAAGTACTCTGGGCTGTGCAAACACCTAATGCTGTGGTGCTCAGATGAGCGGTGCGGTGCTGGTCTGGGGGCTGGATCCCACGTGCAGGGTTGGCATGAGGGTGTGATCCTGCTCTCTGACCCAACCCTACGTGCTGGCTCTTGCCACATTCCTAGCCCGGCCACATGCGTTGAATCTGGCGACACGTTTGTAGTGTGCAAAGCCATATCATACAACCCGTGGGACTTTCCAGTGTTCTAGATATCAGGCAACAGGGAAGGCATTTAACGTTAGCATGGCTCCCCTGCTGCCAAATATCCAGAGCCGTGGGGAGCCCCATGGGTCAAATGCCACACACTCCTGACCTGATGGATCCTCTTGGCATCGCTGTCAAGTAGATGTAATCTTCTCATTACACAGTTCAAAAATGTAGGCAGCATAATTGAGACTTGCCCGCAAGCATGCGATGAGCAGGGATCTGGGTTTTCTGCTTGCCACGGAAAAATGCAAATGTTCTCTTTGCTTGAGAAAAACACAGGAAGCAGCAGGTTTCCCTTTGCAGGCTGGCAGAGCTCCAGCCTGCAAGGGGCTGCTTGGGGTGGGGGGAGCGGGATCCAGGGGGGCACCCTGTGCATGTGTGTACACGCACGTACGCAGGGGTGCAGCCATATGGCCAACCAGCGGTGGAGAGTGGCTCCTCCAGCTGCCTGCAGGTAAATCTATGGGGGGATAGGAAGTGGGAGAGGCATAGGTGACACAAGGGAGTCAGATTGAGGCAGTAGTGGCCACGATGAGGGAGGGAGTAGGGCTGGGGACACTGCCCAGCTGGGGCCAGGGGGGAGTGAGGGGCACTGGTAGGGCCAGGGGGCTGTGGGTCAGGAGCAAGGGGCACTGGCAGGGCTGGGGCACTGGCACATCAGGGCTGCTCAGCAGCACAAAGCAGCCGGGGGGAGTGGGGAGGGAGACGGCTGCAGCCGGGTCCACACCGTGGTGAGCAAAGGGGGCAGAAAGAGCTCTGATTTTTCCATGATAAAAAAACCCCAAATCAAATGCCAAAGTATACAGGTATTTAGAATTTATTTTATTATGACGATTGAGGCACTAGTAGGCTTCTAAATTGCTTTAAAATTGTAAATATCTCCGTAAAACATTGTATTCAGCTTATATATAAGTGTCATTTCATTTTAGTCACAGAAAAACGTGGATTTGGGATTTGTAATAGGAGAATTTTGGATTTTTATTGGAGAATTTGATTAGACTATTTACAGCTGGGCTAGTGCGGTGGCTTGCAACTGTCCCATTCGGGCTGGCTCCAGCAGATCAGCTCACGTGAGCAAGGAGCCCCTCTCTTCCTCCGTTTTATCCCTCTAGACTTCCCATTATATTGTCGTCTTGTGAGTTCTAGAGAGCGGTTAGATCTAGTGGGGAAACTTCACGTATCACCTCTCATTTCCAGGACACAAAATATTCTTCCTTTCTTTGTTTATTCCTGATGGAAGAGGTGACCCAGAGAGGTGTCGGCATCTCCATCCCTGGAGGTTTTTAAGACCTGGTTAGACAAAGCCCTGGCTGGGATGATGTAGTTGGGGCTGGTCCTGCTTTGAGCACGGGGTTGGACTAGATGTGACCTCCTGAGGGCCCGCCCAACCCTCATTTTGTATGATTTCCTCCTGAATCCCTTGGAGTCAGCATTTGGCATCCTAGTCTCCTTGCTATTGTCCAGCCACCTTTTCTCCTACATTAGCATATCTCCTCAGACTTCAGACGCTGCAGATCTTCCCACACACCGTACTATGATACTGTATCTTTGGCCCGCACTCCCACTTCTTCCATGTACTGTCAGCGAGCCTTTCCTTCAAGCCTTGGACTGGAATGGAAATCAGCTTTTTTTGTTGTTGTTTTAAAGGGTTGCTAAAAGAAAAGGTCGCATCTCTCGGCAGACAGCGGCGTGTGAGAGCAGTTATTAATGGCTTGTATGTCATCGTTGAGAGCAACGAGGCAAGCCCTGATTGACCTGACGCTTAACTGAAAACCTCCTGACCCTCTCAAATCAAAGGAGGCCCCCCCCACTTCAATTATTAATAATCGTACTTCTCGGGCACAAGTTATGCTGCATGTCAGGTCATATCAAGCAAGCATTGGGTCCAGATATTCAATTAAAAGGCCTTGCCGTTCTCCACTGGTGGAACGAAAGCAAATTAACCTTTCAGTAACATCTCCAGATAGCTTTCTCAAAATCACCTATGGTTTCAATAACTTGCGCAGCTGCATGAATTGTGTTGGTTTAAGCACTATCTATTTTTCAGTTCTTATCTTCACAGTGATTGCACTTGGCCTATCTGTCCTTGATTGACCAAGTAATATCCTTGTTTTAATTGCTTGAAATTCTCGACATGGAAGCTGCCTTCCTTTCCTCTCCTGCCTGCCAGCTCCTCTGTTTGTTTTGATAGGTGCATAATGTGCTGCTTTTGCTTCCTAGAGTAGTTGTTTTAAACCTATAATGGAAGGCTGTGTCTCTCCCTGTTGTTCGGAGGGCGATTACGGAGAACAGGAGACGAGGAGTCAGGGCTCTGGGGCTCCATTCTCTGCTATGCAATTTGTACTGTACAACCCGTCCTGAAAAGCACTCGCAGCTTCCATGTGCTTTGCTACTGAATGCAGTCAGCACTTCCCCAGTGTGGTCAGTACCTACCAGAACTGAACCTGTTGAGCAGGTCACCCTCTCTTTGACTCGGTTGATCTTTGAACCGTATGAAAAAGGGAGAAACCAATGCCTACTGATCAGGGGCAATTTGTGACGACTCGTGTCCATCAAAGCTTTTGGGGATGAGAGGTGCTAAAGGTGGGTGAAGAAGTGAAACCATTTTCTGTTGTATGGAGAAGAGAGCGCAGGTCATTATTGGGATGGCGCTGATGAGTTAAGTTGGCAATCAGTTGCACCCTGAAGCCATCTGCAGCCCTAAGCACACGAAGGTATATTGAAACGGTCCCTTTCAAAATGGTGCATCTTCAATCTATTTACTAAGTTGGTCAACTATCAAACTACTTATGGCTTCTGTGTACAGTATTGTATAGTGTGTTGTGTGTGAAAATTATCGTAAACAGCCAGGTTAAATGTATTGGGTCCAGTTTTCAAAGATGCCTAATGCCTGGTCTATACAGTAACTTGCACTTGTATGAGAATTTCGTTTTGGACTCCATAGATTAGAAGATCAAAAGGGACCGTTGTCATCACCTGACCTTGCCTCATGTATACAACAGGCTAGAGCACTTCCACAAACTAATCCTTACTTGAAGTGGAGCATTTCTAACTCTACAATTATCGTCTTTGCCTATTTGGGAAGTGGCACGGTGCTGGCTTTCTTCCACTTTCCTGGAACTTCCCCAGCGTTTTGATGAGTTCTCAAAAATGAATATTAATGGTCCGAATTACTCAGCTTTTTAAAAACCCTTTAACGCAACTTATCTGGACCTATTTCTTGATTTTATAAATGACTAACTTCCATGGCCTCTGTTTAATATCCTACTGATCACTTGGAAGGGAAAGTGCTTTATTTTCCTTTTGTGATATGACTACATTATCCATTTTTTCCTCAAATATAGGGCGGAAATATTTATGCATTACTTTTGCCTTTTCTGTATTAATATATGACAGTTCTTCCATTACCATCTAGTAATGGATCACTATTAGGATTCCTCTTGCTCCTCATCTATTTAAAACTTGTCCTGATTGTCTTTATCTCTGCTGCCTGTAGATTCCTATTTGTGTGCTTTTGCTTTCCTTATCAGTTTTCTATAATTGTTAATTTCTGATTAATGTTCATTACTGTCAGCTTCACTCTTTTCCCATGTGTTATAGCTAGGATAAACTCCTTTCTGTATGGAAATCAAAATAAAAAGCATATACTGATATAAGCCCATTTGTAGTGATAGAACTGTGTCTACTCTGGAGGGACTGTATCATGTTAACAATGTGGATATAATTAAGGCCATGGATCTTTTGCATTAGGCACAGCCTTAAGTGGCTTAGACTCTTAAGGATAGGAGGAAAAAGACTTAAGCCTTTAGGAATCCAAATCTTTTGAAAATGAGACATGGGTCACTCAGGCGGTTTGGGTAAAATTTTACCCAGATGCATTATAAATTCAATATGGTGAAAGTTAGTCAGGTGGCCAGTATCTGTTTCACACACTACTCTTGGGACCTCTTGATAAGTACCATCTGCTCCCAATAATTTACTGCATCTGAATTTCTAAAAGTTTCTCAAGTTTTTCCTTTTGAGCTTTTGACATCTCTAAAGGACACACTTAGTTAAAAAATCCCTTAATAGGAACATTGTACTCCGGCCAAAACAGGGACAGGATGTTCCTTTGACTTCTTCATTACTTGAAAGTCCTTTTTTTCCCCTAATTAACCCCATCACATTTCTCCTTCGCTATTTTGGCTGCTCTACAATTGCACATGTTATCCTTTATGCCTGATGTGTTAGGACAAATATCTGCAATCATTTGCAACAAACAGGGTGGTCAGTTTGTTTTGTCTTATTTTAATTCTCACCTTTACTTGGTTTTGGTTTTTATTGCCTTTCCTCAATCTGTTCACTATTAAGGTAGGTTCCTTTTACAAAAGGAGTATTTATTAGATCTAGTCAACTTGAAGATATCTCTGCTTATTATTTTGCTTTGCTTGATGATGTGCAATCAGTTGGTGCCATGGTGTTCTGAAACAGCATTCCACTTAATTTGAAATTTTCTCTCTAGCTTGCCATTAGGATGACAGGATTGCCTTGAAATCTTTAAAATATACCTCTCCAAATGGTGCATCCTGCTTTTGTACCAGCCTCCATTGTTCAGGAGTCCCTGATACCCAGTAGTGTGCTCACAACCTGTGGACCCCTGCATTGCACAAATCTAAATCTGTTCTTTACCGCTTATTTCATAAACACCAAGACAAGATACTCTGAAATACAGCTGTTAATACAATCAATAGATTCAGCACATGAGGATACCAGGTCAGAAAAATGAAAAGAACTCGTCTCAGGATCAATATAGCCATTATTTCCCCAAATTCCTTGATTCTCTGCAGTGTGTCCCACTGGTCAGGCAATTCAAGCCCTTCTGGATGATGTGTGGTGCTGAGGCCGTCCTGGAAATTGCCCTCTTGATGGTTTTAATTCCCCAGTATTCTTATCAGAGTGGGAGATACGGCCTCTTCTTTCACCCTGTGACCCTGTCCAGCCTGTGGTGCTCTCCTGCAGTTGTTCCCAGACCAACTAGTGACTGGAGGGAGCACATCCAAGCGACTTGTACAGCAGCTTCCATTGCAGTGATGGACAATGCCAGGTGCAAACAGGTAGTTCTGCTGTCCTAGAAAGTTTCACTAGTTCAAGGCAGCTGCCTTCTTGGCTGGCCCTCCACAGGATAAACTGAGAGCCTCCAAACATGAAGCATGAGCTGTTGCTGCTTGATCTATAAAGCAAGGCTCTCTAGCTAGGATTGCAGTATCTTTCTATCACCCTTGCAATAGAGGGAAATCAGCTGCATGCTGTTGCACTTTATCTCTTGCATCCCTTTCAGTGCATATGATGCCTTCATGGGATTTTGCATAGGAAAGGAATTCTGGTCAATTATACTGAAAAATGATTAAGGGTTTTCTTTGCCTTGACATTTCTGGATGTGAAATTTGGGACCCTGCACAGTAACTGGGTTTTCAGAGAACTAAGTGGTCCATACTCTGAGAACCAGTCCTCTATCATTCCTGAAGCTGGACTACCAAGAAAGCAGTTCAGTTCTCAAAGTCTGACCCTGACCTTGGCTACAGCTCCTGAATCCAATTCTGATGCCAGACCGCCTCCCATCCCCTGTCAAATCTAACGTGGACTGCACCCATGTCTCACGTGTCTTACCACTAGGTAATTCCACCCACATCCCAGTTTCCTATATGTCCCTGTTTCCACCACCCACATCCCTGTTTCCTGCTTTGACTGCATTGACCTTGTCATAGGAACCCGAACTCTTCCAGACAAACACCTTCATCTTGACTGCAACCCAGAGTGCCCAAATGCTGTGGCCCAGTTTAAGGGCACGTGAACCGATCCCAGTTCTCTCATAAATAACCTTGTGCTGCCAAAATAAAGCTGCGGTCCACCAAGCCAAATGGGGTGAGGGGCAGGGGAACCTCTCCTCCCTAGAACACAATGGGTCTTCTCCTTTGGAAAACGCTCCTGTCGTCCGGCTTTCCCACTGGGGACGGTGGCTAAGATTTTCAAAGTTGCCTGAGAAATTTGGGCTCCCAGGTCTGTACTAAAATTAAAACCCTAGGTGATTGCTAAATGTGTGGGATCGAACCTGGCCACTCGTGACATCTCATCCACGCCTTCAGACGCTAAATGTTTAATCGCTTTCCATTACAGCCCATCTGGAAAATGACTACACACTTTCCTATCTTAACATACAGCGCTTGATCATTTCCTCTTTCTGCATTCTAGTCTCCACAGTAGTGTGAATACTTTAAAGAAAAGTGTGAGAGTGGGTGTGAAGAGGGAGTGGTGGGAATAAGTTTTCCTTCTGTCAAAGTAAAGATTTTGTCCTCTGCTTGTATGTGCATGTGTGTGCACACACTTTAAATAGAAAGCTTGAATTGGGTGACTTCCAGTTTTCGACACTTGGCAAGCCTTTTAAGTTGTAACAGATGATGTTCTGCTGTTCCATATGATGTGCTCTTCCCACATCTCTCTTGATGACTTCTTGAAGCTCCTTAAGGATTCAGCACAAAATTCACATCTGTTCCACAGATAGATGTCCAGAGCTAACGAAAGGCCCATCGGACTTGAAGAGTCGGTGATGCCAAAAGCCATATGGTGGTGTTTTTAGCTTTGTGATCAAAGTGCAGGGACGAGAGCACTCTGGGCCAAAGGTGGTGAGGTGTGAAGTGGTGTAAGCCACACGTTGGCAAATGCAAAAGTAATTTGCAGATTGGAGTGGGATGATAAGCATAAAAGTAAGGAAGCCATGGGTAACCTAGTGAAAGCAACTCTCAGGAGCTGAGGAGCATGTAAGATATAGGTTAAAACTGGGAGGATTAGAGTTTTTACCAGTGACTGTGAATCGTGACATCTGCTGAGTCTCCTCAGCATTGCATTATTGCCTACAAACCCTGAACTTGCTTACAGCACTTGGAAGACCCTAAGCAATAGTCTAGATCAGTGGTTTTTCAACCTTTTTTTTAATTTATGGACTCCTAAAAAATTTCATGTGGAGGTGCTGACCTCTTTGGAAATTTCGAATGGAGGTGTGGGCCCCTTCGAATTGTAAGGGGCGAGTATGTACGTACTTCTCATTGATCCTAGTCCTCTTTCATGGATCCCTTAGACATAGTCGTGAACCCTCAGAGGTCTGTGGACCACAGGTTGAAAATCACTGGTCTAGGTCATATAATACTCTTGTCTAGCCTTCAGAACCCATAAACCTTTGCCTGAACCAAATAACCATCTTGATGTCTTGTGTTTAAATATTGCCCTGCGGTACAGGTTAATAATTGCATGGTGGCTATAATTGTTGAATGACTGTTGACACCCGTCCCTGCCCCCCATGAGTATGTTAATCTCCTTTTCAACATCTTCACTGCCATCCTGGCAGCATTATTAATTGCCATCTGTTGACCACTATGAAATGCCAGGTTGCATTTGTAATACAAAGTGAGCTGTCTTGTGTCTGAAGGGATGCTCTTGTTATCTCTTGGCTTACCACGGATGTCTCTGACGAGAGGGACCTGTTGTAAACCCAAACTCTCAAAGTTGTTCATGGCTTTAACGGATTGCCATCCTCTGTGGATTGGGCACTAGGGGAATAATGCATCAACCAATGCATTACATGCATTGTGTTGTCTGAAGGAGATTTGCTAACTTGGAGGAAGTCTTTAATTAAAGTTGCATGTTTCCTATGACACTTCTGTTTTCTTTGCATGGGTTACTTAATGAGCTTTTGTAAAATTGAGATTCCAACTCTGGTTGGAAAATGCGCAACCCTCCCTTCTCCCTTACAGTTTCTTTGGGCTAGCGCAAGGGTGTTCAACTGCCAGTCCATGGGCTAAATGTAGCCCATGGAGTCATGACATCCTGCCCATGAGTTTACCCACAGGTCAGAAAATTTGGTGATGGGGAAGTGGTGGCAATTAATACAACCACCCTCCCCAGTTGCCAAATCCCCAGATGCCAAGTCCTGCCTGGCAGGTCAGAGCTGGGCCATGTCCCCTTCCCTCTGTATGGCAGGGTGGGTGCTGGGCTGCACCCCCTTACCCTGCTTGGGGCTGTGTCAACTCCCCACCCCCACACATCGAGATCAAACCCCATTGTCCCTTGGGGCTGGGCCATGTCCCCTCTTCCTGTATGGCTGGATTGGAGCAAGGCCACATCCCTTCCCTCCACCAGCCAGGTTGGGTTGGGGTAGCATGAAGCCCTCTCGCCCCACAGTGAGGCTGGGTTAGGGCCAGGCTGCCCCTGCACCCCTCTGCACAGCCAGGACCACCTGCCAAACCTAGCCCGCAGACAGACCAGGTATTGCCCATCCAACTCGCCACTGGGTTTGCTGATGGGGATCTTTGTCGGGTTAGAAGGACAGAGTTGAGTGTGCTTGCAAAGTGACCTGAGTTATCTGGATGAGCGAGAGCACACCTCTCATGGGTGCTTGATTCTCTTCTGTTTCTGAAAAGTTATCAGGCATTGGTGCCAACTCCCATTGTATTTGTTTTCAGTAGCACCAACAGACTTATCTGAGCCTAGGCCACTGTTTTACATTGTACAAAGTCTGTTTGGCAGCAGGCCCAGCCCTGAAAAACCTTATGTTCAAACCATCTGGCAGAGGGTGGGATGGAAACGAGGCAGAGGGGTAATGTGACTTGTCTTGGTTGCACCGCAGATTGGTGACAGACCAGGGAACCGAACCCAGAATCCTGGGTTCCTTACCTGTGGACCACGCAGGCGCCTTGCGTCCTCGGACTAACACCAGAAATACTTAAGAAAGTACCACGATAGTAGGTATGCTATACTGCTCCTGGAGTGCAGCTGCCCTGTGCCACGTATAAGTTCAGGGCATTAAGGATGGGACTTTTAAAAGTGCCTGAGTGACTTGTATCAAGTCAGCAAGCTACTTTCATTGGTTTTTGCTGCTTATTACTGACTTTCCGTGGGATTTGAGCTGCATAAGGCATATATGCATTTTGAGAACCCCATTCTAAAGGAAGAAAGGTCTTTATATTTTGAAAGCAGAGTTTGTATCACAGAAATTGTAATTTGGCCAAAGATTTCAGGGTTAGCAATCTTCCCTTATGAAAAGCATTGCGTGATCTCTGACACCAGCACCTTGGTTTAACATATCGTAGACCTGAAAGACATGCCCCTTCCAATAGCGGAGCGCCTTTCAACATGGTGCTAGGGCATTTGTTCAGTACTGCCTAAGAAGGAAGACTGCTGCTTATTAACCAATATTTTACAATGATGAATGACAATAAGAGTAACGTTAGCTGCACGGTGTGCTTGTAGGCATCCAGTTGCCTACATGTTGCCCTTTATTATTTGAAGGCAGAGGCAGGAATGCTTCTCTGTTTAACTTTGCACCTTTATGTTGCAACAACACTTGGTTGACAGAAGTTGGCCAGTTTCCTTGTACTAACTGAAAAAGAAGAGCTTTGACAGCTCGCTTGCAAAAAAAAAAAAAAAAAAAATCTCTCTAAATTCAGTTGGGAAGAAAAAAAATCACTGTATATATTTTAGTTACTTACGTTTGCTTAGGTGTATCTAATGCAGAACAAAATATTTAAAGAGTAGCTCAGATCAGTCATATACATAGCTGCTGACCCGAGAGAGCATAAAATGGAGCGTTGTCTCTAATAAAGAAGGTAGGCTTTACGTTCTTGATGTGATTTCCCAGCCACCTCTAAATTATCTGAGTGAATTTCGTGCCTGTGTAAGTGTGGGGCTAGCTGGCCTTTAGATTGAAGACCACAATGGTACAAACAGGGATTGGTCAGTCTTCCCCACAGTTTTCTCAGGTCTCCTCAGTGCCGGTCCCTTAACCCCCATATTTGTAAGGTTTGTGGTTTCCAACCCTGCCCATCCTTTCAAACTGGGCACTGCCCTTTAATGCATGGATAAATGGGCAATTGTAACCTCAGCTCCAAATTCGGTTCCATTCTCCCCGTGCAAGAGGCCGGTGCAGTGACTTCCTCCTCCCTGCAAAGTCGGGCCTGGCTCAGGCAGGTGGTTCTCCAGTGCTGTCAACTATTTGAATATTGAGGGAGACTGGTGTCCCGGGAGCTTCCCTTCCAGTTTCCAACCCTTGAGGCCATCGCTTCTCCCATTCGCGACTGCCCCTTCTCCCATTTGCAAACTCAGGCCACCTGCGAGGCAACTGCAGGAACTGTGAGTGTGGAAGTACAATAGTAGGAAAGGAATTAATTTGCATGTAGCTCGCTGTCTAATGCTAGTTAAGTGACAGGCGTGAAAGAGGATACCCCTGTGTCTTGGTCCTCATTCAGAACAGCACTTAAGCACATGCCTGAAATTAAGCGGACGATTAAATCTTATTGGGATCAATGCGACTCAAACTCATGATTAAGTCATCTTCCTGATGACAGCACAGCAGACTGCTAGTATCCCTCTGCTCAGGGTGTGAGAACCTCTCATCTGTAATTCCTTTTAATGCCAATTTTTGTCTGATTCACCTGCAAGCTTGTCTTTGAGTTTTCCCTAATGTCTCTCTTTTTTTTCCCTTTTTTTTAATACAATGAATTTTACATTTTTTTTTTCTTTTTCTTCCCGTGCCAAACAGGGTGCCCACACTGTAAAAATTCCATCCCACATTTCACAACCGCTGCCGAGCTCTTTAAGGAAGATCGCAAGGTAACCCATTTTTAATAGTTTCTGCAATGTTTAAAACGCCTCTGCCACCATTTCATTTCACAGGCGGGATCCAGTTTGTCTAATGATAAGGCTATCATTGAAAAGCTGAATCGTGTTTTCACCCTAGAGATCATACTTTTTTTATTTTCCTGGCCAACTGGGTTAAAATGTTAATGCTCTTCTGCCTTTAGCTTTTCTTGTTGTTCCCCCTTCTCCCCCTTTTATTTCTTCTGGGGTGAGCTCTTCTCTTTAAAACGTTTCTGTAACTTTTTAAATCTTTAGTTGAGAGAGATTATTTAAAACCCTTTTTCTTTTAAAGCATGGTTAATAATTAATGTGCTGTGTGTGGGGAGAGAGCCTGTATTTTATGCTTTGGGCAGAAACCTGGGGGAGGTTTTTGAAATACCCAGGATGATTTGTGAGTGAGAGTCCTGTTGGCTTTCCATGGGATTTGTGAATTGCACAGGAGCTTTTGAAAAGCCATAAACTGGGAAACTGCAATTTGTTTGTCTCTTCCAGCAAGCTTTCTTCACTTAAACCTTTTGCTTACTCAAGTACGGTACCCTCTGACCTGTGTAAGGGATGGCTTGCCCTGTTGGGCTCTTGCGTATCTCCTTTGCTAATTCATGTGGATGCCCGCCCACCCACCTGCCCTCCCTCTCTAAAATGTGTTTCAGGATACAGTGGGTATGAAAGATGCTATTAAATAAAGCTAAAGCTATTTCTGCATCCTCATTTCTGCTCCCTGATTTCTTTCCAAGCTTTGCAGCTTGGCACCTTTCTTGGTAAAGGAAACGGTGGCTTCAGTTAAGCAGCGTATTTAAGCAGGGCCAGATTAACCCATTGGTGGGCCCTAGGCAAACAAATTCGTGGGCTTGAGCCATCGAGCCCCCTTTCCCCACCCTGGTGCTGCCGTCCGCCCATGCAGAGCCCGTCACATTTCAAAGAGAGGGGTGTGGGGGTGGGAGGCGGGGGGGGAGGGGATGTTGTGCAGGGCTCAAATATAAAAGGGCTCAAAATGTGGAGACAGTGGCATGTGCCTAGTTTGCCTATGTGTTAATCCAGCCTGGATTTAAATACATTCCTAACATGAAGCACTTGAGTGAATGGGATTAGTGCTGTTCTAAGCTAATGGCTATAACAGTGGGGGCCACCCTGTGTGTCACAAATTACCCCCACACCTGCCCCAGATGCCCTTCCGCTCCCCTTCGTCTGCCTGATCTGGTGCTCTGCATCCTGGTTTCTATCCTGTGCTCCTTCCTGTTCCTCTGCTTTGTTTCCTGCCCTACCTGCCGCTACGCTGCCGATCCTGTCCCTGAGCTGCCATGCGCCACACGCGCATTGCAGGTAGTTTGTGCTCTGTTGATACCTTTTAGTTTCTAAAAACATTTTAAAAAGTCACTTTTTTTTCTCTTTCTGCCCTCTGCTAGCTCTGAGTTGGGCCTTTCTCAGGTTCCCCACAACTTCAGTCTGCGTAAGCAATATGAAGTTGGCTGTCCCAAACAATGTGAGACTTGCTTATCAGGACTTTGGGCCACATTAGGAAACTTCTGAATCTGAACTCAGTTCAGCATCTGCCTTGGTTAAATAAGAGGCAACTGTGGGAAGGTTTTGCTTCAAAGTACAGTCTAGTGAGTCCTCTGAATAGAAGGGCTCAAAATATGGAGACAGTGTTTGAGTGCAGGTCTTAAATTTGGTGGAGAGTATCTAAAGTTGAAGAAGTGCAGAGGTGTGAAGTGTAATGAGGTAGAACAGAAGGATCCAACTGAGAATACTGAGGCTGGCCTATTTTTCAAAAGGGGGATATGCAGGCAAAACAGCTTTGTTCCCCCAGAGACTTAATCAATCCCTAGGACTTTCCTATCTTGGGAGACCTCTTGACTCCTGCACAGCCCATAGCCTGGCAAGGCGTGCCTTAGGGACTGTTGGCATCCTTGTGGAAAAGACACGGGCCTTTGTCCAGCCGAGAGCGTGAACCTGTGTGTACCTTCAGGCACGAGGAGATGTACATATCACCCCACGTATGTACCCCAGCATACCCCGCTGCCTTGCAGGGCACTATTTCAATGCCACATGTGTCCCTTCATTCCTTGTTGAACTACCCTATAAAATTGAAGAGGGTTTCACGAGTGGAAAGTTAGGAGGAAACCCAGAATTTACTGGAAAATGGGTAACTTGCCTTTTGTATTTTTTCTTTTTTTTTAAACTCATTATTCCATGTGATTCTGTAGCAGGAAGGTCTTCTTTATTCAGTGCTAAACACAGAGCCATTCAAATTATCATTATCTATTACATTATATTGGATTCTTTAATAAGGAAAGGCCCCTTGGCTTCTGTAGCATTTAAAAACTTTTAATTAAAAAAGAAAAATTCCAGGCCTTATGCTCACCAAAAAAAAAAAAATCTTTCAGCGAGAACTGAGGAGGCGTTCCTGAGTTTCGGAAGAAAGGGTTTGAAAATGGCCAGCTCATGAAATGGGGCATTGACTCTGAAGGCTTACAATAGCCGGCTGCAGGCCTTTTCTTTCCTTTTCCAGAGAGACGGCACTTGGTTTTACGTGCGGGTTTCCATCATGTACACCCATGCGGCGATAGTCTGTGCCTGCAAAATGGTGTGGCTGGGACGTCAAAATTTAGTATCAACTGTTATCAGTGGCAGGAGAAAATATTTTGGGGGGGGCTGCGCAGTGCAGGATGCACCCGCCTGACCCCCGCCCCTCTCATCCCGCAGGGGGGCACTGATGCTGTATGTATGGCGGTGCGGGAGTGCACGGCAGGGGCACTGTCGCAGGACGCCGCAAAATTAGTTTCGGGGGAAAGGCTAAGCCGCGTTAGCCCTGGCCTTCCACCACCTATGTCAGCTGTCAGGTTGTTGTTAGCTGTCACTGCTGACAGCTTTAGCTGAAGTATCTCATGAATGTGTTGTGTCCTGCAGCCTTGGCCCGCTGTCACAGTTGTGGAAGAGGCTGAGCAGGGCTCCGGCACAGGCTGAGGCTCCTACGCTTCCAGCTGTTGCAGTGCATGTGGAGGAGGCCTGGTAAGAGTGAGCCAGTGAGGAGGACAGAGGTGTAAAGGGGGTGAGCAGGCTCCTGAGCATCCCCTAGTCAGAGAAGCTCTTGGAAAGCTCATCCTCAAACCACTTCTGCCAGACTCCTCTCTCCGCTGGTGCGAGTCGTTTCTCATGTCTCGGTAGCAGGCAAAATATCTTATCCAGGTACTGAAGAGGATTAAGTATAGACCAGGCGCTTTCTTGTTCTCAGCTGGGGAGCTGTGCTGTGGCCTTTACGTGGGGCTGCCAGAAGAGAGCCCAGGGCCTTTCCACGCACCGACAACCCTGGCTGGAGACTCTTTAAGCGACCTTCCAGCTTGCCAGCGGATGCTCAGGACGTGCAAGCCCACTAAGAAACAGAGCAGCCCCCTTGGCACAATTTTTGATATTTGTACAAGATTCATTGGAGTTGCTTATACATGCGAACAGGATTTTCCTTTACTGTTATGTATCAATACAAATCAGAAGACCTCCAGCAGCTAATAGTCAGTTTACACAGGATCTGTAGGAGCGATGCTGACAGCAGAGAACCCTGTTCTTTTTCTGACGAATCGGTGCCCTGGTAATTGTCTCCATTTGCTATTGAAACCAGTGAGGCCATATGAAACGCCCACAGTGGCATTGAGGCAGAAACTTTTATAGTAACCCAAACTGCATGGCCCCAGAGCACAATGATGCCATTGGGCCCTAAAATGCATTAAGGAGACGTGGAAGTTAACATGTGGAGATCGGTCACGTAATTGCTCTGCATTTAATTTAAAATGCACGCCATCACTTTAAAAAACAAAAAACCAAGCCATTTAGATTCCTTAAATGCGGTGGTGTTAGTGCTGTGTGTCCCGGTAACTGATAGGTAATCTTCCCTTTCACATTAAGAATAGCAGCTGAGTCATGGCTAACCCCAGTAGGCTGTACTGGAGTTCTTATATATAACAGGTAACATAAATAAAAGCCTGTACAGTAATCATAGGGAAGGGTATGTGTGTCTAACTCGTGTGCTTTTAAGTCACTTTGGCAACAACAGATTATTTTTTTTTGTATAGTAAGAGATTTGTCATCTGCAGCTGACTACTCTCTAAAGCAGATGCTTAGTGCCATTCTTTTTTTATGCTGAAATTTTATCCCTGTTTTAATTTAAAAAAGGCTGCCCTATATCATTCCGTCCTTGAATCAATAGTCAGTTCGTTATTCACTTCCATTTTCATAACAAAAGTCAATATTAGCTCCTGTGGAGATTTATTTCCTTGAATCAATAAACCGGTGTGTGGCGGTACATATTTTAACAGGAGACCAACTAGTATTGCAGAAGATATTTTTTACTACATTATCCTGTGATTGCTGGGAGACAGACTGGTAAAATGAAAGGGGTTTAAGAGGAGAAAGCAGGAGCTCCTGCCACCTGAAAAGCAGGAAGATTTGAGCCCGTCACAAGCCCGTTTATTTTATTTGCCACCTCCCCCTAGCATAGACAAGTCTGTGTTGCAGTCCTGTTGGAAGCTGGTTCACCCCAGGAAACCAGTGATGCTACAGAGCAATGGCTGAAATGCTGAAAGTGTTTCTTTTCATCTTTGCATGCTACACTCCCATGGGGAAGCCTGCTAACATGCCTGTTTTACAGCTGGGGACTGGAGGCAAGCAGACTAATGGTTAGATTTTTTTAAAGAAAGTTCAGCTTCCAGTTAGGCACCCAAGTAAAAACCTCGATTGCTTTTTTCAGGGGAGGCTTTTTGTTTTTTTAATCAAGCTTGGCACTTAGCAGCTCCCATTGAAAGCAAGCACTCTTGAAATTCAGGCCACTTAACGGAAGTGCTTAAATGAAAATCTGGTCCTTAGTGACTTGCCCAAAGTTATGTGACCGGTCTGAGATTTGATCTTTCAAGGTCTGGTCCGGCATCTAACATGAAACTATCCTTTCCACTGATGCCTTAAAGATGCACAGTTCTGGCACAGAAAGAAGAATTTATCCCCCAAAAGACATGACTTCTTTGAGAATTATATCAGCTGTAGCAGCCTAATCTGCTGTGTTCTTGAAACCTCTTTGGGGGAAAGAAAAATATGTACTTGCTGACATCTGGCATCTGTGAAAACGGGCCTTAGTTGGTCTGGTTGCAAGCAGGGCTAGGGTTTGGAGACTTGAGGGTAAGTTTGGGATTCAGCAGTACTGATGTCCAGTGTCTCGCAGATGTGAGGCTCCAAATGTCCATCTCGTGAAAAGAGTCAGTCTCTGGCTGCAGTATTTACTAAGTTTTGGTGAAGAAAACGTGAATGGAAAAGTTGTCCATCCCTTTTCTATCAGCTTGATGCATGAGGTTTGTTTTACTGCATCGGACCCAGAAATGAAAAGCAGGACCTCTGTTGCATGTATAGGTGAGCTCAGGTTTGAAGATTTTAATTGAAAGACCCTTCTTCCTCTAACACTTTGAAGTGGTCCTAGATTAGATCGGGCATGTCCAACTCATTTGGCCCCATGGGCTGAGCCTGGACCATGGGGCTTTTTGAGGGCCAGACAATGCACCTCCGGTGGTGGGACAGCAGCTCCTTGGCACAGCTTTAGACCCCAGGGTGTGAATGCTGCCACTGCTCTCTCATCTCCTCCTCCTCCCCATCACCTTAACCCCTGCTACCAGTTTTAGTCCCCAGTGGCAGCTGAAGACCCTGAATTTGGTGGTGGACAAAGGAATAAAGGATAAGCGGTGTTCACCCTCAGGGGAGCAATTTAATTACTTGTGGGCTGCACACAGCCTGCAAACTGCCAGCTGTGGATTGGATAGCTGGGGACTGGAGGATATTAGTATTTGGTCTTTAACTTGTATGAAAATGGACCCCAACATTTATGTTCCAGCAGTTTACACATATGCAGGCCTCCATGAATTTTGGGAACCATCAAGAGTCAAAGGTCCTGTTGAGCCGGGTGTCAGTTTCTGCAGCACAGCATTGAGGTGTTTAGCGCCGTATCCAGATGGCTTTGACTCTGTAGCCTAAAGGAGCCAGTAACAGCTGGGTTGACTAAGGGCAGACTTCATCGCATGTCTGGAGCGAGGCTTGAACTCACGGTTCTGGAGCGGTAGGAAAATACTGCTGATGTACATGTCTACTGTAATTTATGGTTGGCATCTCCGGGTATACAGAACACATCTGTTTCTAGCTTCTGACAAAGTAGGTTATTGTTCGTGCCTCTCTGAACCAGCTGGTCCATAAGGATTTGTTTGGGATGGTTTGGATGGGCCACTCTGCCCTTTCTGGGAATTAGCTGGTTGAGTAGCTTTTGTATCTACTTATTACCAGGTATACATACATTAGAAAGATGTCCAATAGACAGACAACTCATAGAAACATAGAAAAGTAGGGTCGGAAGGGACTGCTAGAGGTTATCCAGCCTTCTTCCTGAGGCAGGATCTTCCATATCCAAACCATCCCAAGCAGATCCTTGCCTAACTTATTCCTATGGCAATCCATAATGCTTTGGACCTTTTTTATGCAAAGCTATATAAGGATCAATACATTGGACTTAATTCAGTTCAGCCATGCCTACAAAAGGAAAAGGATAGCTGCTTGCCTAGCACCACGTGGTAGCTCTGCCTGACTCCCTTTGAGCACACGCTCATTTTAAGGCATGTTTGCACCTGCTTCATTGTAGCCAGCACAGTCCCAGTGATGATGTTGGCTAGACAAGCCTCTTGTAGGCATTTGTGAATGTCACAAACATAGTTGCTGTAAGGCCGGGGTGTCAAACTCATCCAGCCTCGCTGGGTCAGACGGCAGGCCAGATTGGGACCGACCCCCTGTGCTGTTTGCAGCCTGCGTGACACTGGGTCCGGCCCACGCACCACATGCAGCATGGGGAGCTGGGGCCAGGGCCAGCACATGCCCTGGGTGGGGTTAGGCCATGTTTGGACTCGTAGACCATATGTTTGACATCCCTACTATAAAGGTTTTATTTTATTTTAAATTAATTTCCCTAAAGATTTGCATATGCTGATCATGGTAAAGTGAGTAGATTAAAAAAAATTAAATGTCAAGTCTAAAAACAGTTATCACTTTCAAACACACCCCGGCTTCTCCTTTGAAAAATTGCTGTATAGTTCTTTATTTTTAGCACATTATGGCTGGTCAAATTTATCTGAATTTGCACATTAGGACATGATGCCTTGTCTTAAAACCAGTTTCCCTTTTGCATTGGATAAATGGGTACCCAAGACAGGAAAGCAAGTGTGGTGTTTCTTGGGCCCATGGATAACTTTGTTGTATGTCCTGTGCTTTAACTCCCTGGCATGTTAGTTATATTGTAAATAGCAGGGTAGATTTTACTAGGCAGCGCACATAGCCATTGCTAATGTA
Source organism: Crocodylus siamensis (assembly GCF_052110815.1). Classification (NCBI taxonomy): domain Eukaryota; kingdom Metazoa; phylum Chordata; order Crocodylia; family Crocodylidae; genus Crocodylus; species Crocodylus siamensis. The sequence continues at coordinate 238,917,219 of NC_143398.1, read as the reverse complement.
GTAATTCTGGCGAGCTGTCACGCAACTCTTGTGTGATAGTTAATTTTTTAGGATTGTTTCTGAGAACAGTGTTCTCCAGAAGTCTCCAGCTAGCTTGTGGCGCTATTTTAGAATCACAGTGTCATGATTTTTTGCTGACTAAGTTTCCAGCCTGATAGACTTTTTTGCATCATTGCCAAAGAAATTAAGGAGGAAGTTTCCTTGTAACGTACCCACTGTAACTATAACCCAAAGGAAAACCGGCTAAGTGAAAATACTGTCAATTTTTATAGACAATTCAGCATGGATTCACCAGGAGCAAGTCATGCCTGATCAACCTGATTGCCTTCTGTGATGAGGTGACTGGCTCTGGATGCAGGGAGGCTGGTGGAGGTGATGTACTGGTCGATTTAAGCAAGGCTTTTGATATGGTCTCCCACAACGTTCTCCCAGGCAACATAAGGAAGTCCAGACTGGATGAATGGTCTATAAGGTGGATAGAAAACTGGATGGAGCATCGGGCTCAAGAGGGTCATAATCAATGGCTCGATGTCTAGTTGGCAGCCAGTATCAAATGGATGCCCCAGGGGTTGGTCCTGGGGCCAGCTTTGTTCAATATCTTCATCAACGAACTGGAAGGTGGGATGGAGTGCACCCTCAGCGAGTTTGCAGATGACACCAAGCTGGGGGTGTAGTAGATATGCTGGAAGGTAGGGCTAGGGTTCAGAGTGACCTAGACAAATTGGAGGATTGGGCCAAAAGGCATCTCATGAGGTTCAACAAGGACAAGTACGAAGTCCTGCATTTAGGATGGAAAAATCCCATGCACTGGTACAGGCGGGGGCTGACTGGCTGGGCAGAAGCTCTGCAGAAAAGGACCTGGGGGTAACAGTGGACAAGGAGCTGGATATGAGCCAGTAGTGTGCTCTTGTTGTCAAGAAGGCTAATGGTATCCTGGGCTGCATGGGTAGGAGTTTTCCCAGCAGATTAGGGGAAGTGATTATTTCTCCCTTTTCAGCACTGGTGAGGCCACATCTGGAGTCCTGTGTCCAGTTTTGGGCCCCCCACTACAGGCAGGATATGGACAAATTGGAAAGAGTCCAGCAGAGGGCAACAGTAATGGTTTGGGAGCTGGGGCACATGACTCATGGGGAGAGGCTGAGGGAACTGGGCTCGTTTAGTCTGCAGAAGAGAAGAGTGATGGGGGAGTTAATAGCAGCCTTCAACTCCCTGCAGGGGGGTTTGAAAGAGGATGAAGCTGGCCCGTTCTCAGTGGTGGCAGATGACAGGACAAGGAGCAATGGGCTCAAGTTGCAGCAAGGGAAGTTGAGGTTAAATATTAGGAACAATTTTCTAGGAGGGTAGTAAAGCAGTGGAGCAGGTTACCCAGGGAGGTGGTGGCATCTCCCTCCTTGGAGGCTTTTAACCCAGGTAGACGAAGCTTTGGCTAGGATGATGTAGTTGCTTTGTTGTAGATGCTTTGAGCAGGGGGTTGGACTAGATGCGACCTCCTGAGGTCCCTTCCAACCCTCATTTTTCTATAATTTGTCTGATTTCCACCTGAATCCCTTGGAGTCGGCATTATCCTCCTTGCTATTACCCATCCACCTTTTCTCCTACATTAGTATATCTCCTCAGACTTCAAACACTGCGGATATTCCCGCAGACCATGCTGTGATTTTTGTGTGATATTTTTTATTGAACCAACCCTACAGTTGGAAGAGATGTTAGACAAACTTTCAGTCATTGTGCCCTCCTTCAGGTCTGAGGATGTCCAACAGCCCCTCCAACTATGCAATTGGCCCAGTAAAGGCAGAAACCTCATCTCTTGTCCATTTCCTGGACCGACATGGTACAGCGGCAGCCCGCAGCAAGTTCATGTTCAGTCAAGGACACTCGCTGTCTTTCACTCTCCGGGTGTACTTGGAATTCAAGGCACAAGTCTGAAGCTGCCGGGACTAGGCTAAGGGAGGCTCATGCCCAGCAGCCTGATTAAGTGGGTCAACTGAGCCCATTGAACCAACCAGTGCCAGCTTGGCTTAGCCTGCAGGGGCAAGACTAATTGAGGCTTCGAACCCGCAGCCGGAGTAACTGAACCTAACAAACTAACTAGCTCCGGCTGAGCCCTAGCCCCTTCCTTCTGGGTGGTTCCAGGTCTGCTCTTAAGGAATCCCTCCAGCGCCTAAGCCTTGCTGCAAAACTTACTGGTCTCTGGTCTTTATGTAGCTCCTGTCCCAGTAACTCCTCTGGCACCCTGATTCCTAATTAGTCTCAGTGTTGAACATCATAGTTTCATAGCTGGTCGGGTCAGAAGGGACCTGAGCAGACCATCAAGTCCGACCCCCTGCTGTGGGCAGGAATGAATGCTGGGGTCAAACGACCCCAGCAAGGTGATTATCCAGCCTCCTTTTGAAGACCCCAAGGGTAGGAGCCAGCACCACTTCCCTTGGAAGTTGGTTCCAGATCCTAGCCGTCCTGACAGTGAAGTAGCGCCTCCTGATATCCAGCCTAAATCTACTCTCCGTCAACTTGTGGCCGTCATTCCTTGTTATTCCCAGTAGTGCTTGGGGGGAACAGGGACTCTCCCATTGCCTGCTGGTCTCCCTTGGCCAGTTTGTAGACGGCCACCAGATCCCTCCTCGGCCTTCTCTTGTGGAGGCTGAACAGGTTCAGGTCCCGTTGCCTCTCCTCGTAGGGCCTGCCCTGCTGCCCCCGATCATGCGAGCAGCCTCCTCTGGACCCTCTCCATGCTGTCCTCATCCCTCCTGAAGTGCGGCGCCCAGAACTGGATGCAGTACTCCAGCTGTGGCCTGACCAGTGCCGCATAGGGGGGAGGATCACCTCCTTGGACCTGCTTGACATGCATCTGTGGATGCACGACAAGGTGCGGTCGGCCTTCCTGACCGTGTCCCCACACTGCCGGCCCATGTTCATCTTGGCATCAATGATGACTCCAAGATCCTTTTCCGCCTCTGTACTGACGAGAAGGAAGCTCCCCAACCTGTAGGTATGGTGCTGGCTCTTCCTCCCCAGGTGCATCACTTCGCGCTTGTCAGTGTTGAATCCCACCCTATTCTTTTCTGTCCACCCCTGTAACTTATCCAGATCCAATTGCAGCCTGTCCCTCCCTTCTAGTGTGCCTACTTCTCCCCATATCTTAGTGTCATCTGCGAATTTGAACAGGGTGCTTTTCACCATCCAAGTCACTGGTGAAGATGTTGAACAGTGTGGGCCCAAGGACCGAGCCCTGCGGGACCCACTGCCCACATCCCTCCAGGTCGAAAATGACCCGTCCACCACTGCTCTCTGGGTGCAGCCCTCCAGCCAGTTGGCGACCCATCCAAACCATCAGTTTGACCTTAACTTGCTTCTGACCTCTGATCTTCTGGTTCGGTGTCAGACTCTGGGCTTCAGCTCCCATCCCTCTGCTGCTCCCATCCTGTAGTTCATCCCTGCAACCCACCAGTCCTTACTTCTGGTGCCGCACACTAGACCTGCCACCCTTGTGAACCATGACAGAAGGTTAATCTCCTGGAACATCTGCGAGGATGATATTGGACCTGGCTGATCTGAGTTCAGTGGCCAGTCGGTTCAAACCTGCAGCATCTAACACAGGAGTGAGAAGATGCACGTAGCGAAGCTGGCACTGAGTAAAGATCTGGCATCAACATCGCCACTGACCCCCACCCACCATAGTCCCAGAGGCATTGGCCCAGACCACAGCAGGGGCTCAAGAAAGCTCTTGGTGTCCCCTCTCTTCCACCCTCTCTCCAGGAAACCAAGCTTTGAAGCCCCCCCCACCAAAGGCTGGGGAATGAAGCAGACAGCAACGGATCTGATGTCAAGCTCAGCACTGTGGCAATAGGCAGAGAGAGTTTTTGAGCCGTCTGTGGTACATAAGCAGCCAGCACAGGCATGGACTTCATCCTATTCCTGCGTGATGTCTGTGTATGGCACCTCATTTTCTTCAGTGTTTGGCACTCTGCTGGTGACCAGCAGAGTACTGTTTGATATAAGATCCATGAGCCGTGGCACCAGCGGACCCAAGGAGCTCTTCAAAGCCCAACCTCCAAGCCACCAGTATAGGCACTGGGCCAGCCCACGCACATGCATACTTGATATCCATCTTCCTTGGCCCAGAAGAACTGGAAACCTCCACTGAGAAGACGGAATCGATCCCTTCTCCAACACTATCCCAAGCTTTTGACCACGGGCACCAGAGCATAGAGGAGCGAACTGAGAAGAGCAGCCACATCATACTGCCTCACACTGCCATCTCCCCCTGAAAAAAAAAATCCTTTTCTTTTCATTTTAAGATGAAAGCAATGACCCCAGCAGCATCTGATGATTTCAAGGCATTCTGGTGCAGGTGGCTAACCTTGGAGATTTGTGACGTTTTTTTTCACTGCCAAAATACCCAGCAAGCTAGATTCATCTTCTCTGTAATGGAAGATGCACCCAGCTGGAGCCCTTGGGCGAGCCCTGCCACGGGCATGTTTGTGCAGCACTGTTGCTGCCGGACAGAGGTGGCCCAAGCAGGTTATGAATGTGGTAGTGTGGCAGCTGTGGAGCTTGAAGCTAGCATGGCGCTATCTCTTGGAAGCTAGTGCATTCAGAGCTAGCTTGGGTAACTCTGCAGGCCTTTCACTATATAGACGTACACCATCATGCCAGAGCACCGCTGGACAATCGGGGGTTTGCTTCAGAAACATACCAGTATCTGAGTTCTCGGTTTGGCCATGGGGTAACCCACGAGCACTTTCTCAATGGTATGGCAGCCAAAGCAGATCCCCAGGTGGTATTGCAGTTTCTGTCGGCAGGGTCAGTCATACTTCCCAGGGGAAAATACTGCTCATCTGTCACTTACCATGGGATTCAGTGTGTTAAGTAGTAAAAAAATAAAAAGGACAGTTACTCGCCGTACACATTGATATCTGTGATCCCATGAGTCTCCCTTCACCCTCCATGCCTGCTTTTCAGAGACCTTAACTATCACGGGCTTCCACGTGGAAGCATCGGAAGAGGGCTCAGCCTTTTATACCCTCTTTACAAGGTAGAGTGGAGCACAGGATGAATGTGTGGCTTAGAGACATGACTAGATAATTGGCAATAGCTCTTCCATTTATGGTTACTCATGCAACTTTTATTCTGCCCCATTATGCATATGCATGATGATAATTTGCTTTAATTACATGATGACATGCAGTGTTATTTTTACAGGCCCTCTGCCTCATTAATTACACAAGGAGCAGAAATAATTTTGGTGAAGCAGCCATAAATCTGTCTCTTCCTAACTTTCAAGTGTTTGACATTTGCTGTCTAAATAGCACACTTCACTTTTGAAACTGGAGGATCCAAGAGCCATTATTCATTGGGAGGAAATGTAAGAAACAATTAAGCTCCTTCCTGGCGCCAAGAAGCTAAAATGGGAGCAACCTCCATGTTTTAGCCATGACAAAACCATGTGGGGGCTATTGTTTTTGTTGGGGGGTGTGTTGTAAGAGAAGCGGCCAGAAAACACCACAGTAGCAGAAATGGAGGAGGAACAAGAAGCTTGCAGAAGTACTGGGAGCCTTGAGGAAAGTCTAGAGGGATCCTTTTTGCTGAAAGTGTTGGGAACGCTGAGCAGACGCACGCCCTCAGCAGCCGGGCTTGTTACGTGCTTTGGAAACGAACAGGATTGACTCAAAGTAACAGCTGATTCCATCACCACTTCCTCCTCCTAACTGAAACAACCTGCAGGGTACCCAATATTGCTTTACAGCTCATGGCAAAAAGGGATAGCCATATAAATGTGTTAACATGCACCAATGAGTCCTGATCTGTTTATCTTAACACTTGTGTTTAACTGGGCCTGAATGAGCTGGAGTCCGTTCTTTTGTACAAAAACTAATTACACCTATTTTATGACTTTATAATTCAATCGTCTTCAGGAGCTCCTCTCTGCATGATGGCATTCATGTGCTAAACCAGGGAAAGTGAAACCAAGGGTTAAAGTAAAAGGGTTAACTAATACAGTTTCACCTGAAAATGGGCCTGCGTTTGATCTGTCTGAGCCATTGTCTTGAGCATGAACATCTCAAAGACAGGCAAACTGTCTTTGTCCATCTCTCTAATTGTTGCTAGGATGTTGAAATTAGTTTTGGGTTTGTTTGGTTTTTTTTTTTTTCATTTGCACTGTGTTGTCATGAAACCAGAGGGCATATTAGAATATTAAATGATCTTTTAATTATGGGACTGCAGTGAAACAGCAGCCCTGAAGTCATGCAAGTGAAAGGTTTTTTGATGAAATCTGTTTGGAGGAGGCTGGTCAAATGGAAGCTGTGGCTGGTATTAAATTAGCATTTGATACATGGTACCCAGCAGTCACAAAAATCTCATCTCTGGTGTGTTGGTTTTGATATAACCTGGACTTAAAACGACCTAAGTGGCCCGCTCTCCAGCAGAGCACACGTGGGATTGTGAAGGCAGGTGGCCATGAGCAACATAATAGGCTTCGAACTGCCTCTGCAGTGGGAGCTGTGGATGTGCGGTTTCAGATTTGAACGTGATGTCAGGAAGCTCCACATCCCACCACCAAAATGCTGAAGACACCATTCTGAATTTGGGCCCGACCCCGAGACGTGCCACAGCTCCCATTGAAGCTGGTGGGCAGAGCTGGTTCTTGAGCAGCTCGCAGTCGGGTTCCAGGTGACGCCGGCAGCGCGGGAACAACAGCTGTAAGCTATGGCTGGCCTGATGGTGAGCACGGCTTCAAAGACGAGCAGAGAGGGGACCTGGTGTGTAGCAGGTCAGTCGGCAGAGAGATGATATTCACACCGGGACTCTTTGTTGTTTGTCTTGCGGTACTGTATTACAGCCTTAACCAGGATCAGAGCCCCCATGCGCATGTGCTGTACCTAGCGCATCACAGGTCCTCCTCCAAAGAGTACACCATGCACAGGACAGACAAGTGAAAGGAGAGGAAACAAAGGTCCACAGGAATAAGGCAGCTTGCCTAAGGCAAGAAAGAAGGGAAATGGGTGAGCCAGAGTTCGAGTCCAGGTAATTTGACTCCCAGTCTGCCGTGCCAGTCAAGTGCTCTGCGTCTCCCTTTTGACTGGATCTGGGAAGAGCTGGGTGAGGTTTGTTATTAGCTACGCTATTGAGATAAACAGATCAAGACTTCTTGGTGCATGTTACCATACTTCTGGCTCATGGCAAAAAGGGATAACCATAAGTCAAGCTGTGGCCCTTGCTCATTAATTCATAGGTGTAGCAAACCTGAAACCATCAAACTTTTCACTGAATAAATTGTAGCAGGAAGAAAAATTCATAGCCAGCCAGACATTAGGGATAATAAAGACAGATCTCAGCTAACCCTAGGCAGCAGCATTTGACTCGGCTCGGACTAATGCAGGCCAGCTGAAGCCTGATGCTCTTTTCCTTCCCACCTGCTGGGATAAGTTTGTCACATGTTTTGACATGCGTGACTGTCTGGACTCGAGCCAGTCTAGGCTGCAACGGTGAGGGCACAGAGCTGTTCAGGTTTTCATCTGTTACCACTGGGACTCCTGTTCTCTTAGCTTATGTTGAGCTCAGCATTTGATGAAGTCGGGCACTGCTGATGAAAGCTTATGCATCTCTGATTGAGTTTGTCTCTAAAGGTGCAGCTCTACCTCACCGTCCGCCTGACTTCAGACTAACATGGCTCACTACCCGTCTCCTACCTTATGCCCTTCCTTTTTGTATTTCAGATTGCCTACGCTGCAGTGGACTGTGCCAAAGAACAGAACCATGACCTGTGCAAGCAGGAGGGTGTCGATGGCTACCCCACCTTTAACTACTACAACTATGGGAAGTTTGCAGAAAAGTACAACGGAGAGAGAGGGGTAGGTACAGGTGGAGGATGTGGAAAGAAGCCCCGAGCAAACAGCTGCTGCTTGTTCCATTTTTGTTCTGAATGAAGGGTGCAGGGAGAATGGCTGGCTGCTGCAAAATACATTTTAGAATTGGCATGTTCTAGTTTTGGTAGACTCCACCCGAAAGGGAAATCTGGATTTTGGTGCTGTTTCTTCTTTGTTTGTTTGTTTTGTAAGATGTTTGCAGGTGAATATGGCACAGATGAAAATGTTGATTTTTACTGGCTGCAATGGGCCGTGGAGGTGGCAGGGGATATAGAAGTTACTCCTCTCGGTTATGACAGCGCATCTGAATCCAGACCCTTCCCTGTACTCTGCATGCTCACAGATTCTGCTGGATCACGATGGAGGGTTGGTTGTGTGGAGCAGACGAAGCTGCCCCTTAGACCAGGAGGAGATAACCAAGTAACTTGGTTTCACTGTATCAGACTGCCACCCAAGCTTTATAAAGGAAAGAGTTATTGTGCCACCTACCTTCATCAGGCCTTCCATTCTCCTGTGGTGTTACGTACAGTTGATCATGCACCCTGAAGGTGCAAGAGAGTGAACTGCTGTCTTTTTGGTGTGCATTCATTTAAGTCCTCATCTCCTACAATCTTGGCAGCAAAGAACTGTCTGGAAGAGAGTAATGGAAAAGCTAGGTGTTCCCAATGAAGATTTGTGGGAATATATCTAGCGTGGAGGCGAACTGTTGCTAGTATAATTCATAAAAGTGTAGCAAGTCCTTCCTCAACACCTTTTCCTTCCTCAGCAGTGAAGTGGAAGTGTTCGTTGATAGCAGTGGGAGTTTTGTCTTCAGGATTAAGCCACAGTAATTGCCAGTTCATTGACCTGTGCATTGTCATGGATACAGCTCTGTTTGTAGTCTGGTGGAGGCTGGTGCAGCAGCCAGCGAATAAGCAAGGTTTTGGCCATCAAATGCTTTGGGATTTGAATACACGCCATTCAAGTGGGATTTATGAAAGGATGGCTCTTGTGGCTGAGGAAGATGTTGGCAAAGCAGATGCATGCTCAGATGACAGGAGCTGGGAGATGCATTGTCCATAACAGCTGACCTGTTTTTAAATAACAGTAGAATTGCTCTGCTGTGTGTCCCATCTCTGTACTGCTGACAGCTGTTGGAGAGTCTGCTTTAGTCAGAGGGGAATGACCTACTTCTGGGACGGGGAGTCACGGTTTCCGTGCCTGGAATTCTTGTGAAATTTTGAGGAGGGCAGAGTCGCACGAGTACTGTGAAGACCATGACGTTCCTAGGTGTGTCCATGAGCTTGTGGGTTTTGTAATATGGGAGCAAATGGCTTTATTTTTAAAGGAGAGAAAACAACATGAAAGGTGATGATATTATGGAGGTAATTACTGAAACGGCTGAGGTATCTTGGTCTGTGGCTTGCTGCCATGCAAGAGAAGATGGAGAGAGCAAGGCATGGGGAACTAACTGGTGCATGCCCATTGGCAAGCCATTTAACACACTGAGTTTTGAATTTCTCGAGCTGACACCAAGTTGAAAATTGTCATTTTTTTTTAACCTTAGAAACATGGCCGCTTTCAAAAATGGAAATTTACAGAAAGACGCATTGTGGCTTGGTTTGTTTTTTCTTGTCCCTCCCAAAGTTTCCCATTTTTGAGCAAACTTTTAATAAGTAAGGTTTCACCTTCCATTGTTGTTCCTTTGCTTTCTTTGTTTTTTGCTCTGTTTAGCTTTTGCTCTGCTTTTCCCCACTCCCCACATGACAGCATCTCTCATGGTTAGTCGGGGGGGGAAAAAAAAGGATGGGCATTTTTTTTTTTCAAACCCAGGTGCTTCAACTTGTACATATTAGTAAAACTTGAACGGTGAGCTGACTTCTGCGCCATTGCAGAAGTGCCTGGCACGTCTCTCTCTTCTTGAACTTACTGAGCGCTCCACATGTGAAAATCAAGTCACCTGAGGTGTCTAATACAAATTGAGAATGAGGCCTCTGAGGCTGGCCAGTCTGACCACAATTCCACATTTCTTTAGCGATGGCAGTCTGAAACCTCCGTTTTGTAAATGAATTCCCTTTGTTCAGTTGCTACTGAAAATCCCCTGTCCTGTAACGGACTTTGGGCAGTTGGGTTCTGCGTGGCTCTACAAGGGCAGCCCCAATCCTGCACCCGAAGAACCACAAGGCCAGACAAGATCGTAGGATAAAGAAACATCTGTTCCTGTGTGGCAGTTGCTTGTCTAGCTGGTCTGGAAGCAAAGCATGCACCTTGTTCGTATGGCACTTCTGTGTGCTTAAGAGGTATTAATCGGATGACCGGAAACACTTGTGGAACCCTCCTCCTCATCCTCTCCATTTTGGTGTCTCTTTACTCCATCCCCACTCTGTTTCTCCTGAGACATGATGAACTGAGAGTCTCTCCTTTCATGTGCTCCCACCCAGGTATCACTCCCTCCACCACTTCGGCCGCTGCCACTGCTGGGGTCTCTGGGCTCCCACTCCGTCCTCTGGCTTCTGCATCCTGCCTCCACCCCAGGGCTGCAGTCGGGCAGGGGGGCTGCAGGGTCCAGGAAGCCTGTGGCCCCAGGGACCCACGCAGCATCACGGGCTCGGAGGGGAAATCCAGCAGCATGGTGGGGAGCCCGCACAGCGTGTGACCGCAGCTGCTCACAAGCTGCACAGCCCTGTCCTAGTTTATATTCAGCGTGCTTCCCTCTGCCTTTGGGCGCGGAAGCTGGCAAAGTCCCTGTGAAACACTGTTTTGGTTTCTTCTTTTAAAACCCTGATCAATATTTTCCTTTCTTTAAATGCAGGAGGCTGGATTTGCCACTTTCATGCGAACCCTTAGAGAGAGAGACCATGAAAGGGTAGGGAAGAAGAAGGATGAACTGTAATTTCTGCCTCAAAAGAAGCTTTCCACTGCACTGTGAATGGTCCCAGGTCCATTGTGACTGCGCCTGAGATTTCACGAATTCTAAAGACAGAGACTTTTTTTCTTTCTTTTTTTTTCTTTTTTTATAAATAGCCATGGTCATTTTGTACAATTTTGAAATAAAGTGAAACCACTTGATTTTTAAAGAAAATTAAATTAGATTGTTGCCACATTCTGTTGAAAAAACAAACAGCATTCTCTCACGTTGTGAGACTCTGCCCATCAACACTCCTATGCAATATTTTTGTAGTCGGTAGTGTGTCCGTAGATGACCTCATTTGACAAGGTAAATTTTCTTTTCTTTTTTTTTTAAGGGTTTTAAAGTACACGTAATAACTTTTTTTTTAAAACAGTGGAGGAAAAATGGGACTTTTAAGAAACAAAAGAAGCCTGTTCAAATGCAGTTTTATATTCTTGCAAAATAGTTATGTGCTCTTCAGAGAGATTTAGGGGAACAATTTTAAGGTGCTCAGGGATAACAGGGTAACGGGGCTAATGGAGACGCTAGCATTGACCAATCCAGATCTCATTGATTTTCATTTTTAATCCACTGCACTGGAACTGTTTACATATCTTTGCAGAATGTACTAAGTTGTTTTAAATAAAATGTCAAAGATCAGCACAGTAGGGATTAAATGTAAAATAAATCTCACGTTTTAGCAGTTACGTTGTCAAGTGCCCCTGTAAATTATGGGGACAAAGTAATATATAGGCTGTTGAATTTTTTTTTTCAATTTATGATCAGGCCACATGAAATGCATATTGCAAGGTGTTGTATTTAACATTGTACATTTGACAGAGGCACAATATTTTTGATATACAGAAATGACACACACCAGTATTTGTTTACATTCCAAAAGCTTGTCCATATTGTATGTAATATATATTAAAAGAAAACCAAAACCTGAGTTACGGAAGGTTAACAATATTTCTACGGCAAGTAATCATGTTAAAGGCATACTGTGAACATGTTACTGTAAATTGCCCTCTGGATACTATGAAGTTGTATCGATCTGAAGGTGCTGCTTATGTCTTCATAGTCAGGGTGGGGGGGTGTTTTCATTTTGATGGGAAAAAAATAAAAAATTGGAAACCTATTTTTTTTCGTTAATCATCTTCATACCTATCAGGTTGCCTGAACCTAGCGTTCACAGCTGCTGGCAGTCCGGAGACCCAGTTTGCTGCAGGATCCATGCCTCGGGGTTATTTCCTGGCTGTCCATTGAGGGGTAAAGCCCACTGTTCATTTGTAACGGGTTCTGCAGCATTTTAATCTACCCTGTACTGCATTAAGATTTGTATGCATTGGGCTCTTTCTATGGTCCCAAGCAGCAGTTTGATGCAGCACCCTTGTATAAGGAAGGAGAAACATCTCATGAATCTGAGCCCTCCACTAAAAGGCTGGTAGAGCCTCATTTTCTTTGCCTGTCTGGCCCATGCAAAGGGAACAACTTGCCGCTGTGCAGCTAGGGCGCTGAGGGGATTTCTCACTCCCTGATCCATTCTGGATGCACTTTCCTTGTTCATCATCCTTTCCCTTGCCCAATTAATGGACTGCACATTTGGCACTCATTAAGCTGCTGAACCCATTAGTGAGCAAGAGCGGGTAGGCTGATTCGTCTTGTGTGATGGCCAGCTTGTTAGCCAGGACCATACATCTAAGCAATGATGGTGATGTGCCAACTATTTCCTCTTATTAGGCACCTGTTGAATCTCTCCACTCCGAAAGGAATCGACTGTCCCGCAGTATGTTGATTTCTCTATTGTGGAACTGGTCTAATAGTTTATTATGACCTCTTGCTCACCCATCCACAACTTTTTTTTTGGTGGCGTAGCTATTGTTTAGCATTGCAGTCCATGCCTCTCTATCACGTGGTGAGCATGGGTCAGATCTTTTACGCTGTCCTCGCGTTCAGTAGCATGTATTCAGCCCTAGATTTGGAAAGGAAAGCCCATGTAGTCTTCAGATTAAGTGGGAAGATCCTTGCTTTCCAATGGAGCATGAAGCAATGAGTATGATTAGTCCAGAACTATAGACATCTTGTTGCAATTTTTCTGGTCTCCAAGTCGGTGGTTGGCACCGAGGAAAGGAAATAGAGCTTCCATGGACATCTGAGCAATAGGCTGTGCCCGTATTCCATTAATTGCTGAGAAATGCGGACTTCTTTTTTAATAAGATCGCAGTTTGCCAATGATTACATCATCCTTGGGATCACGCCGAATTATAGGCTTCAGTAAATGTTTAGGATAAGACAATTGCTCGCTCTGCTGTAGAGCAGTAATTCTTTACAGCTGGGTACACTGTAATAACATTAAAATTAAGGAGCCTAGATTCGCTGTTCGTGTTTTGTCATGTTGCTTCTTGGACTTAGAGGGGTTTTTTCCTTGGCTATTCATGTGTTAATGTACAGATATAAAATATTTGAGAATAACTGACCTCCTGGTACAGGGTCAGGACTCATCTGGTTTATAGTCGGAATGTCTTCGAGGATAATTTTGAACAAGATGAACAATTAAATCTAATGACTAACAGAAGCATTAGACACTACGAACTAGAGTATGTCAAGCTTTGCTTCCTACTTAATTGCAGAAACAAATGCCTGATTCTGATTTACTGTGGTATAAATCCAGAATAACTTTACCAAAGTCAATGAAGGTATTCTGGATGTACATTGTATAAGTGAAATTAGGTTGTGTCCCATTAAATATCTTTTTCTGTTTATAAATTTGGAACAGGAAGGGTTTTTTCTTTTCTTACTTTTTTCTTCTTTTTAAAAAATATAAGCTCTAATTTTATATTAAAATACTTGAATTCCAGTATTTTTAAAAAGAAGTCCAATTTTACATATTAATAATACCCACCCATTTATGGAAGATCCATAGTCCAGCTGTGGATATCCAAGTGTGACTTACAACTTTTAACTCATCTTTAATGATGGAATGATCTAAGCCAGTGGCTCTCAAAAGCGTTAGACTCAAGACACCCCGTTAGGTTGGAGCACCTCTCAGGAAATGCCATCTCTTACTTTTCACTTGTTTTTTTTTCAACTACAGAAATAAAACGGAAGAAATCTCCTGTTTGCAAAGCATTCAACAGACCAGAACAGGTCAGATCTCTTTTAACTATGGGTTCCTATTTGAAATCTCTGGGTTTATCTTATGAATCCTGTTTGCACACCCAACAGTGCTGCCATTGTGTAGAACCCTTGAAAGGCTTTCACGACGCCAGTTGAGAATCACTGATGTAATTGTATCTGATATCCAAGTGTATATCTGTAAAAGATTAGCTACTGCTAGCAAATATTCTGCAGCGAATTGGAGGTGGTATTGCTTTTGTGACCCCTGGATCTGACTTTTCAAGCTCTTAATGGGCAAATGACCCAAAGGCTGTTGATCTCATCTGTGTAAGTATTTTTGCCTGGAGATCAATTACCCCTGGAGTTAATAAAGTGCGAAATCCTTTGCACAGGGTTGCCAGCACAAAGACTGTGCATTGCTTGCATCCCACTTAAACCATATTTGAGGATTTAAGTGGTGCGCTGGTCTGGCCCCAGCCCGCTTCAGAAACGCGATATGTCCAAGACACAAGGACAAGCTGTTTAGACTGGACTAGAGCTGAGCCTGAAAGAGATTTTAATGAAATAAACAGCTCTTCGGAGGTTCTACGCCAACACAATCAATAGCCATGGGTAGAGCCTTCATCTGTAATGTGAAAAACTCAAGATCTGTCTCTGGCATAAGCAGGCACCACAGGAACTTGAGCCTGTTTTTCCACATCCTGGGGAAGTGCCAAAGGCATTAGTCTGTAGAGGTTTACTGGTCCATTTTATACATAACGGAAAAGCTTCAGAAGAAGAGACTTGATGAAGGCCCAGGAGTGGACAGTGGCATAGCCAATAGCCTGGTCATTAGGCACTGCTCTGAATCGGGCAGAACGGGGCCTTGAACAGGGGACTCTTACATTGCTCTCCCCTCTCCCTGTGAAATCCCATCCTTGATCTGAGAACCTTGGCAAAAGTGGTATCAGAACCAGGATACTCCCACAAAGCAAGTTCTCATTTTGGTCAGTTTCCTCAATAAATCCATTTAATGCAACAATCCCCAAGCTGCCAAGAACGGCGTTGGGAATGTGGGCTAGGAGTTTCAGAAAAATGTCCCACTGAATGGAAGGCAAGGTTCTTTGGGTAGATGCGATATCTTTTATGAGACCAACTGAGTACTTGGTTGGCCTCATAAAAGGTATTGCATCTACCCAAAGAACCTTGCCTGCCTGTGTCCTTAGACCAACACGGCTACAACTGAAAACCCTCTGAAGGGAAGAATTTCAGTAGGATTTAAGCATCCAGCTCACTTCGATCCCCTTGCAGAATCCCAGCTTCTGCTTGTGGATGTTTTTAGTGGCTAACTGTTTTGCCCTGGAGAATCCAAAAGAGTATTGAGGTTTGTGTGTTAACATTTTTTAATCCAGGGATGATTAGAAAATGTAAATCCCAGTAGAGAAGGATACATTTTCAGATAAACCCAGAGTGCACATCTGAAATACTGTATGAATTCACTTCATGGATGATCCTGAATGCTTGCAGGCTTACAGCTTTTTGAAAGAAAAATCATTACTAGCAATTCAGGAATTTACAAGTTGTCCTTTTCCTGTCCTTTGTAGCAGAATATTAGCATCAATCTTAATCCATTGCTACCAAGAATGGTAAGAGAAAGAGCAAGGGCAAAGGAAAGACAGATGTACTAGAGTAAGAGATCCCTGCCAACATGCATGCAAGAGCCAAGGAACAGTTGACAGAGTAGTTGCACACTGAAAACTATAAACAAAAGAACAGGGACTGCTTTTTTGTGTGTGTACAGTCTATTTAGTTTAATGGGGAGTGTTCAGGTGACTGAAGACAAATCCAAAAAGTGGCAACGAAATTGCACTTTTACAGCCAGGTCTTCACCTTCTAGCCAAGTATGTTCCTTTTACTATTTGAGTCCCTATACAGGTGTTACTTTTCCATGTAGTCTTGTTGCAAACAAGTGAATCCAAACTAAGATTACCTCTTTATCCATGATCTTTAACATTACTGTTTAGAGACAGGAGTTTGAAGAGTAAATAAAAAGCAAAGTTTTCACCAAAGGCAAGTAGCGGACAGGAGCCTAGAAAATGGAAGCAGGGTTTGGATTGTTACTCTTCAGACTTCAAGGAAAGCTACTCAGCCTTTCCTTGCGCAGAAGGAGCACAGCTTAGTACTGCTCCACCTTTCGTGGCTGGGCTTGGATTCAGGAGGGAAATGAAGAGCTGAGCCCTTTGGCTGTTTGTGTTGCCTACAAAATACTTATGCAAGGGAGCCAATTGGAAACAGTTCTCAAAGCAGAATTTCCCCCATACATTTCTGTGCCTCTCCTAGAGGGGAGATGTGACACCCTCTCAGTAGGTGCATCTACACGTGACAGTAATGTGACACAATAAACTGGAGCAGTTTGACCTGGAGTCAGCTGCTCCCGGGTGCAGCGTCTACACATGTGCCCACAAAAGCAGCAGTTTGAGCCAGGGCGGAGCAGCCCTGGGTTGGCACTAGGTTCAGGGGGGTTGGCCCTGGGCTCCAGGTGATGGCAGCAGGTGGCAGAGGGACTGGCTGGGGCACTAAAGTGCAGAGCCATGCAGCAGGCAGCTCCCACACTTGAGCACCGTGGGCATTTATACACATACGTTTATCTGCTCTGACACACTGGAGATCCAGAGCATTGGAGCAGACATAATTGATCGAGTCTGCTCCGCACGCAAGCTGGGGCACCCAGCGCTACGTCACATGCATTTGTGGGAAATGCGTGATAGGGCTGAGAAAATGGTGGCGATGCGCTTTTGAACTGAAACAGCTTTGCCATTAAAAGCGCCTGGCACTGCAGCGCAAGCATGTGTGCAAATGCCTCCTTATGCCCCAGCCGCTCTTGTCACCACCTACACATGTGTTTCGTCACGCTTAATTACTCCACTGTAAAATATCACTGTCCCAACAGTACTATCTTACGGTGGAGTTCATTTACTGCACCCTGATACCAGTGCACGTGTAGACAGTGACGCTCTACTGTGGAGCTAATTAGTCAACTCCACAGTAAAGCGCATGTGTAGATGCACCCAGCATGTCTCTGCCTCTCTTATTTGCTGATTAGGGAAAGAAGAGCACAAAGCTTTCTACAAAATAAATCATTCCAAATCTAATTTTCTCTCTGCTGGCATGTCCTTGAGTGCCTGTCTGAAACGAGTTACTACAATCTGCAACTGCCTGTTTTTGCAGCTGTTACGGCAAGCACTGAATGGGCTCTGATTGTCATGCCACCTTTCTTAAAACCTCTTACTATCATTAGCCAATTCTTCAAGTTTCAGGTGCTTCCATCCAAGGAGCGAATTTAGTCCTTAGTTTTAAAATTCTTTTTACCTCCGTAGAGTTCCTTCATGGATTTGTTGTGTCACTCAGTGCTGTAGTGAAAAAGTCCCTGACAGAAAATTATGCTTTTTTCTCTTTGTCTGTCTTGTCCTTTTTTTAAGGCCTGGTAGTTTTAATTACTCCCATTAGCTTAGGGCCACTAACACTTTCCTCCCTAATGCTCTTCCAAGAGTTTGTAAATGGGTATCATTTAGCCAAATGGTGCAGGCACTTCCCCCAGTCCGCACCACTTGATTCCCATCAAGCATTTGTCAAAGGATAAAAGCTTCTAGATGAACAAAATCGTTTGTGATTAGTCTCTGGTGCCCCGATTAAATGGGTGCCTCCACACTGGGCCTTCCAGAGGGAGAAGATTCATCACTAACGTGCAATTCTGCATGATCTGATTAGCTCTTGCAGTTCATTTGGCAGCAAATGTAGAAATCCGTCACAGTCCACATGCCAAATATGTGCACAGTTAAATGAGAGAGAAGCAAGAAATGGTGTTTCTCTCACAGTCTTTCCTCATAAATAAATGTTAAGCTGTTACCCAGTACACTAGATGTATCCAGTGCACTGGTCTTTCTTCCAGTTTGGTACCTATTTGCTCCTAAACTGGAAGTCTTCCTTTTTAGTATGTTTGCTTCATTTTGTGCCTGTGGTTGATTGTGGACTCCAGGGTGTGGTTTGAATGGCCATAAACTAGTGATGGGCATAACAGGATGCAAGCTCCATTTGCACAGTACATCAAACCAAATTAAACAGTTGTTAAAAATGTATTATTAACAATCCATTCACCCCCCACTTCTATTGTTGTTAAACTGATGGCCTGTAGCACATCTCCAAATAAGAAGTCTGGGGGGTTTCTTTCAAGGAAGAGCACTAAGACTGTCAACAAGAGATGCTTTATGTGATGAAATGGTTAAAATGCAATGATGGGCAGAATGTGAGCGTATAAGGATGACTTGGTCTTACTCGGCACACCAACCATCTGTGCGCATTCAAACCCGGATCAACTGCTGGGGATAAGGACTTCTGTCAATCCGTCCACTGCTGCAGCAGGGCAGAATTTAGCCACGGATTTGTGGATTCTTTTCTTTACATGTGTGTTCACTACTGTTTATGCCCAGGAGCCAACAGAGCTCTGGCACCCTGAAACAGCAGAGTACTGAAGCCCAGTGACTTCAATTAAACTTAAGCATGTGCTAAATCAGGTGCTGGCAGTTCTCAGGCGGGGGGCCACTTACTGAGTTTTGGCAAGCCATCAAGGGCCACATGACAGCCAGGGGCAGATAAATATTAATTTTCTAAATTTTTTAGGGGCCCCACGGGCTGGATAAAATGGCCCGGTGAGCTGTATTTTGCACATCCCTGTGCTAAGTGCTTTGCTGAGCCAACATGCCAGTAGTGAACTGGATTCCATTTTGGTTTCCCAGATCCCAGCGTGACTGCCTGGCAGGCAGGTTACCAGGGAAGCCAAGTGTCTGGTTCCCCACCTGGCTTGTTCCTTGGCCCACCCTAAAATTTAAGCAGCTGGTCCCTCATCTGATTGGCTTCCTGTTCTGCCTTCCTGGATGCAGGTAGGCAAACCATCTCCTGTAAGGGCTTGTCTAGCACCCCATTGCATGCAAAGACTTGAGGAGTTTGCCATAGATTGAATTATAAATATTAAAATGCAATATTTATAAATCTATAAATATTAAAATATTTTAAAATCACATTAAAATATACAAATATTTGAGTGTTGCGATCTGGCATAGAACAGTAAATCCCATTCCCTGTCATGCTTAGTAACTTCTGTGCACTGTAGCGTGCGCTTCCACCCGTGTCGTTCAAGTCTGGATTTAGTCCAGTACCCCTGTACCGATCGCAGTCATTACCTTCCTTCCTTCCCTCTGCAAGATCTGGGCCTAGAACCCGGGTCATTCACCTCCTGCCAGAAAATCTGCTGGGCTGCTACAGCTTGAACTGAAGAAAATTCTCCTTTAAGGTGCAAGTAGTCATTATGAAGGATGTAGCCTCCATTCCCAATTGCTAGCACGGGGAGTCCTGTTCACGGTTTGCATCCCACCTGCGTTGAACATGGCCACTCCAAGTAACATGCTGGAACAAAAAGCCAGGGGCTGCTGCAGGCTAATGGAATGCAAGTCTTAGCACAAGATCCTGCAGTGTGAGACACAATACAGATCTTTAGATGGATGGTTATCTACAGTCTTATTTATTGCTTCTATTACACTACCAGTTACCGACTGTAACTGAGATCAGGGCTCCGTTGTGCTAGATGCTGTACGAGCACAAAAGTGCTTATCATCTAAATGGGAAAGGGATGGGAGAGAAGCCATGTTTTTATCTGCTTTACAGAAGGGGGCTACAGCGGAGACACGTTCGGTACTATGCGGGGTCTCACACAGCCCGTGCAGCAGCAGTGGGGACTGAACTTGAATCTTCATTTTCTGCAAAGGCACCGTGTGTCTCTAGCTGCGTGGTGCAGTGCATTTCTGAGCGTTTGGCATAGAACAAATTATTAAAAGAGGAAATGAAGCACAAGGAAGAGATCTGGAATCTCACATCTAATATCTTTTCTCTCTGGATGAAGCACCTTCTCCGTTTTTCTTTCTCTCCTCAACACTCCCTTTACTTTCAAGCCCTCTGATGGTGATCTTCATACTGATGATGCCGCCTCATCCCTTGCTTATTGTATCGCAGTGAGTTATACTGCAAGCTCTTCGGGGGGAAACGACCTGTTCCAGAAGGGGCTGTGTACATTTAGGACAACGCTCTACAATATATATTTTTCAGTTCCTTTTTTAAAATGTTCTGCGTAATATTTAAGACCTTTGAGGAGAGGGACGAGTGTACCTTTCAAAGCATTGCATTTTCAGATGCAATGAGGCATCCAACATGCAGATTACTTCTATCATCTCTGCTCAGTTTACCTGATAATCAAAAATACATATTGATGTACAATAACTAATCCTTACCGATATTCTCAGATGATGAATAAAATACGAACATGGCTCAGAAGCTACAGTCATTGTGCTCTGCATAGGTAAAAAATATGTGAGTTTTTGAAGACATTTTGAGGGAAATAATAAAGCATGGAGGTAAATGGAAAACTGAAAGAAATTCAACATAGGTTTACCAGGAGTAGGTTGTAGCAGACCAACCTGATACCTTTCTTTGATAAGATAATTGATGTTCTGTGAAATAAATGCACTAGATCTAATCTATCTGGACTTCAGTAAAGCATTCACTATGGCGCTATTCAGGGAATTACTAGTTCAGCTAGAGAAAATGGGGATTGTAGAGGAACTGTAAAATGTGTAAGGAACTGGCTCGAGGGGAATTTGCAGGTTGGAAAGAAGCGACTAGTAGAGTTCTTCAAGGAGCTCTTGGGAACTTATGAAATAGTTTCATGAATGACCTTAGAAGTACAAGAAGGAAATTTGCCATTGATGCAAAGTTGGGAAGCATTGCCAATATAGAGGAAGATTGGAGTATCATACAGGAAGGATTTGATGCCCATCGTGATTGAAATGGGGTGATATTTAATACTAATTAGGAATTTTTGCTACCAGCTGTTACTTCATCAGTTGGAAACAGCAGAGGAGAAAGACGTGGGTGTTTTAACGAATACCATGATAAATGCGACTGTAATGCTAGAATATATCAATAATGGCAGAGCTGTAGGGCTGTGCAAGGTTTTGGATCGTGCTTTGGATCCGAGGCCGCTGCGGACGCTTCGGCATCCAAAGCAGCATGCCCGGAGCGAAGCGCGGACTCAGTTAAAATGTCCGAAGTGGTTCGGAGCTTCCAAAGCACATTGGAAATGCTTCAGATGCTGAAAGTGAAAGTTAGAAGAGGGAGGGGGAGCAGGGAAGGTAGGGAGAGTGGGAGGGTCGGGGGGAGAAGACTGACGTGGAGGTGGCCAGTGAAAAGGATTTCTCTCTGGATGCGTTTCCAATGACAGCATCTGGGGGGAGGGAGCTAGAAAGAGCATAAAAGCCTCTGTTTGGAGGCATGCTGTGCCTTTTCCTAGCTTGTTCCCTCTCAGGAACTGCGTGAGAGAGGAACACTCAGACTCAAGCATTTCAGCTTGCTTGCCTTACTCAGTAGTTGAACTTGCCTGCTCCTTTTTGTTGTTAGAAAGGATTGGGTAGGATTTAGCTTATTTTAGCTATTCAATTACTATTACTATTGAATTCATTTCTTTGAATTTATATTTGCTCTTTTTTTTTTGCAAACCTTGAAAAAAGAAAGCTGTGTTTTCCCTGCCAGCATGATTCATCACTGTGCAGGGAGGCACACAGGTTGCACACATGCACACACATACACAACATAAATAAGAAAAATCAGATATTCATAGGAGAAGAAGACAGACAGCACACAATTTTTACATAACTCTTAACACTGAAGCAAACAATCAAAGAAGAGGCCAGTGCACGCACACAACAGAGGGAATAAAACACACAGTACAAAAGGACTGACACATACACAGAGACCTTTTGCAGCACAGGAAAGATCAATATGAAGCGTGCTGGAAAGGCAGGTGCCAGGTCTTCTGGCAGGGGAGGGAGAGGGGGTGGGGGGAGAGCTAGGGCTGCAAGCCCCCCACCAGCACAGATGCAATCTCTTCCCAAGCAGCCATGACATCAGTGCTGCCAGTGGAAGCAAGGAGGTGGGAGCAGTGTCTGTATCTGTCGTCCCTGCCCCTGCACCACCTCCGCTCAGTCCAGAAGTGGGCATCAGCAGTGGAGTCACTGTCTCCTCCATCCCAATGTCATCTCTCAGTGTGAGCCTCCCACTTGCAGAGGAGGACCTGGAGCTGGAAGCAGGGATGCTGAGCGCACTGTCTCAAGCAATTCTGGGGACTGAGGGGGAATCACATTTTGCGCTCCAGGTCTCCTCTGGAAAGCAGCACCTTGAGGGAGGCTGAGGTTGTGGAGGCAAGTGGCTCAGCTGAGGTAGCTCCTCCTGCTGTTGTACCTCAGCCTGCTGAGGAGTGGGATAAGGCAGGATCCTCAGCCTCAACCCAGAAGCGGGGGAGTAGTGTAGTGTGGGAGCATTTTGAGCTGGCAAATGATCCTAGGTTTGCCATCTACCAGCACTGCCGAAGGCACATGAGCCGTGGCAAGGATGTGAGGCACTTTTCCACCATGGTGATGCTGTGTCTGAGGAGGCAGCACCCCCTTGCCCTTCTTCCTGCTCAGCCTGGCACCAGTGCGAGCGTGCCAAAAGGGAAGTCCCCCCCCTTGCTCCAAAGCCCCATTCCCCACAAAGCAGAGGCAGGCACCCTGGACCAGTGGAGGAAGGGCAGACAGAAAGGTGGGGGTGTTCCCAAGGCGCACGAGATCACCCAGAGCATTAGGGAGATGCTTGCTCTGGATAGTCAGCCCTTCTCCCTGGTTGAGTGGCCAGGGTTCAGGCAGTTTGTAGCACTTCTGGACCCGTTTTACGAAGTGCCTGCATGCACCACCTTTAGCAGGGTGGTGGTGCCCTCCCTGTATGAGGCATGCAGGGAGTACTTGAGGGAGGAGCTGCGCAAGGCAGGGCTGCAGGTAGCCTTGCGCTTCACCCTGGACATCTGGAGCAGCCTGGGTGGCGATCACGCCTACCTCTCCCTCACGGGGCACTGGTGCGATCGGTCAGGCCGTCGGTGGGCTCTACTGCAAGCCGAGGTGCTGGATGAGTCCCCCACAGCAAGGGAGATCATGGGGGCCATGAACAGCGTGGTGCAGGGGTGGCTCATTGGGCAGGCTGAGCTCACCCATGGGTTCCTGATCACCGACAATGGGGCTAATAAGGTGAAGGCTATCCTTGATGCCAACTTTGTTGGCATCCGCTGTGTGGCACACGGGCTGCACCTAATAGTGATGGATGCCTTGGCAGGGGACAGGGCTGCTGGTGACAGTGCCACCACCGGTACTGCTACAAGCCAACTGATTTCAAAATGTAGGAAGGAGGCGGGCTACTTCCACCATCAAGGGGGGCAAGATGCCGAAGGAGAAACAGGCAGAGCTGAGCATCCCGCAGCACAGAATCGTGCAGGACGTGGAGACTCGGTGGAACTCCACATACCTGATGCTCGAGAGGCTGGTGGAGCAACAGAAGGCCACCCATGAGATGGCCTTGCTTGGGGAGATGCAGATCAGCGCCGCCCTGAACAGAGCTGAGTGAGGTACCATCTCCCAGATCTTGGTGGTCCTCAAGCCCTTCCTCGACCACTGAGACCCTTAGCGCTGGTGTTGCCCTCCTCTGCCTGGTAATCCCCCTAGTGAGGGAGCTGGAGAACCAAATGGAGAAGTTCCAGACGTCAGTGTTCCTGGCTGGGGCAGGTCGCTGTCACCAGATGTGTAGGCACTGGTGAGGCGGCTGAAGGAGGGCATCAGGAGACGGCTGGATCCCTTGCGGTCCAGTATGGTCCACGTGATGGCGGGCATGTGCAACCCAAGGGTGAAGGGGAGCATGTGCACTGGCAGCACCAAAACCCTCTATCACTGGATGCAGGTGCTGGTGCACAAAGTCAGGGAGGCCAAAGTGCAGAGGTGAGGGGATGTGGAAGAGGGGGGATCCACTTTCCTGTACCAGCACTCCCGGCACCGGCACCGGTACCAGCCAATTTTCTCCATGCCAGCCACTGCCAATGTGAGCCATGGGCAAGGCTTCAATGCTGGGGTCCAAACGCACCAGACCCCAGCCTCGGGCAGGTAGCGCCGAGGCTTTGGTGGCTACCTATCTCGCTGAGGATGTGGAGCCACTGCACTGTGACCCCTTGGCCTACTGGGCAAACCGCAGCCAGATGTGGCAGGATCTGGCCACGGTTGCCTGGCAACACCTGTCCTGTCCACCAACCAGTGCTCCAAGCAAGAGGGTGTTCAGGATTGCTGGGGATGTTGTGACACCCCACCGCACCTGCTTGGATCCTACGTTGGGGGAGCAGCTGGTGTTGCTAAAGGTGAACCTCCTGCTGCTGGGCTTCCCCAAGCTCCACCTGCAGACAGACTGAGCACCACCCTCCTCACTCCGCCTGCACCAATTTCTTTTTTTGAGTTTTTTAAAAGCTGAGTAATATCCCGCTCTCAGCTGGAGGGGGCACGCACTGCATCGCCAGCCAGCAGGGGAAGAACACGTCCCTGCTGAGCTCATTCCCTGCCAGGACGAACTTGGAGGTATGGGATTGGGGCTATGGGGAAGGAGGAGGCCCCAGGTCCTGGGCATGTTCTCTAAAAGTGCACCCTGCGAGGATAGGGAGGCCTGGTGGGACTGCTGGCAGTGTGGCAGCCCCATAAATGCCAGGACCAACAATCCCCTGGTAAAAGGTGGGTAGGAGGTGCCATAACCTCCATCTAATGCACCCATGCACAAAGTCCTGGCTGGGGAACGCCCAGACCTGTCACATCTTTGACAGGCCTGATGTGACCGGCCAGACATCTGACACCCCAATCTGGCTGGATCGAGGCGGCAAACCGATCCAGAGCTCCAGATCAGATCGCTGACATCTGAAGTGGCCGGATCTGAAGCCGGATTGAATACCTGCCTGCTCACACAGGCCTACAGAGCTGCATCAATGCCATTCTAGAAAACACTGGTGAGACCTCCCCTGGGATGGGGCATATAGCTCTGATCATCTATGTTCAGGAAAAATTATTTCAGATCAGAGATAGGCAAGAGGAATGGGGGACCAAACCTATGAGAGTGGAATAAAAGACCTTGGCTGTTCAGGCTGGCAAAACAAAGGGTCAGAGGAGATATGATTGCACTCTGTAAATATACCAGTTCGGTAAACACTAGAGAGGGAAGAGAGGTAATTAAGATAAAGAACAATGTTGGCATAAAAATGTGCATAATTATTTTGTGATGAAATATAGGCTGCAAATTAGAAGAAAGTTTCTAACCATCAGCGGAGTAAGGATCTGGAAGTGTCTTCCAGTGGGTGTAGTGGGGGCAGACACCTATCTATTTTAAGACAGAACTTGATAAGTTTGTGAATGAGATTACATGATGTGACTGCTTGCAATAGCAGGGAACTGGACTTGATTACCCAGGAGGTCCCAGTTCCCATATCTTGGCGGGTTACTATTATACAGAGCTGCACCTCCATCTCATTCAATTATAATCTTATTTGATATTACAGTACCTAATAATCCTTTTCATCCCTAACTAAGGTGCCTTTTTATCCCTTTGAATTAAATTTCAGATATAACATCCTAACTGAGGATTACAAAGCTATATAGATTTTTATTTCCCCCCCCAACTCATGTAGAGTTTGTTGTGGATATTATCATTTTCAAAGGCAAATTTCTTTAGGGACCAAGAGTTCTCTGAATATAAATTAAGTGTTTATGGTACAATCTTATTAACAAATAATGCTTTTCTTATTTATTGTAATTGTTTAAATAGCTTCTAATGAATTTTTTGGCCCTGTGAAGCGATCCGCTTGGAATGATTTTTCCCTCCTATGAAAATATTTGAATACAAACAAAGTCTGCCAGTGTGTTCAATTACAGGAGTGTAGGGAGCTAAAGGGATTATAAGTACTAGGAGTATATTAATGTGGCTTTCCAGCTCAGTTTCATCCACCAGAGACAGAATAAAGTAAGCAAAAAAGCCCTGAAGAAAGACCTTTATTATTGGAATGGCTTCTTATATGATCATTAAAAAAAATAAGCTCAACTTGCTTTATATCCACAAATCCAAAGTCCTGCTGGCTCTGAAAATAAAAATATATTAATAACTTGCTGCTTTGCAAACTAATTGAGATGTAGCAGGAAGATTACTTTTCACAGATGTGATGTACTTGGTGTGCAAGTGATCACATTTGGCCATACTACGACCAGAGCCACCAGGATAATGGTATTGCTGTAAGTTGTTGTAGCATTTATTAGTAGTGAGCTACTCTACATAAGGTTACTTTAAAGTCCTTGAAAATGCAACACTATTGCTCTGAGGGAGAATCCTTTCCACCCCTATGCAGAACAGACTCTTGAGAAAAATCTCAGTAGAGAAACAAAGGAGAAATGTCAGCGGGGAAATAAACAACACGCCTTCCCAAAGTTCATTACCGCTTCTTGCAGGCTCTCACTGAAAATGTATTGACAACACTTTTTAAAGGAGGGAAATGATAACTGGGTTTTCAATTTTCATCTTTTTAGCACAAATGTTGTAAATAATATTTGGCTGTTTTTTTTGTTTTGTTGTGGGGTTTTTTGTGGGTTTTTTTTTGGGGGGGGGTTAAGCCCCAGATACTGGTATCATATTTGTACTTGAGAATTAAAACTCTCAGGTTAAGAAAAGCGTGTTTCTAGCTCTCATGGTTGCATACTAAGGCTTTAAAAGTGACCCTCCTCAAGTCTCTAAGGTCAGTCGCAGATAAAAAGAGCTCAAGAGCTTTTAAAAATCTTCTAAAATGTTACAGTATTTAAGATGATATGATGACTAGGGAGTTGACTTGTGATTTGGCAGTACTATGAAGGCAACAACAGTGCGTACATCTGCATTTATGAACCCAAATCAAGTTACCCATTTGTTTGTCTGCAGGGCTAGCGTCTGGTGCTACTTGCACGTTCTCCCTGGCAAGAGGCTTTTCTGCACATCTGTTGCAAATAGGGCTGAAGATAACCACCTGGGGAGCGACCCCTTAAGAAAGGGGTCGAGGAAGAAACATGCACAGATCTGAAGATTTTGCACTTGTTTGGTTTCAGTTCTTCAGGCACAGCCCTGTGTCCTGCAGCAGCTTTTCTCTCCAGTCACTTGGAGATTCATGAAGGTAGTCAGGTATTCTCCATGACAAAGGCACAATTATCTCTTAGCTCTATACAATATTTAAAAAAAATCCAGCAACTGATTTTATTCTCTGTGGGTATGAGGATCGTGAACTATGAGGATCTCTTCGGCACTACTGCTTACAACTCAGTTTCTGGTGCTGTTAAGTCCTACTTGCATTCCTCTTAACCTCCACCTGTTCCAGAAGTCTTTCTTCCTCCTTTATAAATGCCAAGTATGCTTCACATTCTTCCTTATGGTTTGTGTTTAGCATAAAGGCTGACATTTGTGTGTCTAACTCGCACGGATCTTGGCCTCAGCCTTTTACTCCTTGTTGAAATTCTGATTTATTCAGAAAACAGTTTCTCTCTAACAACATTATACCCCTTATTTGTCTTAGTGGAGCCGACAGGATCAGCAAAACAGTTTTGCAAAGATAGATAAGACATTTTCAAGGTAATTAGCTTGTCAGCCTTGAAAGTGCCTGGAGGGGAACATATTTTGATGAGCTAAGAACACCACCAGGAACCAGGAGGTCTAGAGTTATAATCCCATTTTTAACTCCCTCTGTAGGGCCTGTGCAGTAATGTAACCTCTCTTGGGGCCAGTTTCTCATTTATAAAAAGACATAATACCTTATCTTCTAGGAGTGCCTAAGAATCAGTTAATGGATATATCTATAGAGCACTGAAGTAAAAAATGGTATATATGTAAATGCTAAAACGCTTCTTTTTTAAATGTTCTGATTCCTTCACTCAAAGGCAGTCTTATCATTTTATACCTAAAATTATGTTATGAGGCTATTGAGATTATAGGTTAATAATACCAAAGTCAGGGAATAGCATGTTGCATATGCACCCTGAACTCTACTCCTTGTGCCTATTCTTCCCATGCTTCTGTAATTGTATAACCACGGTTTATCAGTAACACAGTAGTCCTATCATACAGTTTTCATGCCATGTTTTCTAATATTGTATATAACTGCATGTGCTGAACAAAGAGTCTGTTTAAATCATTTATATTATCATCAAAGCATGTATTAAAGTTGTGCCCAATGTCTTCATCCATGGTTGGGGCCAGGCTGTGCTAGGTACTGTACAAGCAGAAAGGTACAAATGTTTCTTTTCTGAACAGCAACCTAATTAGGGAAAAACCAGAATGAAAAGAAATTGTCACAATCTGGAACCATAAAACAGCTCATACTCCAAAGCATGGCCATTCTTCACCTCTCTACATGTGGATTCGCCCAAAGATGCAAGTGTGTGAAAGTCCTTGTATAGTTCCTCTACACACTGTTGAGGTATTTTTTAGAAGATACCCTTTCCTGTTAGACTACATCGTCCATCAACAGCATGAGACTGCGCCTCATTCTACACTCCCCACCGGTCTCTTCATTCACTTACTATTGGTTTCTAGGGGTGCGTGAAGCAGACAGTATTCGATTTGGATTTGGCCCAATTTGGGGTACAGTGATTTGATTAGCTGATTTGGATCACTGTCCTGATTCAATTCGGCCAAATCTGCATCTGAAGATTTGATTCTGATTCAGAGAATCAGCGATTCAACCATAGACACAGCTTTATATATTTTTTCTACATACCTCGGGGTATCAGGCATGCCTCATGAACACTGTGATGGTGGGACAGATGGTGTGTCCTACAGGAGTGCAGGGGGTCCCCCCGCACACTCGGCAGCGAACCTGGAAGTGGACTGGAAGTACTTCCAATCCGCTGCCAAGCGCGTGGGGGGTCCTGCCACGCCCCCCCGGCTCAGCAATCAGCCGCAGGGGGACCCCAGGTGCCCACCCCCAGACCCAGGAGGCACCAGTCACTGATCCAGGCGGTGGGGGATCCCCCACATGCTCCATGGCAGACCCGAAAGTGGACTGGAAGTACTTCCGGTCCGCTTATGGGTCTGTCACTGAGTGCGCGAGGGACCTCCTCACACTCCTGTGGGATGCTCCGTCTGCCCCACCATCGCACCATTCACAAGCTGCTCCTGGTACCTTGAGGTATGTAGAAAAAAGCATATAAAGTAGTGTTTATGGCTGAATCGCCGAATCTCTCCGAATCAAATCGGAGACTTCTGATTCGATTCAGAGAGATTCATGGGTCTGCTGATTTGATTTGGATTCAGAGATTCGGCCGCCAAATCAGGTCAAATCTCCTCCAAATTGAATCAGTGACTGAAGCTTCACACAGCCCTATTGGTTTCCTCTTCATTCAGTCTCAACACTGCTGGTACAGTCTCTGCCAGTGCTCCTGCCACCTGGTGTGGCCTCCTATTTCTCCACCTCCTCAACTCTCCAATTTCAGGTAAAAACAATTTTTTCCCTTGCCAGCACTTCTTAACTTTTTCCTCCATCTTTGTTACCTTTAAAATCTGTAGTGTATTTAACGTTGTAAAGATGTTGGAATACTGCTGAGATGAAAGACACAATCGCTTCAGTCTGAACAAACTGTTCTTGACTGATGTAAGTGGGGCTTTAAACTAGATTCCATGGGGGATGGTGATCAAAAAGCAAACAGTCCAGAGGGGAAAAGACTTGATGAAGCAACTCAGCTCTGGGAAAGGGCCAGAGAGATATAGGACTGCAACAGGTGGTACAACAGGGACGCCACTAGGTCAAAATGCAAAATACATCTGATGTATGTATATAAATGCGAGAAGTGTGGGGAATAAACACAATGAGCTGGAAGCTTCAGCCTGTGAAAAAAAGATTAGCATCACTGAGATTGGTGGCACAGCTTTGTGACTGCAGTGTCAACATTGAGGATTATACCCTGCTTGGGAAGGACAGGGTTGGGAGAAAAAGTGGTGGTGTTGCTTTGTACACTTGAACAAAAACATGTACACTTGTTGTCTGGTTCAAGAAAAAGAAGACAGAAAAGCAGAATGCATTTGGGTGAAGATGAAAGATGCAGCACTGATATAATGGTGGGGATTTATTATAGGCCACCTAATCAGAAAGGGGAGATGGAGGCACTCTTCAAGCAGGTGACAAATCTATCCAAAAGCTATGGGGTGGTATTGATGGGAAACTTCAATTTTCTGGACATCTACTGGCCAGTTCCTAACTTGTGTAGAAGACAAGTTTCTGTTCCAGGAAGTGGAGGATACAATTGGGATCATCTATCTTGGATCTTGTCCTGACCAACAAGAACTGGTGGGAGATGTGAAGGTGATGGAGAAGCATGAGGTTAGCAAAATTAGGATGCTAGATTTAAAAAAGGATTAAATCTAACTCAAGGAGCTCATAGGCATGGTTTCATGAGAGGAGAGATTGAAGAATAAAGGTGCCCAGGAGGGCTGGGAGCTTCTAAAGGGCACAGTATTGGAAGCCCAAGAAACTGTCCCAACTTGATGGAAGTACAAGCAGAATGGCAAGAGACCAATGTGGCTACACAAGGAGCTTCTAAAATGCCTCAAATGCAACAGGAAAGCAAGACTTACACGAAAGTCACCAAGAAACCATACTAAGAAATAGCCAGAACCTGCAGGAACAAGATCAGGAGGGCAAAGTTAAAGAATAAGCTGTGAATTAAGGAGGTTAAAGAGAAGGTTCTGTAAGTATGTTAGCCAGAAGAGAAGGACCAAGGAAACCTTGGGTCCTCTGCTAACAAGCCAAGGGAAACACCTAATCAAAGATGCAAAGGAGGAGGATCTACTCTTTTGACTTAGTCTTCACAAAAAAAAAAAAAAATGAAGCTGCAACCAGACAACTAATAAGGATTATCTGGAAGGGGGCAAGCTAAGGGAGATAACAAGAGAGACAGTCACAGAGATTTTGTTGGGTATGAATGAATTCAAGTCAGCGGGGATAGATGAACTTCATTCCAGGGTACAGGAAGAACTGGCAGAGGAGATCTCAGAGCCCTTGGCAATGATCTTCGTGAAGTTGTGGGAGATAGGCCAGGTACCAGAGGACTGGAAAAGGGCCAGGGTAGTTCTCCTGTTTAAAGAACACAAAAATAAGGACCCAGGGAACTACAGACCGTTTACCCTCACCTCAATACCTGGGAAGTTAGTGGAGTATATCCTAAGGCCATCTGCAAGCATCTGGAGGAGGAAAGGCTGATTACAAGCAACCAGTGTGGATTTATGAAAAACAAATGATGTCCAAGAAATGTGATCTTTCTTTGACTGGAGTGGATGAAGGGAATGCTGTGGATATAATGTAGCTGGATTTCAGCAAGGCTTTTGACAAGGTCTTACAGGACATTCTCATAAACAAATTGAAGAAATGTGGTCTACATAAAACTGATACAAGGTGGATAGATAGCTGGTTCAATAGCTGCAAGCAAGGGGTAATTATTAATGGGTCCATGTCAGAATGCCACAAGGTTTTGAGTGGAGTTCCACAGGTTTCTGTCCTGGCCCTGGTGCTGTTCAACATGTTTATTACCAATCTGGATGCTACCATAGGAAACTTCTTGAGCAAGTTTGCAGATAACATGAAACTGGGAAGGACTGAAAAAACATTAGAGAATGTGAGTGCAATTTTGAGGGATCTCAACAGATTGGAAAGTTGGTCTATAGCTATCAAGGTGAAGTTCACGTGGACAAATGCAAGGTGCTTGGGAAGAATAATCAAAAACACAAATATAAAATGGGTGACACCTGGTTGGATGGCAGCACTATGGAAAAGGACTTGGGCATCTTGGTAGATCACAGACTCAATAGGAGTCTGCAGCGTGATGCAGCCACACAAAAGGCAAATGCAGTTTTGGGATGCATCAATAGAAGCATTAGGTATAAGACACAGGAGGTGATAGTTCCTCTCTACTCAGCACTGGTTAGGCCTCATCTGGGGTAGTGTGTGCAGATCTAGGCTCTCCATTTTAAAGAGGACATGGAGAAGTTAGAGAGGGTCCAGAGGCAGTCAACAAAGATGATAAAGGGCTCACAAAGCAAGTTATATGAGAAGAGGCTGCAGGTGCTAGGCAAGCTCAACTTGTGGAAAAGGCACTTAAAAGGGGACACGATAGCCATTTTCAAATACCTGAAGGGCTGCCATAAAGAAGAGGGAAACGACCTTTTCTCTCTTGATGCAGAGAAGATGCAGACCAATGGCTTAACATTGCAGCAAAGTAAGTTTAGATTGGATATCCAGAAAAACTTCTTCACTGTTAAGAGCAGTGAGGCAGTGGAATAGATTGGCTAGGGAAGTTGTGGACTCTCCATCGCTGGAAGTGTTCAAGAAGAGGTCAGTGGTCCGGGATGATCTACGTGTGGCTATGCCTATGCTCGACTATGGGGATTTTCCATGCCTGTGGGGCTTGCCGGTTGCTCCTTTCTGCTACCAGTCTCCAGGTGTTTTTAAGCCTCCCTCGGAGGCATTGCCTGTTGCGTACAGCCAAAGCTGGGGGCTTTGACTGAGCTGTGCCCATGTGTACACAGGGCCCAAAGCTGGAGGTTCCTGGCTAGGTCTTGCCCTGCTGCTCAGGGTCAGGAAGTAATTTTACCCCATGCTTAGACTGCCTCCATATGATCTCGAGCATATATTGACATTTCGTAGAGGCAGGACAGTTGTTGCCACAGTTCCCCTCCTTTACCGGTGGCAGGGTAGGGTGGTGGGTCTGTGTTGTGTCAGGGTTTATGTAGAATTTATATTCTGGCTTGTATGGGATGGTTTGGATAGGGATGATCCTGCCTCAAGCAAAGAGTTGGACTAGATGAGCTCTGGAGGTCCCTTCCAGCCCAACTTCTCTGTGACTCTACATTGGACTGAGGGTGAGGTGGTCTAAAGGGCTGAACTAATCTGTGTCATAAACAATGCATAGCTGGTTACCCACATGTCCACGGGGCTGCTCCACCACCTCAAGATCACTGGAGAAAGAGGAGCATTATATTCAAACCCCTTATATGAAGGTGATGTAGAGCATTCGCTGACGTTGGGGAAATCCCAGCTATCCAGTTTACAATGTATTTTCAGGATCAGGACTGAGAAGTAAACTTCCTCAAGCCCAGAACACACCAAAAGGATCCAGACTATGCCATGACAAGAAATGCAAAACCTGCCAACACATCTCCACCACCCCCACAATTACTACACCCCACAACAGAGCCATCAGCATTCCTGGATCTTACAGCTGCACCTCCTGAAATGTCATATATCTCATCCAATGCACCACATGCCCTGATGGAAAATATGTAGGAGAGACCAAACAACAACTGCGCACCAGAATGAATGCACAGGAGAAATCTATCAAAGACAGGGCACGTTTCTCGCAAAACCACTCTCTCTCCAATCTCTCAGTCCTGATCCTCAAAGGAAACTTACAAAACACTTCCCAGAGACGAGCCTATGAACTCCACTTCATCAGCCTCCTGGATACTAAAAATCATGGACTAAATATAGACATTGGATTTGACACATTATAACGTGCCTGACATCTGACTCCCTGGGTATCTATCTCTCCACTATTCATCCCCTTTCTCTCCCCCCGCCCAGCCTGTCTCTCACCCTTTGACGACTCAGTCTACATTTTCACTGACTACCCTTCTTGCATGCAGGCCAGCCCAGCCTCTGGCTTCTTTACTTTTCATTCCATCCAGGAAGAGCACACACCAACTGCTGAAACTTCCTTAGCCTGACAAAGGGTTTTTGAACCCGAAAGCTTGCTTAATAATTGTTTTCCAACTATTTAAGTTGGTCTAATACAAGATATCAGATTCACACAAAGAACCTTGTCTGCCTATGCCCTTAGACCAACACAGCTACAACCTACCCCTTGCAAGGTAAAATACATTTACATGGTTAAATAATACCAAAGATGAAGGGAATGTTAGTAAAGAAGAAAATATTTTCATAATAGATTCTAACACAAAGTAAAAGCTGCATCTTATGAAAGGAAATTAAGATGTGCACTGCAAGGAAAAGCTCCTCTCATCACAGAAAGTAAAGTTTTTAAATAAATATTTTACGAAGGAACAAGCCATGAGACGTAGCAACTTTCCCTTGTCATTTCAAATCAAGCCCAATTTATTCCTAAGAATTACAGCTGGATGATATTTCCAGTTCATTTTTCTTGGGGGCAGATGTACCTCCGCTATATTTTTATACTGATTTGCAGTCCTCCTGGCTACTTCAGCAGAAGGATAAGAGTGTGATTAAAATGTAGATGTATAGGTGGTAGCCATGTTGGTCTAAGAACATAGGTAGAGAAGGTTCTTTGGGTAAATCTGATCTTTTATTAGACCAACTCAAATAATTGAAAAAAATTCTTCTTTGCAAGCTTTTGGGTATAAATACCCTTCATCAGGCTGAGGAAGCCTCTGTAGTTGGCGAGTGCTCTTCCTGGATGGAACATTGAAAATGTTGGCAGATATTTTACAAACAAGGAGGGGCTCTTAAAAGCCCCAAAATGAGTTGTGACTGGAAGTCCCATTAAAATGCATTGGGAATTTGTGTGGGTTTCTAGAGATGAAAGTAACGAAAGAACAAGCAAGTGTATGGTGGAATCTGTCATCAGTAGGACTTGTTCTTTCTTCATATGTACCTGTTGCTGTTTCCTGTTATGTAGGGCTTCTTTGAAAAGAGAACTGGGCTTCAAGAAAGATATGTATTTGCAGGAGAGATTTCAAAGAGGGGGTGGAGGCATGGCAGACAAAAACAGGAAGTTATGTGAAAAACTTTGTTTAGAAACTGAGGTAAAATTCTTCCCTTGAGAGTCTTCCTCTGGATCAGGATTAGGGCAGAAGACGTCGTTTAGACAGCCAGTGTGCTTGTTTTGCAAACAATAGTGCCTCATTAACTTGGCACCTTTCTTCACCATGAAATGATGGTAACTAAAAAGCCAAACAATTCTAAAGCAAATGCAATAAATGAATAA
This sequence comes from Crocodylus siamensis, assembly GCF_052110815.1. Classification (NCBI taxonomy): domain Eukaryota; kingdom Metazoa; phylum Chordata; order Crocodylia; family Crocodylidae; genus Crocodylus; species Crocodylus siamensis. The sequence goes on along the minus strand of NC_143398.1, from coordinate 238,882,435 downwards.
ATAATTTGTATGAATCCTTTGTCTTATTTTCTGTTTAAGTCTTACTAGCTTCTTTCAGTAAAACCTAAGTAGAGGCAGTAAGACAGGCTGATTTTGAGAAGCAGAATTTAAAGAACCATTGAGTTACTTTGTATTGGTATCATTTGTATTTTCAGAGTACTGTGGCCAGAGTCCCAAGTTTTCCCAATTCAGGTTCCTTGCTTGTATCAAACACAAGGGAAGAGAGGGCATTCAACGGCTGCTGAGAGCAGCTCTGCTGGGGCGCAGCTGCTCCTCTGGTTTAGAGCAAGTAGTTTGAAGTAAATAAAAACTGCATTGTGGGCACATGACTATACAGAGAGAGTTTAGACTTGGGGGTGGGCAATTATTTTACCTGAAGGGTCACTTAATGAGTTTTGGTGAGCTGTTGAGGGCTGCACACATAAATTTAACGGTGAGGATAACATTTAAACAAAGTATAGATGCATGCCAAATCAAACATCTATTATAAAATATTTTATTTAAAAAATTAATTGGCGTCTTATTTTTTGTTGAATAGCATATGAAGGTGTCCGGGATGAATGCAGTGCTGTCTACCTGGGTCACGAGATCTCCCTCGCAGGAGGCTTCTGGGTGCAGCTGAGGCCTGTCGGGGTGGTTCAAACAGGGGTGATCCCGCCCCGAGCTGAGGGAGATGCGATGGCCTTCTGGGGGCCCTCCCCGCCTTGCCGTGTTATGAAGCGGGAGCCACGATGATGGGAGACTCCTGAGACTGGGAGTCGGCAGTCAGAGGCCAGCGGCCCATCCGCACTTCATCTCCAGTCCCTTCTGCGGTGGGCGTTTGCCTGGGGGGCACGGGGCAGCTCCCTGCCCCACAGCACCCCGGGCGGGGAGCGCCTTCCCCACAGCTCATCTCCCTTCATTAGTACCGGCTGCTGACGAGGTGAAAGGCTCAGCACCCCCCAGTCAGCATAGTGACCCCCTTGTTACCTCAGTAGCTCCCCCTCATTACCTCAGTGTTTCCCCCCATTACCTCAGCGCTCCCCCGCAAGCCAACCGCCGCGCGGCCCCTCCCACACCCCGCCATAGCGGCGCAGCCCCGCCCCCCGCGGCCGTGTCACGCGCGCCCTCCCCCACCTGACGTACCCATAAGGCCCTGCGCGACGCGGACGTGGCCGTAGTGCCGCCGTCGCCGCCGCCGCCGCCCCGCGATCCAGGTAGGGGGCGCGCCTTCTCCCCTCCCCCCCCGCCGCGATGCCTAGCAATGGAGGGAGCAGCGGCCTCAGTACCATATTTGCATCGAGCCCAGCCGCCTCCCTCCCCCCATATCTACATCGGGGCCGAGCCCCACCCCCTTCCCCCCCCCCCCCCCGTGGGGCCTAGCTGCCCCGCACAGCTGGACGCGTCACCTGGCTCAGGGGTAGAGCGCCCTTGTCCCCCCTCCCCCCCCCGTTGGTGGGAGGGCAGTGGGTGCAACGGGGGTGGAGGGATTTCGGTAAGAGTGAGGATGGGGCATGCCGGAGGAATTATGTTGCTGTGCTGGGTTTTGGTTTTGTTTGAATAATGATTGGTGAAAGGGTTAAAATATCCAACGTGGTGGTGGGGCTAATAAGATGCAATAAGAGATATTTTGGGAGCACCTGGATTAGGAATTTATTTTTTGTTGGCTGGGAAGAACAGGTAGACGACTGTGGATGTTGTGGAGGAAGTAAGCAGGATTTGACTTTTGTCTGATCACAGGACTTGGTGGCGTGCCGCCGAAGGAGACAGCGACGGGCTTCAGGCCGAGAAAAAGAAATCGCTTTGCGTGCCGGTAGCTTGCGGTGTTCGTCGCTGCCGCGGAGACCGATCGTTCAACTCGATTCAGAGACCGGTACGTGGAGGCTGGGTCCGTCGTCGTCAAACACCACGTTGTGGGCGCAGCCTTAGTGTTGGGACGTCCTCTGCACCTTGCGTCCCATAGCGTGAGCAGGGCGGTAGATAGATCTAGCCTAAATGCTTTGCCCCTTACTGTTTATTTCAGCACTGCGAGAGAGAGGAGTATTTGTTACATGTTGATGGTGGGCCCAGGCCCACCAGGCACTAAATGTACATTTAATTGCGTGGGGGTAGGACAGGTTGTAGCTATGTGGATCTAAGGACACAGGTTCTTTGGGTAAATCAGATACCTCTTTTTAAACCAACTCAAATCATTGGGCAAATTACTTCTTTGCAAGCTTTCAGGCACATCTAATTCCGTGGAGCAAATCGTGAGAAACCAGAAGCAGGTTGTAGGTTAATCGCTAGGGTGCGAGGGAGGACGCTAACTCCAGCTAGGGCCTGGGGAGTTGGTGGATGCTGCCCAGTGAAACCATCTGGAGATGTGTACGGGGCAAGGAAAGGAAGACAGCCTTACAGGCCTATTTGTCAGGGGCGTGGGCTTAGGCCCAGCACATAACGTTTTTGCCTCCTTCAGACAAGGAGGCTACAGATTCATAGATTGGAAGGGACATCACAAGATCATCAGGTCCAGCCCCCTGCACCAGGCAGGAAAGACAACTGGGGTCAGATGACCCCAGTGAGGTGACTGTCCAGTCTCCTCTTGAAGATTTCCAGGGTAGCTGATTATACCACGTCTGGAGGGAGCTTATTCCATGGTCTGGACACCCTGACTGTGAAGGAGTTTTTTTCCTAGTGTTAAGCCTGAATCGGTCTTCCGGGAGTTTATGGCTATTACTCCAGTTGTTCACCAAGCCCTTGGTATATTCCCCTGATGTAGTGGTAAGCTGCTACCAAGTCCCCTCTCAGACTTCTCTGTCTTTTTAGGCCGAAGAGGCCCAAGTCCCTCAGCCTTTCTTGTATGGCTTGCCATGCAAGTCTGATTGTGTGGGTGGCCCTTCTCTGGACCCTCTCAAGCTTTCCACATCTCTGTTGAAGTGTGGCACCCAGAACTGGATGCAGTCCTCCAGCTGCGGTCTCACCAGTGCTGAGTAAAGCAGAAAAATCACTTCCTTTGTTTTGCTTGAGATGCATCAGTTGATGCATGGCAGGTTGTTGTTTGGCCTGCTGGCTACAGCATCGTGCTGCCAGCTGGTGTTCATACCAGGGTCTGTTATTACCCCCAGGTCCCTTTCAGTCATGGTGCTGGTCAGTTTGGCAATTGCAATTGATTACTGGGCACAAGTAATAAAAAAACAGGCAGGAGTGAAGGTCAGAGGTTCATAATAGTAGAGGTGCACCAATATATCAGTCGCATATCAGATCAGCGCTGATAAAAGGACATCGCCAGTCAGCTTCTTTTTGGCTGGTGTAGCTGATAATGTCACCAATAAATGTCATGTGCTTGTGTGTAGCTACAGCTAGGAATGCAACCCAGCATCTTGGAGAGCAGCATCTGGGTTGTAGGGAGGGCTGTCGGTTTGGGTGGGGACAGATTGAGGCCCCCACAGTGAGAGAGGGGGTGGGGCAGGAGCAGATGCTGCCTCGCCAGGGCAGCGAGTATGACCCCCAGAGTGGGCCAAAGCCATGGGCAGCTTGCCCAGAGGGTGGGGGGCTGGCTCCCTGTCACTGCGCACACCCCTGGGGGAGGTATGAGGGGCATTTGCACCCCCCGGATCTGTGCTTGCTGCCTGCTGCAAACTTGGGGCTAGGAGCTGCGCCAGCCTCTTCCTGGCAAGGGGGCTGCATTCGGGATGGGTAGCTGCGGGGCAGGTGGCACGGCTGGAGGGGGTGGCTACGGGGTGGGTTATAGCCACCCCAAAATTTCCCTATAGCTCGTCCTTGCAGCACCGCCACCTCCCACCTTACCCGAGTGCAGCCCCCACTGGGAAGGGGGCCAGGGGCTTCGCCAGCTTAAGCCTGCAGTGAGCAGCCTGTCCTTGCCCTGTGCATATATCTGGGGGTCCGTGTAGTGGCAAAGAGCTGCCCTGCCCTCTCCCCACCCTCCTGCACCCCCCAGACGAGCTGCCTGCAGCTCCATCCCACTCCCAGGGTCGCATTCACCACCCTGGCTGGGCAGTGCCTGTCCCTGCCCCACTCCCTTACTGTGGGGGCCTTGACCTGCCCCCCCATGCCTCTTTTCTGCCCCCAGACTTTCCAGCCAGACACTGTTCTCCAAGCTGCTGGGCTGCATTCCTTTAACTTGTCTATTGGATTGGTATCCACCAATATGGCTGGTTAATAATAATCAGCCATTGATATTGTCCAGAAAAACCTTTCTTAGGGCACCCTTGCATAACAGGAGTGCCAAGAGGGGATGCAGAGCAGAGCACACTGGACAGTGCCCAGTGGCCCCTGAATGAGTCCAAGGAGCCAGCAGAAACTGCCCAGTGATCCTCTGCCTGGAGATGGGAGTGAACTGCAGAGCTGCTGTCTCCTTGCACTAGGATACTGGGCTGGATGGACCTGTGATCTGACCCTGTATGGCCCTTATGCTGTTAGGAAAAGGATAGAAAATTCAGTAACCACTGTCAGTGTCAAACTGAAAGGTCAGCTCTGTATAGAGGAATGCAGGAATATAATCCTGATTTAGGACTATTCAGGGGGACAGCCTTGTGACCAGGAACCTCCATATAGATATAAATGCAGTTTTACTAGAGTCTTTTTCTCAGATGAAGGAGCTAGGGCTGTGCTCTCTCGGCTGACAGTCACTGATTCCCAGTTTTCAGGGTGCCAATGCCTTCCAGATTAGGGGGAGTCTCCCTTAATGGAGAGCCATACATAATGAAGCCATCCATAATAATTCCCAGAAGCTCTCAGTGTAAACAGCAAGGGTAAATATGGGTGTAACAGTTTTTACAAATTTACATCAGATGAGAGAGTCTTTCATGCTTACAATGGGAGTGGGGTCCCTTATGGACTTAAAATAGTCAGACATAAAGAGGATCTGGAGGAAAACTAATAAACTGTAATAGTTTGGTGAATTAATAACTAAAATTTGGGCTAGAATGACATTTTAAAGACAATATAACCTGTTTTTAATATAGTTCCCCTATTTTTTTTTGTGTATGGATAATACCTATATATAAACTTGGTGCTTGGTATAGAGATTTTTTTGTGTGTGTGTTGCTGAGTAAAATACTGCTTTTGGGTTTTAATTACAATGTTGCCCACATATTGAAGGTTAGTAAATTTTCTTCACAGTACATTTTCATGTTAGTTTTGTCAAGCTGAATAATATTAAGTTAAAATATATGTATTATTAATTACCATATTTATTTGATTCTAAGGCAAGATTTTTGTCCCTATTTAACATAGCGGGAGGGAGAAAGCCCCTCATCTTAGAACTGCATACAAAGGTGAGAACAGGTGGCTGCTGTGGCTTGGCCCCAATTCTGGGTAGGGGCTGAAGCCCATAATTACAGCTGCTCCCCTGCAGCCTCTGCTCTCCACTTTCCCCTTCCCTCTCCCTGCAACCTCTGCTCTGCCCGGGCTGGCTCCATCCCTGTTTTGGGCTGGGGCACTGAGTGCATCCCCAGCCCAGCCCCCGTAGCAGCTGGACGTGTGCTGCTGCCATGTGGCCTGGGGTTGTGCTAAATGCTCCAGGCTGCAGCGTGCATGGAGCTTGCCAGTATGGAGCAAAAATAAGGCTGGGAAAGAGAGGGGTAGGTGGAGGAGCAGAGGCTGCATGGGTGAGGGGAGATGGTAGTGTGTAGAGACAGCTGAAAAGTCCTAATTACTAGTCTAGTCTCTTTTACAGAAATCTTTCCATACCCCCGATCATCTCCATTTCCCTTCTCCTTGTCTATTTTAACTCTTTACCACAAGCTTTGATTAATTCTGTGTACTTTCTAATCAGTAGATGAGATTTTGTATGACACTTCACCCATTTAAGCTTTCGCCTAGCTTTACAGAATGTGACTGAGATTGCAGGAGATATCTCCTGCAAGGGTGGGCTTCTGCTTATCTGAGGGCACTAGCCTTTCCAGCACTTCCTGGACCAAAATGACCAGGGCTTGTCCACTGAAGCGCCAGTTCATAGAGAAGTGGGGCTGGAAGGACCCTCAGGGGGTTGGACTAGATGACTTCCAGAAGGCGGAGGTGATGGGGCCAGGTACAAATAGGGGGCAAGTTACTTGACCTCCCCACAGCCTGTGCCCTGTTGCAGTGTGGGGAATGAATTAAAGATAACCCTCAAAAAATTAGATTCTGTACATGGGAAATTATAGCAACTGTATACATTTTCCACGAGTAGAATCTAATGGAGGGGAGATCATCTGAGATTTGAGTAAGTATGGTATTTCCCCATATTTGCATGCGTCTACAACCCCAGTAGTTTTCTTCAAGGAAATGGCATTATTAGGCAGCACTCTGGCACTATTTTTGAAAGACTGAGAAAATAGAAGTCTTCATTTGGATGGTTTAATAGGGAACATTTCACTAATGATATAAAAGAGGCCACGTGTCTAAACATAGTTTTGTTCTCTTGTCACTTCACAGTTCATGGAAGACAGCTGGTAAGTTTTAGGAAGGCTTATCCTTTGAAAAAGGAACTAATTTGCCTTGATATGAATAAGGGTTCAGAATCCTGTTTATCTAGGATTTATGTGAATATTTTATTTATATCTAAAATAAATATGTAAAATAGATAGACAGCTTAGATCTAGAAGAGGGATTTTACCCACGCTCAATTCTGCTGCCTATGTGTATTATTGATATTGGCTATTTGAATTCTTTGCTTTTAATCCTTAGAGTAAAAACAAATATTGACTGAAAATTAGATTCAGGGTTGAATATGCTGGCAGTAAGAATGTTTTGGAAAGGGAAATACAGAGTTATTCAATACTACTTGATGATTATTATTATTATTAATCCCTTTGGCCCAGAGAAGGTTAGAGATCAGCCATATTGCATTTATTAAATAAATGGCAAAAATCAGAGAGACCCATGTATAGCTGATCATTTATTAATTTCTTTGCCAATAAAGAACTGTATTTTTGTAGTATTATTTCACCTGATTATAAATGACTAAAGTGATTTTCATTTTGGAAACTTGCATAATGTAATAGAATCTTTTATTTTTTTTTTCCCAATGTTCTTTTGCTCAATTTATCTTTTTACTTGTATATCTGTGACTCGCCATGTAATAATTGTCTTGCTTGCTGTTTAATTTTTGGAGTTTATGGTAATGGTTAAATGTGCACTTTTTAATTTTGAGACCCACTTATTACTTCTTAAATTGCTCCATTCATTTTTTTGCCTTCTCAAACAGCATAACGTGAACTTCAACGCTGAAGAACGTTTTAATGGTGAAGAAAACAATATTTTACCTAAGAACTGACATTAGGATTCTGAGTTTCTCTGCAGTAATGGATAGCAATGATGTACCCACATATTCCTAAAGCAGACCATGGAGCTGAGTTCCTTTCATCCCATTAAGTGCTAATGAAGTTGTTCAGTACCGCCAAGGCAATGCAGATCCATGAATTTGGATTTGGGGCAGGTAAGTGGAGGAGAAAAGAATTGTGGTCTATCTTGTTTTGATGAAGTAATAACTGATAACAACAAAAATGCATGTTGAAGTAGTGCCCAGTAGTGCCAGTTAGGATTGAAGCAATTCTATTCCCATAAGCTCTACTCAAGTCTCTGTCCATATTTGCAGATTCGTAGTCCAGGATTTCTAATGTTTAAGTCTATACCAGGGGCAAGGATTTCTTTGGGTGATTATATTTTGTTGGACCAGTTGCATAGCTGGAAGAGTTGAGCAAGCTTTTCAGTGCAAGACATTCTTCAGACCTGATGGAAAAATGCCTTGTGTTCAAACACTTGTCTAATGCTATCCTGACTCTGAAGCTGGTCTACTAAAAGATATCACCAAAAGAAATCCTTACTTATCACATGGTTCCTGCATTATCAGAGCTACAACATCACTCAAGTCGGGGTGGGCAAAATATGGCCCACACACTGGATTCAGCCCATTGAGGGACTTTATCTGGCCTGTGGAGGGTCCTTTGGTCCTAGCTAGTCCAAGTGCCATCTGTGGGGCATCCTGCCTCTCCTAGGTGTGCAGCGGGGCTGGGGTGGTTCCATGGCTAGACTCCAGTTCTAAGCCACTCGTGACTAGGAGCTGCTGCTGGCATTAACCCCAGCCCAGCCCTGTGGAGACATGGGTTCAAGCACTGGCTTGCCCCATGTCCTCTCTGGAATCATCCTAATGGGAGTGGACCAGCTCCAAACCAGCCAGGACCCGCACACAGCCCTGACCCTGGGATGCCCCACATCTGCTCTGGACCTGTCTGCTGCCACTGCTTATCATGGATGGACCAGTCTGGAGAGGACATGAGACAGGCCAGGGTCAATGTTTTGCATGTGGGTTCTTGCTGCTCCATAGCTGGTCTGCTCCAGCCAGGGTAAGTCTGGACCAGATGTGGGGCAGGCCAGGGATAGAACTGTGCACTCAGCTGCTGCTGGGCACTGTTAGCAGGGAGAAGCCGTAGGGCACGCAAACTCTGAGCTATTGCAGAGGAGGTAGGGGGTGGTGCTGCTGCCTGGCCTGTAACAGCTCCCCAAAACTGCCTATGTGGCCTACAGGCCCAAATAATTACCTGCCGCTATGCTAAATCTACACTAGACACTTCAGAGGACTTTTTTCATATTTTTTTCCCCATTATTATGTTTGATTCCAGTCAGTTCATAGCACACATTTTACATGGCAAGGGATTCTACAGAGGTACTAACTTACAAAGTTAGTGACAACAGCAGTGGCTCCTGCCGCTGCAACCTTGGTAGAAATCTGGTTTGACTGAATGAACAATAAAAGTAGAATGGCATGGGGACAACTCCTGGGAAATAATCTGTAGTGACAGGGAACCTTTGTAGTTAACACAGATTCCCTATCGCTGGATTCCCCAGTATAAAGGTTGAGTCTAGTATATAAGAAGGGACTGAAATATCTCTACAGCAGGGGTGTGAACCTGTTCAGCTGCAGGCTGGAATAATCCACCCTAAGTCGGAGGGAATGGGTGCTAGGAATCCGTCTGTAGCTGTAGCTTGTCTCTGCACTGGCATCGGGAGAGGGCCTGCAGCTGAAGCCCCATGTCCATGGGCTGTTCTGTGGCCCTTAGGTTGCCAGTCCCTGAACTAAAGAAATACAATATCCAATTCCTTCTCTTCCAACACTAAAAATAGAAACATGTTCACTGTGGACACTATACCTGTCCCTTCTGCTTGTGAAGTGAATCACTTAAGATGAGTCTCATTTAATAAAGGTAACTTTTTACATAATCTCTTTTTATTGTTCAGTTTTGAGAATTAGGTGAACAGATGAGTGTCATTTTCAGAGTTGCTTTCAAACTAGAAATCCTCCGTAAAGGTTGTAAAGAACTTCTAAAATCTTGACCCAAAGGGTGTTACGTAGGGCAGAGTTGTCCAACTGCCGTGTGACCCTTGGGCTCTCCCCAGCCACCGCTGTTCTCATCACTCTGGCTGCAATAGCAGCTGAAGTCTCCAGGCTCCCCGTCTCTCCTTCAACTTCTGGCATTTTAGGGGGTGGGATGACATGCAGCAGCATGAGGAGCTAAGGACAAGTCTGGGGCTGTGCCTTGGAGTGTGGGGGCATTGTACCAGCACACATGACAATTGCAGCAGGAGGAGGGGATTGCGAGGTGTAGTAGGGGATGTTGGTCCCCAGGACACATGGCCCCTGGGTGCTTAGAAGTTGGTCAGCTCTGACCCAGAGCCAGGACACGTACATTTGGAGCCATTTCAAAAGGGGAAACTGTTGCTACCCTTTTGAAACGGCTCCAGACGTAAAAGTGGTCATTCCCTTATGTGCTGTTATTTTATACTATGAATATGTATTTCAGCTGTATTGAGAAATAGGTTTTCTTTTTCTGTCTTTGGCCTGCTTAGGTTACATCAACACAGTCTGGCAGAGGTAGACATTTCTTTGTTCTTGATGTTTTATCTGGTAATATGTATAATATGTGTGGTGGTCAGTTTATATTGTGGTGTCTGGAATTGCAGGAGGAAGGAAGCATGCTGCTTTTTCATTTATATTAAATTCTAGTAATTTACCTCCTTTTCACAGAAGTTTCTACCTTGTTTCTAAGCAAGCAAGTAGTTTTGCTTTTAGAGTACTACATGCTACTTGTCTTGCTAAATTTTTAACAGCTTGAAGATTTTAAAAATCTTGTCTCTTTTTTTTTTTTTATAAAGATTGCATGGGAGTGTGTTTTAAAATGTCTGCTGTGAATTTTCTCCTTTGGTGTCATGAATATTTTAATAAGCTTTTGTTTTATACATGCAGGCCAAGCACACTACAGTATATATAATTGCTAGAGAAAGTTGAGAGCAGTATTATATAGTTTGAAAAAAAAATTTTTGAACAACAGCAGTTTCTCTATGCCTGAAGATGGGTACTTGTGCCTGAAAGCTTGCAAAGAACCTTGTTCCAACTATTCAGCTGGCCTAATAAAAGATACCACATCTATCCAAAGAACCTTGCCTGCCTAATTTTTGTTCAGGCTTGTTTTATTCATTGCTATCCTCATCTCGGAGATTAGATTTAGTATCTTTTTGTCCTTTCATAACAGCTCATGTATGGTCTTCTATGTATGGTTACAAACAGTTTATTGTAAACAACTTAGCAATTGTATAAGCTAGATTAATATTGCTACACATCTCACAGATGCCAAAAGTTAAGGCCCAGCTAGAGAGGAAAGGTCCTGTGTTTAAGATGCTAACTACAACTCGAGACCCTGGGTTGTATTCTTGGCTGTCCACCAATTTCCTATTTGATCTTCATTAGGTTAAGTGGCTCTCCATTTAGCAGAGGCTTTTTAGCCTTTGGCTGGCTTTTAAAGATCTGTATTGAATTCAGTGGAACTCTGCATATGTTTAAAGTTAGGCACATATTGACATTTAACCTAGGCAGGGCCCAGATCTCGGGGCACATCTACGCTGCCTGCATGCCCAGCTGGGGAATGCCATGGTGAGGCTCACTGAGCCTCCTCTGGACGTACTGCCATTCAAAACGGAAGTAAAGTGGCTGCCTACCAGCAAGTCCTGAGAGGCACTGTAACCATCCTCTCTGAAAAGTGGATAATAAAACTTCTTTTTGCTGCTGCCTCTGTTTATAGTGTAAGCTCTTCAGGGCAAGGACTTCTTGATTAGTGAGGCTGTATTATGTCCTTGCGTGGTTATGTCTAAAACCTTGATTTCACTTGGTACCTCTAAGTGCTACTGTAATACAAAACAGTAAATAAAAGAATAGGCTGCAATTGCATTTGGAGCTTCTGCAAGCCGTTAAGATCGAAATAATATTATTAAGATAAGTCAAAAGTCTGATTGTGTATCCTCTGTGTGTCTTTGGAAATGGTTGGGCTTATGCAGTAGGATGTTTTATGTGAATTAGTGTTCAAGCTTCAGTCCTGTGCTGACTTGCCCAATGCTATACGGTAAGGTTGAGTCAGATTTACAGCAGCCTGAAGCCACAGTTACTGCTTCTAATCATAGGCTGATGTTTAATCTGGCTGCAGATCCTTTTTGGAAAAAAATGCTTTGATTTTTAACTGGTCTGTGTTTCTAAGTTTGTGTGTGTTTTTTGTTCTTAGGTTTCCATTAAATCAGCTTGCAATGTCTATGATCTTATCTGCCTCCGTGGTCCGTGTGAGGGATGGACTCCCACTTTCTGCCTCTACAGATTGTGAACAGAGTACAGGTGTGCAAGAGTGTAGGAAATATTTTAAAGCGCTCTCAAGGAAACTTGCTCAGCTTCCCGACCGATGTACACTGAAAACGGGGCAGTATAACATAAAGTAAGGTTTTTCTCTCATTATCCTTGCAATGCTTCCTAGTGGTATTTGTTGTAGCAAGTTAAGAGTTACAGTATAGTGGTGATTAATCAATTTAAGAATACTGTCTTATCTTGTGTACACCCTGCCCCTTAAAAATAAGACTCATACCTTGTTTTTCAAAGGCAGAACGTACAAAGGATTTTTCCACACTTGTGGCCGATTCTGTGACATTAAGTAAGCTGTCTTGGGAATGCAGCATCTAGATGCTGTGTTTCCAGGAGGACTTGCTCAGTGTCACACAAGGTTAGACTCCAGACCCTTGCAAGAGCAGTAGCAAGACTGTTAGTTCTTTACAGTAAGTAGTTCTTTATATAAGTTCCTGAAAATAAAGTGTTTCCACATTTACAAGCCCCCGTCAAGATACTGCCACCAGCTCACTTGCTGCTTCAGGCACCGGGTTCTGTGTTCAGCCAGTGGCTGTGGCTCTGGGAGAGTTGACAAGGACTCTGCCATCTTGGCAGCTGCATGGCATGCTCCAGGCTTGCTGCTTTTCCAGTGAAGGAAGCATCTTCCCTGCTTAAAATACACACCCCAGTGTGCAGCTCAGTGGGTGGGGATGAGCACAGCAATAGCTGAGTGGGAGTGTAGGGCCTGTGCTGGTGCCCCAGGGCCAGGGTCAGCAGGGGCCCAAAGCAAGCCTGCAGGAGCGTGAGGCCTGGGTTGGTGGGGGCTCTATGGAACCAGGCTGGGCTGCGCTAGCAGGGAGAGGGGGGAGCCAGCCTGGCTCCATAGAGCCCCTGCCGTCCTGGATCCCACACTCCTACCACCCCACTCTGGGCCCCAATCAGCCCTGGCCCCGGGGCACTGGTGTGGGCCTTGCACTCCTGCCCAGCTGTCGCTGAGCTCATCCCTGTCTGCCTGCCCACTCACTCCTGCCTGCCACCACCATTTCCCCACTTTCCCATCTGCTGTGGTGCTTCTTCCCATGTGGTTTCTGGCACTGGCAGGGGCTCTGGGGAATGAGGGAGAGTGTACACAAATCCCATGCATGCACCCCACCATATGTATGTACCCACACCCCCTTTGCACTGCCATGCATGCACACCCCACACCCCCTCACGCACCGGCTATTCTCCCTGCCCCTCCACACATGCCACGACCCTCTCCAGCCCCCTTCCCCCTTACAAACCATATACCCACCCACACTACATATCTACACCCCCCCCACAATGTACAAATGTAGACTTCATTTTTAGCTATTATACAATCACTTCTATGTACACTACACAAATGCAAGTAAATCAGGACAACAAAAATATTTTTTGAAATCAAATTAATGAATGTTGTAGATGTTTGGGGTTTGTTTTTGTTTTGTTTTAAGAATATAATTTGGCATTTCTCTGGTTCCAAGATGGCAACCCCCCCTTGCTGAGAAGAGTACTTCTGGTGGCAAAGGTTGGGGGATTAGGGGGCAGGACTTCTGGTCCCAAGATGGTGACCAGGGGGCAGAGCACCTGTCAAGGGGCGGGGCTACCCATGCAGCCCTGGACAGCTTGCAAAACTCAGTAAGTGGCCCTCCACCCAAAATAATTGCCCACCCCTGTTTTAGACCAACACAGCTAAAACCTATATCCCAGTTTTCCTTGTGGGTTTTTTATCATTCTTTGCTGTGCCGTTGGTTTCCAGTGCAACAGGTGGATTATTATATTGCTTGAACCCTCTCTTTCTCTCATCTGCCCCACCCTGCAACATTTTTCAGTAAATATTTTGTTTAAATGTCTTAAATATTTTTCAGGAATATTAAAACAAAAAAAAAACCAATTTTTTTTTTTTTTTTTTTTTTTTTTAAATTCTGGAAGTACTTTTTTAGGATGCTTAGCACTAGTTTCAGAGGACACTACTCCCAAAACACTCATGTGTGCAGTTGGTATAGGTGTACTGATGCATATTGAATCAGAACTGATATGAGGAAAATTTAGAGTATCGTCAGCCAGCTTCTGGCTGATGTGGCTGGGAAGAGCTAGGCATTGGCCCATGCCCAGATCTAGGAGGGACATGCCCCCCACACTGTGCCCTCCCAAGGTAAGCACAGCGGTGGGAGCCAGCTCCCCCCTCCCCCCCCCCCCCCCCCCCCCCCCCCCGCACCTCCTGAAATGAGCTGCGGCTCTGTTTAGTTCCCCCCCACTCCCTGGCTGGGCAGTGCCTGCCCCAGCCCCACTCCCACCCTCACTGCAGGGGCCTTGATCTGCCACCTACCTCCCGCTTTTCCACCACAACAGACTTGCCAGCTGGTTGCCACTCTCCACTCTGCCAGCTGCATATTGGCTATTAAAAATTGGCCATTGGCCCAAAAAGTCTCTATCAGTGCACACCTAGCAGTCGGTAATATTTTTAATTTTATAAGAAAAATGAACACCGTGAAACCTAAATCTTTCTTGTGAAGGCAGACCAAATGTAAATTCTGTGTGTGTAAATGTGCATGTAAAGTCAGTATTTCCTCTAAGATGCTAATGGGTAGATCGTTGCTTTAAGTAATTATCCAGGAAATATAGTACTGTGGCTTTGTTGTTACAACTCTTGGCATGGACAAACATATACTTGGACAAGCTTAAGGGGAAAGGAAGCTGCTGCTCAGGAGTGCCTACCAGCTGTTACTCTCTGTTTTGCATGCCTAAATCACCCCAACTTTAACCCTGGATAAAACAAGAGTTAAAATTCGAATGGTAACAGCTGCTAGATGGTCTAAAGTAGCAACTCCCTCTTCTTTCTGTTTTGAAATCGCTCCAAGTGTATGTTTGCCCTTGCCCTATTAATAGTGAAACTGAGTCTGAAGTTTCTTTGGCAACTGGTAGGTTTACAAGACATTTGCAAAAACTGCATGCAACATAATCAGAGGGGTGCTGTGTATGCTACTTATAAGCAGGGATCCTGGTTTTCTGATTTTAAAAAAAAAATCCCCTATTTTTGGATTAAAATAAGTTACCCCAAATCAACATATTTCCATGATTAAAATTAAACGCTACTCTATATAGATATAAAGATATCTATATATGAACAGTTTCATTTTAATCATGTAGAAATGTGGATTTGGGGTTTTTTTTTTTACATTTGAATACTTGGGATTTTTTTTTTTTTTGTCGGAGAAAACCAGGATCCCTGCTTATAAGTAAAACTTCTTCAACATTTAGATCTGTATTAGCTTACTACTTTTTTTTAAATACCATATTTACCCAAATCGAAGATAACTCAAATTTTAAGATGATTCCCCAATACTTAGATTTGATGCAAGGAAAATTTATAAATGTATTATAATTTTCTATATATAGAACCTATTTCTTGAAGGGCTGTCTTAAATTCAACACGCCCACACACGCTGCAGCAGGAAAAGCAGTACAGGGGGTGTGGGGTGGCAGTGGGGGAGGCAGTTGAGGCGGTATGTGGTGTGGGGGAGTGAAACAACCTGAAGCCTGTCCCCCTGATCCAATCCAGCACATCTCCCCAAAATCAGCATTCGGTAGGTGGAACCTCCTGTGCACCTTTTTTCCTGGAAGAGTATGGCAGGGGGACGGGGATGGGGACTGAACTGGGAAAACCTGCAGCACAGGCTAGCTCTCCTGCCTGCTTCAGGCTTATCGGAAAACCCTAAGGGTCAGGAGAATAGGTGCATGCTGCAGCCCTTCTGGGTTTGTCTGTGCACGAAGCATGTGGAGCACTATCACGTGGCTGTGGCAGCAGCTCAGTACTCCTGAGAGATTTCACAGCACCCTGGTTGAGAACCACTGGTATAGAAATATTTTCGATACTACTTTGGAAATAGTGGGGAGTGGGGATTTTCTAGTTTCTGGTCATCTTTATTCCTATTCATAGGCACTGATAAATCATCCTTGCTAGGGAGGAGTTTTGTTCCCTTGCTTATTATAAAGGAATTTTTTTACAGCAGTTTCTTGTGCCTGTGGAATGCACCAGATGGCACGTTCTGCCTTCAGAATAAATGAAACTTTCCCAGGGGATAAAAACCATGTGTTTTGCCCTCCCTAAGGGCTTTATTTCATTTCCCCATTCTTGTGCATGTTGTTCAGTTGCCACGCTTGGTGCGCTTATGTATGTTTAGCCTCGTTTCTTGTTTGCTGGTGCAATACTGTTTAAAAGACCGACATTACCCAAATGTAAATTGTTTTCTTCCATAAAACAATCTTTGACTTTGTCAATAAATATTAATGTTTTCATTACCCCATGGCAGTGTTTTTGCTGCTCTGTTATGGCATATGGAACCAGTCTTGTGAAACTGAGTGTTACCTGGATTTAATTTTGAAATGCTAAAACTACTCTTTTTAGTTTTATTAACTCTCTGGGAGTGAGCTACATGATGTTGTGCACTGAAAATTACCCCAGTGTCCTGGCTTTCTGCTTCCTGGATGAGCTTCAGAAGGAGTTCATCACCACCTATGATATGCTGAGGACAACTACTGCCATCCGACCATACTGTTTCATAGAGTTTGGTAAGGATAAGACTTCTGTTTTACAGTAACTCTTCCCATCATGATCAAAGTTTACTGACTGTGTTGAGGAATGTACAACTTGGACAAAGACCATTCAGCTGAGATTTGTTATATTTGAATGTGATATCAGGGCCTGGAAACATGCATTGAATACAGTTGAAAAACTTGACTTCAGTGGGAGTTGAATGAGGCATTTAGAGCCTTATGTAAAGTTCATTGAGAGTCTTTCTATTACGTTTGATAGGTATTGTGTAAATGAATCCAGAGGAGCTTATCTTGCTAGTTGGTAATATATTATGACATGTTTTACTTTATACCCTTATCAAAATATTTATCTTACCAAGATATTGGTCTTCATAAGTTTACAAAGTAAAAGACTGCAATTTTTCACTGTTTATAGTTGTTTATCCAGTGTAGGGAAAAGAGATTTTTATAATGCAGCTATGCATTGCATCTTCTCTAATTCTAGCTTCAAGTACAAACAATGCCACATTCAGCTGAGAACACCAATACCCCTTGTGGAATTGGTTAGCCTCTGCAGTGGTTTTTAAAAATCCTGCCATCTTTTAGAGACAAGGGAAACCTGTTTTGTGCAGTCTAATAAAATACTTTTAGATATTGAAAGTTATAGTTGTTTTAGAAGAAAAATGGTATATATTACATTTCTTTAACTTTCCAGTGCTTGATCAGTTGTTTTAAAACTTGCCCTGTGTTACAACTGTTACTGTCTTTCTTATGCAGAAGCTCTTGAACCTTTATTTTCCCTATCCCTCTCCATGTTTTTCAGGAAGTTTGGGGGTACTTTTATTGCATTGACACATTCGTTGTGAGGTCAGAAGATAAGACTTTGCAATTTAGGCCATTTTTTAGAATTAAGCAAGTTCATCCGTGACAAAGTGTGAACTCCTCTGCTTTTGTAAGAATATTTTCCAAGTTGAAAGAAAAGCTAAAACAAGTGCAGTAAATCCATTGTATAAGGACTGCATTCAGCTTCACACAGTGAAAAGCCATTAGTTTATTCACAGTTGTTAAGTAATTAGACTTCTAGAGTGTAATTTTTTTTGTGTGGCAGAATTAATTAGCCTGTGATATATTAGTCATAAAATAGAAATAGTATTAGAATGTTCCAAGATAAATGTAAGAATTTCAAATAATGAATTTAAATAGGTGTGTAAGAGAAATCTATTGCCCGTAAAGCTGCATGGTCTTGAATTTATTTAATTAAAAAATGTCTATAGAGATGTATTCTTTTATTTTTACATAGATAATGTCATCCAAAGGACCAAGCAAAGATATAACAACACGCGGTCTCTATCAACAAAGATAAATCTTGCTGACATGCAGATGGAAATCAAGCTGAGACCACCTTGTCAAATTTCTCTGTCTGAATTAGGTTCAGCTAATGGATTTGTGCATTTATCTGCTGTAGAATTTAAGGGTACCGGTAAGGTACCTACTGGTGAGTTTCACAGCTTAATTACAACTATCCTTGAATGAACCTAGAGTATGGCTATGCACTTACTTTTCTTTTTTCAAGTGAAATGATATAGGAAATTATGCCAAACCTCGTACTTTCTTAGCTGCTGGGTTTGTATAAAGGACTGCCATGTCATAGGAATCTGCCTCTTTCTTTGGAAGCTATGACTTCTTCTGTTACAACTATTCATTCTTCCCCTGCAGCTTGCAGAGAGGAATATGTTTTTTTGTTAATCAAGGGCAGTTATCAATAGACACCGGTTTCTTAATGAAAATACATATCTAAACATTTAAATAGATCTTCTTTTTTTTTTCTTGTTCCTATTTTTAAAGACTTATAAGATCAGCTAATGATTTCTTTTATAATGGGAGCTGAGGACATCATGAACGCATTATATCATTATGGGTGTAATGTCATGATGACTACTGGAATCAGTGGGAGAAGCATTACTTAGAGGTCCTTCACATTTCAAATTCAGTGTAATTACCTTAATATTACATACACTTGACAAAGTGTTTGTGCTATGTACATCACATCAGTAATAATATATTAGCATGTGTGTGGGGTTTTTTTTACTCGTTAATTTCGCACAAGGAATAAATTGCATAGAGTTGGATAATGACTTGCTGGGGATGGGCATATGATTCTTGACTTGTGATTTATGAAAAGAGCTCGCTGAAGCAATTCAGCTATTTCCCATTAGAACAGAAGAATTGGAAGAAAAAAAACCCCACAACAGCCTGGTGCTAATGCATGGATTGTACAAATGAAATTGTCTAGAGGAAGTGAAATAGACCAGTCTAGTTTCAATCTTCAAGTTCAATGAAGCAAAAAATAAATAGAATAAATGATGAGCATTTAAATATTAAATGTTCCTCTTTTTAAATGTGTCTGTCTCTTATGCTGATCTGTCCAGGTAGATTTTGGTACCCACGTGGGTCACTTTACAGGATTAGAGTGGAAAACTGACACACATGCAAGCTTTCATTAAAATATTATAAAGTTTAATGGGTAAGGTAAATTGTGTACCTTTTTATATAAATTTTAATAGGGACCCTTTAATTCCTTCTTGTGCTAGATATTCGTTTTTAATGATTAGGAAAAACACTTTGGCCTCTGTTTACTAAGAATTTTCTCTCTACAGATTTAAATAAAAATGCTTTTCATTTAAAAAGAGGAGATTACTAAGTCTTTGTACAGCTTGTGCCTTAATGGAGCTTGGATTCTGATGGCTCTGTATGCTATTATAATACAAATCATTTATAATAATAATGATTACAACATGTTGGTGCTGGCAAAGAAAAAAGAACTAAGTTCTGCAAGAGCCAGAAGGGGAATATATAATAATGTTTAAATAATTTAAGTGCATGAAACCTTTTAAGAGATGCCACGTACCTTTTGCTAACTCATCCAGAGCGTTCTTAATATTATTGTTGACTAATGGAGAAATGTGGAAAACATTGTACTGAGAACCAGTACTCGTTGACATGTTCTATTCTTTTTTTTTTAATAATTCTCCAGTGTCATTCTTTTATCACTTTTGACACTTCTACCTTTTGTTTCTTACAAGTTAATCCTTTGTGATTTACTCAGCAGCCTGCTGTAATCCTGTCTCTGGAAGAGGTTATAGTGTCACAAGTGGAAGCTAGAGATGGGAACAATCTGTGTTTACAAAAATACCAAAACTTTGTGATGTAGGTAGGCAGAATTATTATAAATAGATCATCCATCAAAAGATTTTAGATGGCACAAGGTGTTCACTTATCATATTACAATAGGAAATGCTCAGTGATGATATTATTTTAAGGAACATTTCCTTTTTGTTTTTCCTTATTGGAATTATTGGGCATTTTTACACCTGCTCTGGGGTGCGGGTGCTTTTAATTAGAGCGGCTCTTAAGAGGCACTCTAGTTAAAGCGCCTGCAGCATCTTATGTATTCACGGAGGGGGTGCTTTTAACTAAAGCTCGTTCAAAGAGTTTTAGTTCAAGTGTCCCCACTGCCATTTTGAAGTGTCGGGACGCTTCATATACAAGATGTTGAGGCTGCTGGAGCTTGCTAATGAGCATGTTTCAGCAGACTCATTTAACTGACTTTGCTTTGCGTGCTAATTGGCACATGTTGGAGCAGGCATTGGGCATGTGTATAGGTGCCCACTGTTTTAGAGTCTCCCAAACCAGCCACTTCCTCCAGTGCAAGCCTGAAATGAGTTGAAGAGCTGAAGAAGTCTTCGCTACCTAGTTGATACTGCTCAGTTATCAGAGACTTCCTAGATTTTTCTCAGTCCTGAAATATCACTTCTTAGGATACAACTGTCCTTGCCCAGTGTCTTTTCCTGCTTCTGCTCTCCCTTTCAACCATAGGGCTTGCTGTGGGTAAATTTATAGGTCTTAAATTACTTTAGGAAGTACAGTTTTTTTTTCTTTGCCTAATTTTAAAATGAATGCCCTGGGAAGCAATGCAGTCTCTCAGGTCTCTGGTATTTAGGGAGATATTTACTGTATAAGTTAATACAAATGGCTTATGTAAAAAGACATGTCTGCACTCTAGTTGGTGTACTTTTGGTTTTCTCGCTTTAAACTAGTTTGCTTAGTATTGCCAACTGTGTAGCTGCAGCCCAAGATGAGAACTTGCCTGGGAACCCAGGTCAGTAGTTGTATAGCTAGCTATGCAGAATCCTGCATTGCCACAGCTGTGCCTTTGTTAGCTAATTGAAGGCTAGCCCTGTTATTTCCACCTGAGCTGCAATCACATCTGTCACAACAGCTTAGACCTACCCTAGTAAAAAAAGAAATTAATAAAAAGGCCTCATAAGTAGTACATAGCCAAGATAACTTTCTGGGAGTCACTTCAAGCCCCCAATTAAGTTAACTGCTATATACTTCAGCTCTAATACAGCGTCAATATACAAGAGCATTTGAAAAATGAGAATGGCTATAATGTAGCAGGGCAGGAAAATATTTAAAAAATGTGAAATAGTTCCTTATAGGAAACTTAAAAATGTTTGATATCTGAACTTGTATGTTCTTTACCCTTTGGCATTGGTCCAGGACAATCGTCTCTAATTAGATTTGGGGAGTTAATAACTTCCATAGGAGGCTTAATCTTGCAGCTATGGTAAAGCTGTCCTGCCACCTGTAACTGTTCTTCCAGATTTTTATTCATGTATTTGCTGTTTGGCACTTAGCTGCTTTGGTGATAGAATATGCAATTGTTTGAGCCTTCCAGACCTTAGTGACTTTAATAATGGTGTTGGATGTCCATAACTAGATTTGGGTTGGTTGTTAGCTAGACAAACTAGTCCTTTTAAATGTTGAGCTCTTTTATGTAAAAGAGAAAGAGAGAGGTTAAAAAAGGTCTGATGCTTGAGCAGAGAATAGGTAGTTTGTACTGACCTCCATAGTTTCATAGTGCTTTGGGTCGGAAGGGACCTAAACGGATCATCAGGTCCAACTGTCTATTTATTATTTACCCCCATTTTTGTGCTGTCCCAATGCAGAGTTCCTCATTGGAATATTTGAGAATTTTTCACCTCCCTTCCCTTTTGACTCACGAAAGTTAGTAGTAATGTATACATTTAACCCAATTGTGTGACTTTTGATTTATGTATAGCGCATAAAATTTCTGGTCCCCATAAAAAAGAATTGGTTTGAAAACTGAGTAACTGAAGGAAGAGAAGGAATGGAAATTGGTACCCAACCTTAAATGTTTGTTGTCAGTACTGTCCATAATATGTCTTGTGGTTAGAGTAGGAGTAAGTTATGAAAGTTAAGCTTCAGGATGTAGTTTTTGTTTCAGATAGCTTCTACCTGATTAAATTAAGCCCTGACTCCTTTACAAATTAGTTGCACTAAAACATAAAACTTGAGCATACTAAAATTAGACCACAGAAGCATACAAACAGTGTTATATATTTAACAAGGAAAAGTAGTTTTTGTAGGTTCTTTGTGGTTTCTTTAACTTTATGAACTGTTTAGAGAGTCTTTCTGCTGCATCTGTTCAGTGCAAACAATCAAGATTGACACCCCCTCTATATTAATGTTACAGTTCATTAACTTCATTGTTTGCACCTTTACACTTCACTGATTTAGACAGAATGATTTAAATACGGTTCAGTAATCCTATTGTCGCCCAATGTTGCCTAGACCATTATGAATTTTGTCTTGGGTTTTTCATATTCGGCTTCCATTCTTAATTGTGGAAGAGCATAGTGATGACTGAAGCACACATCTACTATGTGTTGCAATCATTCATGTAACTGTGGCCCCTGATGAGCACAAATGAGTGTACATGTGGAAAGTAGTGTGTTTTCAGGTTTAACTTGTGCCAGGGGACACTTCCAAATTTCATATCAAGCTGCAATATGCATACTGCTTACATGGTTCCAGAATGTATTTATTTCTGTCGGTGGTAACATTGACAGGCCTGTGTGCTTTGTTGTAGGGGCAAGTAATGGCTTTGCTTTGCAGCCTTCTGTTCAGCAAACAAACTAAATCAGTCCTGATAGCTCTAACTAATGCATTAGTGTTAAAGGAAAGTGGAGGTTGTGAGAGGAGCTCTTAAGTACGTGACTTATTAGATGGTTGCTAATTGTGGACGAATTTTACCAGCAAGTGCATTATTTGCTATTGATTTACTGGCATGTTTGAGCAGCCTTCAGTACTATGCTGAATAAACAGGATATATCAAGTTAAATTTCTTTTAAAATGACAGAGAAGAACATTAGTTTTGCATTTAACTGAAGCAGAGTACATTTTGTCAAAACCTTGCATTGATGTCTTAAAAATGCTTTGTGCGGTGTACATTTTAAATTCTAAAAAGAACATGTTTTTGGTTTGCAAAATTCAATTGCATGCGTTTTGAGCAGGAAGAAGATACTGAAACAGTGGATTAATACTTTTATAAAATATGAGGGAAATGCTTTTACCAATTTCAAAATGCTTACTATTGTATTTTGGGTTGTTTTTTTACATGTGCCTTGAAGCTCCTCATCAGCGACTGGAACCCTTGACTTTGCCAGGGATTGTCTCATTTATACTTAGCCTGTTATGCGGGGCTTTGAATTTAATTCGAGGCTTTCATGCCATAGAAAGCCTTCTGCAGGTACTGTACAACATTTATAACTCCAAGGAAAAGTAATTTGAAATATCAAACTTGTCAAGTTTATACAAAAATGCCAATCAAAATAACACCATATAAATTGTTTATGAGCCAAATTCTGTTTCACCTTATTCGTATGAATATTCCTATTGATTTCAGACCCAGTCTGCATGTTTTTATAGCCATTATTGAGTGAGATTTTTCAAAGGTGCCTAAGGGAATTTGAATATGAGTGGCAGACTTCCTTAGGTAGGCCGGCAGGGTGAATATGTGGCGATGGAGTGCTGTTCTCTAAATTCCTGCCATGACTTTGCACTTTAAGAAAAAAACACGCTTTCATGGAACTGTGCATAACTCTTGAGAAGAAAAGCTTTGAAAATCTAGCTCGTTGTCTGCAGGGGTCCACAGAGGAGGGATGTTTTGAAGGATTTTTATAACCAGAATGTTTGTTCCCTCCAGAATAAAGAGAGAAATAATGTACATAACATTTGTTTATTAACAGGGTTGTCCCTCAGTGGGTTTCCCTATAAAAGATACTTTTATTTGATCTTGCAGTCCATGATCTTACAGTGAATAAGATGGTTTTTCTCTTTCTCCCTTAAGCTTTGTTCCCACTGATAGTAGTTACTAAATGGAGGACTTTGTCATGAAAATGATAGGTCTTCCTTTGGAGTGGATTGTTACAGTTTGTTCAATGATTATGGTGCCCTGGCAGCATATGCTAGCCAAAGGTTTGCCCCGGTTAATGTTATACCGAGGGTCCACAATGGTGATTGTCCAAGTGGAAAGGGATGATCCGGCGGTGGTTTGCCAAAGGAGTTAAGGGGGGATCCTAGAGTGTTGCCCTGCATCGATCCACTCAGTATAGGAAGTTCTGGCATCTAAAATTTTGGTGAGAGTTTCTTCAAAATTGCAGCATTATCAGTATTTAATGCACTTTAATACAGTTTAATGCACCAAGTTGCCTTACCTCTTTTAATGTGCTATATACATCCTAGTTATTTTGTATGCACATTTGCATATTAGTTTAAACACTGACAATTAAGACCTAGGGCATTTCCTGAAGACTAATGAATGCACTGGGGGAGGTAATGAAAATACCATGTGAAAAGGTCATTGTTATAAGAAATTAAAATGAAAAAATGCAAAGAAGAAACAAAGATGTATGAAATTTAACATGGCATTTCTAGAGAATTAATGCCTGTTGATTCACTAATTGTATTTCACATGCATGTAAGCAATCTCCTGAATTCACTGGGTATATAAATATGAATGTAAAATATAGCATTAGGCAAACAATGTTAAATAGAATTTTACCACTTGTATAATATTTTTAGTTCTTACCTTTTGGTTTTTAAAAGATCAGAGATGTGGAAGCATGTGCCAGTGTTGGAGGGGCAGATGGCAATTCATGGTGAAATGTAGTGACCATGCTTTATTTTGGGTAAATGCTCAATGTAAGAAATGAAGAGTACTTTAATGTGGAATAAATCCCTGAAAAACAAGGCAGGAGTCATTAATGGGTTATGTGGAGTTTAACTTCTGAAAAAAAGAAACTTTAATGCAAAAGCTTCCTTCTGAATTTAAAACACATTTTAAATAAGTGATTCATTTTGGAGTTGGCAAAACTATATGGTAATCTATAGGTCCACTTCACTGAATGCTAGCTGAGGGTATTTGTATTTTGTTGTTTTGTCCTTTGTAGGTAGGTTTTGTATGTCGAACTATAGGCTTTTTCTTAGCCAAGGCTACAGATGCAAGAACTGCAGACAGAATATGTTGTCAGCAGAGGAGCTGTAGTTCCGAGTGGACCAGCTGCCTTTGGAAATAGGCTTCTCCTTCCAGAAAAAGTTGTTTGCTGACTGCCTCATTTGTCTAGGAGTGTTTCTGATTTATGACAGATGCTTGTTTGAAAAACCTGAAAAATGCAGTCTGCAATACTCTGGCTGACATTTATTTTGCTCAGCTTTCTAGGAACTGTTAAAACATGTTTGAATAATTAACAGAGAGATGAGCGTTTGGGGAAGAAACCCTCAAAGTGAAAAGATCTGTCATTTAAAATGTATCTTCCACTTCAAGACCTCACCCTTCTCCTAATATTGCTGTTTACACATAATCTTTTTCTGCTCATGCTTTGCTTTGTTTTATCTTCCACGAATACAAGTCTGACTGCATTGTTTTCTAGGTATGATTTTGGCACACTCTAGTGGACACTTTGTATTTTCCATTACCTTTTGAGAAGTTTAAAGATGCAGTTCTACAAAGTTGATATTGGTTATAGTTCCTAGTATAAAAGCTGGGATTTTCAAAGGAGATAAAGATGGCCAGAGCTACAGAAGAGTCTCTGTTTGGCACATCAGAAATACTGGCGGTAGTGGTCTGCTGTGCTAAATAGAAAGGTTAGCAAGAAAAATAACATTAGAATATTGTGGACCTTGTAGGTTTCATTTTGTGGATCTTATTTAACTTGAGAAATAAATAAGCAATGCCTTCTAATTTCTTCAGTTTGCTTTTAATACAGGAGGTCACTTTTTAAATTTGCATATCAGATTGTTTAATTAGAACTAGAATTTTTTTTTTGTGTGAACGATGCAGTTGCTAAGACACTGGATTGTTGTTTTTCTTCCAGAACGAGGGGGAAGACGTCAGTTACGTCATTGCATTTTTCCTTGGAACAGCAGCCTGCTTGTACCAGGTAGGTTCACCCAGCTGCATATTTGTTACCTTCAGAAGTGTTGTTCAGTTATGTACAAATATCACACTTCTTTTTAAATGGTGTATATTTGTGGGCAGCAAGACTAAAAATAATCCCTTCTCTCTCTTATGCTGGTAGTGATGAGCCATTGTAGTACAGATTCCTGCCTGCATCCTTTTTTCTACAAACAGCAGCTGAGACGTTGTCTTTCTGCAGTTAGAAAGGTTGGGATATGCTTGTCTCCTTTCTGGAGATGTTAGAATTGCTGCATGACCCAGTTTTATAGATTCATAAAAGTTAGAGGTGAAACAAACATTTTTCGGCACTTGGTTCACATTTTGCTCATGCAAATATAGGATTTTTTTCTCCAGCGCTGCATTCAGCTTAGCTGTAAAAGTGACAAGTGGTTTGGGAAAGAGGTAGTTAGCTGTGTTAGCCTGAAGTCAGGCAGAAGGCATGGTAGAGATGCATCTTGTAAACTAACTGGATCAGAGATGCATAACCTTTTGTAAGAGCTCATCAGATGCATCTGATGAAGTGAGCTTTGCTCATGAAAGCTTAAGCGACTGGGTCCCATTGCTTCCCCAGCATGACTCCTCTGTGGCTTAATACCATTCGCTATTTGGAAGATTTCCCTGACATGCAGCCTACGCTCTCCCTTCCTCTGCTCTGTTCTACGGTCCCATAATTATATGCTCTTTCTACACCTCCTCCCCCCAGTGATTTCTGTTCTTTAACATTTATACTCTTCATATAGTAATCTAGTACCATGTCCTCTTGCTCTTCATGGTAGTGTTCAGCCAAACTATGCATAGTTTGTGTTCTTAATCTTTCCATGTGAGCCAATTGTCAAAGCCCCTTCATAGTTTTTATGGCTCTTTGAATTCATACTCATTTATTTCAGCCTGACTTCTGTCCCGGGGAAGATCTTAGAGAAGTTTATTAAAGAGGCCATCCTTAACGGGCTTGCTGACGCCAACATCCTGAGGGATAGCCAGCACGGGTTTGTTGTGGATAGGTCTTGCTTGACCAATCTTATTTCCTTCTACGACCAGGTGACCTATCACCTGGACAAGGGAGAAGAGATTGATGTCATATATCTTGACGTCAAAAAAGCCTTTGATCTAGTATCCCATTGATCACCTCTTGGCAAAACTGGCCAATTGTGGCCTTGGGTCCACCACGATTCACTGGCTGGGAAACTGGCTCTGTGGTCGGACCTAGAGGGTAGTAACTGATGGAAGTCGCTCATCATGGTGTCCTGTGACTCCCTTGTACTCAGCCTTGGTGAGGCCACAGCTGGAGTACTGTGTCCAGTTTTGGGCTCCACAATTCAGAAAGGATGTGGAGAAGCTTGAGAGAGTCCAGAGAAAAGCCACGCGCATGATCAGAGGTCAGGAAAACAGACCTTACGACGACAGGCTGAGAGCCATGGGGCTCTTTAGCCTGGAAAAGTGCAGGCTCAGGGGTGATCTGATGGCCACCTATAAGTTTATCAGGGGTGACCACCAGGATCTGGGGGAATGTTTGTTCACCAAAGCGCCCCAAGGGATGACGAGATCGAACGGTTATAAACTCCTGCAAGACCATTTCAGGCTGGACGTAGGGAAGAATTTCTTTACTGTCCGAGCCCCCAAGGTCTGGAGCAGCCTGCCATCGGAGGTGGTTCAAGCACCTACATTGAACACCTTCAAGAGCAAATTGGATACTTATCTTGCTGGGATCCTATGACCCCAACTGACTTCCTGCCCCTGGGGTGGGGGACTGGACTCGATGATCTTCTGAGGTCCCTTCCAGCCCGAATGTGTATGAAATCTATTTAAGTCAATCACTTCATGATTACCCAGTGCCAATGCTCTCTTCCATTGCTGGATAGCCTAACTTATCTATTTTGGCTCTTAAGAGTCTTACATAGATAAGTGTATGATTTTTGCTGTTAGCCAGATGCTTGCATTTATTGAACTTCATGCTGTCACTGTCCTGGATTTTACCACTACCGTTTCAACCTGTCCTTTGTCCAGGTCTGCCCTAATTTATGTTCTGTCTTTTGTGAGTGCAAATAACTAGGGACCTACTGAAACTGAGATGGCAGGCAGCCTATTTCATAGGCTGATTTGCAGGGTGGGCTTATCATAGTAGCCCCCCCCCCCCCCCACACACACCTCTGGCAGAGGGGCCCTGGTGGCCCTGCCCCTCGCCATTGATTTGGCTGAGAAGGCTGTCTGTTGTGTGGACCTGCTGATTAGTTGAAGGAGCTTTCTGTCATGCCGTGCCCCCCCCCCCCCCGGGTTCTGATTGGCAGAGAGGGGGGACCCATGTGACAGGCAGCCCTCTCCAGCTAGTTGGCAGGGGAGGGGGTGCTATCTTGCACCCTGGCAGCTCCCCCTTTCCCATGACTGCGAGGCTGGCCACAGCAGCCGTGAAGACTGCTGGCTCCCACTGGAGAGCCCACATTTTAATATTAGGAATTTTTGGGGTGGTTTTTTGTTGTGTAAAACTTCAAGATGCCTTCAGAGAGTCTCTCTAAACTATGTGGACTTTCTTTTTGGGATTTGTTATAATAATTCTGATTTTTTTTTTTTTTGTACATTTGGGTATAGTGTGCATCTACGTTCAGATGTGCCTTTCCAAGTAAAAACTTTAAGGTTTTGTGTTCCCTGAAATCAGTTTACTCATGAATCTAAATGTCATCTGTGATTTTTTTTTTTTTTTTTTTTTTTTTTTTTTTTAATCCAGCTCCAGTAGGACCTACAAAAATTGTAGTTTATTGCTCTATATTGCAAAATAAAAACAAAATGTTGTACTGATAAAAAGAGTAGCAATATAATATTTTTGAGGGAAAACTAGTGGGATTAAGGGCTTCAGTAGAGCATCCAGGAAAACCAGAAATGTCTGCTTTGGTAAATCTAGCATCTGAAAAATTGTCTTGACATTATTTTGCATTTTCTATAAGTTTTAACATGAATCTCAGTTTTGTCCAGAACAAAAGAGGACCTGGAGTCTCAGGACCTGGCTGTGGAGTCATTTCTTAAGTGTTGCAAAAATTTGTGGGTCCTCAAGTACAACAAGGAAACAGTGTGCTTTGTAATTGCCATAGAGAGCAGTTCCCTTCAAACAAACGTATTCAAGAGTTTCCTCTGCTGTGGTTCGTAAATGGAAAATTTCTTACTCAAAACAAAAGACTAATAGAAAATTCAGCTTCACAAATCCAGTAAGGCAAAGAATCTTCAGCAAAAGCCTTCAGGTTTTTTGGAACCATCATCAAATAGCACGTTGCACTTGCATTTTTAAAAAAATATAATTGCTAAACCTTTGTCCCCCTTAGCACTTTTTTCACTAACCTTTTTGAGGAAAGCATATCCTGACTTGGTGTTTTTGAAACTATCATGCTTGGATCCTTATACTCTGGAAACTTAAGGGGTAGCTTTGTGAAACAAATTGAATTCTTTTAGGCAATACACTAGTACTGATTGTCTTTTTAAATGTTAAAACCTACAAAAATAGTCAGTAGATGTATTGCACTCACTGAGCAGAGCATGAATTCAGAGGAACTCAAGATGGATTATAAAACTCTGCTGTTTTGGCCTTAGTTTCATATGGAGGGGGAAGAAATCTTACCTGATCCAGGCCCATACCTTAAAGGTATTGATTGATTACCACCTTTGAGGATCTGAGCCAAAGAAGTTAGTGACTGGCACTTTATAGATGATGAGCATAGTGAACAGGTTAGTGAACTATCCAAGAGCACAATAAAACAAACTCCCTAATAAAAAATATTAGTCAGATGTTGTCACACGGGCTAGGGACAGAAGTTACACGTAAATTGGTTTCAACCTGTAATAGAACAGAAGCTCAGTGCACATAAACCAGTTTCATAATGGCTGAAACTGGTTTAAGATAAACCATGTTGAATGTAGTATCAGACTGAATTGATTTTGGTCAGACTGGTTTATGAAACGTCTGTCCCACACCCCTTCCTGGTTCAAGTTAAATCACAGTCCCTTGCAAACCCAGCAAGGGATGCATCCCAGTCTGCAGGGAGGTGGGGTAGGACTGCGTTTCCCAGGCAAACCCCATCTGGGGCCAGGGCAGGGGGGTTAAACACCACTCCCCCCCCCACGCTCAAACTTGCAGCTGGCTGTGACTGTGGACTACAAATCCCAGAGGCACCTGGAAACGGGAAGAGGAAGTGATAATCAACCCTGCAGAGTCCTGGTACTGTGATTCAGGACTGCAAATCCCAGAGGCCTCTGGGGCAGGAGGAAGCAAACACAGCCCATGCTGCCTGTGTGCCAGAGAGCTGTGCTCTAGTGCCGCCTGGCTTCTGGCCTGAGCCACTGCGGGCATGTGGCTGCATTTCCTGAATCAAAAGTAAATGCATGTCCAGTTATTTCTCAGTTTCATCCCTGCACCTTAAACACCTGCAAAGACTGGTTCAATTCAGCCTCAGGCTTTTTGACTGTCTGTACTTAGCCACAGTGTCTTGGCTGTTCCTGTGAAACTTAAAAATCCTTGGTATTATTTGTTAGGGTCAGAAGTGCAAATGAGAAATAGTGAGAACAGGGCTTGGATTGCCTTGATAGCAGCGGCGTCAAACTCATCTGACCCCAGGGCTAAATAAGTGGTGCAGGGCTGTTCACTGATTTGGCCAGTTCACTGGCCGAATCAGTGTCCACAGGTCACTCCCTGCATCTCGCACCCTCCCTAGGATGCCGACCTGAGGAGTCACCATGTGCAGTTTGCTTCCCCGAGCCCTGTTGGGGGGGCTGGATTTTTGGGGCTCTGTAGGCAGGTTCCTACCTGTGGGCCATATCTTTGACAGGCCTACCATAAACGGGTCACAGTCCTGCTTCCCCAAGGAGTTGTCTCGGGGCAGTGCAGGAGGGGTGACCTGCAGATTGAATCTGGCCCATGGAGCCCTTTTCCAAGGTCTGCAGACCTGGGGGGCATATGTGGCTTTGCAGTTCAGTGTTTGGGCAGTGGGGGGGCTTTGCCCATGTGGCAGCTGGGCAGTGGGAAGAAGCAGCAGCAGGGAGAAGTGGCAGCAGCTCTGCTGAGGGTGGGGGGTAGTTGCACGTGGGCCAGCAGGCGTTGGAAGTGGCCCCTGCTTGGAGCTAAGTTCCATTAAAGCAGCCCTTTTCTGCAAAACATGGCCAGCCTGTGCTGCAGAGAGAAAAAGGCCAAGCCACTTTTACATTGTCCATCAAGGCTGATGAAAAAGATATTTGGCAAATGGAAATACTGGTAGATTAAATCTGTAAGAGAGAGGCTGTCCAGAAGCTGCGAGAGTATGTTAAACAGTAATGCCTTTGAGAGAATGCTGAACAAGCGTACCTTCTTAAGAAGGTCAAGCTTAGACCAAATTGTACCTATTGTATAAATAACCTTTGACTGACTAGAAATATTTGCATGACTCTCTCAAGATTATATATAGATATCTATCTATATACACACTTCTATTTTTTAAAAGACGCACAAATATCTTCTTGCAAGTGTTTTCAAACCTTGGAATTTCAGTCTTCTTCTAGTGCCAATGTACAACAAATGGAATTGAGTAGCGAGGAAAGTGCTCCTGACAAGGAAGTCTCTTTATTGTCCCAGCTGAGAGAAATGCAAAGAACAAACAAAGAGCATAAGGATTTTTAAAAGCCTTCCACTTAGATCAGCATCACGCTGTGACGTCTAAAACCAAAGCTCAATACTGATCTAAAATCATCAGCCTCTTGCTTTTGCTGGCAAGAACTTAGTGCAGTCTTACATTAGTCTGTGTCTGCAGAGGTGCCAAGCTTCCTGGTTTTCGATAGAGCTGTTGCAATTTGTGGAGCATCCTGTTCCTCTTACAAGACTGGCATTTTGTGTGTTGGGTTTTTATTTCCCTTTCTCCTTTTTGCTTTCGAAACCTTTCCATTCCTTCCCGGCGTGGTTCCTTGCCTGTCTCAGCACCTACTTTTAAGTGGCTTTACTCTGTTTTCATATGGCTGTATGCTGCTTGGCATCTGCATATCCTAGGCGTGCCAGGGGATGCTCTACCCTGATGCTTCAAACAGCAGCCAGGCAAAAGATCCTGTGGCGCATCATAGATCTGAAGACCCTAGGCAGTATGCCCCTGAGATGAAAACAAAGCAGCTTTCTGGAAGAGGAACAGAGACAAATGGGGAAGAAGAGTAGATGGTAGGAGCTATGAAAAAACAGTGGAGAAGGGGACTGAGAGTCGTGGAAGAGGGGGAAGGTATTTGTGAAAGGAGGTGAGTTTTTAGCAGACGGGAGATTTGGACCTTGAAAAATGTTCTGGAGCAAATGTTCTGGGATTGGGGATGATTTGCTGTGGTTACAACTTTACTCTTACTCTTTCCCTCTGTAGTCAAAATTAAATAGGCATTTTAATCTCACTGTCTAGCCACATTTAAATGTATTCACTAGAAGCCTTATAAAAGGGTAGGTTGAAGAGAAGGAAGCTGCATGTGAAAAGCAGCTCCCTGAACCACTTAGACTTCCCTGATTTAATGCCCTCATCACTGGGTAAAAAGCTTGAGATCCTTGTGCCAGCTGGGCATAGCTGAAGTCCCCTGTTCTCTGAGCAGTCCCTGACCCCGCTCCCTGTGCTCAGAGCAGCACGGGTCGGAGGCACTGGAGTCTAGTATACCATTTTTACTTGTGCTAAGAGTATTCCTCCAAACAGGAGATCTGCCTGGCCTGAGTTCCCCAGAACCAGCACGTTGGGCCATCTGTAGACCAGCCAGAAACATTAGTGTCCATTGCCATGGACCTGTCTCAGTAGTGCTTGTATTCAGCCAGTGTGATGAAGAAATCTCCCAAGAGAGACTGAAGGAAGCAAAATCTCACGTCTCTGGATGCTGAGCAGCTTTCACACCTGCTCAAGCTTGTACTGCATATACTTACTGGGGGGGGTGGGAGAGTTCTTCATGTTTCATTTCTGCATCTACCTAGACGGTTTGGTGTGGCTCATTAGCAGAAGCTGTTTTCTCTGCAGTGAACCCGTGTTTCTTTTTTCTTCTTTGCAGTGTTATTTATTTGTGCATTACACGGGCTGGCGGAACGTCAAATCCTTCCTGAGTTTCGGTTTAATCTGCCTGTGCAACATGTATCTGTACGAACTCCGCAATCTCTGGCAGCTGTTTTTTCATGTGACAGTGGGAGCATTTTCAACATTGCAAATACACCTGAGACAGCCACAAGGGAAGTCCCCTGATTACAATGTGTGATGCACATCCTGGGATATCTCAAGGCAGTCTGGTTCCAACTCAACTATTTTTCCCTCTCAGGAATGCAAAGCTTTTGTCCAAAAGAAGCTGTTTTCTGGACTTTTTTTTTTTTTTAAAGCAACACAAGATGCCTGTGGACATTTGTGACTTGACAGTTAAACTTGTCCTTCAGGAAGAACTAAAAATGCAAAAGAATTCAGCACGCGTGGAGGAAAGAGGGTCCTACCCATGCAATTAAAAGTTTGAGGACAAATAAAAGTTTGGAGAACTTGACTGATGGCATGATTTAGTCGCATTCAAAAATATGATAATAGAAAAGATGTATATAGTGCGTGTCTTGCATATCAAGTGAGCTCTCCAGTTCCAAAATTGGTTTTGCCTTTGTGAGGCAGTAGTATAGCTAAATAAAAAGATGCTATTACGTATTAGCAAACTATATATGTGGGATGAGTGAGTTACTAAATGCCAGAATATTGGATTGCATGTTAAATTTGATAGGATGTGTGTGTTCGTTTTCTTAATTAAGACCTAACTTAGAAACCATCTGTTTACGGGGATTAGTTCATTGGCCCCAGTGGCCCTTCATCTAGTGCTGTGTTAATTATAAATACTGGTACATTGGTTTCTCTGTATAATTTGCTTTTAATGATCTTTTGAAAGTAACTTGAATAGGCAGGTTTTTAGTAATAACTGAAGATTCTGCCTCTTACCCCACAGGTCTTATTCTCTTTGTCTGTTTGATTGCTGAAAGGTTGAAAAGAAGTCAGACTAATTGACAAACAGCGATATGCAACCTGCTTGACACGTTACTCTCCTTTTATGAGATCGATCGATGGCTGAAACTTGGCCCAATACGTAGGCAGCGAGTAGCAGTCTTCCTTCCAGTAATGCACACCAAGTTTAGCTAGGGGGGAAAAAAATCTATCTTTGGTCTGGGGATTTTTTTTTTTTTGTTTGGTGGCTTTGCATTTTATAGAATTGGAGTACAACCCAACTAATCCATATTAATATCTGGGAAATCTGCTGTAGATTCCTGGAGTTGACAAATTTAGTCAGCAAGCGAACATACCAAAAATATGGAAACAAGGATAAGCCCATACATTTTATTTTGACAATTATCTTGTGAGTTTTTTAATTATTTATGTTACTAAATAACATAATAGTAAATGCACTTTAGTATAGTCCACACATGTAACAAGGTGTGGTAATATGCCCCTTCACTAAAGCATTTAGTGAAGGTTTTTATAGACACAACACTGCCATGTTACTCTTTGGAGATGTATGATGTTCTTGTGTACAAGCAGTTCTTGACTTTCAACTTTTTGAGTTGCAGCAAATGGCACTTGAGACCATTATAAGTTTTGACCTGTTTTGAGGTTCAGATGCTGCTTTTGATTTTACGATGCTCGACACAGCTGCCTCCAGCTGGTAAGTCTGTTGTGAGGGGCAGATCAATGCCTCTACAGCAAGGAAGGGATTGGGATTGGAATTGGGGCTGGGACGGGGCTGCCCAGCCGGGACATGGGGGGGGTGGCTGCCCTCATCCAGTGGCGCTCACGCTGCGTGCTGCTGGTCTAGGAGGTCATGGGCGGCAGGGAGGGAGGGGGCATGTGCCCCTGGATCTGCACAGTGTTTGTGGGGCCGGGGCTGGGCCAGGGCTGCACCAGGCTGTGCTCTGGGCCAGCTGTGGAAGGTGCTGGAAGCAGGTGCTATGGCCTCCCACCACTTCCAGAGCCAGGGCCGCTGTGGTGCCTCCAGACAAGTGATGTGCAGCAGCGGGAGCTCCTCCAGCCTCTCTGCGCCTCCTGGACAAGCCATGGCTTTGCTCTACCCTGGCCAGGTGAGTGGCAGCAGTAGTATGGCATGGTGGGGGGGGGGTGCCTCCAGATCTGTGCGAGGTGGGCAGGGCCTAGGCTGTGCTCTGGGTGGGGGTTACAGCAAAGTTTATGGTGGCTGCAGCCACCCCCCAACTCCTACTCTGCCACCCACCCTGTCCTGATTCAGGGGCACACACCTCCCCGTGCCCTGCTGTGGCCACTGCTTGCCCAGCTCGGGCGAGGTGGGGGAATGACACAGGATGGAGGTGCAGGGAGGCCGGGCTGGCTGCCCCCATGCCCTCCTGGACTGGCAATGCATAGTGGTGAGAGCCGCCAGATGAGCAGGTCCTGGTCCAGCTGTGCACAGCACCAGGAACAGCCTCCTGTCCCAGCCCCAATCCCTCCCTTGCTGTGGGGGCATTGATCTGCCCTCCTCCCCCCCCCCCCCCCGCAAACAGACTTACCAGCTGGAGGTAGCTGTGTTGAGCATCATAAAGAAACCAGTCCCCCACTTACAACATCGTTCCTATGGCAAAATTGGTACTGAGTTACGACATTTCGACTTAAGATGCGGTTTTCAGGAACTAGTTGTGTTGTAAGTCTGAGGACTGGCTGTACCTTGAAATGTTGCTTGTGGCAGCTACCTTGGAGCAGGCCCCACCAAAATATTTTTCCTTGCGAATTGGGGACCAGACAGATGACAAGGCATCCTGGTTTTCTCTGTTTAAAAAAAATCCAGAATTCTCTGATAAACCCATCCAAAATTTTCTGCATTTTTCCACAAATGCCATTTTTATATATAATTGATTGATAGATATCGATTTTTATATTCGCTATATATATTGAATCAAGATATTGAAGTATCAGCTGAACACAGTGTTTTATGAATATATTTTCCATTTTAAAGCAGTTTGGAAGTCTACCAGTGCCTCAATCATTATCATAAATTCTAAATACCTATAGATTTTGGCATTTGATTTTGGTTTTTTGATCATGGAAAATCAGAGCTCCCCCTGCCCCCTTCACTCACCAGGATGTGGGTCCAGCTGTGGCTGTCCCTCCCACTGCTTTGTGATGCTGAGCAGCCCTGATACACTGGTGTGCTCTCTGCGCGTGCCCCTCACTCCCAGCTCCTCTAGCCCTGCCCGTGTCCCACACTCTTGACCTGCAGCCCCCTTGCCCTGTAGGTGCCCTGTGCCCTACGCCCTACTGTAGGTGCAGAAATCAGGGGGGAGGCATGTGTCTTCCCCCCATGCCTCCCCCACGTGTTGCCTAT
This sequence comes from Crocodylus siamensis, assembly GCF_052110815.1. Classification (NCBI taxonomy): domain Eukaryota; kingdom Metazoa; phylum Chordata; order Crocodylia; family Crocodylidae; genus Crocodylus; species Crocodylus siamensis. Next base: position 238,846,655 of record NC_143398.1, on the reverse strand, counting down.
GGACCTGATGTCACCCACTGGACTTGCCAGCAGGAGCTGCTCTCCTCCACGCTGCGTGGCTGCATTGCTGGCCATGTCCATGTGTGCATGCGCATGCACATGTCCCCTTGCCTCTGCTCACCCTCCTCCCGCTCCTGCTCCCCTACCCCAGCCCCACGCAGCTCCGTGCAGGCTGCAAGGGGAAACCCGCGGTTTCCAGGTTCTTCTCCCTTAAAAGGGAAAAGCTGCATTTTTCCATGGGAAATGGAAAACACAGATCCCTGCTGATGACAGAGAAGAAATACCCAGGCTGGAAATTTATCATTTCTTTTTAAAGGAGGTAACCTTAATTAAGAGGATTCAGGTGCTTAAAACCAAGATAAATTACAGAGCATAACTTCAAAGTCTTAAAAGATTGGCGGTGGTATGTATTGTATGATGGTGCTGTTTATTATAAAAGTCTGTTATGAAAACCTATGCAATTAAGAGCATAAAGATGGCTTAATGCAGTTCGTGTCTAAGGCTGATAGTATGTAGTTGTATTTTGTCTTTCAAATCCTTTTAAATTTGTCCAGAAAATAGAATGGAAATGCATTAATCTTGCCTTATGTGCTCTTAGTATGACACTTTGCTACTATTCAGGGGTAAAATGCAAGAGGGTGTTTGCAGGAGTACATGAATTTCGATCTGGTTTGTTTTTAGAGAATATTGAACCCTTAGTATTGAAATGCCCAGGCTACCCATTACTAAACAGAGCTCTCTTAATAATTTTTCAACTGTTAGTTTTTTCAAATCTGGTATTGGTGCATTTAGGAGCACTCCTTCCTCTGTTGGCACTCTCCCTTGCTCCTCAAACTCTGGGTCCTAAATATATATTGCCATTACAAGTGGGGGGGGTTTTGTGTTGTTTTTTTAATTCCAGAGATGCCAACAGCAGATTTTCCATAGTCTTCATAGGGTCATGCGCATGTGTTTATGCTCTGAAGTTATAGCGTGAAGTTCACCGCCAAGCGTTAGGCAAGCACTGCTCAAGTCCCTTTGGACCCAATGTCGATTCCTGGAAGCTACAGATGGGTCCTGTGCTGCTCTGCCGGGGAATAAATCCCACTCATGGTGGATCAGTCTAAGGATTTGCTTCATGTCCTGGAAGAGAGCTCTAGGGAAGAGAGCATGGGAAAATAATTAATTATAAGGACTCCTATAGGAATTGGTGGGAGTCCTAGCCTGAGCGCAGGAAGCTTACGTGAATTAGGTCTGCAGTTTAGCTGTATTCGGGATACCATTTTTGTATAGTGTTCTCCATGCAGGTTGCGGCATTAAATAACAGCATTGTGAACCTGTGCAGCTGGGAAGTCTAGGATACTCCCAAAACATTTTATTATAGTGCCTCGGCTCATAAGGCAAAGATGTTTAAATGCACACCAAAGAATATTTTTATTTCTTGTGCAGATGCAGGCTTCTCTACCCTGTCCTTGTCGTCTGATGCTCAAGTCTGAGAAGATTTCTCCTCTTTTCTCCCCCCCCTTCTTTCTCCCACTTTGCAAAGGATACCTATTAAGGAGTGAAATCTTGCCTTGCTGTAACATCTGGAGCTATTATTGCATTACCATTGGCATTAAACTGCTGATTAACAGATGTAACAAGAAGATTCAACTGTCTAATGGCAGAGAGCTTGTTACTGTATGTATTGATCCAGATCCCAATTCACAATGAAGAGCTAATGCCTCCTCACTAAATGTGACAATCCCCTGTCAGGTCTCTGATACAGCCAAGCATTAGGAAATGTTCAAAATGGGCTTTGGGTCTGTTCTGCACTGGGCAGTCCTGACATTTGAACTTTTCTTTAACATAACCCTTGCATTCATAAGAGGTACCAGCAGTGCCCGGTTGAGACGAGAGCCCGACGCCACTGAATTCCCATGCACCACCTCACTGCCTGCCTTGGGGCTGGGATTTCATTTCCTGGGTCTGATCCAACACTTGCTCAAGCGGAGCCGTGCCATTGAGTTCACTGGCTGTTGTCAGGTTTATGAGGATGTTTTATGCACTGATATGCAACGTCCTCTTATCAGAGGCTTGATTTTAGTAGTTTTTTTAATACATACAGTGGGAGCTGAGCCAATTCAGCACTTCATTTTTAAGGTGCAGCTGTAATTAAGACCAGAATTGTTCCATGAGCTGTACAAGGAATTAAAACCTTTTCTTTGAACAATAGTGACTGATACAATGCAGTAAGTTTTGAAATGCCTAATTTTTGGTTCTGTGTTTTTCCCTTCTAACATCTGCAAACCTTCCACTGTCTTATGCTGTTGGCTGTGGTTTTATTTTGTTAGTATGCATGAATGACTTCAACAGCTGATCAGATCCTGCCCCCCCCCCCACCTCCCAACACAGACTTTTAGGAAGTGGAAAATACCACCCAGACCCCCTCCTTCCAGAGACCCATAAACCAGTCTTGTTGTCAGGTTAATAACAAAAATACAAGGTTTCATAGATGACACGGTATTGTTGGTTGAGGACTACGTATGTAGTGAAAAGTGAATCCGGTTCAATTCAGTAACGTTTTGGTCTTAATTGGTTAGTGCATTGACTCCTTTTTTTTTTTGGTCTGTATCAAAGGATTGCCTGGAGCTAGAATGCAGCATTGTTTTAAAGTCAGACAGGTTTCTTTTTAAATGCAACTTGCTCAACAGCCACTGTAGAAGCTTTTTAATCTGTCAGTCTTTCTGTCAAACAAGTGATGAACATATGTTCGGGTTTATCACCTTTCAACCCCTTGCACTATGAGTAGTGCTGTGTTTTGCGTTCCTGATGGTAAATGTTCATATATTTTTATTTGCTATCTAAACACTGAACATATGCTACTTTGGCTTGCCTTTTGGTGAGCTAAGCAGTATTTTCACATTGATGTAGCTGTTGCACATGGCAAAAGTCTCCGGCATATGCATGCTGGTAACATTAATAGTTCTGCATAACTGGATGTGTTGTGGAGAGGAATTTTTTTTCAAATTGGGGTTGGGATGGTGTGAGAACAGGAAGGTGCAGATGCTGCAGGTGGAGGTAGTGAAGCAGACTCTAGATATTAGTGGGGGCTGTGTACCAGCACCAGGGCATCCGTCTCACTCTGCAGATCCAGCTGCATCTAGCCACATGTGCACACGTGATTTCACACTGGCCCCATGGTCCAGGGTTCCCTGTGAAACCACCTTGCTCCATTGACCAGCTTTTTATTAATCACCTTAACAATAATTTTGCAAACCCATCTCTTTGCTTGCCATTGGCCTTTGCTGTCCTAAACTGCTCCTGAACTTCTGTTCTGTTTTTCTACCAGATCCCTCACTAATACAGTGATCCTGGATTTCATAGACATCAGGGCTGGAAGGGACCTGGGAAGACTGAGTCCAGCCCCCCCTGTGTAGATCGTAGTTGGATTTGTGTTTAGCAACTGAAGGCTAGAATCAATCAATGCCACCTGTACAACAGGGACTGCAACATCCAGGGGCTGGGCCCCAGTATAATCCATAAACTGGAATTAGGCACCCAAGCTCCTAATGTAAGTAGCCCTCCTACAGAGGCAGCAAGCTGCTTAGCCTTCCTATGGGCCAGGCCTAGGCAAAGAGCTGTGCCTGCAATCCCAGCCTCAGCTTAGATGCCCGAGTCGGGGCGCCAAGGAGATGCCTACCCTACAACCCACTGCTGCATTTATTCTTTGAGACCTGAGAAGAGCTCACACTTCCCTCTTAAAACAGTGGGGAGATGACTACTCTTAGTGGTTAAAGCACTTGCTTGGGATGTAAAAGACCTGGGTTCAAACCCCTCATCTTCCTGGAGAAATGCCTAACTACTGGGTAAGTTGAGAGGAGTCCTGCCCTAATCACAGCTTGTGCTTTGGCAGATATAAAATGTGCTTTCAGAGCAGTGCCCCTTGCACGACGGAGGACTGTCTGGTATGTCTGGCCTGTTCAGCACCACTAACACAGAGGTGCTCTAGGCAGGCCCAGGTACAGAGCATTAGACACCCAGAGACCTAACAACTAAACCTCGAGTGTGAGGACTGTGCGTCTCCAGGACTGGCTGACTGCTAGACAGAGAGTGGCATATTGCAGCTTATGGCCTTGGGCACCTGCTGTCACTGTATGGACCCAGAGCCAAAAAGCAGCAACTGAGCAAGCAGCCAAGAAATGCAAAACAGGGTTGTGGCTTAAGTGGGTCAGTCAGACCCCTTTAGAGAGGTAGGTGGTGGGAGCTGCCTGTAGCTGCGACATAGTACTATTCAACCTTGAGGGACCTAGAGCAGGAGAGCATCCACATTGCTGAGGGATGTGGTACTCTGAGGGGTGTGCAGGGGCTGCCTCTGCCCATGGCACTACTTAAAAGCTAATCAGAACAGGAGCAGGAGCCGAGTGTGCAGCAAGTCACCAGCACACGCATTGTCTCTTTCTCTCAGGATGCTTACAAGATTGACCTGCGCAGGGAAGGCTTGTGAATCCCACTAGACTCAGACATGAGGTAAGTGCCAAGCAGCTTGGGGCTGTGAAGACTTGGGCAGGGCTGCATGTAGCTGGTAGCCAAAATTTGGGCACATTACCACTGGCATGGTTAGGGGGGTAACGAGGCAGCTGCGAGAGGCTATGCAGGGATTCGGAGAAGCTGGAACTTGGATTCAAGCTCAAGCTTGTGTGACTACTACTCCCCCGAGGCAAACCAATGCCACTCACTCAGAAATGAAGGAAATTAGAGTAAATGGTACTGTAAGAAGGGACATAATTAAGACGCAAAACATGTAGGTGGAATATCCTAGGATGACATTCAATAGCACAACCTTTTGAAGGGAAGTAGGAGCAGCTTTGCTTCTGGGTACATGCGGGGGAAAAAAAACAAAGGAGGAATTGGCACACAAGAACAGCCATTGGTTTCTGCTAGATGAAGCATGGCTGGCCTTACCCTGGTCACCTGGAACATGGCGCTGAGCCTGCCTTCAGCTCAGCAGGGACCTGCCTGGACTTCTGTTTGAAATGTTTCCTTTGCAAAAGCTCTTGTGCCGGCCTGCACGGATGAGAATGAGGAGGCAGGGGCAAGAGCTTGATTTCTTTAAGCCACAGCTTGCCACTAGCTAACAAGTGCCAGTGTAGGATCATAGAGCCATAGTTGTAGAGAAGTCAGGTTGGAAGGGACCTCCAGAGGCCATCTAGTTTAACCTCCTGTCATCCCTATCCAAATCACAATCTGAACTGTATATAAGACTACCATCAGCCCTGACGCAACACAGACCTATCACCCTAGCTTGCCACAGGTAATGCAGGGGAACGACAGCAGCCACCGTCATAGAAAATGAAGGTTAGACGGGACCTCAGGAGGTCACATCTAGTCCAACTCCCTGTGCAAAACAGGACGAGCCCCAACTACATCATCCCTGCCAGGGCTTTGTCCTCACCAGGTCTTAAAAACCTCAAGAGACCGAGCTTCCTCCTCTCTGGGTAACCTGCACCACTGTTTTACTACCCTCCAGGTGAGAAAATTCTTCCTAATTTCTAACCTAAACTTCCCTTGCTGCAACTGGAGCCCATTGCTCGTTGATCTGTCAACTGCCTGGGCTGAGAGTGGCACCATCCTCTTTGCAACCCCCTGCAGGTAGGTGAAGGCTGCTATTAAATCCCCTCGGTCTCCTCTTCTCTAGACTAAATAAGCTCGCTTCTCCCCTCACATGTCCTGGGCCTCAGCCCCCCAAACCATTTTCATTGCCCTCCTCTGGGCCCTCTCCGATTTGTCCCCATCCTTTCTGTAGTGCGGGACCCAAAACTGAACACAGGACTCCAGATGTGGCCTCCCCAGTGCTGAATCGAGGGGAAGAGTCACTGCTCTTGTCCTGCTGGCAACACAACTACAAACGCAGCACAATAGGCCATTAACCTTCTTTGCAACAAGGGCACACTTGTCCTGCCGCTATGAAATGTTGATAAATGTTTAAACGAGCCCAGGTAGAGGGTCAGGTCTCCCACTACAGAAGGCGGCAGAAACCCCTGCAGTCTGTATCCATCAGGCCACAGGGTAAAATTTCTTCCTGACACCTGGCAGCAGAATGCACACACCCCCATTCAAGTCCCCAGCCAGCACCCAGTGCTGCTGGGGAGGTTTAAGAGCACCCTGACAAATACAGCAGAAAAAGAAGCGGGGCAGGACAGGAGCAACCAGCAGAGCCTAGGAGCATGGGACATATCCATGGCATAAAATAGGTATGGCTAGATCACCTAGATCATCCCCAACCAGTGGCTGTTCATCTCCAGTGACAAAGTCCACAACTCCCCCAGGCAGTCTCATCCACTGCCTCACTAGTCTAACAGTGAAGAAGTTTTTTCTGGATATCCAATCTAAACCTAAGTTGCTGCAGCTTCAAGCCAGTGGCCTGCATCCTCCTCTGCAGCAAGAGAGAAAAGGTGCTTAGCCTGTTCTTTACGGCAGCCCAGCGAGTATTTGAAGACTGATCTCAAGTCCCTTCTAAAGTGCCTTTTCTGCAAGCTGAACGGGCCTAGGTCCTTCAGGCTCTTCATACAACTTGCCTTCCGAGCCCTCGATTATTTTTGTTGCCCACCTCTGGACCCACTCTAATTTTTCCACAGCCTTTTTCAAACGTGGAGCCTAGATCTGCGCACACTACCCCGGAGGAGGCTGAGCAGAGAGGCATTATCACTTCCTGTGTCTTGCACCTAATGCTTCTATTGATGCATCCCAAAACTGCATTTGCCTTTTGTGTGGCTGCAGACTCCTATCGAGTGTGATATCTACCAAGACTCCTGCCTCCTTTTCCATTTTGTATTTGTGCTTTGATCGCTCCTCCCGAGGTGCAGCACTTTGCACTTGTCCGCGTTGAACGTCATCTTGTTGGCTCTGGGCCAACTTTCCGATCCATGAAGAGCCTTCTGACTCGTGCTCACAGCCTTCAGTGTGTTCATAATCCTTCCCAGGTTCATGTCATCTGCAAACATGCGCAACAAGTTTGCAATGCCAGCGTTCAAATAATGAATAAACACGTTGAACAAGTGGGGCCAGGACAGACCCCTGTGGGACTCCTCTCGAAACCTCTTGCTCATCTGACAGCCCCATTAATAATCACCCTTTGCTTGTGGCTATTGAACCAGTGGGCTGTCCGCCTTTGTAGTTTTATTCAGTCCACATTTCTCCAATATGTTTACAAGAAGGTTGTGCGGGACCAGTCAAAAGCCTTGCCAAGTCCAGCTACGCCATAGCCACAGCGTTCCCTTCATGCACCCAAGCAGCTACTTTGTCAGAGCTTTGTTTGTTGGACACTACTTGTTGTTCATAAATCCATGCTGGCTGCTTGTGATCAGGCTTTCCTCCACCGGCTGCTTGCAAATGGCCTTCCTTAGTTCATGTTAATCTCTTCCAGCCAAAGTTTTTCTGATGCTCTGTTTGCTTGGTACCAGATGTGTTGAAGTTTGTGGAGTTAACTGCAGTCTCACTGGTCTCCGGCAGATGGCAATACGTGTATGCAGCTGAGTGCAGCAGACACTGCAGACCCTGGGGAGAGCTGCTGCAAACTGGTTTGGCTACTCTGTCTTGTCTATGCAGCCGGGAGGTGGCATTCAGCTTCTCACAGCCTGAGTCTAGGCTGGACACTTCAGCTAGCACAACTCGTGTCATCAATCTGAATGAGTTTGTGTACTATACACAGCTGTCAAATAACAACTTACAGCTGTCAAAACATGTCCAAGCTGCATGCAGTATAAAGGAACAACCCATTTTTTTTATCATCTAAGGATTCCTACCTTGAGTAGTGAACCTCCCTATTGTCCTTTGGCAAACAAGGGGACAGAGGCAAGATGAAATTGCCCGGAAATGAAAGTCTGCATAGCACTTGCTTTTACTCTCTTATTTTTTTTTTGGTAGCATCCCTGTTTTCAAAAATAATGCAAGTTAAATAGCACAGTAGCAGAGCAGTTAAGGTGTTTTAAGATCTCAACAGGTCAGAAAGCTTTTGACACTGGATTTCTATTTGAAATTTCTGGGTGGATCCTGTCCAGGTGTTTGCACACCCAACAGTGCTGCTACTGAGACATGCCTGGGGGTGCCGTTAAAAGGATTACAGCATCCTGGTTGAGAATCACTGTCTTAATTCATTTCAGTGCAGCTGTCCTTTTATTTTCCCTGAACAGAAAGTGCTTAGTCAGTCTAAATAAACTCCTGCTTTTTTCCACCATACAACGCTCCAATTAATATAATACCCCTATGGCTACTAGGAATTAAGCCTAAAGTATAAAATTTACTGGAGGGCAGGGGGGAGCAAGGGAAAGTGAGATCTTGTTCAGCACTGCGAACAAGAAACAGCAGCATACGTACAGTTGGTGCCTCAGACGTTATTTTAAGAACATTAATCCCCCTTCGAGTTCTGGGGAGATGACTCGGTTTAGCTGCAGTAAAACAGCTTTCACGCCAAACCTGCTCTCAGTTTTAGTAGGTGTAGTGCAGGTCCCCCTGCAGCGTGTTTCAGCCGTATGATCAACCAGCACATCGACACTTCTGCGTCTTGAAAAGAAAACGATGAACAGCCAAACTACTGACTTAAAAACAAAAAGCAGCAACTCGGCTCCAGTAAACATGCCAGACACAAGAATTCCTCAAATGTACTTGAACTTTCCTGAAGTCTCGCACAACGGGGAGCTGGGGAGTTCCCAGTGCAAATAGGAATTAAAGGATCTGTATTTCAAGTGCTTCACAGCAGGCAGCCCAGATCGTGCAGCTGGTCACACCATTTCCTTCAAGCACTACACTGCATTTTTTTGCACCACATGTAGTTCGTTACAGTTTAGTTACACCACGTAAGTACATGTTATATTTCTGATGACATGCTCCAGCTCTTTGCTAACCAGCTGCATTTTAAAGAAAACAAAGACACGGTACCAGTGAAACAGTGTTTAATGTAGTTAAATTACTTAAATAGATTTCAATTTCCATGGGAAATCATAACTGTTTCAATTTTTGCAAGATCCAGAATTGAGTGTAGGTATACCCCTTGAAATGATCATGACACACTGTCAACAACCACACCCAGAGATACTTGGGACTTGAAATATCACACACAGCTGCATAAAAGTGGATCGGCGAACCGATCGAAATACAGACTTTGTAAAGTAGAAAGCAAACCTAAAAGGAATGTAGGTAGTGAAGTTAATGAAACTCGGTGAGTGACGGGAGGGTGGGAGGGGAAGGGAAGGTATAATAGTGCAATGGAATTAAAAGTATTTTGCAAATCAGAAAGAAAGTAAAGGAGCAAAAGTATAGTACAAGGGCAGACTTGGCAGTTTTACAGGAGTCGATATACTATACTTTTCAAGAATGTTTCCTAGTGGAAGGGGAAGGAACAGGGAGGTGCCATTTAAGCTCAAGTTTAAATGGCTTGATGCTACACGCTGAGCAAAATGGCAAATTAATTAGGGACAGGCTCATGGATTTGAACCTATTCTTGATGTAAAGTAGGAAAAATAAGATGAAGTCCCTACTTTATAAATCACCACCATAGTGCAATCATTAAGTTGTTAGTACTACAATAATTTTCCCCTGAGAAGAGTTGAAAAGAACTTTATTCAGTGTCAAAACATTTGAGTCATTTTAGTGAGAGCCAAATTCAATATCAAAACTCTCCCCTAGTAGAATATAAAAAATACAGTTTTTTAAGTGCTTTTCTCCTTTTTTTAATAAAATAGCCAGGGTTTTTTCTTTTAATAGTTAAAAAAGGTACATAAATCATAACAATGATTATTCATATACCCCTCTTATGATAGGGGGATGTCAAACACAATATCTGTGTCACTATATTTAAAGGTCTCCTGAATCCACATACAAATTATCCATTATAATCTCATTTTTAAAAGATAAAATCCCTTAACTTCTTAAAATTGAAAATAAACATGAGTCACCAATTCAATTAAGTGTCTACTACAAGGTAGTCAGCCCAGCAATGCAGTACAGTCTCTGATGTCCAATGGCAGTTGCAGTCTTTTAGCCACCCCTTGACAGGAGTCTATTAATAGCTGCTATGACAAAAAAAATAGAAGAAAAAGTTAAAATTATCTTATTTTTTTGTTCCTTTGCGTCAGACTACCACTCCTGACTGGCATTTATCATGCACTGTATTTCCAATCACTGCACTCTATCACCCCAACTTCATCGTGAATGCTGCACTGAACAATGATTTGTATTGTTTATTGTACTTGGATATTTTCCTCTTCATTAGGGTTGTAGGTTTTTCTGAATTTTCTCTCAAAAATGCTTCCGAGTCAGCCTGGAACCTCATCCACCGTAGTTTGATTGTATACTACTAATCTGAAAACTGCCAAGTCTGTGTTCAGAAAATAATGTTATACATTTCTACAAGTTATTTACACATCCCAACACACCCTGGTGTGGACAGCCTAATATATATAATTTACAAAATATAGCATTTGGTATATCTGTTAGATCTCCGTGTTTTCAATATTACAAAATAAAGGATACAAAAGAAAAGACAGGTATCAGGGTTCCCTCCCGCCCACGCCAAACTCTCTCTCATTTACCTCTTAGTCTTTCTTACGTAAATTGATATAAACCAAAGAAGAGCTCAGACGACTTTTTGATTTCATCAACAGGTCGACAGAGCCATGTTGCCTCGCCTCGAGCTTCCCCTTCCCTTTGGTGACGTCTTTAAGCCACATAAGAGGACAGAGGGACAGCTGCTAGACGATGAGGTCTCTTTTCAAACCAAGAACACTACCGACGCCGTTCGAAATGGCCTTTTGTGTGTAGCGACCGTGGGTATCACATGTCGTTTGAAAAGCCCATTCAAAACAGCTAATCAAAGACCAGTACATTTCAAATAGCTGACAGTATGGGATGGAAATGGGTGGGGTGCAAAACCTTTCCAAAATAATGCTTTGTAGTGAATCATACATTCTTCCAACCAAGTACAATTCTGTGTAGTGTCAATAAATACTTAAATATCTTCTCCTGTCCTGCGTAGCAGCCTCATTTCACAATCTTGAATTCCCGTCTCATCTGTGCAGTCCTTCTTTGGTCAGTTCAGCGCTTACGCTTCCCCAGCGTTTGCTTTTCCTCCTCCTGCCCTGCATGAAGCTCAGGCAAACTCCAGCTCTCCAGTCATTATGCGGGGAAACAACAAAAAAAAAAAAAATCAGCTGCCCTGTGTTTTTAGGTCCATTGCTAACAAAGTGATTCTTCGGCGAGTCGCGCTCAATGTTGAGGCAAATCCCATTTTTAAAGTCATGTCACAGCTGCTGCTAACTGATTGGCGGCCCTTCATTAAGGAAATAGGTGGTCATTTCTCCTTTCCCTTTGACCTTAATGACCCCTCGGCATTCCAGCTGATAGTTGTTGGCTGCTAAAACCTGGTACAGGTCCGTGGTTACCTGCGGAGGACAAAGAGCTGGATTACACCATCGCAGCAAGCTACGTGACAGTTCACATAGGCTGCAATGTTTCCTCAAGTCCCCTCGTATCGACCACCTTATAGTCAAGGTGGCCACTTACCATCCCAACCCGAGCCGAAAAGAATGAGGTTGAAGGAGGTGCACCAGCTATTCTGCAAAGGGGGCTGTGACCTCTGGAGGCGGGGGGGGATGCTACCCGAGGGAGGACTCTGCTGCAAGGGGCCTCCGAGACACACAGGCCGGTTGCAGCCCTAAGACTTACACCTGACCATCCGAAGAATGGCTTAGCAGGTGACAGCGCCTTAGCTGGACTCAGGAAGGTAGCTGTGTGGCAAATTCAGATAATATGCTTGGCTCTTAACAGTGTTGAAATGGTGTTGTAGCCATGATGGTCCAGGAAATAAGTGAGGGGCGTGGATATCTTACTGGACAAATCGCAGTTGGAAGAGATTCAGACAAGCTTTCAGGAAGGGTACTGTGATACCTGAAACCTTGTCCAAATTTATCCCAATCAGGCTTTTAGGCTGATAAAAGATATCACCCACAAAAATCTTGGCCCCTTGGTGCTTATGTCATTTCTCAGGAAACTAGAAACTAACTGAATCAAACTGGAAGCACACTAGGAGCTCAGATGGGTGAAAGAAAACAAGGAATGAAGCTGTCAAATGACATTTTTACACGCACGAGCTGATCTAGTGCAGCCTCTTGCAACTTTCCACTGAGCTCCCATTTCCCACAGGTTACTGCAGTGGACATCGTTAGCAGGATCAGATACAGAAAAGCAGCGGATCTCAGGAAGACGAGTGTTGTATTGTCCGTGCCGTGCTTGTGGACTCAAACTCACCAAAATATGGTCACCTTGAAAACTTAAAGCTGTCAAACCCCGTTAAAGTCTGTGCCCATGCACAGCTGTTCCTTGCAGGGTCGTTTATCATGCCAGGTGTATTCTGTGGGTATTTGTTTCCAGTTTTACCTTCAAACAGCTGGAAAGTCACAGTGCTGATTTGTTTAAGCAGCAAGAAAATAGCTCTGATATTCTCTGTGTAAAAGGTACTGGATAAATATTGACCCACTTAACTGACAGCTTAATTGTGGGGAAGAGCAACATGGCCTCCCCACTTGGATTCAGCATCAGTTGCTCTATTTTAACAACTCCTTCATGCGGCATAAGGAATGATGATACACAACCGTGGCATTGACTCCTAGAGGAAACAGGACCGTATGCGTCATGTGACTGGAAATGAATCACGGGAAAAGGTCACTGTCAGAACATAGAACAAGGAGCTTGATTAAAATAAGAAAGATGGCATTAATCTGAAAACTGCTCTGTTTCTCCAGATAGGCATGAAACAGTTTACTATCTGGGTTTCTGGTGCAGTTGCACAGGAACAGCGTATCCCATCCTTACACTATACATGGCTTCACCATGACAAATGGAGACAGCTGAGTTTCCTAAAAATGGCAGGTAATGGCAGCTAGAGAAGCACATGTGTAAATCAAGTTCTTGTGCACCAAAATACCTCCAAGATTTTTCCTTGCAGCTCTTTCAGAGGACGCTCTTGGGGGATAGATCCCAACCCGTACCCTGCTCCCACGGGAAAAGAACAGTTTCTCTCTCCTTTGTCTGGCACCACGGCATAGGCATGCAGGAGCTTACTATCGCCCTCCCTCAAGTACTTTAATACCAACCCTCACGACTCCCCTGGAAGTCACTGCCCCCCCATTTAAAGGCACAACTCAGGACAGAGTCAGAGTTACCATTTAAAGCTCCAGTCTTGTCCTCGAGCAAAAATTCCTGATAGTAATGTCCAAAGGCTTGGCGTAAAGGGATGGCAAAGAGTGAGACTTGATCTTTGATTAGGTTTGAAATCACATGAGATACAGCACAAGGTAATACTGTAGGTATCTGAAGTTAATCCAAACTCACCTGAATCCTGTCAGGCACACCCGTGCTGTCCATTCGGCTGGCTACGTTCACTGTGTTTCCCCAGATGTCGTACTGAGGTTTGCGTGCTCCTATCACCCCAGCTACCACCGGGCCAATATTGAGACCTACAAATAGAGAAAAAAATCCCAGTGCTCCAGGTCCATTCTCCGTCTACCCGGCTACCTGAGCAGGCTGTTTTGTCAGACCGCGTGAAAGTCTTGAGGTTTGCGTTTCCCTCTATACAGCTAGGGATAATTCATAAGGCCCCTCGGATTGTTTCTAGCTGTACGGTATATATGGTCTAGCTCTTAATACCCATAGAGCCCACCTGACTTCCCTAGCACACAAGCACATTAAGGAGTCTTCTCATGCTCTCTCTCATCTCTTGGGGGGTTTTTTTCTCATGCTTTGTCAGAGGGAATTTAGTGCTCAGAAGCAGTGACTGAATGACACGCCTTGTGAATAAAGGCTGTGGCCCAAACCTGGATCCCATTCTGATGGGGAAGTAGCATGTAGATAACATAAGACTTAGATCCAAACCGCCCCCAGGACTCTCTGGGCCTTTCCGAAAGGCCCACTCCTGCCAGAGTCTATTTAGATAAGCTAAAGCCTCAGAAACATCAATCTCAGAAAAACCAAGCCTAGGGCTGGATGGTAGAAGCAGTCCTCCCACCTTTCAGCCCGATAACCTAAGTGTTATGGCACGTCCCTAGGGAGTAAGAGAAAAGACATGGGTTTTACGTGCGCTGTGTCCCTGATGATGTTTGACCCTACATCTCCCACTCCCCAGAAAAATATTCAATCACCAGCCTATGGGCGAGGCATTGCCCAGAGCAGCCTCGAAAGCCCACTTTGCTATGACAATGCTACTTAGCCATCTAGCAGCAGAGGTGGATTTGGACCTATTGCCCATAAGAGTTGTATCATGGGCACTAAGTGCATGGCTCCCAACATTGCCTCAACATCCTTCAGCCCTGATGTGGTGAAACCACTTTTTGGTTAAAACCCTCTTTGCTGCCTACGTAACAAACCTAAGTCATGCAAGATCTAGTTGTGGCTTCTGCCTTGTGAACACTTGCTCTCAAAGAACTGGATTAAGACTGCTGTGCAGATACAGCAATCGCAAGTACTTTTCCATCACTGCAGGTTGGAGTAATTGAAACTAGTCAAGGTCTTGTTATTCAAAGCAGACAAGGCTACAGCTACAACAGCTCTACGTTTAATGTTTGTCTAGGTAAAGGTAAAGTAAAACTCATTACATTACCTATTTTCATCTGAAAGTTGTTGAACGAATGCTCATTAATGTACTTCATTTGGTCCATTAACCTCATGGCAAAGTCAGCCAGAGCCTTGATGTGCGTTTTCCCCACCTTGTCATAGGTGGAGTCATTGAGGCCTGAAGCAGCCATGTACGTACTGCCAATGGTTTTGATCTTCTCCAGCTGTCGGAACTGGTCCTCACTTATTATCTGTGTCACAAGAGCAGAACAAAGATACTCAGTAAGACGCAAGCTATTCTGTGCTACCCAAGACATCACTGGAACTCAACCCTACAGTAAGGCACAGCCACTACGAAGCACTGCTGCCATCAAAGCTTTCCATGGCAGAAAAAAAAAATGCGATCAGAATCGATAAGTCTAGCGGAAGGAAGGGGATTATTTGCAGCGGTGGAATGGGGCAAGGAAGAGAACATGACTTTAAAATAAGACCAATGCAAAAACTTGGGTTTTTCCCTTCTCCTTTGGAGCAACAAAAAAGCACACGCGGATCCTCTTTGCTCAGGCAGCTGAACTCAAGGAAGACGAAAGGCTGCACTTCCTGCGACTCACTTCATCAAAGTCCGCGATGATTTCGTTGAGGAGCCGCAGACACTCCACCCCTTCGTTGTTGGCCTCCAGCTCCACGTAGAACTCCGAGAAGTTGCTGATGGAGGCGAACATGACGGCCACGCACTCGCAGGACTGGTAATAGAGCTCGTCGTTTCGCCGCTCCTGCGCCAGGAAATGGGCTGCCACGTCCTTTGGCAAGATATTGTGGAGGAGGCGTCGGTTGTAGGCCTGCAGCTCCTCCATTTCCTCCTTCTCTTCAGTGGCCTAAAGCAGAAGAGAGACACAGCTGTATTGGTCATCCTGGTCTGTGCTTTGGGGGGCAGAAAACTAAAAACGAACTTACAAAAACCCCAGAACACAAATGCACTTCAGAGCAACCGGGGTCCATCATTTCCAGCCTGCTCCCACCTCGCAGGATTGTGTCATTTAGTCCCAGAACAAGCTGAAGATAAGGTGTGGCCTGGTTTCCCACTCCCCCACCACATGCATCATTACTACGCAGAGCAACGTAAACCATTCTCACTGGTGTAGCTGTAATTACGCATCACCAGCATTGCTTCTCCTCGCTGATCGGGGGGCTAATGGGGGAAACCGAAGCAGGTGGTGGGGAGCGGAGGAGGGAAGGGGCGCGAGGTTTCCGAGCTGTGTGATGGGGAGGCCTGTGAAGAGAGATGGAGATGTGTGTGCGTGGGGGACAGGACGCGAAGGGGTGTTAGGTGCTTTGGATGGGGCCTGCACTGAGGGAGGGGATGGGGAAGTCAGGGGTATGCAGCAGAATGGAGGCGGAGGGGCGCCCGTTACCAGGGCTGGGTGGGTATCCCATTCTGCCCCCTTTCAGGAGACTCTGTTGGTCAAATGAAAAAAATTTGGGCTGAAGTTTATTACTCTGGACCCAAAGCCTATTTCCATCCCAGCACGCTTGATTTCAAAAGCCTGCCAAACTGAGTACGTGCAACTCTTCTCCCGGCCCAGTGCAAAGGAGAGCAGTCAGGACGCAGTTGTTCAAGTCCGAACAGTAAGTGGCATTACAACACCGTCTCTGCAGAAAGCTCCTGAATCAAAGGAAATGCAATTTGCACAACAACATCTGCCCATACATCTTGACGCTCATGAAAAGTGAGCTCATAAAAAAAGGATTCGTTGAGTCCAGCACTCCAGTTTGTTCTACACTCTCAGCAACCCTCTTCAACGCGACTGCGGTGCAAGACAGGTCCTTGCCTGCGGACTGCAACCTGCACCCCGGCCTGCTCTGGCCAGCCACAGCCTGCAGCTAGCGACTTTCAGCTCAGCCTGCAAAGATAGAAGCTCTTCCAGTTCAGG
The DNA here is from genome assembly GCF_052110815.1 of Crocodylus siamensis. Classification (NCBI taxonomy): domain Eukaryota; kingdom Metazoa; phylum Chordata; order Crocodylia; family Crocodylidae; genus Crocodylus; species Crocodylus siamensis. The sequence goes on along the minus strand of NC_143398.1, from coordinate 238,830,162 downwards.
TGAAATGAAAGCAGGTCTGGGAATGAAGGGTAGAGAAGAGGGTATTTTGTTTCTGAATGCTGGTCCAATGTGGATGGATTTAGATACTGTTAGATAGAACCAGCATGCTAGGATGGAGGTTCTTCCATAGGTCCTGCTGAGTAAAATGAAAGTACAAGCTCACTACAATAATCCGGCTTCCCAGATAATTGCTCTTTGGGGATTGCTCCAAGTTCTGTTTGCAGACTTAATTAGTGCCAGTGTTGCACCAGCTGAAATCCACTGACTATAGTGGAGCTACTTTTGATTTATTGGCTGGAGGACAGACTCAAATGTGCATGCATTGCATCTTTCTCCTCTCTACTGCGTGCTAACCACCTCTCCCCCACCTCCATTTTTACATAATTCCCAAAATTTCTGAACGAGGGGAAAAAAATCTGTGCAGGTAGCAAATGCAACCAGCAAGGCTAACTGTATGCAACCACCCTCCTCACAGGAAGACCAAAGGGCTGCACCGCATGTGTCCTCTGGACATCAGGACTTCCATGGAGCAGCCATCTGGCCTTCTCCACTTATGCAGAGGGCCACTTCTGCAATGTGGTACTTCTGGGTATGACAAAAACAGGGACATGGAAAACACTCTGACCCATCTGGAGAAGCACCTGAAGAATCCTGGCTTTGGCATGGAGCATCAAGTAGCCATGGGCCAGTCACCTGACATCTTTGCTTGCTCCATCTTTGGTAAGATCAAGATGATAGTATTTATGTACGATCTAGGACAGCATTCACTAACCATGCGGTTTAAATGTACACATTGTCAGTGTGGTGCCTTGTGTCCAAAGGGACTTGGACCTGAGCAAGAGAGAGAGGGTCATACGCCTATTACAGCAGCGGCTCTCCAGAGTGCCACAGCACACGCGCAGCTGACCTGCGCACCCAGACAGAGAAGGGCTGCAGCAGGGGTGAGGGCTCCTGCCTGCATTAGCCAGCCACGAAACCTGCAGCAGGCAGGACCGCTTCAGAATCCAGCAACAGCACTAAAGAAAATGTGCAGTGCTTGGTCTGCGAATTTTGCCAAGTCCCCTTGCCTTCCTGCACCTCCGTTCAGCCCGCTGTAAAACATGGTAGCACCGCGGTCCACAGGATTAGGTACGCCAGGTGCTTTTAGACTCCGGAGTGAAAGATGTCATCGAACTGGGGAGTATGTTGGAGTAGCTGACGGACAGCCACAATCAGGTCAAATACCCGGACAATTTAGCGCACTGGTAACGTCAGGCCTTTAACGCAAAGCGTGACAGATGCGCGCACACCACCGCTCACCTGAAGTTTCCACAGGAAGTCGAGCCTTGCTGTGGATTCCACCTGCTGGGCATGCAGATATAACGCCAAGACGAACACAGTTATGACGACCGGGGTCACGATCTTCAGCGCCACTCTCGTCATTGTTGGAGAGCTGCAGTCAAGAGGAGTTCCAGGGCGTACCCTGGAAGAACATGTCTCACATTGAAGCAACCCAGCTTTTTCTTTTTTCTGAGTGCCATTTGCCAAAACACAGAACAAAACGCGCCATTGTTGCTGGTGACGGCTGTCAAATCTGATAAGTGAAACTGGAAATAAAATTAAACACCTGACTAAGGAGTTTAAATATAAAACCTGTTCTATACGGATGCCCATTATCTGCTCTAAAACTATTGAGATAATGGGGAAATAACTTAAAATCTTGCTTATGCAGCACTATTTATGTATCCTTTGCTCTTGGACAGTCAACGAAACTAGAAGACCGTGGTATGTTTGCATGTAGTCGATGTGTACTCATTTCTTGGCTTCCATGTATAATTATTCACCATGTATCTAGGGAGTTTTATATTGTTTCTACCCTTAAAAAAAATAAATCTGTATTTGACTGTCAAAATACAAAACTGATTAATAAAATCTTATATTTTTATATCAAAATCAGATCTGCAATCTGGACCTATAACTAGTTGCCGTCATCCTTTTGGCAGCATTGTGTTGTGAAGCGGAGCGCGTCTGGTCACTATTCAGCACCCGTTCTCTATGCTCACGGACCTACTGAAATTGCGATGTTGTGGAAATCATGAAATCCAGCACTGCTTGCAAAATCCATGGAAAAAACAACTTACAAAAAATAAAATGGTGCTGCAGCCCAGCTGTGGAGTCAGCCGGGGGAGGGCGGCTGCTGCCACAAAGGGCTGCCTATTGTGTGGTCCCACCCCCAATTGGCAGTGAGGAGCAGTGCCGGATGACGGACAGCCCTAGCAGCCAATCAGTGGCAAGTGGGGGGGCTGTATGGTGGATGGCCCTCAAACAATCAGCAGTGAGGGGTGGGGCCACCAGGGCCTCTCAGCCAATCAGAAGCATCGGAGGGCCCCGCCACAATCAGACAGCAGAAATGGTGGCCAGCCCCATGAAACTGGCCAGCCACCTCTTGTAGCTGAGTAGACCCCATCTACACCAAACCGTGTTCAATCACAGAACCAACGAGGAAAAGAAACCTTTGCTCTTGGTGACATACTAGTGCTACTGTACTCTGTGAACGTCTTAAAAAGGCAGCTTTTGGCATCAAATATTTAAACAAGGTGACTTACCATGACGATGTCGCATTAGAGGACACACTGGGGGGGGGAAAAAAAAATCAGACATTTCAGGTGCATATTTTGGGTTGATCTTCTCAGGAGTAACACAAGTCCTTTTATAACATCAATGAGCAACATCTCTACAGTTTTGCAGGTTAACACTCTGTGGTGCTACAGTCCTTTGAACGAGGACTTCTCCCGAACGGTCGATAGTTCACTCCAGGGTGCACAGGGACACCACTGTAATATTTTCCTGCAGTCAGGAAGGGTGCGAGTTGCATTTTATGTTTAAAGATCCCTGCAAGTGAATTTTCAGAGGATCAAGCAGGATTTTAAATTCAGTGGAAGATGGCAGACAAAACCAGCTTTTAGACCAGTGGGGGCTAAGGTTTTGGCTGGTATGCCACAAGCGAAGACCCAAACCCTCTTAAAAAGCCACTCGGATCCCCTTTGGCAGGATCCGCTGCTCTGCCTTCGTTACAGCACCATGCACACGTAGGTAAGAAGGTGATGTTCACCTTTTACGCAAACCTTAAGGGCCATTTCAGGTATGAATCTGCACTGCTACTTCTCATCTGGGCACATGGCCCAAAAGCAGGGGTATTGGGAAGGCCAAGGGCACACTGCTCATAATGAGAGAGTAGGAAAGAAGTTTTTGGCAAGAGGTGGGTTTCTAGAGCTCTGGTCTGATTGGTTGTTCAATGCTGCTGTAGCATAAATGGAACATGACAGTGTGTAGGACCATTGATAGCCATCTTTTTAACTATTTAAATGGAAATAAATAAGCATCAACAATGATTTTGTCATCTTTCTTTAGTGTATATGGTGTTTTATTGGCAAATAGGATAGCAGATTCTTGTCCTGAGGATTCGCACCATCTTGGAATAACTTTGAACTATATTATTTGGCAATGTTTCAATGTTCTTCTTAGTCTTCTTGATCACATACTATAGAAGTAGACAGAGGATCCATCAAAATCCAACTGGCTACAAAGCCTAGTGGAAAAATACCTTTGGTTTCCTGATGCAATTGCTTCCATAGGACTTTCTGCTATGCTGAGGACTGGTTTCCTCCTCTGATTTACAGATCTACCTTGCACATTCTTCATTACGAGGCCTCTTGGCCACCCAGATTGCTACCCCAGCGATAGCAAAAAGTTAGGTTGCATTTATCTACACGAGAATATGAGCTGGGAACTTTGACAAAAGCCACCCCCATATCTGATCTAAAAATGCACGTCCGCAACACAACCGTGGCATGCAGGGAAATAGCAGTCAAGGTCTGGTGAATAACAACAGCAACTGCTTGCTGCACAATTTATTTGCATTAAAAGGTTGCTTCAACACAGGTCAGAGATTTCTGAGAGCAGATGGCTCTTTCATCAAGGAGGCAGCAGCATAACGAGATCTACAGGATGGGAGACACTAAACAAATTCAGGCTCGACATAAAGCATCAATGTTTACCGATGAGGATAGTTTCGGCACAACTCCCTAGGAACATCATATTCTCCACCCCTTGCAGTCTACATCAGGCCTTTCTAAAAGATATGCTCTAGCTCAGACAGACATTATGGGCTTAATGAGGAAATGATAGGGTCAGGTCTTTAGCCTCTGCTAAAATCATATCTAGATAATTATATTGGTCCCTCTTAACCTAGTATTTATAATGTATATTTATGTCCTGCCTATGAGAGGAGGCTTACATGACAGCATCTTTGGACTTCTGAGTACAATTCAGCTGTCATGCTGCTCGTGTGTCACTGTAGTCACATCTAGTGACTAACAATGTGTTACAATCGGCTTCTGCTTGCTTAGTTTGCACGCAGAAGTGTGAAGTGACATCTCCCTCACTGCTAATTAGACACGGTGCTGCAGTGGCTGCAGAGGAGACAGTTATTATGTAGCTATGACAGGTGTTCAATTAAAGTAACACAGGGACGAGTTCTGTACGTCAGCTGGACGAGCAGGTACATCTCTGCTGGGCTGTATCCTGACCACCCGTTTCCCACAAGGCACAAACGGACTGCCATGTTTTGGGCGTTAGCTGTGTCCTGAGCTTTTAGTGCAACTAAAAATCATTTAATGAGAGCATACAGCAGCACAGAAAGGACTTTCTGGGAAAACCTGCTGATTTCCATCACCTCATTACTGACTCGGAGTAGCAAGGTAAATTATACTTGTAAGAGCTGCAATCTGTCTTAGTGCTAGATTTACAGGAACAGGACAAGGCTTGGGGTAGAAGGCTTTTCTTATAATTACGTTTTGTATTTTTTCTTCCAACAGCTGAAGCTATTTAGCACTTTTTTCCCCCTTAAAAGAGGGGAAAAGACAATGACTTTCAGTAAAAGTACTAAAAATGCACATGGGTCAGAAACAATACAAGTTCCATTTGGCTCCCAAAACAGCTCCCTTTGCTTGTGCTAGCAAAATAATTGAAGGTATTCCACTGGAAATGTAAGGAGAACCCATAAAACCACGAAATCGTGGGGCTGCTAATTAAAGGGATTTGGAACTTTCCGAAAACTGAGCATGTGCAACTCGCAGCAATCAACGGGCATCAAGAAAGGCTTGAAACTGCGTGGGCTACTTACCTCCTACATGAAAATAATTAAGACAGACCCTAATGAAAGAAGGGAATCTGTCATGTAACCCTGTAGAGTGTGTGGGGGGGGCTGGTCCTCTATTGTGAGCCTCTGATTTCCTTAAGTGAGTTACAGGAGAAATGAAAGGAGGGGAGAGGTCAGCTGCATTACTGCAAGCCCTACGCTGCAAATCAGTGACCGAGCCACTTCCCTGGGGAGAGAGATGGCTGGACAGTCCCATTCAGTCTTGGCTGAAGTTGCTAATGCCACTGCGGTGCTGATTTCGGAGTTGTGGCTGCCTGTCCAGCAGTGACCGGATGATCAATAAACAGATGTCAGACAACAGTAACTCTTTTAAATTAACGCCAACCAAAGTTGGATTTAAAACAACATTTTAGAGGTGAAACTCAGCCCCCACCTTTTTCTTTACCAACGATTCTTAAGTATTTACATGTTCCAAGGTGGGCACAAGTGTGTTAATAGAGGGGCCAGACCCTATGCCACACGTTAGTCATCCAAATGGCACTTAGGCATCCTAGTGCAATCCTATTCCACCCTAATCGAATCCCTGTCGCATGCCTTCATGTTGTGACTAAGTCGCAAAAATCTGCACAGAAGAGGAGGATCCACTCTTGCTTTTGCATTCATGGTTTTTCAGGTATTCAACCAGGGTGAAACAGGACCATACTTCGATGCCTGTGCATTATATAGGTGCCTAACAGAAAAAGGATCTAGTCTGCTGTATACTGAAAACCAAATACATCCTGCAATCAGAATGACTAACAGCAGCTCTCATGCCAAGAAAAAAACTACACGTTTTGATCCTTCACCCAGGAGCCAAATTTCATCTCCAGGAGAACTGCCATTTCCAAGTATTAGATGTCCATCAGGTGAAGACTAGCAACACTGATGGAGATCGCAAGTAGTGCCGTACTGGGTCAGACAACTGGTCCATATCTAGCCCTGTATCCTGTCTCTGTCAGTGACAGGAGTGGATGCTTTAGAGGGAAAGCATTGAACCAGGTATATCTAGAGTATTTGTTCCCATACATCTACCAGCATTGGTATCGAGATGCCAGAGAAAGCATTTCCATCGGTTTTGTTTAATAGCCATGAATAGATCTAGTCCCTTTTTGAACCTGGCTGTACTATGTGCCTGTACAACCTTTCTGTAAGTTAATTACGCCCTAATTTATGAGAACTCATGTTGCCTGCACAGGTTCTCTGTCTCCAATACTGTGGTCCCTGAATACAAATCTTCCTCACAACACAGTGACGTCACATCATTTAAACCACAGGGAAGCAGGGGAGTGGGAGGGGAGTTAATCTAGTAAAAGGAAAGCACACTTACTGGGCATTCGCAGTGACCAGAAGATCAGCATTGTCAAAGAGGTTCACCCCGGGAACCTCCACAATGAGAACGTAGATAAATTCGATGATTAGCATGAGGATCAGTTTCCCGATGCAGCTGATCTGAAGGAACACAGAGCAGGCCAGGAGACTCAGTAAGACACTGTAGGTAAAATACTGCAGAAAGACAAAAAAGGGGGGGAAAAAACACAAGAGAAAAATAAGTCTTGGGACTGGTAACCAGGTACCTGAGCTAAACGAATTTGTAGGCTGGGGGCCGAGATATTTGGTCACCCAGGATACCGTCACTAAATCCCATTAATAATTAAGTCTAGTAAGTCATGGCCAAACTGCCCCCTGTTAAACTTGCACAACATCAGGGGTCTGCGTGAGGCTATGGGTGCAGACACCCTGGTCAGACAGGCCCCTGGAGTCTCAGGTGAGGAGCCAACGTCAGCAGCCAGTTTTGGAAACGTCCCCTCTGTGGATGACGGCTGCCATGACCGACGGGCCCCGTCAGCGGGATCAGGGCTTGGCGTTCCTGCTGACGAAACACCAAGACCCAGGAGGAGTTGAGGTCTCAAGGCTGCGGCTTGGTGGGAAAAACCTGGAGAGCATTTCTAGTCTCTGAACACAGAAGTGGAGAGGGAACATGGCCCTTGGTAATTTCAATTTCTACAGACAGACATTGGCAAAAGTCACGTGGACTTGCAAGGGAACAGCAAACGGCTCCCACTGGGTGGTGAGAGTGCCTCAATAGCCCCTTGAAATAACTGGACTCGAAGCTATCGGAGACATGAATCATTCCAGGAAATCCAAGACGTTGATACAGAGGCTGCCAGCACCACAGACTTTTCTCTCCCCCACACCTGGTGGAAAATATTATGGCTGTGACCTAAAAAAAATCACAGAAGTGTCTTGATCAGCTGCCCTAAAGGCAGAGATTTCAGGCACAGAACTGTTTGGCTGCATGAAAAACACTCATTGCACGATGTGAGTAACAAGAAAAATAGCTCTAAAGAGACAGGATTTGCATTTCTGAATCAGACAACTCAGTCCCTCTCAAGCTGGCTGTGTTGTTTCCAGCCATGGCTCGTACCTGGTGACCCAAAGAAAGTCAGAATTCAAGCAAGCCGAAGCTTTCAAACTGGCTCCCTACAATTAGGCTCTTAAAACCTCACCTATGTACATAAATGAATCGACTTCAAAAGGTGCTGACTGTCCTCATCTTCTGAAATCCCTGGTATCATGCATGCTGCTTTTTGGCACTTTGACAAATCAGGTCATAACAGCATGGCTCTAAGTGGCTGGATCCAGCAATTATAAAAGCGTATCACTTACTCAAGCGTCAAGGAATTTTCCGGGTTGATGTGCATGCCTAACAGCTGTGGCTTGATACACAGAGCATCGCCGCATCCCACTGACTTCAATCAGAGCTGCAAGTGCCATCAAAAAATCAGTCCACTTATTTAGCTGCCTTGCTATGGATTTATGCACATAACTTGACACATTGAGTCTATGAATATTGACCCCTCGTCGATTCTGCACCGCTCAACATGAAATGCGTGTGACAGCTCCTGTAGCAATTGCTTTCCTCCTGCTTCACTGAGATTTATATTAGCATGTGGAACTAAGCACAGATCACAGCAAGGTCTAAAACCTCTGTAGCCTGCAAATACTTCTTTCAAGCAATACCTCAGGGAAGTTGCAGTTGGGCAGGGAGCCATCACAAAATCCCTGCAAGGTGCCCAGGCTGAAGTTGAAAGATGAGTTGCTGATGAGGCAGATCACATGGTCTGGTGTGACATTGTACTCGGTGGCCACACAGCTGATGAGATCCACGGTGTTGCACATGAACTAGGAAAACAGATAACAGTTGCACGTATGTGTGTGGTGGGGGGGACAAAGGCACAGGTACAGAAAAAAAAGCAAGCCGCAAAAATCAAAAAGCCCCTTGAAGGATAGTGCGGAGGGTCATACAATGCGCAACACAAAAATTACCGGGATATATCCCATGCCCCAGTTTTCATAATAAAGCTGCTTATCCGTGCAGTTACTGTTGTATTTACACTTGGTAGCAATTACTGCTTTGAAAAAAAGGGATGCGCTGATGGTCTCTCCTTGCTAACAACCTCACAAAGGCTATTGCAGAAGCCTCTTTCATGGGAAAGGCTTTTACACAAAGGCTCAAAGGCCCTAGCTGCTGACTTGCCACAAAGCAAGAAACCAGCAGATTTCCACCCAGCCTTCTCTGTGACTGGCCTGATTAAGGTTTGAGTTTATACCAGTCCGTGCTAATTCATTGTTAGAACAGCTAGCAATGGCAAAAGGGCCAGGCACTCCAGGTGGTGATGCACAATGCCTGGGACTAAGGGTCTAAATCCCACGCAAGTTCATCGTTACGGTACTGGCACCTAACCCCACACCCATAGCTCAGCCTCTTGCAAAACCAGGCCGCCAAACTAACCATAACAGTGCCCTTCTCCAGCACCTCCCACCCAAAGTGACCATGTTTATCTCCTCTTCCAGATGGGGAAACAGAGGCACGGCGATATGCGCAGGCACATTTCTCAGAAGTGCGGAGGACTCAGCATTTTCACTGAGCTTGGGGAGAGCAGGTGTGACTTGGCACCTTTTTAACAGCACACCAAGGCTGTGGGGGGCTGCGCGAGTGTGAACACCACAACTTAAATCCAGCTCCCAGCCCAGAGCTTCAAAGCAGAACCAGCGTTTCTCTCCAAAACCCCTGAGATGGGTGCAGAATATTGAGTTACGCTTTAAAAACAAATGCAGTCAGCAAACTAAAAAACATAAGTAATAGACTATTAAGAACATTCGCTTCATTCTTTGACACTGAAATTAGCACAATTCTGTATTCCTGGGATGCAAAAAAGCCCAAATGTGTCACTTAAAGCAAAATCTTTCCAATCTCTTTTAAGTCATTATTACACTCAGCATGAAGCTCAATGCAGTGCAGAAGGCCAGCGTAAAGCCTACACAACACTTCAGTCTCACTCAAAATAGGGATGTAGTGGGAGTGAAAGTGATGCATAAGCCTTGTGCTAGCCCTTTGTGCTGGGGTAGATGTCACTCGCAGGGGAACAGGCCGGTAGCACAGGCGCACGAAGACCCCGACCAGGAAGGCAAGTGAACATGCACAGAAGCAAAACCAGAGCTGGCCCGGCAGGACGCCAGGGAGGTGTCTGGATAGCTCCAGTCTCGCTATGATCATGGACCGGCAGGAAGTGTCGTCTTCCCGCTGTCACATGGGATGCTGGCATACGTGACCGCAAGGTTAACTGTTTAGTCATGGATGCAGCACGCCAGCCGGGCAGGCAACATGGGGGAAAAGAGTAAAGAGGTGAGGGAAACAAAAATCCACGTACCATGTTGACGAACGCTGACAGAAATACCAAAATAATGGCACAGACCCCGACTAAGGTGCTGTTGGTCCTGGACTGAACAATCTTCTTTGAGAGGGTCTGGAGTGGAGCTGGGAACAGCTGGGTGTGAGATAAAGAGTATGTCAGGTCACAACGAAACCTTATGTCCCCCTGTCGAAGGGGCAGCGCTGGCTCAGGACCTGTCTTTTACCCTGTGTTTTTTGGAAGAAGGAAGTATTCATTAACATGACTGCACTGTGGCAGCCTGGCCTGCGGACTTGTCAGATCTAGCTGAAGACAAGTTTGTCCAAGCCAGAAAAACATGGATATCCTGTCTGGGTAGATGAGGAGTTAACCGAGAGCTAACACAGACAGCTCACAGCTTCTAGCTCCTGGTTATGGACCGAAAAGAAAAAAAAAGGCTGGGGGTGCAAAGTCCCCGGTATCCCAGGACAGGGTGCAGACCCCACAGACACTTTGGAAAGGTAAACCGTGCCTTCTAAAGAGCGTGCTTCAGATCACAGGACCTTCTCTCTCCTCACTGACAGGCACTTGCTTTCCAGCTCTCTTCTCACAATTAAGCTACTGGATCGTCTTCTTTATACAATTAACCACTTGGCTACTACCAGGGCACCTTCAGAACGGGTGGCTCCCCAAGTGTTGCTTAGTATTTAGACTGGAAAGATTTACAGTGAATGTCTCCCTTAAGCAGACTTCCCCTGGCCACCCGTCTTCCAGAAAAGCAACATTGCCAGAGGCTTCCCTGCAGCACAAAGCACTGTCTGTGCTGCTAGGCCAGTCCTACAGGGTTAGGATAATGTGCTGTTTATTAAACCATTTGTTTCCCCAGTTGTCTATGCTCATTCCTACCTCCATTTGTTCACTACCCCATGGCACGAAGCTCACAGCAGCAGAAAAGAGACTCCTCTTGAACTCAGACGTTAGGAGAGGCCTGAGAATTATCCACCTTCCCCATGGACCGAAAAGCATCGTTTCTGCAAAGCTCCCGAGCATCATTACTTCAGGGCTAAACAAAAAGGCTGCTGATCTAGCTCCAAACCCTTCTCTGCATCAGCACGCTGCACTACCAGCCAAGCCACTAGAGACGGTAGGAATCCACCAGCACAGCGATCCTGCACTGCAATGCAACTGTGCATGCAGCATCCTTCGCAACTCCTGCTTCTCCCTTTAATCCTTCATCCTTGCATCTTCAGAGGTGCAACGTTTTGTTGGTGACCTGCTTCCCCTTACAGCGGTCCTACCATGTATTTATAAAATCGTTTGAATGGTGGGAACATGGATTAGCTGGGGACTTTTATAGAGAGAGGAGAGGGCATCTGCAATGGTGCTGTGCTTTTTGAAAGAGGTTACTCCATCTGCTTCCAGCACACAACTATTTAACCTACCTCCCAGCAGGGAAAGGGGTGCTGCCCATGTATGAAGGGGAGGCGGGTCAGAAGGGCACAGGGTCCTACCAAATTCTCACCGAACAGACGCACGCACTGAATGACCCACCACCTGTGCTACAAGGTCCTACGACATCCACAACTCCAGTGGGTAATTTCATTTCTTTCTTTATTTACAAGATTGCTTTGCAGAAATGACACGGCCCTGTTACTACAGCAGTTCTAGGCACTGCAGACAATTCAGAGCCAAGGTCCCAAGTTCAAGCTGGTAGAGACTCGTGTTCAACTCTAGAGCAACACAGTTTAGTCTGTGGTTTGCTGGCCAAGATGGTGCCTATCACATCTTTTTTTTTTTTTCTGATTTGGTATTGCACATCCATATCCCACAACTCAACTCCTCAGCTTTTGAACCAGATGGAAACTCCATCAGTTTGCAAATTTCTAACTAATCTGCAACGGAAGCTGCCCAAGCCTGTAGCTAGAAAGATTTGCTATGGCAGAACTTATGATATCTGAACTGAAACGTCAGACCCTGCGACCTCAGTTTGGTCCAAGATTGGAGAGATGGGCTGAAGAGCTGAATTCATTTTCAACCCACATGTTCAGAGCTTGTACCAGTCACCCCGTCTTACATGGCACCAGGCAGGGTATGCCCAGGTACTTTTGGAAGCAGGGTCTCAGGAAGAAGATGACAATGGGGCACGAAAAATCCCTCCACTCAGATCCATGTGGTTCCTGGACTTGTGGATACAGCGTGCATCAACATCACTGGGAATTGGGCACGTGGAGCAATACAGCCTTTAAACTCTAGTGGCTAAAAGAACACCAAAAACTCCTACACTGAATTAAGATTTATGGCATCACTAAGCTCTACGCCCTGCTGAATGTCCATGGGCCTTAGGGTGGCTACTCCTAATTTATACTTAAGTAGGATAAGAAAAGAACCAGAAACCAAGACTTTTGCTCTAGCATCTAGAAGTCTAATGAGGGTGTTTTTTTTTTAATGAAACGGTGTTTCAATATTCAGCCCGAATCATCAGTGGAGTTTTTAAGAAGCTAAACTGGAAAGAATCAGCCATATTTGCAAAATGCATTTCTCTGGGGGGGAAAAAGAAGGAAAAAATCTCAGAGGAGGGAACAGGGGAATTAGCAGAGGATTTCCAATTACCGTTACTGAAGGAGCTGTAGCAATTCTTTATTTAACAAGTACAGCTTAAGAAGAAGAAGCACTAAGGGCTTGGCTTCACTCTTCCAAGGGCTGGACATGCACTAAATTAACTCCCATAGCAGTTCTCTAAAGTGATCAAGATGAGAACTGTTCTCATTTGACAAACAGAGAAACTGAGATAATGGCCAGGAGTTTCCCCACGGTTCAGCAGGATGTGTAGAGACAAAGCGCTTACCCAAATCTATTCGGGACACAGTGGCACAACGTGGATCAGAACTGGTCGCTTCTGCCTAACTCCCAGTCTCATGCTTCGGCTACAAGAGTATGATGCCTGCAGCCCTTCCTACATGAGATCAACTTCAGACCAACCCTGGGACCCTGAACAAAACACTTAGATGAAGAAACTCGAGCTAGAAACTCTAGTAACAAACATGCTTTCTTTGCACACATCTTGGCTATGTACAGATGCAACTTTTAACCACTCTGAAAGAGGAAAGGAGCTGTCACTCAAGAGCACGCCTCGGCTGTGCCAACATAATACTTATGTTTGCTGGCTCCTATAACAATGCACATGAGTTTAGTTAGCTGTAACTTCAGCCCTGCAGGAAACAGGGTTCAGGTTACAACAGTTTGGTTACAACTACAAAGCAGGCAGATGTAACAGGTAGGATGCAAAGGATGATATCAAGACCTTTTGATGCCCATACAGTTGTTACGTTTGTCTAGTCCCCTTCTCAGTTCTCTGCAAAATGAGGAACAGCTGACGTCAAATAAAATACATTGTGGAAAAAATGGAGAATAAAAAATAATGACTTTCTAACCGCAGCAAATTAGAGTTATAATGGGCGTGGTAAGCATTACCACCTCTATTTTACATGCAATGAAACGGAGGCCGAGACACTACGACGGGCCAGAGACCTACAGACAGACAGAACTGGTCCATTAATCCAAATGCGACATTCAAGCCTGTGCTCTAACCACTGAACAAGGCTTCCTTTACAAACCTGACTGTACAGTAACAGCTACTTATGTTGTAACAAAAGCAGCAAAAAAAGGAAGAGTGAAAATCCAGTTGAACCTCTTGCTATTTCAGCACTTCGGTCCCTGCTATTAAATACAATTTGTTTTCTGTTTCAGCCTGGGTCTAAACGGAGAAGCGATGGTGAGGGTTTAATGCAATGGCATGGCATACACCCAGTGAAGCCTCCCTTACATGTCCTGTCGGGAAGGGTTTGGTTCAGCTCCCAAATCCACATGCCATGAAAGCTGCCGTGAGGGAGGAAAGCAGGATGGATTTTCTGAGAATTGAATCCATTCTCATTTAAACTCAGCCTGCACCGGTGCATGGGACTGTTCCTCCTAAGTGCAGGACTTTGCACTTGTCCTTGTTGAGCCTCATGAGATTTCTTTTGGCCCAATACTCTGACATGTCTAGGTCACTCATATGCAGGCAAAAGCTTTATTCTACCTGATCAGAGACAGTTAGCAATACTTACACATACCATCTTTTTTAACATACTTTGTGGACGTGAAAAGTTGGCAATGAGGGTGCAATTTCTGATCTATGTTACAAAATGAATAAAAACCAACCTCTCTAAATTCTAATTTTCAATCTGCAATACAATACTTTCGGTCATTCTGACACAAATTACAAGGCCTGGCGTCGAAGTCAATATCCAGAGGCAATTGAGAGCTGCGAGTCCATTTCTTTGGCTTATTATTGGGTGTTTTATTATTCCATAAAAACAAAGTGCAGTTTACAATTCACTGTGTGGATTTTATTTTTCTCCCTTGGCAAGGAAAGATCCACAAAGTGAAAATTTACTTCAGGACCCAAGTTTGGGAGGAAGAAGGCGTGGAATGGGTCTGTCAAAGTTATTTATACCAGCTGCACTATCAAAACTCCAGCTCCAAGGGTACGGTTTGGCCTCTCTCATATGCATGTCCAGCAAACGCCCAAGAAGTTGAATACCACAGTGCAACGCATGCAGAACGAGCAAGAGAGCTTCAGGAGACATGTGACTTATTAAGTTAGTAGCTAAACAGATGCTTGTCAGCAGTGTATTTAAGAGGAGACTCTGGTTCCCATGACCTTACAGAAACTAGGCTTTAATGGGAAGAAACACCATCTTGTGGTGGCCAAATCTTCATGGAACAGCACAGTGAGGAACCAGAAGTCCCTTGTTTATTATATCTGGAGGAACTTGGAAAGCCAAGTTGGCTGGGCCTGTGACTCCAGGATCAGCTTCCAGTCCATGGAGAATTTCATAGTGCAGGATGATAATAATGACAGCAAAAAATAAAACATAATTAAGTTGCTCAGAAAAAGCCTGCTGGCAATTGTCAAAGCCAGAAATGAGGCGGCCAAAAAAAAGGGAACGGCAAAGTTTTTTCAAGTGCAACAGGAGGGAAAAAGGGGGATCGGACCACTTACCATCTAACAGCACAGCAGAGAGACCTAATTAACCTCGTGCTCAATCAGCTGCACAGTTGCACCAGGAAAGTTATCGCCTCCCTCACTTCTTGTGTGTGGAATAAATTGCAACTACCTGATGGACTCACGCTGCCATTCTGCGTCCAGGCATCAACTAAAACGAATCCCTCTAGTACCAACAATACCCCCGCCCAATGCAAAATACAGAGCGCCATACCCAACACAGAAACCCCAAAAAGGTGGAAGTCAGCCTTTCTTTTTAAACCGGGGGTGTCAAACATACTGTCTGCAGGCTGCATCTGGCCCATGGTGCAGCCCGAGGGTCTGCGAGCTGACCCACAGTCAGCCTACAGGGAGCACCAGATGGCCCCGCGCGCTGCATGTGGTGCCTGCTCCAGTTCACATGGGCGCCATGCTGCATCTAGTGGCATGTCCTGGAGCAGCCACCACATGCAGCATGCACTCAGGGGGAGGGGGGCAGAGCAGGATCATGCTGCACGCAGAGTCCACTCCAGCCCTTCCAGGACCCAGGCTGCATGCAGGGCCAGTCTGTAGGTCTGATCCTACCCAAGTTTAATACCCCTGTCTTAATCCAAAACCCAGACTCCAGAACTATATCTGCCTATTCAGCCCCATACAGATGTGTTCCAAGGGGTGTAGCATCCCAGATTTGTTCACCTGGGCCTCAGCCAACATCATATATGCCATCACCTGTTTACAAGGCCCATCTGCTGCCTACATCACACAGATCACTACATGCAAGAATGAACAAACGCTGATCTGACATCAGCTGCAGAAAGGCACAGAGCCAGTGTCAGAAAACCTGAGCCTCCCTGAACACTGCCTTGCTGACCTCAGGACTGTTGTTCTCAGGCAACAAAATTGAATGGGAAATTGCCAAAGAAGAAATAATCTGCAGGCTGGATTATATTAAGTGTGATTTCAACAGGGACCACAGATTCTTATCCTAGTACCTGGATGAGGCTCTGTGACCCCGCTGTCCCTATGGACTGTTTGCTTGCCTGCTTGTCTCCCCACTTCTCCCTCCCCATCTTCTGTATTCAAAATCACCCCCTCCACTTTATGCGCTGCTCTATGCTGTCCTTTCACAACATCTGACAAAGCGAACTCAAGCTCACGTGACCCTGTGCTCTATATGTTTCTTATTTAGTTAGTCTATAAGGTACATTTCTATTCCGCCTTCCACTGTTGCAAGCCAAGCAGATAATTTGGTCAGGGAAGGAGGTCTCAACTAAAACCAGCAGTGGCAGCCACTTTTAGAAAGAGCTCCTCTTAAGAGACCTTGGGAAGTCAAGGCAAAAAGCAGCAAACAAAGCAGACTTCCCAGGGTCACGGAGACACAGAAGAATCCCACGTGCATTACAAACACATCATTAATTCAGGACAGTACCATACAACAAAAATAGGAAGAGCCTTTGAATGAAACCAGAGAAGCTAGTACTGCTGTCAGCCTGGGCAAACATCAGCCCATCCAAGCCAACGCATGGGAAATCTCTCTGCCGGTTCGAATCAAATCAAGAACGAGCCAGACCCAAAGGCCACAAACCAGGTTTGCTTGAGCTGGCGCTGCAGTGCTGCAAAGGCTGCTGGTCTGGAGGGAGCCCGGTGCTGCGGCAGCTCTGGCTCTCACTGGCTGGTGTTGTGATGGAGCACGGCTGCTCCCTGCCACCGCCGTATAAATGTCACAGCGCTGCGCTGCGTTCCCAGCGCTTTGTCGCCGCGGCCAGCAGCCCTTGCTAGGCTGGCTCGCACTGGAGCGTTCCTCGCAGAGCGCTGCACACAGTCGTGGCATCCAGAGATGTGCCAAACCTTAGTTTAAAATGGATACACATAAAAGTTTAATACACCTCTTTGGGCACCATATCCTGGTTCAGAGGGACCCGCCTGCCCATTCAGACTCTCTTCTGTAGCTTGCAAACTTCAACATCAACTAACAAAAGGATGATTGGCCTCCAAATAGTCCCAACAAGTGCAGTCAAAGAGAACAGATAGGTTTTGACTGAGGTTCCCTCAACGTGGTCGCAAACCTTAGGGAAAGTTTCAGCCAGCTAGCTTGAGCTTTGAGTATTAACATAGTCTGAGCCTTTTGGGGCTCACTGGGAACAGTCTATTTTAAATGAAACCCCAAATCTAATTTTTATATATATATAGCAAGGTGAAAGTATCATTCTGCTGAGTCTTTTAGACTGCTGCTGCCTGAACTGATATAGTAGAAAGGGATGAAAAAGCAGCAGATAATCTGCCTGACCTTCCAGCACCCGATTATCTCTTCTCTAGGAAAACAAGGCCAAAGTACTACTTCATTCTAGCTTGTCAGGAGCAGAGTTGGACCCGAGCCACGGAGACTGGATCTGAACGGCGATAATGTTCCCGAGTTTCCAAAAGGGAGAATCCGCGGAACATCAAACACAACTGACTGATCATAACAGCAGAATTCAAGGCCCAAATATATTAAGACAAAACCATGAATACGCAAACAATGCCTTCTCAACAGAGATGACAGTTTTAGCAGGCAAGGCCAAGAACAATTAAGATTTTTTTTTTTTTTTTTTATAATCATTATTCTTTCCTTACCAAGCATCAAAGAAAAGATTGCTGAATGCTGAAAGCTTCATGTGCTCATCTGAGCAAGGCTGATAAAGCCATATATGTTTATGCTTTTATTTCCCTTCAAGGCATATTTCCTTGATGATACTCTGCGTCTGATTATCTGCCTACGAAAACATGCACATGCAGCAGGGGACAGTACATGGCCAGCTCTGCAGGAAGTCTGGGGAGAGGCATCTCGGGGTCAGTGTTTGGGGAAATTCATCCTTTTAATGTCAAAAGATGGGCCTGTAAGGGATATAATGGACGTGTTGATCTACAGGAGGAGTGGGTGATTACGTCTAACTATGCTAACGGGATGCCAGCCTTAGCACATGTTTGCAGTTCACTCTGTCTTATCAAAGAAGAGGGGTTTCTTTACATATCCCTTAGCAGTGCAGTACATAAATGCACCTGCCTATCCAAAATGAGGTGGAAAGTGTGGCTAACAAAATACAAGGACGTTCTACGTTAACTTAAGAAACAGGCTGGCTAAGCTCACTGGATGAACAAAGTGTTATGCAGACAAATCTTATTACTCACCTTTACGCAGGAATAAATGACCGAAACAAACACCACTGTGGTCAGGATCAAAAAACAGGTCAGGTAAAAACCCAGCATAAATGCAGAGCTGAAACCAGAAAAGGAGATTTAAACAAACAAAAAAATGACACCAAATCGAACAGTTACAGCTTTGTTCTGGGCTCCGTGATGCTTGCGCAAAGTATGACACATCAAGGAGCTTTCTGCTTGGGATGGCGAGAGGGGGTAGGAGATGCCTCGAATACTGACAGACTTCCTGTTCCCTTCTAAATTACGCATGCCGGCTGCCGACCAGAGAACGCTGCATGTCTCACAGGCACTGCCATCCTGCTGGGGTGACAGCAGAGAGACTGAGAAATACTTTATGTGCTAGAAGAGATGATGGAATAATTTGTTATAGTGGGCCAGTCCCCAAGCTGGCAGCGGATAAGAGGCTCGAGGAAGGAAAGCTTGCTGGGCTTGAGAATTTAGCCATCTGCAGCCAAGCACATAAGAAATCTGCAGGGGAGACGACATCATGCAGGTCACATTCGTGGGCCCCACCCCAGCCCCGCATTCACCTTGTTCATGAAGGGCTCAAAACTGGTGCCTGACTAATGAGGGAAAATGCAGAGAAAGCGCCCGCTTCCAACAAGGTTACTGAGATGTTCAGACCTTGTTTGATTCACATGTAGAGCATCTGCTCTGCATTTCTTGTTGTGTCCTGCTAGCTCAGACGAGGAATAGGACAGCGGCTACCATGCCACAAGGATAATTCCTCAAAAAAGGAGCCTCAGCGATATGCAGCACTTCCCCTCTTCATTTTGCTACCCCATTCCACATAAACCTATTCCCACACAATTTTGTTGCCCTGATTGGTGATCTGTTTTGATCACGCGATTATCCGATAACGTGTTCATGGTTACTAGACTCGGCATGAAAGGACAGACCCCCTCTGGAACCTCTGCCTTGTTCCTAAGTCAGAGGAGGTAATCTTACACGGTGACATTAAGGCTAGCTGCGCTGGATCCAGCTGGTGTCCATGTTCTCTCATGACTACAGAGCTAATTGTACTTGCTAATTTGCTGTTTGAGCTGCCAGAGCATTCATTAAGGCTATTCCTCTTTATTATCACAAGTTATCACTGCCATTTTGTCTCCAGTTGCAAATACAAATTCCACATTGCGTCACTGGTGAATGCGTTTGTTGGTGACACCCAGGTGCACATGGCAACAGCTGCTCGTTAAGCGCTGTCTTCAGTAAAGACAACTATTATACAATTAAAATATTAAGGCAAAAAGAATTAAAGTGCTTGTGCTTTGGGTTCTAATTTTGGGATGAATTTGATAGTTAGCTGACTAAAGCTAACCTTCTCTACAAAGCTTGGCCAGTGGATTTCAATACTGACCTTCAGCGTCTCTGTGATGCTTCTCATCCTTAGATGACACAGTCCACATTTTTACTATGTGGACAAATGACCCCTACAAACTCGATTCTAGGAGGGCAGACAAGTTCAGTAACGCCTGTGACCCAATTTACATATGAGCTTGAGTCTCCAGAGGCAGAAAGCTGTTGTACTAATCCAACACAACCTCCACTTTATAAGTCAGCTAGTATTCATGCACAGAGAATGATATTGGTCATTTATTGATCTAGGGAAGTGACGTCCTCGTAAGGGTACCAGCAACTGGCACGCTATATTTTTTCCTGACACCCTTAGGATACCCCTCCTTTATATTGGAGATATGGAGAGAAAGCACAGAGTGGAAATGCCTCAAAAGCACCTGCCTCCTAAGAGACTTGGGCACTTTAAAGCCTAAAATTGCATGGATGTTATCATACACACAGGCGTTGGCACTCAAGAAGGGCACACAGGGTTGTGTGTGCACAAATCTACAGCCCAGAGTTTGAAGTATAAATCAGGCCAGTAGGATGTGTCACACCAAGATACACTAATTGCTTATGAAATCCAATTTCCTGACTCTAGCTATTTCTGGGGAAAATAAAGTCCCCAGGATGCCATGTGCTGCTGAGATGTGCAAAAAAACCCAGGAGTTTCCCAAAAAATACAGAAAAACAGTAATAATATATTTTTGCCTATAATAGAGAAGATCAGCAAATATACACCACTGGCATTAACGTCACCGTGAACCTGCTCCGATTTCCATGCCTACCACAGAAGAAAGGCACTCGGCCATTATAATTGTCAAGGATCTAGAAGTTGTCAGCTTGTTTTATTTAAATGCTTAACTGGCTTTAATTAAATAGCCTGGTGGTTGCTTAGTGTGTCTGATGGGTGACTTGAAGCCTTTTAGAGGACCTCTCTCACAAAGATGCAAACTCAGGGCAGCAATGTCAGGTCAAATGATCTAAAGTCTAAGTGTGTGGAAGGCAAACCTACAGAGAGTTTCAGCAATTGCTAAACAAGTGCTGGGATTGACCTAATTTCAATTTTGAGCTCTGTTGGCTTCTCTTCCGATCGCCCCAAGCGAATCTGTCGTTTCCTAAACTATTTCTGTGGCTGCTGTTTTGCTGAATCTACCATTCCTTGAGCAACGGCAATCATTCTTTCGCCTGGGAGAAAGAATGACCTCAAACATCATATCACATATTGTTTCTGTGTCCTACTGACTATGCAACCTGATGGGCACAACCCACAGCCTCTTTTCTAGGAAGGAGGGTGGTGTGAGCAAAACAGAAAGCAGTCATGTGGACACACGCTGTTCTTGTGTCTTCCTGAAAGGAGAATTGTTGCCTTCTTAAAATGGATGAAGATAAACTTGGAGCGTTTGTCAAACTTCCATTATAATGTCCTCAAGATTAAAAGTGAGGGGTTCCAAACTTACCTAGGAGCACTGCCTATTTCTGGGTACACAGTTAATATCATTGTTATTGAACCAGATCTTTGGAAAAATACATGTGTACTTTAATTAAAATGAGTGTTTTATAAAGGGTTGTTTTTTTGAACAAGCCCCATGGGATAGATGGGGCTTTTACAGGTCTCAGCAAAGGAGAATGAGTAAGCTGCACTGGTCCAGAAGATGCTGTGCCACAGATGACCCTCTTCCAGTTGACTAAAAGAAGGACAGGAGGGGAACTGTGCTTTCCAGTGGTACTAAATTACCACAGCTCTTAAAAATACAGAGGGTAATTACCTCTTGGGGCCCACACAATGTTACCTTCTGCCTTTCCCGTCTCATAGCTTGCCAGTACCCAGAGACTCAGGGTAGAAATAGGTATTGTCTTTCACCACCTTTGCATTGCCATCACATTTTTTATGGCAGTACAAAGTGAAAGCAAATAGATGTCCATGCCCTTTGTCGTGCCACAATGTGGTTGCAGCAAAGGTAGTAATTTGTGATGTTTTATTAGAACAAATGTCTGTTTGCTTTACATTGCGAGAGCACATGCAGCCAAGAGCTGCCCTCATTCTCCAAATGCCCCCAGCCGGTGCTCACTAGGCTTGAGGAGCTTAGTCCCGTGTCCCCTGGGAATTCATGCACAGGATCAGGCCCATCAAGCCTGGGGAGTGCTTGCCCTGTTTACCTGCTTCCAGAGATATACCCCAGAGATTGCCAGGGGTGTCCTGAAGCAGGGAAGACAACGCTTCTTCTCCTGCAAGATCAACGGGTGGGACAACAGGCTTACCTAATGAAGCAGATCAGCTGTGCTGGGACACATCCTGGACACAGCTGATCTGCTTCATCTGGCAATGTCAATTTGTAGTCTAAGTATCATGTTTTGCACCTGACACCAAGATCCAAGCAGAATGAACAAGAAGCTGTGATGGACTGCTTCCTCCCCTACTCGGTTATGGTGAACGATGGCCCAAGCTTGCCTGCATTCTGAAAAGCCGGCTGCCTCAATACGCAGCTGTTCCCATTTTAGCGATTTTCTTTTTTCTGCCGAATTATAAATGCACTAAACCAAGTTTCTCAATCCAGAGGTAAACATTCAGAGAAGTCATGCTGGCAAAACAAAACCCCTTGTGTGCCAAAGCCAAGGTTAACATGCTATAGCCAGAAATGAATGCACTCAACAAGCATTTCATATCACTTAAGTAGGAATTATTTAGAGAGTTTGCCTCCCTCTGGTACACTGCAGCCTTGAGGAAAGAAAAAAACAAATGCCAGAGTACAGAAATAGCAAGGAAAGATCTACTCACTGTGGCACGATTGTGATCTGAACAAAGCAGATGAAGAGGAAGACTAAGGAGGCACAAGCCACATAGGCTCCGAATCTGTCATCCACCTGCTTGGAATACTGTTAGGAGAAGAACAGGTTTTAATAAGCATAGCGAAGACTTAGCACCAGCCTGCTCCTCCCCCAAACAAATACCCGACTCAGTGCCCCCCACAGAGCTACCAACTGGTATTGGAGATGGGCAAAAATTTCCCTTCTTTCCTAGCAAGTCTGTGCAGCAACACAAGCCCCGAGGGTGCTTGGAGGAGCCCAAGCAGATCGAAGCATGATTTATATTCTGCCCCTTCCAGGGTACATATGAAAATAAGACTGAGAACACTGGTCCAGATTCAACTCTTTTTCCATCATTGATTTCCTCCCATGGGATAAATACACTGCTAGCGAGTCCTGTGAGAAAAATTGGACTTGTGTTATCCAAATTGTGTGCACACTGCTAGTCCTAAAGCACATGCAAGGACATGGCTGCACTGTTTTGATGACTGCACAGCTACTGAAGGCACCTGATCTCCAACTACAGCTCTTAAACCAAGGAAACACTCAGGCCCTTTAAACAGGTGAACTGCTAATTTCCCTTAAGTTATAAAATGAAAGGGGGAGGGGAAACCGCCTCTTCATTTTTAATTCAAGCCTAATCTGACACGCTTAGAATTTAAAGCATACTGTAATTACTGCAAAGGCTTCCTGCTTTTTAACCAGGGTGTTCGTTTCATCCGCTTTCTATGTTACCCACATTATTTCTAGGCATAGTAATAGAACAGGCAAGCTCAACCTAACCTGACCAACGCTAGATTTATAGATCTGGCTTCTTCCATTAAAAATGTGCCTTGCCCTTTTATCACCAGAGGCAGGGTTTACGCTCAAGATAGCCCCAGTTGCCCCAGAAACCACAATATTTAAGATAAAAAAGGCAGAGCTGAATTTTTCCCTAGGAAGGATAAAACCGTACTTCCTCATACAGTTCCCATCATTGGGATATCTAGGGGTCAGATTCTATTGCACCTATTGGGCATACAAGTGGGCCCCAAAATCCAGTCTTGTGGTACACTTGAGACCAAGTCACAAAAAAGCAGGGAGGAGGGCAATAGCTTGACTTTGTTCTGTTTTAACCATTTTAAGGCATTTGAGCAGGGTGGAATAGAATCACCTCTGGTTGCCCAAGTCCACTTACGTGGTTAACAGGTGGAATAGAGTTGGCTTCAAATTTGGAATGAGCTCCTGCACAGCCCCCAATGACACAATGCCACTTATCCTACAGATGAGACAACTGAAAGGGCAAAGAGGTTTGCCTCTGATGGTACCGGCTGTCTGGGACACTCAGGAAACAAACACAGATCTTTTGAGTCACAGCCCCATGCCTTAGCCACAAGATCATCCTTCCTCTCCTAAAATGGTAGGCAAGAATGATGAAGAGCTGGATACAGCCAGGGGCAGATGAAGGTGGGGTGCAGTTGTACCCCGCTCCTGTGTATAGTCCAGTGATGTTTCCATCCCCCAGGCCAGCGTGAGACACCCAAGAGGGAAGGAAGGAGGGACCAGCCACTGCTGCTGCCACTGTCCCTGCCCGAGCCCAGCTCCTGTCCAGTTGCTCCCCATGGCTGGCTCCCTGGAAAAGTGGTGCAGGAAGGAGAGGACCTGCTCACTACCACCACCACCTTCTCTGGCCGACTTGGGGGCAGGGGGAGGCCCAGGATTGCTCCTGCCTCACTGCAGCTGGGGACTGTGAGGAGAGGCAACATGGGATGCTAGGCTCAGCTAGAGACAGCAACAGTGGTGGCAGGGAGGTCCGCCCTCCCTGTGCCTGTTCCCTGCCCCCTCCTCTTCCCCTGTAACCTCACAGGTCTGAAGGCTCCAGGTGCACTTGGCCTCATCCCCCCTAATCCCCATAGTAAAGATGCACCCACCTTTTTAAAGTACTGGATCTGCCTGTGAGCAGGGCTACACAGTGCCAGGTGGCACCAGGCAGAGATAACTGACCTGGGTCTGTATGTGCTAGGTCCTGAACTGGGAACAATATAATTACATGGGTCCAGAGCACATAGCTCTGCTGGGAAGCTTCATACACAGACCCCTTGAGTGTTATCTTGGACAGGCCTTGCAAAACTCAGAAGAGCATTCTGGTTTCATTCTGCACTTCAACCTTTCTGTAAAAACAGACCCTTTTAGTGAGAGAAAAAGAGAAATGGCCTGGCATGCATTTCTACCATGCATCTCCTTCAGCTGATCCCTGCTGCTTTACAGGAAACTCAGCAGAAGTTAAGATTTCTTTAGAGTTAATGTGATGGGCACATAAGAGTCCTACCATCAGAAACTTAATTTAAAGCCAGGAAGTTAAGTTTGATCTTAAAAAGAACAATAAGAGAAGTGGCAGTCACTTTGTGGTCTCTTGCAGTAGTACTTGCAGGACATTACCTTCTTCTCTAAGTCAGGCTCCCTGAACGTTAGGAGGAATTTGCGCACGTGCTCAGAGCGTAACCGATCAATACTTCTGGCATCAATTGCACGGCCCAGAAACTCATCCACCTCATCTTCGGGGTTCATACTTTCCTGGGTATTCCTAAGCAAGTCACAAACATGGAAAAGGGTGAGAACTTGATGTTTTCCCCACCAGTGTGATCCAAACAATTATTTCACTCTATGCTCTTTACTTCTTAGTATCTCAGCTAGACATAAACTGACAATTTGGCGCTATTCATCTAATGATCTGGAACTGTTTGCATCCCCATCAGTCAGGATATTTAATCTAGTGTCCTTCCTTCAGACCACCTCCAACATCAAGTTGTTAGCTCCCCCATGCATCAGCCTCCAAAACCAAACTAGGTTTTCCTTCCCTTATTCTTCCACTTAATTCTCTCCTATAACTCAGTACTGTTGTTTGTAATTTGCTGAGCTTTCCAAAATTACTCTATACCCTTTTCTTTATTGAATTTTTTTGTTGCACTTTCAAAATTTGGAAAAAATCTCCAGTTTTGATCTTCCGAACTGGTTTCAGTAACAATTAAAGATAATAGGCCCAATTCCCCTCTGTGTTATTTCAGAGCTGTGCTCAAAATAAATACATAACAACTTTTACTAATCTCTTTCTACCTTTAAGGTAGGAAAAATTATAAAATACAAGGCAATGTAGGAGTAAAACCTCATTTCCAAAGACATAAAGGAAGATCTTCAAACAGCTAGTGGATTTTTGATACCATAATTTTTTGAGGCCCAACTAGAGTCTTCTTAAATGGACATCAATTTCAATTAGTGCTAAAAACCAACAAAAGTGCTATAAGCCCAACCCTCTTAATAGGGTCTCAAATTAAGCATCCAAAAATCACAATTTATTTTAAAATCAGTGTCACGTGACTTCTTTCTGGTCTGTATTTAACTAATAAATGGCAGAAATTGAAAGCTAAAGCTGAAATGTGGAATTGTTATTCTGCTTTATTTCCATCATGCCCAACTACATGTACTTCATAGTAGATCATAAGACAATATGATCCCCATCTTCAAGCGTGATCCCAATCAATATAAGGCAACGCCACAGTGATGCCACAACCCACATTATGGGAAATCAGCCATTGTTCAAGGACCTCCAAGAACAAAATAAAGCACAGTGGGAAACACGAAAAGTGCTGTTGCAGACAGAATTATATGGAAAATGATACCCATTTAAGGAGGCTCTTGTTGGGCCTCGAAACATTATCGTACCAAAAATCCACTAGCTGTTCGAAGAGCTATATAACAGGATCATGCACACAACCAACATCAGTTGTAACATGCCTATCACTGAAAGGCCTTTATAGGCATGAGTGTTGCACACACAAGCTACTCAGATTTTTAAGGCTGGCCAAAATGGGAACAATATCACTGTTCTTAAAAATAATAATAATAATAATGCTCCTAATGACTTGTATTGAAAGATGTTTCACTAGCTTTTAGTTTTTTTGGACCTGGTTTTCAGAAGTGTTAAGCACCCACAACTTCTGTTTCACTCAGTGGGACCTGTATACATCTGACCAAGAAAAGAAAAAAAATCAGGTTTTACTGCAGTATGACACACTGCTGGTCATACAACTCCAGCCAAAGGAAGCGATACCAATATATACTAGCTACATATATTAGAAGAGCAAAACATTACGTTTGAATAAGTGTATGGGAGCAGAGTAGGGCTGCTTTATTTTTTGGCTGCTGAGGTTACTCCATCAACATATATTCCACTTCTGAAACAAAATTTAGTTTTCCCCTCGGAGGAAAGGAAATTTAATTTACTTCTAGATGTTTGTTTTAAAGAAACCACATCTGCTCAAATATACAAAAAGCCATTGCTTATTTTCATCCAGGCCTCATAATCCCGTCCTCCAGACTCATTAAATGAGCAAGGAAATTGCTAGTTTTCGTATTTATAGAATGCGATCCAAGTTCCTGCTGGTTATTTATACATTTGGACCATTTAAATTTAGCCGTTTTATATCACACAGGGGATAAGTAAAATCCTTCTCCAAGAACCCCAGGTAAAGACATCATCGTCGTCTCTGTGAGCTTCAGCTGGAGTCATAGTTTCGGTACAACAGCACAGCATGGGAGGAAATGGAGGAACTCTCTGCAGCTCTTGACCACAGCTGGCTGTTTTAGGATCAGCGAGCGGGTCGTTCCACCTCTAACGAGAGTGTGTTTACACTGTAGTCACTGCTGCGTCTGCAGCTCGTGCAGACATACTTATAGCTGGCTTAGGTACTGAATGAAGTCCATTCTCAGTAGCGTGGAGCTCAGCTCAGCACCGGATACTCACCTAGGCATTTGTCCAGTTCACGGATTGTTTCTGAAGCCTGTGCCGAGTTCCACGCTGCTGCAATTACATTGCTGGCAGTATGTAAGCAAGCTAATTTAAAGCAAGATCCAGTCTGTCCATAGTAATCCCTTACTCTGAAGACAGCTTCTCCTGGAATTCATGTTTATTTTTCTGACTTTCCTAAACATTTAGTTGCATCAAATGCTTAAACTCAGAGTTCCTTGTGGGGTTTACCCCTCCTGTTCCTGTTCTCTGGACCGCGGCCCTGCAAGAAGCACTGTTGGGGCAGTTCCATGATCTGGTGGGACAGGGTATAAACCTGTTTATATTCTGGTACAGGAAGAGTCACCAGATATGCACAAGCACAGCCTTCCTGGACCTTCCTGAACCACCTGTCACCTCCCAGTTTGGTTTTAAAATTTACTTTTATATTCAAGACTATCAGAATCACAATGCTCACAAGCACAGTAGTATTTTTTAAATTTAGTGGAAAAGAAAGCTTGGATCCTTCTGAAAGAAACTTTGTGAAAAAAAAAATTCCAGAAAATGGGTTCAAAATTGTGCCTCTTCCCCCTGATTCAAGGCAGAAAAATTCTGAAACTCAAAGTTTTTCCACCAGACAGAAAATGCATTTTCCACCCATATCTAGCAAAAAGCTCGTTACAGCTAATATGATCTCAGGCAGTAGTCCTCAGAGACTATAAAACCAAAACAAGCAAAGGGATTTTAAGTCAGAACACTAAATTGGAATAAAAAGAAAGACCATACTTGTTTGAGGGCAAAGTTCACAGTCAAAAACCCATCCTTCAAAAATCTTTAAAGGCATTATACACTGGCACATGAACCTGTGTGAACTGGAAAATTTTGAATAAATCTCTCAGCTGAATGACATGCCAGATGAACGTGACAACAGTGCTCTTTTCTTGCAAATTTATTGACACTACATTCTCGTTACTACATTCTTCCAGTAATGGTTCAACATCATTAAACATCTTTTATATGTAAATTTTGTTCTTGGTACATGTTCAGAAACAACAGCAGCAGCACAGGAATCTTTGGGGACAGGGCAGAGAAAACATTTCTATTACAGACTTAGTAGAATTGCAGAGACTAAATAAATGTTTTGTTGGCAGGGTTGGTCCTTAGTTCATATGAGCCAACATTGTCAGAAATGGCCTGTGATTTTTGATTGCGATGTTTGCGGCTGTTCAACTTGGAGGCACCATAAAAAGGTCTGGTTTTCAGAAATGGGATTCTCCTCTGTTCCCCTTACTTTTGCTCAAGAGGGGAAGAATTGAAAATCAGGCTCCACTGGCAAAGATTTTGACCTCGATCCTGTGGACTGTGCCAAAGGTGACCTGCAATATTCTCAGGGCTGAAGAAATCTGAACCATGGCCTAGGAGGGTCAGTGCAAAACTCAGAACCCGAACCCCATGGCTCTAAAATTAACTGACAACATCCCTTTGGGCAATGTCTCTGCCTCAGATCCTCTGCTTGTAAAAAGGGTCTTTCCTCATTACTCGGTAGGGCTGAATATTCCCTGGGTATCCTGGAAGGGCAGATTTCACCAATCCTAAATCACCACAGACAGGTAGCATTCATTTATATCTCAGTGAACAAACATGTATTCACAAGTGTCCTATTCTACCATTGCCTCACTTGGGAACTAAACTTAGTATCAGCAAAGAAGCATCGATTTGTTTCCTAGCCAACCTGCTCCCCTTCACTACTCACGACAAATCGTTTGCTTGAAACAAACTCGAGGAAAGAAAAAAAAAAAATCTAAAAATTTTTTTATAGCTCTGTTCCACAGCTGAGTTTCTTCTGATTGAGCTTCCACATCCCACAGTGGAACGACAAGACGCTGCTGCTGCTCTTGCTGGCTGGGCAACCTGGGCCAGGGATGCCCTATGAGACCAAGGACCGCACCGCACGGAGGCAACAAGTGGTCTGCCTCATGGGTCTTCTATTTTATTTCTGCGGCCTTCTTGTTCTCCCACGGTTCCTACCCTATCACTTTACCTAAGCTGAACTATACTGACCCACTCTCTTTCAAGCCCTTCTCTAGAATTCCTTAAATGATAAAGCAGAAATATTATGACAGTGGTTACTGCTCAAGATTTTTCACGCAAGGGCCCTGATTAAGAGGGTCCCATGTGTACCAGTACCATCTAGAGCTGGCTCTGCCACTGGCACTCATTAATTCCCTGGCCAGCCCTCTCAATAGAGATGCTCAGAAACAGGGTGTTCTTGGAGGGCCACCAACCCTCACGTCCCCGAAGGGCATCCCTGCAGAGCAGCCGTTGCATCTGATCAGTGAAGACAACCGGGGACTCCAGGCCCCGGTGCTGGCTCATTTACCTAAACCATTAGTTTCATTTGGAGGAGGAAGGGGAGGAATCTAGAACCAGCAAGATTTTATGACAAAAATAAAATGTGCTTACTTGTCCTTGGGATCTTCAAAACCCTGAAAGAAAGCAAAATGAGATGTAACAGTTAGGAAAAGATGGCCTTGGGCACAGAGGAGAATTGTAAAAGATGGCAATTCATAGAGAAGCTTTCACAGTATTCATTTGCTACATGCTGATGGAGAGCCTTGCCGAGCCAAAGCAATACTCCATGTCCATATAACATTAAATCAGAGAGACTGAGCAGAACAGTTTTATATAAATAAGTGGTCTTGAGATAAATATGTGGAAGTTAAAGGAATAGCTTCTGCCCCTTCAGTTGACTTCTGTCATGCATTATTTGCCGTGACTTTACAAAGAGGTGACGGATACAAGTGATGCAACAGAAAACTACTGACTATGTGTACCGGAGGCAAAATTCAACTCGACAGCAGTCAATGGACATGCATCTACCCCCAGCCAAGTCTGAGCTCAACTCGTGCCTGCCTTCAACCACAAGGGAGCATATTTTCATGTCCGTTTCTTCCTCAATATTTAGCAAGTCTTTGTTCTGAATGCATTTGGTTTCTTAGAGCCATTTCTTCTTGTAGCCCCAAGGTTTCAGACGTGCTCAAGATTTAGCCAATTCACACAGATTCGCAGAAGTTTAGGGCTGGAAGGGACCGCATGAGATCACTGGGTTCAGCCCCCGTGCTCTGGGCAGGAAAGACTAGTGGAGCCGAGTTAAGCCAGGTCTTGTAACATTTCCATTCTTCTCACCTTGCCAAGTATTTTATGCAACCAAAGTTTCTACAACAATCACAAGCCATGGGAAACGGTCAGGTCAGATTTTAACAAGGTATTTAGGTGCCTAATTTCCACCGACTTCAATGGGAACCTAGCAGATAGCTGCTATTAGAAATGTGCTCTTGAATGAGGATTCAGGTAACACAGCTCTGCCCTGTTTTGAATCCCTCTTTTCTATTCCCACAAGAAAAACACATTTTTACCAGTGCAGATGCGGCAGTTCCTTGGATTTCGGCTTTAATTTAAAATTCAGCATTTCCTTCAGGGTCATTTGAGTTTATTGAATAAACTGTTCAAGCATTTACAAAATCAACATGACTTGAGGGTGATCCAAAAGGTCCCCGAAGGGTAAAACCCCCACTCATTTACACATAGCTTGAAGTGTTTATTAAACACAGGTGATAGATCAAATGGCTCCATAAATACAGGCTTGATATAAAGTGGACAAAAATCTGCCTCCAGCCCTAACTGCAGTCAACAGAAACTGGGCCTATATACAAGGGACAAAGATCTGTACATCGTATTAAACATTTCTAGGAAGCATAGTTAAGACAGATGCAGGGTTTCTATGTTCTCCCTTCCCAATTGCTCCAGATCTCACTTTACTTTGCAAGTAAAATGATGCTATTCCAGCTGCTAGAATGACAATCTCTGCCTGAATGCAAAGAATTAACATGGGTCCGTTCCTGATTGTGCATTATCATCAGTAATCCAATCTGTTAGCTAAATTTTACCCCAGCTGCATTTACTTAATGCCATTGGAGACAATGACATTGTCCAGTTCTTAGCAAGGGGAGAATCTGGCCTTGCATCAATAATTTAACAATCTGGTGATACTGCGAACGGCAGAACAGAATCTAGAACACTTACTGAGCCACACAAAAAGGAGAAAAGTGTGTTTTTGTCAAGTCACCAGGCACAACCATTTGGTCTACTGCAGTGGTTGTCAATCTGCAGTCCATGAACCCCTTGGGGTCCAGTATCTAAGGGGTCTCTGAAAGATACCTCTGATCAACCAAAAGTGTCTGAATACCCACGCTTACAATTCAAAGGGGTTTGCACCTCCATTCAAAATTTGTGAGGGGTCCGCAAATGAAAAAAAGTTGAAAACCACTGGGTCTATTGCATAAGAAAGGATAATTTCTACACAGCTACTTTCAGATTAACGCCTCACTTTAAAATAGAAACCTGCAGCTTCGACACAGCCATTCAGGAATGCAGATAAAGAACCTCTTGTTCCCATGCACTTCACTGCTAACCACCAGCAGATTAATTTCAAGTGGAAAGAAAGGTACAATAATGATTTAAAACTAGTACGTCCAGTTAACCAAGCCAAAGAATACTGCATGTGCTTTTGATTTAATGTTAAATAGAGACTCAAACATCACTCAGAAATTTGTTTTGCTTAAATCATTTGACAGCTGTCAAAGTCACTGGAAGGTTTTTTGTTTCTTGGTTTTGTTTTTAACCCTCTGAGCAATTCCACAACACGCCAGAAGCAACAGCGCACTGATTAATCACGTAGAAAAAATGCTCACTAATTTGTCTGGTGTCACAACCAGTTGTGTTGGAAGGAAAAAAAAGAAATCTGAATGTGAATACCTTTCATCCAGCCAACAGGGGGTGGAGAAAATGTGAAAATACAGGCTTGCTGAATGTCCAGCTTGGGTTTTCAAAGCAAGGTATACAAGTACTAGACCACTCTAGGCGCAGACAACCTGATTTTCAAGGGCCGCAGAACATCCACGGTTCGCACTGAAATCCTGAGCCTAACGATTCATTGTGAATTAGAATTAGACACCCATTTCAGAGCGCTCTCAAAAATGAGTGCACCTCACTTTTCACGAGTGTGAAAAGTCAGATAAACTTTTCACAGGTAAGCATATCTGGCAGTTTTGATTGTGCTCAGATTCCACCCACCCTGCCCCCCACAAGCAAACCCATATTTGAAAATTTAGCCCTAAAATTATGTATAAACATAGTTCATACAAGTTACCTATTTAAAATGCTAAAAAAAACCCAAACCCTTTCTAGAAACACAGGAAATGTTTACTGAGAGACCTCCATGCTTGCAGTTCAATTTATCCTGGTTGCCCAAAATGAAAAAATATATTTTTGCTCTCTGATACATACATTATCCTCATTTTCTTTTATGGCTCTTCACCTAATGCAATTAAATACTTAAGTCCAACTTGAACTTTAATGAAAGGGAAGCAGTTTAAAATTAAATTTAGTGGAAAACTCTTTAGCTAAGCAAATTAAATGATTCACTTCAAAACATTCCCATTTCAGATGAACCATTGTTTTCTTATTATGTAAAAGAGTCTGTAGGCTAGTTTAAAGTATTCAAGAGTCAATTATAGGAAATCTTCCTTATTTACAGAAAAGCACTTCTTTGGGATACGGAAAGTAAGGTTTGGGGATTTGACACCACAATCTGAGAGTAGCTTCCCATAAACATGTCCTCAAGTAGATCCTCTCCAAGCACTTAGCAGAAGAGCATGATGTTTGCAATTTGCCATACACTCTACACACATATTTTGGTCTCAGGGTACATATATATATATTTGTATTACACCCAACAAAAGAAATTGCATGTCTTTCGGGGCTACTCTCAAATAAACAGAGGCAGGAAGTATATATTTAATGATAAAGAGGTACAGATTAGCTAGTAGGATTTTCTGGGCAGATTTCACTTTAATCAATGCCCTTCAATTGACTGGATGTGAGCAGTGGTGACAATAATGTCTCTCCTATCCTCTGACGGCAACCCACTATAGTTTGTTTGCTTCTCAAGGACTGAAATGCTCTGGTTTAAACAGAAGTCAAGATCGGCTAGCTGGGAGAATTTAAAGGTCTGGCTCATACTCCAGGACAGACTAAATGATCTCAGGGTCCCTTCTAGCCTTAACCTCTGTAAAATCTATCTGAACATTACAAATCCCAGCCAGCAAGTGACATGTATTCCTCAGTTTTTCCACCACGTTTATTGTCATAACATCTGTGCATCTCAGATGCAAGTTACATATTTCTTAACTCTTTACATGCAGGACTGCTGGAAGGCACCAATCCAGATCAGGGCTCCTACTGGATTAAAATCACAGAAAAGTAGGGCTAGAAGGGGCAAGAGGCAGGATCATCCCTATCTAAACTATCACATACAAAATCTTTGTCTAACCTATTAGCGAAACTACATTCAACCCTGTTACACAACCAAAAGATGTAGCACCTCGACCTGCCACAGGTGATGGTGATGAAGCGAGTGTCGCCACACTCATGTCAGAGGCACAAGGGCGAGAAAGCCAGCAACAAGTTGAATGGTCAAGGTCAGTAAGACCTTGTGCAGACGAAGGAAAGCCATAAGGGTATTCATAGAGGATGTAGTTGGCCATCTGAGCTTGAGCACCACAGCTGCAACCAGTGTTGCTGGAGACGTGTAAAGAGTGCATGCTTGCCCTAAATGCTCCAAAACCTACTCTGAGACTCTTAAGAGCAGTCTAGGCCCTGCAGAGCAACTACCAGCCTGAGGGGCAGAAGCTGGTATTGAGGATGAAGTTCTCCAGCTGCAGTTCTTGGGCAGCACATGGCCTGCTCCAGTGATGGGAGGTCCATGCTGCGGGTGACATGCCATCCGTAGATTTGATGAGCATATTGGTCTAAGTGGAGAATGGGTTCCAAGACTTCAGGTGATGGTGGGTTTTCTGGCTTGCAACTACTAGGCTGGAGGTGCCAAGATTGGTCTGGACTTGGGCTTTGAGGCCTAGGGCCAGGGTGGCAGCTTGTCTATGGATTCATTAATAGATTCATAGATTGTCAGGGGCTGGAAGGGACCTTGCAGGTCATCGGGTCCAGCCCCAACAGGGATGTCGAAGGGTAGAAGGCCCGAGAGGACTGGTAAACAGCCAACAGGAGTTGGCATAAGGCATCTAGTGATGGTTCTCAAGATACTGTTAAGGGTGGAGTCCACTAGCTTAGGGTGCATGCTCCCACCCCATGCTGGTGCACAGTACTCAGCAGGAGCATACACAAGTGCCAAAGCGGAGGCACGAAGCATTTGGAAACTTCCACCCCAGGTGGTGCCAGCAAGGCAATGGATGAGAGCTCCTCTGCTGTTAACCTTAACCTGGACCCCTTCAAGATGCCGGCGGTAGGTAAGGGTCTGGTCCTGGGTAGATTGTGGCAACCTTATCTTGGTCTACCCTGTCAATGCCTCTGTGAGGGAAGCTCATGCTGCACTTCCGTTGCTGCCGCAGGTAAAGCAGGGGGACAACAGTGGCCAGTATTAGGCACTGTATGAAAGTGTAGGTGGACACAGTATCTGCCAAGAAGAAACAAGCTGCATGTAGTGAGTGTGACAAGTCATAACAAAAAAAGGGGAAGAGACAGGTACCATATCGGACTGTTCTCCCCAGCTGCTGTACTGCATCTAAACAACGGTGGACCTAAATCAAACTCGGGACTAAGCACAGCCTCACATTTATTCTTTTAGAAGATCACCCCAAACAGGCTCTGATAGGCAGACAGCCACACACAAATCATTTGTTATACAAATGCACTCAACTGAGAAAGTGAGTGAAGAGCTGTTGCAAGTGCTTGGCTTCTATAGAAGACCAGGGTTCGTCTGATCTATGCAGCTGGTTCTGGGTCTTCTCACATTGCCTTTGGTTGGAAAATGTGATTTCTTTTGTCTGGAGAGACTGAAGGACTATCTGTTTAGACACCGTCTTTTCATTCCAGGTGCAAGTCAATGAGGAACCTCATAATATTTGGAGTACTGAATGGCCTGGGATCCAAATATTTTAAAGGTCATGCTTTTTAAATCTGAGCATGGCAACAAAAAGCCCTCAGGCATTCTACTGGCAGTGTTTGGAAACTAGGATTAAGGGAGATTTTTAGGACTGATGGGGATTCCTCTGTTTAAGCAGCCTCAAGATGTGCCCTAGGGATGTTGGTTAATGCCTCAAAATCTCTTCAGTTAAGACAAAAAATATTGTTTAATTTTATGATGAAAACAGTAAACTTGGATGCTTAATGTGATCTCCATTGACATCATAGCTCAAGTTGCTACATAAGGATCTGGCTATACAAGTAATTTCAGACCTGCTCTGCTTTTCTTGGCTTGATGGCTGTGCCAGTCATATACTGGTCTGAGACAAAGCAGCACCACCTGGGTATAAAGGATGAGGTACCCTAGGAAGCTGAACTTCTGTGATGCCACCACCTACATCAACCGTGTCTGCTGCCAGAGGGGTTACAACAGCAGTCAACACAAGGACGGGGAAGTCAGGATTTCTTGGGAAGTAAAGGACAGCTCTAGAATAGAGGTGACAGAACAGATCTTATTCAGGGTATGAATCCTTTAGCCCTGTCTTAAAGCACATCTAAGACAAGGACTGAATTACAATGCATTCACTACTGAAGTCATTAATGAAGAACTGATTCATGTCTCCTGTGCAGTGTTTTAAACCCTGTTTTAAGTATTCCCAGTGCTGGAGTGTCTACCAATTCCCACAGAAGACTACATTATTGCACTAACTGTAATTGTATAATAATAAAATTTGATAACTATTCTAAAACTAAAAATATTCCGTTACCTGATTCCAGGACTAGCTGAACTGGCAGCAAACCCCCAAAACAATAGTTCTTAATAGCAGACGGATTAGAAGATCTAAGAGGTCTGTCTTTACTTTTACATCTGCATGATCCTAGACACTCAAGATATTACGATATACTTTTATGAAGTGACATGGCTTTGGATTCGCAAGCAGTTATTTTATATAATAGCCCTTGGAAGAAACTGAAGTGCGAGAGAGAAAGAACAAATTAGTATTATTCCCTAAAAATGTTCATGGCATAAGATGTACTAACAGTTTATCCAAGGACATCACAAGATATGTCTGGATAGCCATCTCAGGATTGCAACACCGAATCAATGACAGGAAAGCAGCAGTGCATCAGACGTTCACTTACCCCTGATTAGAGGGGTGATGTGTGCTTTTGCCAATCCCAGAATATTTCTGGTTTGGGACAAATGCAGATACTACTCACCCAGGAACAAATGCAACATCTGTTCCTAGCCTCTGTTCCAAAATTTTATTTTCTTAGATGGATTTCTATGAATACCTATTGCTTTAACATAGGGGGGCAATTATTTCAGGCGGGGGGGGCCGCTTCCTGAGTTTTGGTAAGCCATCGAAGGCCACATGACAGGCAGCCAGGGGCAGATAAATATTAATTTTGTAAATTTTTTAGGGTCCCTGCGGGCCGGATAGAATGGTCTGGTGGGCCACATCCGGCCCACAGGCCACATTTTGCCCATGCATGGTCTAGCTGCTTTTAAGAATGGCAGTAACTGTTATTCCCTGGATTTTGACTGAAAAAGCACTACAGTATCACCTTTGTGTATTTCCACCAACAGACACTGCCCTTGGGAAGAGAAGTAGCCGGGGTACATTGGGCCAATGAGAGCACCTTAGCCCAGATCACCGTGCCTGGGGAAAGTGTTGGCGGTAAGGATGGTTTTGGGATCTCACTTTTCCTGCTTCAGCCAGGGTTGGAGTCAGACTCTTGGAGCAGGCTGTACATTGAAGGGAAGGGTGACTCTGTTCTTATCCCTCTCTGGTTTTGGCAATCTATTGTTTGCAGGAAGAGAGTAAGTGGGAGACCCCTAGAAGTGGGTGAGGGAAAAGTGCCTTTTGGAGTCAGCTTAGAGCAGCAGGAAAAGATGAGGCCCTTTGACGCCAAGCAGCACCTCAAGGAACCTCAGCTTCTCCGCTCTGTGATACTCTTCTGCTAGGTAGCCTTCATAGGAGGGCTCTGCTCAAACCTACCCTTTAGATCGGGGCGGGCAATTATTTTGAGCAGAGGGCCGCTTACCCTGTTTTGGCAGGCTGTTGAGGGCCGCATGGATAGCCCCACCCCCAGTCACCATCTTGGGACCAATGTCCCAGGGCCAGCACTGGTGGGCCCAAAGCGGGGCGCAGGCTGGCAGGGGTCCGTGGAGCTGGGCTGTGCTGCACCAGCAGGGAGAGGGGAGCTGGCCTGGCTCCACAGCCCCGGCCAGCTGGGACCCTGCACTCCTGCCACCCTGCTCTGGGCCCCGCCGGCACTGGCCCCAGGACACCGATGCGGGGCCTGTACTCCCACTGGCTCCCCGCCCGCTCACACCCAGTGCCCCCCAGCCCCATGGTACAGGTGGGGGGCAGTGCACAGCCCTGACCCCCTGCTCGCCAGTGGGGAAGAAGCTGTTGCTGAGTGTGGGGAAAAGTGGCCCCTCGCCTACCCCATGGCTGGCACTCCCTTCTGCAAGCGCTCGCAGCCCACGCGGGGCTGTCTGGAGCAGGCAGGCTGTGAGTGGCTGCAGCACTGGCCATGGGGCAGGCGAGGGGCCACTTTTCCCCGTGCTCAGCACCAGCTTGGCAGTGGGGCCAGGTTACAAGGTGGTGCTGAGTGCAAGGGGGTGGGTAGAGAAAGCACCCCCTCCCCACCCCATGCCCGGCGTCCCGCGCTGCAGCTGCTCACAGCCTGCCTGGGGCTGCCTGCTCTGGACAGCCCTGTGCGAGCTGCGAGCGCCTGCAGTGCAGGGTGCCGGGCATGGGGTGGGCGAGGGGCCACTTTTCTCTGCACAGGGAAGGAGCCCAGGGAAAAGCTGACCACAGGGGGAAAAGCGGCCCCTCCCCTGCCCGGTGCCCCAAGCTGCAAGCACTTGCAGCCTGCGTGGGGCGGTCTGGAGTGGGCACAGGCAGCCCCACACAGGCTGCAAGCAGCTGCAGCACAGGACACCGGGCATGGGTGGGGAGGGGCCGCTTCCCTCCCTACACTCCTTCCTTGCCTGGGGTCTCCCCCCACTTACCTGAGCTTCCCACGGGGCAGTCACATGCTCCTGGCCCAGAAACCCCAGCTGGGGCTTCCAGCTGTGGGGTGGAGCTGGGGGGCCCTGATGTTGCTGGAGCCTACCAGGCTTCCCTTGGGTCCTACTGCCCGTGGTTCATGTCATTTTTGACAGGAGCCAAGGGCAGAGAAATAATAATTTTTCAAATTGTTTTTAGGGGCCCCGTGAGCCAGACAGAATGGCATCATGGGCTGGATGCAGCCCGTGGGCTGTATTTTGCCCATCCCTGCTTTAGCAGCTCAAATAGTTCAAGTCTCCCTTCTTACTTTATAAATGAAGTAAGTTCCTCTGCAGATGAACATCAATATGGATTTAAAGAAAATAATAAAAGCATTTGTGGAAATCATCAAAAAGCAGATCAGTATTCCATAATGTTTCAGCCAGGGCTTTTTAAAATAATAGTGGTACTTTGAGATCGTGCATTGCAATTACTAAGCTATTGTACATGTAAGGAGAAAATGCTGAATAGGCTTACAGTGGCCTTTTCACTTGTCATTTAGCTACAGAAATAAGGCAGCCTCTGTGCAAAAGGAGCTGATGGACAGTCCACTTCCCTCCTAATATGAAAGTGTGCACCTTCATTGGCAGGTTGAGCAAAGTATACAAGTCATGAGTTGGAACGAAGAATGGATTGCCTTCTTTCATCTGATAAAATTGTAGGTGAGCTATGTTAGAATTTCCAAAGGATATTAAACAAAACAGCATTTGGCTACATAAATAAAGAATGAACAAAGGGGAAGAAGGAGGATGTTATGCAGTAAAAATCAGGGCAGGTAGGCACAGACAAAACACTCCATGAATACTTCACAGTTTTCAAAAAGGGAGGGGGATGATGAGCACAGTGGCAAAGGCAGGATGTCTAGTGGGAGTTAGAGTATAGAAGTGGAAATAACCACATCGCAGGTGGGAACGTTCAGTCGAGAGTCCTAGATGATCTCCATCCTAGATTTCTGAACAAGCTGGCACATGAATATGCAACTCTGGTTGCAATGCTTTGAAATGAATCTGTCAAGTTGGGGATTGTACCCTATAACTAGGCACTGGCAAGCTGGTGCTAGACCAGTTTATGAAAGAACGGCATGATCCCTGTAACAGTAGGGGACCTGACTCGATGACCCAGAAGTCCCTTCCAGGCCCACATTCCTGAAGGAGAACTGGCAGTGCCCACATCCTGTGTTTGGCCAGAGGGCTTGGTTTCCCAACGCTGTCAATCAGTGCTTTTGACAGGCAGTAGAAAAGTGGCACACTCTACTTTATTGCTCTCCTAAAAAGGAGTCAGCGCAGCACAGTTTCATAGATGTTAGGGTCAGAAGGGACCTCAGTAGGTCATTGAGTCCGACCCCCTGCCCTGGGTAGGAAAGAGCGCTGGGGCCAGATGACCCCAGCCAGGTGCTTGTCCAGCCTCCCCTTGAAGACCCCCAGGGCACCACCTCCCCTGAAGCCCGTTCCAGATTCTGGCAACCCTTGCTGTGAAGAAGTTGTTTCTAATGTCCAACCTAAATCTGCTCTCCGTCAATGTGTGGCCGTTGTTCCTGGTTACTCCAGGGGGTGCCCTAGTAAATGGAGCATCTCCTATTCCCTGCCGCCCGCCCCTGATGAATTTATAGGCAGCCACAAGATCCCCTCTCGGCCTTCTCTTGCGGAGGCTGAAGAGATCCAGGTCCCTCAGTCTCTCCTCGCGGGGCCTTGCCTGCAGGCCTCTGACCATACGCGTGACCTCCTTTGAACCCTCTCACAATTCTCCGCATCCCTCTTGAAGCACGGCGCCCAAAACTGGACACAGTAGTCCAACTGCGGCCTGACCAGTGCTGCGTAGAGGGGGAGCATCACCTCCCTGGACCTGTTCGTCATGCACCTGCTAGTGCACGACAGAGTGAGGTCAGCCTCGTTGATCTCTTCGTCACGTTGACGACTCGTGTTCATCTTGGAGTCAACAGTGACTCCGACATCCCTTTCCGCCGCTGTGTTGCTGAGAAGGTCACCCCCCCCCCACCCCCGCCTGGAAGTGTGCTGGGGGCTCTTTTTGCCCAGGTGCAGCACTTCGCACTTCTCTTTGTTGAACTGCATCCTGTTTTGTTCTGCTCATTTTTCCAACCTGTCCAGCTCCGCCTGGATCCGTTCCCTACCCTCTGGTGTGTTCACTTTGCCCCCATAATTTGGTATCATCTGTGAACTTGGACAGGGTGCTCTCCACGCCCTCGTCCAAGTCACCGATGAAGACACTGAACAGCACCGGTGCAAGGACCGAGCCGGGGACCCCACTGCCCACATCGGTCCAGGCCAATATCGACCCGTGCACCACCACTCTCTGGGTGCGACCGCTAAGCCAATTTGCCACCACCTGGCCCCGTAATCATCTGCATCACCGCCTCCCAATTTATTTACAAGAACAGAATGAGATACCGTATCGAAGGCCTTCTTAAAGTCTAGATAGACGACATCTACCGCGACTCCTGCGTCTAAGCATTTTGTGACCTGGTCATAAGACGAAACAAGGTTAGTCAGGCAGGATCTACCTGCAGTGAACCTGTGCTGATTTCCTTTTTTCCTTTCAGCATTACTTCCCCTGCTGAGCTCCCACAAATGTGATCCTTAATGATTTTTTCCAGAGTTTTCCCAAGGATAGAGGTGAGACTAACTGACCTATAGTTTCCCGGTTCCTCCCTCCTCCCGTTCTTGAAAATGGGGACCACGCTGGCTCTTTTCCAGTCCTCTGGCACCTGCCTGGAGCGCCATGAGTGCTCAGACAGCCATGCCGGCGGATCTGCTGTGACACCGGCCAGTTCCTGCAGCACCCTTGGATGACGCTCATCCGGGCCCGCTGATTTGAACACATCCAGCCCCTCGAGTGCCCCTTCACTAAGTCTGTGCTAACAGTCAGTGGGCTGGTGTCCCTGCTGTGTCTATGTACGGCCCAATTGGGAGATTTGTCTTGGTCTGTGTCTAGAAATTCAGATGCGACAAACTCATGGAAGAGCTCAGTTTTGTCCCCCCTCTCTGTCACCAATTGCCCTAGTTTGTCCTGTACCACCCTGTGCCTATAATTTGCTCCCTATATACCTGAAAAAGGACTTTTAGCATGCCTAATCTCTGGCTGCCGGGTGAATCTAGCCAGGCTGCTGGATCGATCTGGCCCCATGACAGATCTGCGTTCTGAAAAACGAAATTTTTCACTGAAAAAATATCTCTCTTGCCGAGACAGTTATGAAGACAACCTGCCAAACGTGAGTCACTAGGGCTCTCTTTCAGCCCAAGGCAACACCTCTGCAGAGTGTGAGCTACGTGCATGCTTAATTTTGCAGGGATTTGCAACTCATTTCCCATCATTTCAAGGCCGCATTCTGAAGCAAAACAGGTATAAAATGGTAGGTCTAATCTGTGCACAAAATTACCATAATTGGGATGGCAAATGGCAGAGAAAAAGGCAGACACATCAACGGTTTGGCAAATGCTCAGCATAATTCTCTGCCACCCTTAATTCTCTCCTCTCGACAGTAATCAACAATTTAATGTTATCTATTGTCAAATCACCTCAGAGTTGCAGTGCCAAAAACATGAGACACACGCTGAGCCCAATTTCTAAGTCAGCTCCACCCATTAAATGCCAGCCACAGCTGCTAAGCATCTGTGGGAAGCAGGTCAAACCTCCCAGAAGGTTCAACACCCTTAAGAGTCTAGCATTCAAATCCAACACCCCGCTGGAAAATAACTGGAATTCATTTCTACTTAAATGTCACAATTTTACCCTGATTTAGTCCCTGTGTAAAGTTCCTGCTGACATCAGTGTGTGTCCAGACGAGCGCGGCCGCATGGTACGCAGCACTGCAGACACCCCCGCAGTGCCACGTACTTGGATACCTAGGGTCAAAAAACCCACATAAAAAAAAAAAAAAAAAAAGGTGGAGCAGTGCACGTAGCAGCAGCATGTGCCACTCAAAACCGGAGCTGGGCTGGTCGGAGCCACGCTCTGGCCGCTGGCCAGGCTCTGGGCAGCAGGATTGCTGCTGCTGCAGCACCAGGAGACCCCCAGGATGCCAGGTAAGGCGGCCAGGGGCAGCCCAGTGCTGGCCCCAGCCTCCCCTACCCTACCTGAGGTAACCTGGCATGTGCCAGAGGGCATGTGGCACAGGCGTTTCCCAGGGACAACCAGCGGCGGCACAAGGTGTGCTGCTGCTAGTTGTCCCCAGGGGACCAAATGTCCACAGCCATGTGGATGTGGCCCAGAAGTTTTTCTGAGTATGAACAGGTCAAGCTTTTGATGCATTCTGTAAATACTAGTTTTAGCAATGCTGTTGTGGGATACTGAGCATTTTACGCCAGGTTTGTTTAACAGGTAAAATGATTTGGAGCCATGAAGCAGCCTTCCTGTACTCCCAAGATTTCCAAGCAAAAACAAGAATGGATAGATCCTTTCCCGCAAACATTTAATAGAAGCAGGATGTTAGCTGTCGTGGTTCCCCTGATTTAGCTTTGGCAGGTTCGTGTTAGGTCTGTGTTGTGTCAGGGTTGACAGTAGTTTTATGCAGAGTTTAGATTATGGATTATATAGGATGGTTTGGATAGGGATGATCCTGCCTCACTAGAGATCCCTTCCAGCCCTTCTCTATGATTCTGTGAAACATGTAATGCCCTGAAGTACATAATCTACGAAAAGCAGATCCA
Organism: Crocodylus siamensis; assembly: GCF_052110815.1. NCBI lineage: Eukaryota > Metazoa > Chordata > Crocodylia > Crocodylidae > Crocodylus > Crocodylus siamensis. The sequence goes on along the minus strand of NC_143398.1, from coordinate 238,787,415 downwards.
GAGCATCGGTTTCTGCATATTAAATATATGCAAAAGGAAGACTGCTTTTTAATTCTATTAAAAACAAAACAAAACAACCCCCCCCCCCCATAATTCAGGCTGATTACAGTGCTTCACCAACCGGAAAAAACAATTTTACATTTAAGACCCTTTTATACTATGATATGTTATCCCAGCTAACCTATATGGGATTAATTGTTTCTTTAAATGCCACTGCCATGAAGAATAACGTGGGTCACAGGTACTAGGCCACAGTCCACTCTCTGACATACTAATACCACTGTACTGGTGCAACTGGGAAGAGGTTCTCTCAAGGTATGCTAGCTTCCTAAAGAGCCATTTATAAAGACTAGAGCAATTAGCTCAGAGATTTCCTCTCCGTTTATACACCAGAGTGATAGTGTGCAATATAAGAACACAGAAAAATTAAGCTAAACTAGGCTGCCTAGTATTTTCCTACTATTACATTTAATCATATTACAAAAAGAGTTAAATGTTCTGAAATAAAACAGAGGGTCATGTTCCCCTTTCAGCTACCTCAGCCTAGCTCCACTCATGTCAGTGTGACTTCTTACAGGGTTTGATTAATGGATGATTGCTAGAGAAGACAGTAATGATGTATTTGACTCTAACAAGAGCTTTTACCAACAGAACAAATCCCCGTGCCTTCAATGAGGGTGCACTGGTGTGAGAGGAGAATTTGCCAAACTCCTTTTACACCTCTTTAAAATGAGTTATTGAAATAAAACCACTTGTGAGAATAATATGAGCATGAATGTATTCCTTTGAGCCCTCCACCTTCTCTCAGGGAAATTAAAATTATGGGAGAGTCTGCCATTTTAATGGCACTTTGGAAACAAGGTGTGTTGGGAATTGGCTGCGTTTTCTTGTGCAATATGCAGACAGCTGTTTGAGTAACCCTATCCGAGAAACAAGGTATTTTGTTTTATGGCTGAACTGCTACACAGCTGTGCAAGTGCTGTTTTACTGGGATATGAAATCCAAATCAAATATTTGGAAGTACACCTTGCTCTTGGATACATGGAAAAACCCAAATGCAAGCAGGAGAAGTCAAATGAGTATAACTAAGGGCAAAACATGTTGCTTTTTACCTTGTTATTCCCACCCACCCCAACACACATACTTTTTTTTTTTTTTTTTTTTTAAGTTTGCTACTCTAAACTTTTAGTAAACTCTTCTAAGTGGTCATGAAATCATATTGGGCTTTGTTTCAGTTATGTAGTAACACACTATTATTTCCAGAAGTAAACATAAAACTTGCACATAGCTAAATCAAAATTAAAATGAGATACCCTCATTTTTGTACAACCAATTTGTTCCCCATTCGCCTACAAAACCTAAATATCTACATATCTTATTTAGTTACATCTATAAAGGTGCATATCTATAAAGGTGCATCTCTACCCTGCCTTCTGAGTGATTTCAGACTAACATAGCTACCTCTCAAAACCCAAATAACCATAGCAGGACGTGATAGCACTGAGTCAACAGAACAGTAACTGTATTGAAGTAAACCTCTAAAGTCTGCCTCTCCAGGGCAATTCTGGCAAGATGCTGCATGTCTTCTGAGAAAACCCAACAGGCCAAGTTGGATATTAGGGGTGCTGCACACTTTCAGGACTTGCTCATCCCTTCCCTTTTGTAGAACGAGGCCTAGGACATCTTTAGAAGTTGAAGTTCTTGTTATGGAGCTATGGATCTGGGGTCTGCTTGCTATGAGCCCCATATGCAGGGTTGAAATCTGGAGCATGCAAGTCTTCCCACTCAGTTTGCTCAACTTTAACATCTCACCCACCCACGGATGTGCAAAAAAAAAAAAAAAGTGTGAAGTCTTGGTTTAAAAGCCACCCAAGTCATCACATGCCTGCTTCCCAGCTGAGCTCTGACAAAACCCAGGCTTTATATAGCTTTTGCACAATCCTGAGCTGAGCCAAATTAAATGCTTACATCGGCTGAACTGTGAATTTGTTATGGATGCACACACACGCTCACATCCACATGGCTTTCACTCCCAAACTTCTTAATGTGAAACTGTTTATCTAATGGAAGCAACAAAGGGGAACTGCTTGGACTTCAGAGACAGTGGGCAATCAGTCTGGCTTAGTCTTGCCTACAAGGGCTTAAAGGGACCCATCTCTAACTCAAGCACGACTTCTCCTGCTGCCAGTGAGAGGCAGTTTTACTTCAGGCAGTGTAAGAGAAACATAAGCACATGGCAGTCTTGGGAGTTGATGCCACCACTTCCACAGATGGCACAATGCACTTCATGCTGTTGGTTTCTAGAGGCTGAACAGACTTCTGCTTTGTCAAGTCCTAGCTCTCCAAGAGCCCTTAGGCTCTATCATATGATCTATTCAGGTGCAAACCCTGGTAGTCATACCATTGCCTCCCAAAATAATATTTGCCTTTTCCATTTATATTCCTTGACAATCTCCAATTCCCTTTTCTATATTCTAGACCAGGGGTTTTCAACCTGCTGGTCAGATCCAGCCCATAGGAGCTATGTCATTCTGCACATGGGGTTCCCCATGGGTCTGGAAATTTGGCAGCAGGGAAGCAGTGGTTTCTTCCCTACCAAAAGCCCCACAGGGCTGGATCTGCTCCAGCCAGGTCAGCCTTGCATGGAGAACTCAGGTCCCAGGCAGGCTGTTTCTGGGATCAGACTCCTGCTGCACCTGCCCTGCATGCCGGATCAGGCCCAAAAACTAGATCCAGCCTGCAGACTGACCTGGAGCTGGTCATCCAGCCCACAGGGCAAAAGGGTTGGGCGCGTCAGTTCTTGACTTTTCCTACTAGCTGCCTTCAATTAAGAATTAAACCTGAGAAACAAACATTGAGACATATGAGGCTGTGTAACACTGAACAGCAGGGATTGTATTCCGTTGCGTATATCCCAAACAACGGAAAAAGAAAGCATGTCCACAAAGCAACACTGATTCACCGCTGGATCTGCTTCTCTCGTTTAAGAAAGACAAAGTTGCTGAGAGTGCAACAAAAATAGAAAGCATCTGAAAGCAGCACTGCTGGTGTGCTCCAGCTCATTTGGTCTTCCACACAGTCACAATGCTGATCGTGTCCAGATGTCTTCCAATTCATTTGCTTTGGCTTATTAGCAGGAATGAGACAACCCTACACTGCACTGACAGTGGCATCGCAGGCACTACCACAGATCCATTAAGGGAAAAGAGGCAGAACGAGGTTTACTATAGTGTGTATGAATGGAGAAAGAGAAGCAGAGTCTGACTTATTTTTTGGCCTGCTGCCTTTTTTAGGGGCAAGCAAGTACTTCTCATGGCATCTGTTTCCCAGACTTTCCTTGATTTGCTGCTATGCTAATCTCCAATAGCTAAAAATGTCTTCCTATTATATAACTTAAATTTCCCCTGTTGCATTCTGCCCCTACAGAAGGGGAACGATTTATTACCGGCCCCTTCTAACCTTTTCCTCACGTCAAGTTTGCTCGACCTCTATTCATTGTTGTGGCTCTTCACTGGGTTCTTTCAAATTTGTTCTTATCTATATTGAACCACAGTGGCCAAAACTGAATGCTGTGCTCTAGGGGAGGCCTTGCCAATGCCAGAGAGCATGGAAGAATCACTTCCTATGGGGCTTGCGTACAAAACTGCTGCTAATACATCCTGGTATGTATTACTGATTGATTTTTTTTGGTTTTACAACAGTATTACACTGTTTACTCATTCAGCTGGTGATCTGCTATATCCCCAGGTCTTCTTGTGCCATATTGCAGTCTCGTTATGTATCTTTTCTGAACCAGAGACCTTTGGATCTTCAGTTTAACATGTTCCCGGCTTAATTATTTTACCTCCTCCTTCATAGGCACCAAGAACATGGATGTAGAACATAAAATGGGATAGAGTGTGACATGCTTTTATCTGAGAAACATTGCATCAAATGAGTCTATGAGAGAATAATCAACTTCTCGGATATAAGCAATGCAACAGACCTAAGCTACCTAGAGTTAAGCAAAGTTTCTGATAATGTGCCACAAGGAAAATTGGTTAAGATGGAGAAAATGGGGATTAATACTGTAACTACAAGATGGCAAAGAAAGACCACAGTGGGTTATACTAAAAGGGAAATTAGATTCAAGAGAAATTACAGATGGAATTTCTCAGGTATCTGCAAACACATCCTGTTTAATCTGTGAATTTGGGGTAAGAATTACACGTGTACTTAGGACATTTGCAGATGACACAAAGTTGTCAATATGGAGGTGGATCAGATCAACATGTAGGAAGAATCATACAACTTTGGAGCACGGAGTAATACAAATGGTATGAATTTTAACAGCATGAAGTTCAGTCATGCACAAAGGGACTAGCAAAAAGAAACTGCTATAAACAGTAGGTTGGAGACAACAGAGAGACTTGGGTGCAACTGGTTAATTATAGGATGATCTTAAGCTATCAGTGGGCACATCTACACATTCATTAATGTCCAATAGTTACTGTGTGTTTAGTTTAGTACTTGCTTAATGGAGCACTAACTAAACGTGCACTAACTTGCACCACCGCACAGTACTGCCAGTGCATGGTTCTTTTGTGACTGTGCACTAGTCTAACACTGCACGGTGGTGTATTAGCACAGTTTTTGACCAGTATGCAGTGTTATTAGGTTACTGTGCATTAAGCGTCTTGTGCAGACATGCCCAGTGTGATGACAGTAAAAGCTAATGCAGCTCAAGGGTGGTATAAGCAAGGTAGTTTTAGATGATGCAGACCCATTAGTACCACTGCATAAAGCACAGGTGCCCCACTTAGAAAGGTCTGTTCAGTTTTGATCATCTGCTTTCAAAGAAACTGAATTCAAACTGGAACAGCTGCAGATAAGGGCCACTAGAATGAATAAGGAGTGGACATCAAGGAAAAAGAAGAGGTATTTAGGTTAAATGACAATATTGCTACAAAAATAAATAGGTAAAAACTGTTTACAAGTAAATTTAAACTGGAAATTAGAAGGGGTTTTTTACTATTAGAGGAATAAAGTTTGGGAACAATGTGGAAGAAAAGAATCTGAACTGCTTTCAAGATGGGGCATAAGTTTACAGAAGAGTTAGTACAACTGATGGGGGCACTCTTGGAGTAATTATCAGTGTGAGATATACTATAAAGAATACTGATCACCATATGGATTGCTTGCATTTCTGGGAGATGTTAGGTAATTGCATGCTTTAAGGTTTCTGCTAATAACCTCTAAGAGTGAGGAAGATTTCTTTTTGCCCCTCTCCTTTAAAACATAGTTTGGCTTCTGGGTGTTTTTTTTTTTCTTTTTTCTTCTTTTACTGCTCTTTTTTTAAGCACTGGACATTGACCCTGGCTAGAGATGAACCGTTAGGAGTACCAGCACACCATAGCATATGGTACCAAGAAACCCCTCAGGTGCCTGGCTACTGGGCCTTGCCTGGATACCTATGGTAAAAACCAGTAATCAGATTTGGGGTTGGGAAGGAATTGCCTCCGAGTCAGCTCAGCAGTAACTAGTGTCCACTTCTTAGGATCACCTCAGCATATTTTACCTAATAAACTGCCGGCTTTTGGACTGGAAAAGGTACTGATGGTGTCTTTGTCTTCTGCGTTCTTGCTGGGGCACAGTGTAAAGTTTAGTTTTTTTTTAAACCAGGTGCTTTGTGGATTGGTGTGCGATACAAGCCAGAGTGGATACTCTTATGGCTCCTTCTGAAGAAATACTTTATTACATGGTTGCTTGCGAGCACAGCAAACTGGACTCTGCGTATACATATATATAGCATACACATAATAAACATAAACATATATTTTGCAGCCATTATATTATAATGCACACATTACTGGACTGGCCACATTGCATGTACAAACCAAAAAAAAAAAAAAAAAAAGTAGTAACTGAAGAAGTTGCAGAAAAAAAACTGGCAATGGACAGGGAAAATTCTGCCTGTGATTGAAACAATAAAATACCTGCTTTGGAGACATTCAAATGCAATTCCCTATGGAGCAACTCAAGTTACAGTTTTGACTATAGCATCTGATAAAAAAATGTTACCAGGAAAATATTATGTAAAAGCAATAGTGAAGGAAACAAAAACATACAGAGAATAACACTGCACAAATAAATGAGTCAGATTCAAACCGGTGTTGAGGAGTGAGTCTGACATGCAGCTGCAGATGGTGGCAACCTCTGAAATTAACCTTTTCCATCAGTGTAACCAAGAAGTATTGTTACTATAGGCAACAAAAATGAGTACCCAGGGAAGCATTTCAGAGCTGCAGACTTTCTAGAAGGTATCTACTAATGCAAGGACAGGTAGGAAGCTGTGAAAAGGAATAAGAAATTCACACCATCTTCTCTCATTCCCAGAAATCTCCTCCACCCACAAGCAACAGGCAGTGAAGTTTTTCAATCCCAGCTTGATATTTCAATAAATAATTATGTTTTTCCATCTGAACACCGAGCTAGACATGGCAAACTGTAATTAACAACATGAAGCATAATAGCACTTGGCATGCTCACTCCTTGTTTCTGAACAGGCTGCAAGAACCCTTTAAAAGCCAATCCAGAAAAAATTGCATAATAATTACACACTAGCTTGATTAAGATCCTCTAATAATGTCATGCCTATTGTGTCCCCACTATTGAAAAGCCAACATAATAAGATGCTCAGTTCATATGCCTACTTTGTGGAATTGCATCTGAACAGTTTGCGAAAGGAGTATTCCCTGTACAAAACAATATTATGACGTCAATATGAACAAATTAAGCTTGCATACTCTGAAGTGAAATGTAAAGACAGGCTGAACAGCACTGTGATACATTTAAGATGCCTTTTCAGTATAAGACCCTGTTTTCAGTTGCTTAGTATCATGCCAAACACTCTTGGTTTCAAAACTTTTTTCACTTGCAACTAGAATATTTCAGGCAAAGGACTCAGCTATTTCTGGGAGCAAAAATAAGGAAGAACACAATACAACAGGCCTACAATGAGGAAATCTGGTGAGCCTCTCAACAGGTCTAGTGTCCTCTTGCTCTGGACCAGGGACTTGAAGTATGGTAAGAAATGGCCAGGTGCCACTTGCTCTCCTGGTGAAAACCTGCCTAACTCAAGTGGAGTTATAAAGCTCTGAAAAATTGCCGTCTGCACTTGGCTCAGTAGAAACTTAGACCCAAGCCACTAAAACCCTGCAGATCTGTTGGCCACCAAGCATGATCAAGCTGCTGCCAACTTCTCCATGTGACAAGGCTGGGCCCACTCAATTCCACAGAGCAACAGAGTAGGCTTCTCCTATCTAGAGCTCAAGCATGCTTTTCCTGTAAAGTCTAGGCCAGACACACTTACTTAGGGCATTTCTTTATTTTGGGGTGTTTGATGCATTGTCAGTGATGGTTTTTTAATATAGTTTTTTTACATGCAATTCCAGTACAGCATGATGAATCACTGTAGAAACAGAGGCCCTCAATCATACTCAGTCATGCTATGGAGGAAACATTAATTCTCCAATAATTCAGCATGCACCGCAGTTTCAAAAATGAGTTCTGAGTTGGCAATGCAGCCACATACTGCATATACAAAGTGGTTAACTGTATATAATTTGCAGTTCCCAAATGATTGGGGCATTACCCATAATCTGAGAGACGTACGCATGCTTAACTGAAGCACAATTTTAATTTTGCCCTAAATTAACAAGATAGGTAGAATACTTAAAAGAAATTCATTTCTTTTAAAAAGCTTCATTAAAGAGTAATTAACTAATGCTCACAAAGCAATTTGATGTTGTAAATTACTATGATAATGCTAAGTATTATTATTATGAATTGCCTATTAAAATAAAATATTCTCTTTCCCCCTCATCATCTTTCTTTCAGGAACCCAGGGAAATAAAGATCACATCTCTACCCTCGCCTGAAATAAGTCATAAGGACTGCTCTCAAACGACCTACAAGCAGCATTGTTCTGTTGAGAAGTTGAGTTAGCAACCAACTAGATACTGAGTTTCAATTAGAAGAAAGGAAGGGAAGAAAATAGAGGACAGCACGTTACCATAGGTCAAGTATTTTGTATGCTTTGGAGTGTATCCCTAAGAGGTAGGTAGACACATAGCAATCTTAATGATACCAGGGACATACCTCCCACATTTCCTTGGGAGAGTTAAAAGTCTTAAGGGCTCCATTTAGCAGGGACTCTGGAGACCAATGAGCTTGAAGGCATAACTTTCCTTCCTGGAGGTGTACAGAACTGACCCATAGCAACGAAACTGAGAAAAAAAATCGGCAGGTATTAAACCAGGGATCGGCAAACCCCCAGCACACGTGCCAGCGCATGGCATGGAAGGCCACTTTCCTCGGCACACCACAGCCGACCCAGACACTGGACTGCTTCTTCCAGCATATGCCCAGAATCTGGGTTGGCTGCAGCCGGGAGGCTACAAAGAGCTGCATGGGGCTCCGCAACCCTGGCACCAGTTTTGTGACTGCAGCAGCTATGCGTGCACCTCTGGGCACATGGCTGGGAAGGGGCCTGGGGCAGCACAACCCTGGCTCTTCCCCTACCATCTGCCCAGAAGCATGTGTGCAGCTGCCACCGCCATGGAGCCAGTGCTAGGGCTGCAGAGCTGGGCACAGCTGCTTGCAGCTGTCTGCTACAGCTGCCCAGAGCCTGGGACAGGCAGCCAGGAGGCCGCCAGGAGGTTGCAAATGGCTGCGCTGGCCTCCGGAGCCCCAGCACCAGCTCCAGGGTGGCGCAGGTGCACACATGGCTCACAGCACACAGCAGGGAAGAGGCTGGGGCAGCGCAACCCTGGCTCCTCCGCCGCCCACCCAGCAGCGCATGCACAGCTGCCACGGAGCCAGTGCTGGGGCTGCAGAACCTGCCACAGCTGTTTGCAGCCTTCCAGCCACCTGCCACAGCTGCCTAGAGCCTGGGCCAGCTATGCAAAGTAGCCAGGAGGCTACTTTCCGTGGCGGCGGGTACACATGTAGCTTGTAGCACATGGCATGGAAGGGGCTAGGGCAGCGCAACCTTGACCTGTCCCTTGCCATCCATCCAGAGGTATGCATGCAGCACCTGCAGCCCTGCACGTCCCCCATCTCTGGTATGCCAAGTCGAAGTGTGGGTGGAGGTTGGGGTGATTTTGGCACTGGCCAAAAATGTTGCCAACCCCTGTATTAAACTACGTAAGAGACTGGCGGGGGGGGGGGGGGGGTGGAAACTGCCCTTTTCTACATTTTCAGTACTTAATTTCTAGATGTAGTCAGTAGAACGCATACCCATCTTGCCCAACCTGTTGAAGTTTCACATGTGTTCCTGATACAGAGCTGGGCGCTTTTAATCAGCGATTTGCAATAATTAAAAGTGCCTGGTGCTGAATCGGGTGCAGGTGTATAAGCGGCCAGCATATTTCAGTGCTGAGAAAACAGTGGTGGTGCACTTTGAACTAAAGCACACTGAATGTGTTTTAGTTCCAAGCACAGTGCCCGCCATTTTCTCAGCTCTAACACATGCTGTGCCACTTGTACAACTGTACCCAATGCGGCGCCAGGCACATCAATTATGTCCTCCAGCAGACTCAGTTAATCATTTAATTGAGTCTGTTCCTACACGCTGGATTGCCGGCAAGTCAGGGCGGACTCGCTGCATGTGTGTAAGTGCCCTAGGGCCTGATCCCACACATTCTTGTGCCCACAGGTACCAATTACTACTGTGCAAGGTCCTTTTATTTTAGAAGTAAAATTCACCACGCCCAAAAGAAAGTGTGCATAGGACAGGCCCGTAGATCATAAACTCCCTGGGGCTGCACAGACCATTTACTACTATTCAGCAAGGCACCATACTTTCCCACGTTACTATACACATAACAGTAACATTACATATTCCATAAAGCAAAACATCTTTACCATTCTCTTCATCTCCTTGGAAACTTGATGAGTACCGAGATGGTTGTAAAACGGGCGATCTACTCCCCAGTGTGGTGGGTTGTGGCTGATGGAATTGGCGCGCTGTCGGTTCATCTTGGCAATCGTCGCTTTCTCATCTTTCTACAACAAAGACAAGAGAATTGCAGAATATATCTGAATCATTAACATGGCAGTCATTCTTCACACCCTTCCATTTCTGGTCATTTATGACTTGTGTTAGCTCATCCATTGTTCACTTTAATGGATGGTTACTATTAGCACCATGCATCTAATCGTTCATTTACTTAACTTTTTATTTCCTGCCCTTGCAAGTATACAGGGACAATTTTGCAAAGGTGGCTTATAAGTAGGGGTCACTTCAAGGAGATGGGTGGCCAATTTTGCAGGGAACAAGACTGGGGGTGGGCAGGGCAGTGCTGCTCTCAGCAGGAGGCACAGAGGCTGCAGGCAGGCTCCATGCCTCCTGCTGTGAGCAGCCCCACCCCATCGCACCCCCTCCTCCTCTCTGCCCCTTCCCTCCTGTGCTCCAAAACTCTCTGCTGGCCACTACGTTTTTAATTTTTTTCCCTTTTTGCTGTGAACCAGCCAAAATTGCAGAGCCTGCCATTTTTTACAGAGCCTGTACAAATTCACGGCTTCTGCAAAAATCGCACAATTGTGAATTCGGTAGGTCCCTACTAATAAATCTTTTCACCCCCTGATTTGATGGCAACAAAATACTGAGTCACCTTAAAGAGCATGCAGAACAGAAGTTCCCAAACTGTGGGTTGCGACCCCAGATGGGCTCACAACATTAGTGGATGGGGTTGCGATAAATGTGCCCCCTGAGATTTCTGCACACACAACAGGGTGCAGGGCCGCAGCCAGGCTGGACCACCTCTGGCCAGAAGCCATCTCTGTGGCCCAGCGGGTGGGACCCATTGTAGGAGGGAGTGCTGCACCACCATGGCCACCAAAGTGAGGCATGGCAGCTGTGGCGGTGCTGAGTTGTACCCAGAGTTGTACCCAACTGCTGCCAGATAAGCAGGGGGCATCTCAGCTTGGCAGCCACGGTGGTACAGTGCTCCCTTCCTCCCACACCGGGGCCTGCCCACTGGGTCAAGGAGCTCCCCAGGAAGAGGGCAGCAGGATGGGAAGCCCCAGGCCTGCAGCAGGCAGCCCGCATCCTCTCCCGCCCATGGGCTCTGCTTTGGAAGCGCTGCCCGTGGGCGAGGGAGGAAGCCAGGCTCTGGGTGCAGCAGCCTCAGCCTTCTGTGGGTGGCAACTGGGGCTTGGGCGCTGCTGGGATGGGCAGGGGGCTGCGGGTTGGGAGTGAGGGGCCATGCTGAGGAAGGGTCATGCTGAGGAAGTCTGGGAAGCACTGACATAGAAACTGGGTAGGTATCTCAGGGGGGCATTTTGTCTAAAACATGTTCCAACTATATAGTTGGCCCAATGAAGAAGTTATTACCAAACAAGCTTGAAGTTAGACGCCGAGCTGTAGTTTTAGGTTGAGAGGCTCTGCTGGGAATGTCTTGCAACATGAAGCAGTGCATTTACTCTTGAAAGGACAAACAGAGGAGTAGTAGAACAGAAACCAGGTTTTAATTCTGGTTGTGACACTGCTTTCCTCTGAAGTTTTGAGCAGATCACTTCCTCCATTTCAGTTTCCCAAGGGTTGTTTCCCACAGGAGACATAAGGAATACTTAAAGCTTGCCAAGTACTTCACTGTACATGGGTGGATTTAGTGTTTTGAAAGGAGGGGGTGCAGATGGTGAGGTGTACACCATTACATACAAAACCCCCCACACATTTAAACTATAAAAATAATTTAAAATAAACCGGAAGCTTTACCGATGTGCTAGGGCCTAGGGCTATATTCTTCAGTTTAAGGAGTAAAAATAAATACAACATCAATGGAATGAGTTAAAAAACAAATCTGGAAGACTGTGGAACAGGTGCTTCTTTGCCAGGAGCAGCTAACAAACAGCAGAACAGTATTAGTATAGCATCAAGACCATTAAAAGGGGGGGGGGTTCATTAACACCATGGAATGAGGAGTTTAGAAGGGATTAGGTAGATTATACTGAGCAATGAAGTCAGATGACTCCCTGAGCCCTGCCTGAGTAGAAATGCTGCTGCCACTGCGAGGCAGGTGGCTTTTAATTTTCAGTGGCGTAGGAATCAAAGGCACCCATGCACCCCACTCCCTTGGATTTGCCCCTGTCACTGTATAAGTGATAGGAATAACAATACTGCACAGTGTGATGAAAGGCATTTTCTCCTTTTCAACATCAGCCGTAAGTTAGGTCTCTGACCAAACCTTCTCTGATATCTCAGGGACACTTGCTTTGGCAGTAGGAGATAACTTTGAAATCTGATTCTGGTCTACGCTTCAGGTGTGCCCGATTAAAGACCTCACTCATCTCATCAACACTAAATAAAGAAGCACCTAGTGTAGCAAAGCAAGAGAATAGTATTCTGAGTTGTTTCCTTTGAATGTGTTTTCTAACTAATGCACAGAATTGCTTTTTTTCCCCCCATACAGGATTTTCTCTGACCTTTCCTGAGCACCTGTTCTAACAGATCTGCAAGTGACTTGTGCAAGGTCAAATCCAGAAGCCTTCATTCAGGCATGGACTGCAAAAGAAGGTATGTTCAGCAGAGCCTGTATGTAGGCTTAAAAAAAAGCCAAAAGGGTAGCAGTTCCCATAAACTTCTGTGGAGACAGGCAAACCCTGAAAAGCTTGGGAGTTCAGCTGGAACACTTACCCAAAAATGCGGCTGCTTATTAGCTTGTACAATTGACTTCTTTCTCAGTAGATTTCCTAGCCAAGTAGAACCAGCAGAACAGGCTAAAGTAGTTGGTTGATTATCTTGGATCTCGCAGCTGGTTAAAACCACAAAAGTGCTCAAATATCAGAACAACTTAAAGAGCAAACCGCATTTTTTCCCTCAATCTCACTGAGTCTGGTTCAACTTAAGTTTTGAATAATAATGTAGGTTGGTCCCTATTTCTCGCCATAAATTCCCCTGTCCTTAGTAGTTTGTGGTTGCCTATGCATTCACTACAGTAGCTGCCGACCTCACAAAACTTGTACTGTAGCCATAGTAACCAGGGAGTTAAACTGCTGTGCTTCACTGAAAAAAAATGAAGAAATAAAAGCATTATGTAATAAACAGGGGAAAGCTGCCACATTGGCATTCATGGGAAATGAAGATATCTACCTAGGGGGGAGAGAGTCACAGAGGAAATGCTCTCCAACACAACACTGGAGAGCGCTGACTGGGGAGGGGTTATGCCCAACGTGCGAGCGGACAGTTCTTGTCCTCGTGTCTGTTGGACTGCTGGGAATCCCGACATCGGTGCTGACTGGCAGGTGGTTGCAGCGGACATCTTTAATAGCTGTTGGAAAGGAACTACTCGTGGTCATTAAAGCCTGAGGCCGCATTTGAGGGCTCCAATGCGCTAGGGTAATACCGAGGAACTGCTTTAGACCCTATACCCTTGGCCACAAAAGCGCTACTCTCAGCTCTGTTGCAAAATGTGAAGGAAATTGTATGCCATCGCCAAATAGAGAGCGAGGGGTGGCAGGTTTTGACTGCTAAAGCCACAAAAGTCAAGTGGGGAGAAAACAAACCTTATGACTAATCACTCTTGCTCCTTACCTCCATTAAACTAGCAGCTTTCAATTTATGAGAGCTGGAAAAGTGAACACTTTGTGCCCCATGAACTCCACATTAGCAATCATTAGAGGAACACTGGATAACCTCCAAGAGAGCTGGATTTTCTAAAAATACACAAGTATGCTGTGACACTTATTGTTTCAAGAAAGAAAAGTCACGGCACTTCTTGGTTTTTCTATCTGCATAATCATTTGTGGGGCTCTGGATGCATTCATTCCCTTTTGTTATGGAACTGATATATCATCTGATGCCAGAACCACAGACTAGCAATTTACAGCCAAATATATATATTGCTCCAGATAATAAGAGTGACATTGCCTGTACATTTTATTACAGCTTAGACAGAGGTTTTTCAGCAATAGCAATCAAAGCGGCCAGCTACTAAAATTAATCGGGGACCTATAAACAGAGAGCTATGTGGTTACGTTATGAATGCCTTTATATCAATAGATGATTTAGATTTAAAAAAAAAAAAAAAAAAAAAAAGATATATGCAACAAGTTTTCCCGAACGGTTAAAAATATTTCAGTAGGAAGTGAGCCTTAGTAAGCTCAGTTATAAGCAAGGGTTTCTCTCATTTAAAAAAATCCCTACTTTTCGGTTAAGAAAAAGTAACCCCAATTCCACATTTTTCTGTTAGTTAAATGAAACACCAGTAATATATGCATATATATAGTGTCATTTCATTTTAATCATGGAAAAATGTGGATTTGGTGTTCCTGTTTTTAACCAAAAATTGGGGATTTTTTAAAATCAGAGAAAACCAGGATCCCTGGTTATAAGCAAAGTTTTAGAACCAAAACTCAAGCAGATAAAATAAGTCATCTCAGCTAATCAGTAAACTGTCCACTTGCCTCTGGTTTCAATTAAGGCCAGGTAGCCATCAACTACATTTATTTTATGTCAACTGCTTGAAGAGAATAAAAGACCTTGTAGGGTAGATGCATGCTTATTGATGGATATGGGTTGAAGCAAAGCCAGGAGAAACTGGTTAACACATACCTCTGAAGTTAATTTATAACCATGACCTCACTGTTATTAACATAATAAAAAATGGAGAGAACCCTGGTAGTGTTTTCCCCCTTACAATGGCTTATTCTGGATTTTAAGCCATGTCTTTAGTGGCATTTGCACTCAGATACAAAATAGTGTGGGGCAAAGTTTTTCAGTCAAACCCTCTGGCGGCAAATTTTGCTTTCGCTAAGATTGTACTTTTACAGAACCTTATACTAGACTAGCGGACGTAGCTGCTAATTGTAACACTGATTGAAAAAGAACTTGTCCACCTTGATTTTTTTTTCAAATTGATTAATTTCTGAAATCTGGGTTTTTGACAGAACACTCTGAATGGTATGTTCTCATTTGAGAAGCTGCTTTAAAAATTAAGTGCTTTTCTATTTCTCAGTAAATGTTTATGGATCAATTCAGTGAGTTTTTTTCATCCTCATGAATTGACTGTACAGGGAGAGCGACTATGCACAACCTGCTCTTCAATGCATAAGCAATCTGGGAAAATTCTGAAGATTTTTT
This sequence comes from Crocodylus siamensis, assembly GCF_052110815.1. Taxonomy (NCBI): domain Eukaryota; kingdom Metazoa; phylum Chordata; order Crocodylia; family Crocodylidae; genus Crocodylus; species Crocodylus siamensis. Next base: position 238,772,291 of record NC_143398.1, on the reverse strand, counting down.
TTGATTTCTACTAATCTGGGATCTTAATTATAATAACAGGAGGTGAAAAAGTTTCAGATAGAAATGAGATTTTTCAAATTTAATTCAGATCAACTCCAAAAGATGGTGTGGGAATTTTTCAAAAACTGGGCTGGTGGTGAATCTTAGGTCTGGATATCTAGCCTAAACCTGCTCTTTGCCAGCTTGTGACATTACTCCTGGTCACTCCTGGCGGTGCTCGGGAGAACAGGGACTCCCCAATGCCTGCTGATCCCCCCTGACTAGTTTGTAACAGGCCACAAGATCCCCCCTCAGCCTTCTCTTGCGGAGGCTGAACAGATTCAGGTCCCAGGCTTCTCCTCATAGGGGATTTTATGGCATTTTCATTTTTATCACCATTTCCCACTCACGGGACTATAATAATTCATAGTTTCATAGTTTCTAGGGCCGGAAGGGACCCGAGTAGATCATCTAGTCTGACCCCCTGCCATGGCAGGAAATAATACTGGGGTCAAATGACCCCAGCAAGATATTCATCCAACCTCCTCTTAAACACCCCCAGGGTAGGGGCCAGCACCACTTCTCTTGGAAGTTGGTTCCGGACCCTAGCGTCCCTGACAGTGAAGTAGCGCCTCCTGATATCTAACCTAAACCTACCCTCTGCCAGCTTGTGCCCGTTATTCCTGGTCACTCCTGGCGGTGCTTGGGGGAACAGGGACTACCCCAGTGCCTGCTGGTCCCCCCTGACTGGTTTATAACAGGCCACTAGATCCCCCCTCAGCCTTCTCTTGTGGAGGCTGAACAGGTTCAGGTCCCGTACCCTGTCCTCGTAGGGCCTGCCCTGCTGCCCCCTGATCATGTGAGTGGTCCTCTTCTGGACCCTCTCGATGCAAAATGACAGAAACAGCAAAGACCATCCTAGGGTGAACAATTATAATTCCCCAGCCCAGAGTCTCTTACTCTACAGGATTAAGGATCCTTTAGAAAAGGATTTTTAAGGACTGAGTGATGCGTTTTCAGCACTGAAACATACGGCCCGGGCTATGCATTCCTAACTTAGCTGTACCCTGCTCCTTAAATGTCCTCATGTCCTGTTAGCATAGGAACTGCATTTCTGACAGCAATATATGATCAGTGCCATCACACAGCTAAACCTAGGGGAACAAAACCCAGACGAGTTGTGATGAAGCTCATTAAATCGAAGAATCGTGGCACTAGACTGATGGTGGTTTTAGAAGAGTCGCATGCACAACATTGCAACGACTGTTCTGTTTGTTCAGCTGCACAGCGTTCTTGAACACTATTTAGAAAAGAATGAAAGTTGTTTTCCTCTCTCATAACCAGAATGTGCTTGGCTTATTACAGACTTAAAAGGCCAGCATCAGCTTTTCCTTCCGAATACAATGTTTCATAGTTTCTAGGGTCGGAAGGGACCTGAACAGATCATCAAGTCCGACCCCCTGCCCTGGGCAGGAACGAGTGCTGGTATCATGATATCCCAGCCAGATATCTATCCAACCTCCTCTTGAAGTCCCCCAAGGTAGGGAAGAGCACCACCTCCCTTAGGAGCCCATTCCAGACCCTGGCAGCCCTAACCATAAAGTAATGCCTCCTGATTTTCTCCCCACCCTTTTTTAAATCCAGTTTTAAATGTGTTGAGGAATCATACCTGCTCTTATTACAAGAAACATCTACTTTTACAGTTTTCGACAGAGATTAAAGGAAAAACAAACATTTTTGCTGGCTTTGTATACCTGGGCTAGGGCCAAACATTACATATAAATTGGTGCAAGTGATCAGAAACTGGTTTAAACCTGTAACAGAACAGATGTTCAGTGCTCGTAACCCAGTTGGAAAATGGCTGAAATCTGTTTGAGATAAACCTGGTTGAATATAGTATCAGACTTAAGTGATTTGGCCCAGACCAGTTTATGTAATGCCTGTCCCAGACTCCTGGCTGGTTTAAAATAAACCAGACTCATGCAGCATCCCAGCATGCTCTCTGGGCTGGGTGGGCCTCTCTACTCCACAGCAGGGCTGGCTCCTCCCCTCTGCTCCCTGCCCAGGGCTCCCGCAGAGACAGCAGGCAGAGCTGGCTTCCTCTTGTCCTACCCACCCCCCCTCACTGCTCAAGCAAGGATCCCTCCCTCCCATAGCACAGCCCCCAGCCCCACGGACCCTAGGTTATGTGGTATTCTAGCTAATGCCGAGAGGCATCTGTGCGCGTGTCTCCAATTTCACAGGGACCGGCAGACAGAACAGTGACTGCTTAGGGCTTTTGGGAGCTAATCAACAGGTCAGCTGGTAAGCTGTTTAAGAAGAGTTTGAACTAATGGAGGGAGGCTACTGTTTTGCTAATGGGGAGATAAACACTGTTATCAGCTCCCTGCTGGCTTGCTTGCCTGTCAGTTTACTGCAGACACTATAAAGAAGCAGGGAGAGGGAGGTTGAAAAGCTCCGTATCATCAACAGATGCATGCACTGCACACCCCCTCTTGCCTCAGAGTGCTAGCCAGGGAACGGGGCCTGGCAACACTCCCACCCTTTGCATAGCCAGCAGGGAAAAGCCTGGGATGGTGCAGGCAGACACCCCTAATCAGAGGTCCTGCCAGGGCCTGGCCACGCCCCTGCCCCTCAGCTCAGCACCGTAGAAGGGAAAGCAAGGCTGCTCTAGTGCCCCCTGGCTTCTTGCCTGAGCCACTGCAGGCATGTGCCTGAACTTCCTCAGTCCAGAGATTGTCTGTGGGGTTACTAACCGGTTCAGCCTAGCCAAGTTAGACTAACCTGCGAAGGTTGAATCAATTCAGGCTCAGGCTTTTGAATGTCAGTCCCTAGCCACAACATGCTGAATGCACAGTCAGCACACAAACTTGTCACCATAATCAGTGCTTGTCTCGTGTTCATATGATGGTGTTCCCAAAAGTTGAGGTGTGAGCCCCACGTCAGGGCAATGAATACTCCAATTTGCCCCTAAATTCTCTATATTTATGCATCTTCCAAGCTGCTCCACCTTTGTGCCTCCTAATCCTCCTAGGGGAAAAGCTCGTGTCTGCTGTCACCATCACAGCCATTAACACAAATATGACTTTCTTACAAGCAGATTGTTAGCAACACCAACATACACATTATCTGACATATCACCCTCCACCCAGGTATGAACTGTCCCATTTGCTTAAGAGCTATTGTTTGGGGCTCCCTGAAAGCTCACGCTGACTCTGCATCACTTTCACTTGCTTCATGTTCTGAATGTCTTCTTCAAAATCCTAATATCTAAAGGTTGTAGCTTTCATCTCCCTTTGCTTGGGGCATGCTGCACTGGTATAATAGAGATTCAGGCACAAGCTTTTGCAAAACCTCAGCAAGGAAGTGTTTAAAACAGCAGCAATTGAAAGGGAAGCAAAAAGTCTCTCTCTCTGTAATTTTTCAATCCTGTGGGTGCTTTTCCTTCCCTCTTTTTTTAAAAAAAAAGTTGCTCTGTCAAAAACTTACTTTTTCAGAAAATCAATTTAAAATAAATTCAAGTTGATGGCATACTTTTAATACAACTATTTTCAAAGAAAGAGCTGGTCTCTGACATACAAATAGATACGTTTCCCCTATTTATTCAGTACCAGAGAAAGCTACATTAATGCAAAGAATTCATTTAATGGCTGCAAAGTCAAACAAACAAAAAGGCAGGGAATTCAAAGTTATGATTCCCCATGGCAACAAGCAAGTAGAATTGCTATCACAGTGAAGGCTGTTAAATTTTGTGCGTTAATCTGTACTCCTGACACTGCTGAGTTGCCGTGGCTGTGGGAGTTATGAGCTGGATAAGCAGGCAGTGTAAAGTGCACCCAAGTGAACTGGAAAATTACTCATGTAAATAGATAATTGGTCCATTTCCATATGCACGTTGGGTGGGTTTGCACTTCCCATAACAGCAACTCCATGTAAATTAGGTCCTCACTTGTGCACCTCAATTAGCTGAAATTCTGGCTTATTATTTTCCCTGGCTTTTTTGCATCTACATTCTCGACAATAAGGGTGCATTCACCCAAGGCTTTCTATATTGAATATCTTTTTTGTAAAAGAGGAAGAAATGCACGAGAAAGAACTCTCACTTACCACACTTACAAGCAAACACTGCAGGTCAAAGTAACTGCTGGGTTCAGGAGTGCACCTCTACGAAAGCCAGGTATATATGTTTATGCACTGATTGGTTTAATCCAAATACACAGCTGTGAAGCCTGTTTGAAATTCAGGCTTTCCAAAAAGCTGATACCAGGCAGCAGAAATATCAGCTCCAAAATGCAATTTTTCAGAAAGTCATAAACCATTGAAAAGGAAAGCACTACCTACACTATAAATACAACAAATCAACAAATACGTGCCTTCTAGCAAAATAATAATTGTGAAGCCTCACATGGACGTAACTGATCTCCCTTTGGCTAGCAGCAGGCTCGGGGCATGGAGCCTTCAATGCTAAAAGGATGAACTTCTGCCATCAGTTGGAAGCAGTTGGCTGCTACTAGCTACTGAAGTTGGACAAGGACTCTAGCTCAGGCTCGCTTGTGGTGGCTTACAGACAGTGGAGTTAAAAAGACAGACCACCATACATCACATCAAACCAGGTGCCACAGGAGCTTCACAATCTTGCAAAGAATAAGAGCCGAAGTAACAAACGGTGCAGACAGAAGTTACATTTGTCATGCGATCACCATTTAAAAGCACTCCACAGCTGTGCTGTGGGCTGCAGAGTGCTTTTAAACTGCCTGATTGTGCTGCAAATTAATCCTAGGGAACACAAGTTTCCTAAAGTGCTTTTAAGTGGAGAGCCATCATCTGATCCCTCATTTATCCAGGGTTAATTTGTTGCACAATCTGGGGTTTGGGGTGGGTGCACTGGTGGCCCCTCCCTTGCCCCTCACCCTTCCAGCTCACACTGGGCAAATACCAGCCAGCAGCTCGCTCCCCCTCTCTGCTCCCTTCCTGAAGACAGTTCCAGAGCTGGGAGATCAGAGGCAGCTCCTTGGCTGAAAGCAGGCTCCCGAAGGTGGCTTCTACTAAAAATCCTTTCTTTTTATGAGTCCATTCATAACATCTAAGGAAGTAGGCTGTTGCCTAAGAAAGCTCGTCTCTCCCCGAATCAGTTAGTTTTTAAGGTGTCACTCTGCCCTACCTTCTGCCTGACTTCAAAGTAGCACAGCTAAGTCTGGCCCTTACTGTGGGCAGCCTCAGCTGTAAGGCCAAGGAAACAAGCAGATCTATTCTCTTACAGTCCTCAAGGGTAACCTGGAGATCCAGATAGAAGTACGCTAGTTGAGCACTGAAGGGTGGGGGGAGTTTGCATTGAACTCTGCCATGGAGGACTCGTATCTTCAGCTCAAATGAAAGGCAGCAGTAACTAGGGCCACACGTCTCTTTTGTTAATACAGATTGTGCTTTGCGAATAGAACGCCACGCACCGTGTGAACAACAGGAACCCAGACACGATTCACAGGAACCCATTACTAAATTCAGTGTTCATTTTATAGAGGTTCCTGGAACAGACTCAAATAAAAACCTCACCAAATAAATCACACTCAAGTAAGCAGTTAAACACAGCAGGAATGGAAGCACAGCTCAAACACTAGATCTTTTTCCATCTTCTAACCAAAAGTTATGTGGGATGAGGGCGAGGAAAGGGAAAACGCTTTTCACTGCTGGAAACTTTTTATTATATTAAAATGAAATTTTTAAAATATGGAGATGGAGCTTTGAAAGATTCATAAGCAGTTACAACCTAAAAGCCACAATTCCCTAAAAATAAACTCCTGGAAATGAGTAGAAGCAAGGAAATTTGAATTGTGAGGACTGGGTTGCAGGACACTGTGCTTCCCTGAACACTAATCTGTGTGACCTTGCGAAGTCACTTAATGTCTGAATTTCTCCATCTAGGTTTAATAATTTCCTAGCCCATGGGGGTGTTGGGAGTCCTACTATTACATTCTTTTGGATCCCAAGGGGCAAATTCTATTAGTAATAGCAGTATAGTGCAAAGAGACCCCACTGCACTGCACTCCATAAATGAACTGGCAATCTATGTAGGTAAGGCAGGCAAAGGCGAGATGGATTGAAAATGCCATCCCCATGTTATGCATGGGGGACTAAGGCACAGAGGCTAGACAGAAGCATTCAAAAAGCCCAAGGCAGAATCGATCTAAGTTATGCCGGGGGGGGGGGGGGGGGGGGGTGCAAATCTTAGATGGGGTTTCACCATTTTTAAACCAGTCTGTGTGTGTCAAACTTCTGTTCTGTTACAGCTACAGCCAGGTTTCTGATCACTTATACTGGTAAAAGTGTAATGTCTGTACCTGGCCAGAGAGATCTGGGGAGTTATTCAAAGTCACAGAAAAAGTATATGAGAGAACGAGGAATGGAAGCCAGATCAGTTCCAAGTCTGAGAACAGCTCCCTTAATCAGAAAGCAAGGCTTCCTCACAAACTGAGTTATCAGTGGACTGTGCATTGGGTCACTGGTGTTGATAGATCTCCTACAGTCTCCTCAGCAGTGGAAAGTTTGAACGCTCTTTGAAGGATCAACGTCCCTCTTCTGGCAACAGGTGAATGTGTTCTCCAGATTTAACAAGTCAATCCATGCTGCTCCCTCAGGCATAGGCCCTTCACCAGATGGGTGTTTTGCCCCATCAGAAATAAATCTGGGATTTTATAAAGCAGGGTGTGGGAGCAGCAATCATTGCTGCAGGAATGGCTGCTTCCCCTGCTCCCAGCCTCGGTCCCCCACTTCTCTGCACCAGGGAGGGCATACCATGCCTGGGGAGCAGCAGCTGGTAACTTTAAGTCCTGAAGAAGATAAGTATCCTCCCTGTCCCTTTCCCTCTGGGCTCAGAGGCACATCCTCATCCCTCGTCTCTGTCTGCTGGTGCCCCCGTTGTCTCGGGGGGAGGGGAGCTGGACACAGCCCTCGACACCAACAGCAGCGGTGGACAAGCAGGGTGCCTCTCACTGCCTGCTCCCCCTGAGTGTCCCTGCCAGCTCAATAAGAGGCATAGGGAAGGGGGACCTACCTGTACACTATTCCAGTGTCCTTGGCTGAACCAAGCCCCTGCGCCTAGCCCAGCTGGAGCAAGACAGGGGCTTCCCTTGTCCCAGCAACAGCAAGACACCGACAGCAGCAGGTGAAGGAGAGGAGGAAATGCCTACTTCATTCAAGACTTAGTCCTGGGCTGCTGCTCCTGCCCCATGGTCAGACACGGGTGTGTGGGCACACCACTGCATCCCCTCTGCATCCACCCGTGTCAATGCACTGAGCAACGTTGAAGTATAAACACTTCAAGCATTTAAGCGTGGTCACTTACAGGCAGTCATGTCATGTCACGATATGATTATTGTATCCTGAAAGCTTTAATCCTCTTCTGAGAGCTGGCAGTCATTAGCAAAATGTATTTTATAAGTAGATACAAAACATTAGCTTCTCCCCTTAACAGATGAAAATGGATTTTCTTAAGAGATTTTTTGCACAGTGCTCATTAAGGAGACATGAGGTTTCTATTCTCCCAGGAAAAGAGGTGATGGATGCTCTTCAACCTATTTCTGAAGAGGGAGAGTAGTCATTCACCTAAGAACTTGGTGAATGGTCACATAAGCATGTCAATCGTTAATACACTTAACCTCACAATAACCATGTTTATGAAATAGGATTGAAGATAAAAGGGGTAACAGAGGTACAGATAGGTCAAGAGATTTCATTAAGGCAAGACAGCAAATCTATAGTAGAGCTGGGAATAGATCTCACATGTCCTAGCTAGTCCTGTGCCTTAATTGAAGGGCAGCCTTCCCTTTTGAATCAGCAGAGAAGTCCCAAAGTTTGGGGCTGTTTTGAAATGAGGCTGTGGTTTGTCTCATGGGCCAGAGGCCAGCACCAGTATTACACTTTGAATCTTGTCCGTGACTTTTCTGAAAGTCAAAGATTTTCAAATCTACAGCAGTGGTTTTATTCATCTCCAGTTCAGGGTCTTTCAAAGAGAGAACCTTGAACTAAAAAGGGTTAAGGCCAAGTTTCTTGATGTAGCTAAACTGGGTTTCATACACCAACTGAGTGTGCAAATGTCACTGTGGTACTTCTTCCCCTTCTTTTACTACTTCAGCCTAAACTTGCATCTAGGCTGGGAAACGAAGAAAAGAGTGAGAGAGGAAGTTTTTAACCCGGGGCCTTTGCTGTTAGAGTACTATGCTGCTCTTGGTGGATTTCCATTGGCCAGGAAAGCCTGGTTATCAGGCTTCATCAGTGGAGTGGTGGATGTCTGCCTACCTGGTGAACACACCTAAACCAGTTGCTTTGCTCTTACCCTTTTCTGGCTGCACCGTACAATCAGGAAGGTCTCGATACTATGCTCCTTGAGGTAAGCGTTGCGTTCCCCTCCAAAACCCAGCTCCACCTCGTAGTCTCCATTGAGATAATTCAAAGTTGCTTTTGTTATATGGATTCGCCTTAAGATAAAAGACAAACAGAGTTCATGGTTTATTAGACATCTCCTTGCCTGTAAAACATCCATTTGCTTATGTGATTCATTTTCCCTAACATATAGCAGGCATGTTTGCTCAGAAGCCAGGCTTTGGTATATGCATATAACCAGGACATGGATGTACACGAGAACATGCCACATATACTGAAGCCCTTCTAGCTTTTTGTACTGCATGGATCTTAACCGCATATGCAAAACAAACAGTATAGCCTTTATTAGGTTTTTTATTCTTTCCTTGTAGAGGATAGGAAATGCAGAAGGGCAAGTAGAACAATGACCTCATGTAACATGGTTACTGTTCCTTTCACCCTATGGGACAGGGGTGTTCATTTTGGATCTTATAAAACAGTGATCTAAAGAGGGATGCTCTTCAGCACATGTAATATTAGCAGAAGGTTGCATGTCTACCCATGACTGTTTGCTCATGTCCACATGGAAATCTATTAGCTTTTGATGTCAATCCAAAACTCGCTAGAATTACGTAGAAGAGGATATCATTTCTTTGTCAGTTCTAATATGCCCACCTTGGGCTTTGACACACTTACTGTGTGTAGCGTGGAAGAGAATCTAGCCAGCACAGGTAACAAATGTAAAATTCAGGACCTGTATTAAAATGAAATTTTAATGACATAGAAAGATAGAGAGAAACTTAGAACATAGCTCTTTGGCCCCAGGTGTTCAAAGCAAACCTGCGTGGGGACTGATACAATAGTTTTGGTGAAGCAAACTTACCCGGCTTTGCCTCCTGCTTCCATGTGATTGGCTAGTGTGACATCATTAGACCACACATCAAATTGCCACTTCCGGAGGCCCAAGACCCCACAGTGAACTCTCCCACTGTGGATCCCAACCCTCATATTCACATTGACTCCTGTCACCTCCCGGACCAATCTGAAAAGAGATACAGGAAAAGAAGAAAGTCACTGAGAACCACATGCCCATGTCCAGTGACACAGCTTGACCCCCAAAATGCAAAATCCATGATTCTCTAGAAATGATTCAAGTGTACCCAAGCGGTGCTGCTTATTCATAATACTATTAACGACACAAAACAGACAGGCTAGCCTGGCTAACCAAGCAGAGTACTAATTAGATAGGGGTGTCCTTGGAGCAAGTCCATGTACTCTCGACTTGGCCGCAAGTTCAGAACTCATGGAAAAATTCTTTGGGGGTGGTGAAAGGAATAAGCAATGGGCTCTGAGTCCATACCAAAGCTGGACATAACCTGCCAGCTCTCAGAACCTCATTAAAAGTAATAGCATGTTGCAAACAGAAAAAAGGAAATGATTTCAGAGCTCTTAATTTGTCTGAATGGCACCAGGCATCAAGTCTTCTACAGATGAAATGTGATACGTGTGTGAAATACCCACAGCAGTTGGAAACCCTGAACCAGGTTTGCAGCTGCAGTCCTAGCACTAAACCAGAGAACCACATCTACTGCAGTTGCTGCAAATAGTCAGCTACAAGCACTCAGACGCTAATTTTAACAAAGCCTTGGATACTCAGTTTGCTCCCAAAGTGACCACTGGAACACTTTGCAGGCTTTGCCCTTTTAGGGCAAAAGTTAAGAGCTGTGCACATGGAAGTTGTATTGGGATGTGGGTGGAAAGTGTCCAATACCCTCATCCAGACTATACTCTATATGAGTAAAGCAGAGCACTGGGCGGCACAGTTTGGGGAGAAAGTAAGCAGCTCTGGGTGGTAAAAGAACAGGTTATAGACTATTTAGAAAAGCTGGACATGTACAAGTCCATGGGGCTGGATGCAATGCACCCAAGGGTACTGGGGGAGTAGGCTGATGTAACAAAGCCTTGGCTGGGATGATGTAGTTGTGGCTGGTCCTGCTTTGGGCAGGGGGTTGGACTAGATGTGACCTCCTGAGGTCCCCCCAGCCTTCATTTTCTATGATCCATGCATGCTCTCTTCTCTTCAGGACCTCAGTCGAATGTTTGTATACACAGTTCTGGGTAAGTTTCTCTACTGGGACAGCAAATCTTGGAGAATTGTCCCAGAGTATTTGAACGCACGTACACAGCCAAAACAGCACCATCTTGCACTCTGGGCTCAGCAGCAACAGTGAATCAAATGCTATATTTTTGTGTCTGCAACATGCCCTGGAATATAGTATCATAGTAGCTAGAGTCGGAAGGGACCTAGGTAGATCATCTAGTCCGACCCCCTGCCTTGGCAGGAAAGAGCACCGGGGTCAGATGACCCCGGCAAGGTGCTCATCTAACTTCCTTTTAAAAATCCCCAGGCTAGGAGCCTGCACCACTTCCCCTGGAAGCCGGTTCCAGGCCCTAGCCGCCCTGACTGTGAAGTAGCGCCTCCTAATATCTAATCTAAACTTACCCTCCGCCAGCTTGTGACCGTTATTCCTGGTCACTCCTGGCAGCGCACGGGGGAACATGGACTCCCCCAATACCCGCTGATCCCCCCTGACCAGTTTGTAGCAGGCCACAAGGTCCCCCCTTAACCTTCTCTTGTGGAGGCTAAACAGGTTCAGGTCCCGTAGCCTCTCCTCATAAGGCCTGCCCTGCTGACCCCTGATCATACGAGTGGCCCTCCTCTGGACTCTTTCCATATCGTCCACGTCCCTCTTGAAGTGTGGCACCCAGAACTGGACGCAGTACTCCAGCTGCGGCCTGACCAGTGCCGCATAGAGGGGGAGGATCACCTCCCTGGACCTGCTCGAGATGCATCTGTGGATGCATGACAGGGTACGGTTGGCCTTCTTGACTGCCTCCCCACACTGCTGGCCCATGTTCATCGTGGAGTCAGTGACGACTCCAAGATCCTTTTCCGTCTCCGTGCTGGCAAGAGGGGAGTTCCCCAACCTGTAAGTGTGGTGCCGGTTCTTCCTCCCCATGTGCAACACCTTGCACTTATCAGTGTTAAACCCCATCCTATTCTCATCCGCCCACTGTTGCAACCTGTCAAGGTCAGCTTGTAGCCTATTGCACCCTTCTAGTGCACCCACATCCCCCCACATCTTAGTGTCATCAGCAAACTTGAACAGGGTGCTTTCTACCCCCTCGTCCAAGTCACTGATGAAGATGTTGAACAGTGCGGGCCCGAGGACCGAGCCCTGCGGAACCCCACTGCCCACGTCCTTCCAGGTCGAGAAGAACCCATCCACTACCACCCTCTGGGTGCGGCCCTCCAACCAGTTGGCGACCCATTTGACCGTGTGGGCATCGACACCACAGTCTCCCAGCTTTTTGATGAGGACAGGGTGAGAGACAGTGTCGAAAGCCTTCCGGAAGTCCAGAAAGACTACATCCACAGCAACCCCTGCGTCTAATGGTTTGGTGACCTGATCGTAAAAGGCCACCAGGTTGGTCTGACAAGACCTGCCACTGATGAACCCATGTTGGTTGCCCCTGAGCATGCATTCCCCCGCAAGGCCCTCCTGGATGTGTGGCAGGATAATTTTTTCAAAGAGCTTACCCGGGATTGAGGTAAGACTAACTGGCCTGTAATTTCCCGGGTCCTCTTTTTTTCCCTTTTTGAAGATAGGGACCACATTGGCCCTCTTCCAGTCCTCCGGCACCTCACCAGAGCACCACGAGTGCTCACAGAGCCGCGCCAGGGGTCCCGCAATGACCTCGGCCAGTTCCTGTAGAACCCTAGGGTGAAGATCGTCCGGACCAGCGGACTTGAACACGTCCAGCCTCTCCAGAAGTACCCTAACTAACTCCTCGCTAACCCCTGGCCCAGGCGTGTCTCTCCCGGGGCCCGAGGGGGGCCCAGCAGGGAGGTGGCTGAACTGGTCCCTACTTAGGAAGACAGAGGCAAAGAAATCGTTAAATATGTTAGCTTTGTCATCTGGCGTGATGACTAAGTTGCCCATCGTGTCCTGCAGGGGCCCCACATTACCCGGGACCCTCTTTTTACCCCCTATGTATTTGAAGAAGGACTTCTTATTGTCCCCAATCCGGGAAGCTAGTCCTATCTCCATCTCTGCCTTGGCCTTCCTGACTGCCCCCCTACATCCTCGGGCGACTGTAACATAGCCCTTCTTGGTGATGACCCCATCTCTCCATTGGGTATATGCCTCCCTTTTAGCAAGGAGACATTCCCGGATGCTCTTAGTGAGCCATGGGGGTTTATGTGCCCTCCTGCTCCCTTTGACCCTTGTTGGGATTACCTCCCTTTGGGCATGGAGGATCGTCTCCTTAAGGAGCAACCACTCCCCTTCGACATCTGATTCCCTTCCCCTCTGGGTCCTCAGCGCTTCCCCAACGATCCTCCTTAGCTTGTTTTAATATGCACCTTGTTTTTGAAAGACAGAAGGAAAAAAAAAAGGTTTATTCAGAGTTATGCCTGCATACAGCAGGGACAGAGGCTAATCTCCGGATGACTCAAGCTCCCTTTTCTGCTTAACTGAAGCTGAAAGCCTAGTTGAAGACTTTTCAAAATCTATGATTCTGAAAAGCACTAAAGAGTCTTCAAGGCTGTAAAATAGGAAGAGAGACCAGTACAGCCAAATGCCGTTTAAAGGGTTAGCTTGATTAGCCGAACATCAAGACTATTAAAAGTGAGAACTGATCATTAACACCTCTGAAGTGAATAGCAATGAGCCATTAAGGCAACTGCCTGAATTAGTAATGCAGTGGGTGCTACGCTGTGGAGAAGAAATCAAAGCAGGGTGTTTCTATTCCAATGAGAAAACCAGATTCCCTGCTTCATACATGCACCCCAAATTAAAGGGTTGATTCTGGAGAAAGAGGCAAGTGCCATGTATGAGAAAATAATGGCAGTTCCATAAAAATGTTGTGGGGTGCATTGCAATGGCACTTGGACATTTCAACCAGGATTGAAGGCTTGCTATTTCCAGTGCTAGACAAGCAGCCAGATCTGAACACTGCCCCAACGTGCTTAAAAATAATACCCAATGCATTTCTAAATGGCAAACACCTGACTTTATCCTGGGGTCTTATCCTGGGTCCTGGGGCTTGTCCTGGGGTCTTAGCTGAACCCTTCCTCAGCTTGTTGGTGAATGGTAAAGGACATTTATTTATAGCCTTTTATATTAACAGATCTGATCAAAGCTGGGAATAGCGAATAAGAGCCCCAACCTATAATGCATCAAGTGTCCACAGTTCACACTGATTTCAGTTTAAACGAGTTCAGTCCTTGCAAGATCAGCTCCTGAGGAAGCAAAGGAATTAAAACAGGAATGTAAAGGCTCCATGCAGCCCTGCTCTCATTCAGTTCAGTTAAATTGGACTGAATTTCTACTTCATCTTGATGAAATCCAAGAGACACCTATTTGCTGTGCTGGGTACAGTACGTTCTCATAATCTGGATTTCAGCAAAGTCACAAATGTATGCCCACACATATCTATTGCATTCCTGGAATGCAAATTTGAAAGGCAAAGTTTTCACATAAGAGCCCCCTTTCAAATAGGAGCATAGAACAACATTTCTCACTGTATGCACAGTGCACAACGCACGGGCTATTATATCCGTGCTTTCATTATTTGAGTCTCTGCTTCTTTGCGCTAGGAGCTCTGTATGAGAGCTCCAAACTGAAAGGAGTTGTGAATAACTTGCTTTCAAAGGCAAAGGTAAAGAATCCCATGGTCTCATTCCGGGAGCAGAAATAAGTGACAGGTTAGGGAACTTCTTATCCAACAGCCCCTACCACAAAGACACTTGGTGCATTATCTTTAAGAACAAAAGGCTTGCTTCCTACTGGTGGTGGCTTGATAGACTCCATAGCCCTTACAAATTGCTTTGCAAACCCCCGCTCAGCTGAGTAACACCTAGAATCTTTAGGCTTCTTTGATCAGCTACAACCTACTCTGCCTTGAAATAAAATGTAGGGCTGAAGTGAACTCCAATTTTGTTTACAAATAGCTCTCCATCAACCTTTAAAGCTTGGTGCCCACTTTGGTATGAAAGGCATTTAACTATTTTATCCCTTGCTAAATCTAGAATAAATGGCTTTCTGTTCTTGCTATCCTTGCCTCCCCCATCTTCCACCTACCCTGAGAAACAGAGAAAATGTCTCAGCAGTTATTAAGGTAACAACCAGCTACTGAATGTTAAACAGACTTCACCATCACTCTGCCTTGTCCTTACTTCTATCTGGGCACAGGGACTGCAAAACCTCCTTTCTGACCTGCAGGCTTTATGCACTGGTGCAGCGGTGAACAAGCGGAAGGCAATGAAGGATCAAGCTGTTCACCAGTGAAGGAACAGGCAAGCTTAATTGCCTGCTGTTAGTTGTTTAGTCTGAGGACTTAAGCTATCTATTCACCAATGAGCAGTCTTTTGGGAAGGGACAAATCCTGAGAGCCTGCATGTGTACTCAAATACCCTTGCATAGAGGACTTGTGGCAAGGGATGGGGTGCACAGGATCTCCCTTCCCCTTCCCCCAGGCTACTACTCTCTCCAAGTGCTCTGGCCCTGATCCAGCTGTGGCACCAGCTGCAGCCCTCAGTACCCTGATCCTAACCACTTGCCAAGGTAGCATAAGTGAAGCCTTTTCAACATGTAGATCTCTGTCATACAGTATGTTCTTTGCACAGCTTCTCCAAGACCTATCTCTCCTCCACAGCCCCATTCATACTCCAGGTACATCTACCCCACAGACCGCAGAATATAGACCAGTAGGGACCAAACTTTTTGGCCAGCATGCAAGTCCCATCCCCTCCCCAAGTGCCACTCTGATCCCTTTCCCCTGCCTGATCATTGCTCTACTCTCCTCCATGCCTTTTCTGTGCTGTTCTCCCTGCTATATCTGTTGCATACGAAACAAAAAGGGGCTGCACAGCCTCTTGCGGAAGTGTGCCATAAGTTGGTCGCCCCAGGGTAGGAAGAGCCAAGCTAGCTTTAGAGGATAGCTCAGGTGCTAGAAGCAGTCTGGCTGTAGCAGCATGAAGCTTCAGACGAGTCTATTTACTCTGCCTCTCGTCTGAGCTTGTGATGCTGTGGCTTAGGGCTACCCACACAAGCTCAGATGAACTAGCCACTAGCCAGGTATCTTGACAGCCTACCAGACTTCTTGACAGGCAGTGTTTTTCCCACCTGGAGGAGAAAAGGGAGAGTAGCTGGTGTTGCTGCAGAGTGACTAGACTCCGATTAACTTTACAGTCAGATTTCTATGATACATTCATTGTTTTCACATGCTTGTTACTTGCTGGATATTCCTCCTATGAGGCTGAAACTTCCCATGTCTAGTTTGACCTGTGCTATCCCAGTTGGGAGAAACCTTTCTGATACTGCAGCTGGCTGTGGTTCGAACAGGCTTCTCTCTTGGTCTGTCAGATCAATTTGTGCTCCTTTTCTGGTCCCCAAGTGTAGGGTTCACTGGAATGGCTGCCTCCTACACTAAGTGATGAAACACCAGCCAGAAAGGTGTCTCCAGAATACATTTGTTAGTTGTTTGGAAACCTTTCCTGAAGAATTTTGTACTTACGAGATTGCCTCTATCATATCCATCCCCATTTCAACACAGCAATGTGCATGGTCAGCTCTTGCTTCTGGCAGCCCAGACACACAGTAATAACAATCACCCAGGATTTTTATACGTAAACAGTGATTCTCCTACAAAGAAAAGGGAGAGAAAGTACAGTTTCATTTCATGCTTGCAATAGCTTGCCTTTTAGGGCAGTGAACATTTACAGAAATCCAGTAAAACATCATAGTGTGTCATTCTTGTAACAGAAAAAAAAAATCAGCATTATAATAGAACACTTACAGCTGCAAGCTTATCAAATCTGGCAAAAAGCTCATTCAGCGTCATGACCAGCTCCTGAGCTGTGCACTGGGAGGCCAGACTGGTGAAACCCTCTATGTCCGCAAAGAGAATGCTACAGGGGGAGGGGGAAAAAAAAAAACACACACACACACACAGATCATTAATATTGGAGGAAGTTTAGATCTTGTTAACATCCCAGGAAGACCAGAGGTTTGGAGTCATGCAGGTGGCTGCCTTCACAAACATTTTCCTTCAGTGACCAATAGAGGGTGCTGCTAGCATCTTTCCTGGGGAACGAGACTATCCTTAGCTAGGGAGCAAATTAGCCAAGCTACACAACTGCCACTTACTCACATCACTGCATCCGTTAGGTTCCCCATCATCAAGGGAACCTAACAGATGCAGTGGACGAATGCATCCCTAACCAAGGGACGATGGGAAACCTAACGGATGCAGTGATGTGAGTAAGTAGCAGATGTGTGATTGGGCTCATTTCCTTTCCACTGCATTTTTGCAGGCTCCAGTCAGAAAGGCTGAACTTCTCTGATCACTTCCTTCACCATCACCAAACGCTGATGTCTCCCTCACCTTCCTCCCACCTCTCTCATGACCTGGCTTTCCCATGCGCACCCCCACTCCATACTACTACAACAATACTAAGGGCTCTCTGCATCGTAACCAGGGGCAAAGCATACAGCAATGCTTGCAACGTTTCTGT
Source organism: Crocodylus siamensis (assembly GCF_052110815.1). NCBI lineage: Eukaryota > Metazoa > Chordata > Crocodylia > Crocodylidae > Crocodylus > Crocodylus siamensis. The sequence continues at coordinate 238,755,376 of NC_143398.1, read as the reverse complement.
GAGGCAGCAACATTACTGATTTATTCCATGGATAAGTAAAGCAAGGCACAGGGAAGTTGAGCAAAATGGCCAAAGACACCTTGTGCATCAGTACGTGCATGGAGAATGGACCCAACAGAACTGGTTCCCAGTCTCTGGCTGTAACCTGTTAGACTACTCTGCGTAAGAGCCATACAGTGTTTCTTTGTATGTACTGGGAAGTCTGCACTGATCGCACAGCTTGGCTGTATAAGCCTTGTTTCTTCCATGACTCATCTTTTTGCTTTGGTTTCTGGAACGCAAAGTATTTCCCATTTTCAGTAAGTCTGAGCAGCATGGTCCCCAAAGCATGTTAACTATGTGACAACAGTGCACTTTAGAAACTCTCACCAGAGAGGAAGTAGGGCAGCAACCAAGCAGCATAAAGCACTCCACAAAATTCAAGGGGAAGCCATCGACACTGATGCAACCCTCTAGACATACCAGAAGTACCAGAGTGTTAGCACCCAGACAGGCCAAGCAGGACTTGGGCTGTTCAGATCTCACCCAGAAGTAGGGCCAGACAGATCTCAATCAAAGTGATTTAAATTGTCCAAACCAAACCAGCAGCAGTCTGGACATGCAACAGAAGGCCCAGTACCGTTACCAACACCATCCTGCAAGGTTCTGTAGACAGACGAAGAAGAGGAAGACCTAGGACAAGCTGGACCACCAACATCAAAGACTAGACAGGATTAAAACTGACTGATTGTACAAGGATTGCAAAAACGGAGAAGGGCACCTTGCTACATCCAAGGTGCCCAACATTCGGTGTGGTCTCAGAACCGATGGATTTAAATTGACAGTACTAATAGGTATTTAAATCACTGTTTCCCACTTTGTGATTCAAATAAGCCTCTACATTAATGTTGGCACTATTTTCTGCTAACCAGGATACAACCAAACTATATCCATAAGGTCCAGTTGTTTAAAGTAATTATATGAGGTAATGTGCACTTGTTCAAATCTCTCATTTTAAACATTTTTTAAGTTAGAAAACAGTGACCCAAACATTTACTTGCAAGAAAATATTTACCTTGGGGGCTGTGTTGAGATGTATTTTGATGGAAATGTACGGGAGTAAAGTGTACCAAAATGTGGCACTTTAAACCTGCGGTCTATTAATAAAACAAAATGATTTTGAAAGTGCATTAATCATACTGCAGTGAGCACATTTTTAGTTGAACCCTTCCATAGTGTCTGAAGACACAGAATTGCACAAAGACAGCGGAAGTGTTCTCATAAGCATTTCTTTCCAGAAATTCTGAAGCACATGTCAATTCAGGCATGTCTGCCACATGTTATATTTCCTTTTTTGCATTTCAATTCAATTTCAGTGTTGCACAAAATATTTTCAGTTGCTCAGATCGTGAAGCTGATACACAGAAGAATACTACAAAAACAACATAAATGTGGCTCAGTTGAAATGTGCTTAGGGATTTGCAAAAAGTAACTGCAAATGTAGATTTATTACATAGTGCTTTTCAGGTCATTTACAAACAAACTAAAAGACAGCGGAAAAAACTTCATGTGAACAACTCAAATCTTATCAAGAAGCATATCTGGCTCAATAAGCCACCACTTGAAGGTTTGCGCATTTTAATCTCATGTGCACTCGGTGCCAATTCTAGCAATGAACACTCATGGTCCCTTATATTAAAAAAGACAAAAACTTTGCCAATATGTTAGTAACAAACCTAATCTCTTTGTGAGCTAAGGACTCAGATGTCAATTTTTTAATAGCATCTCTTTCCTTTAAAGGCAACGGCTTTGTCAAGCAACAGTGCAAGACACGAGAGCAACTAAATGGCTGCTGGGATGTGACAAAAGTTGGTAACATTTCACCACGGGGCAAAAAACGACGTCCTTCATCAAGTGACAAGACCACCCTATGGCCTATGGGACCAGGGCTGCTTCCATGTACATCACATAAAGCTGTAAATGATGTAGAGTGCAACAAAAAAAATGCCATGGTTCATTGTTTTGTCTTCAGCCTCTCTAGAGACAGCGTGCAGAAAGCCTCCTCGCTGCTTGGGCAACTCAGTGGGCGCATCTGCATGTTGTCCTAAGGTGACATTGTTACTGCGCTGGACAATAATACTTCCTTTGGAAGTACTAAAGCACAGCGCAGTAGCTGCCCCTACTGTGCTGGGCGCATGGCACACAGTTGGTTTTAGCCATTACTTCACTATTGTGGTGAGCTAAAACAGGAGAGCGCCTTGCTATGGTGAAGTAGCTGCCGGGCACAGGGATGTAGGGTGAAGCGTAGGCGTGCCCAGTGACTTCTCTTCCCACACTTGATTCAGGAGGAGTCAGTGCTAGAGGCAACGTGAACGGGTAAATGACCACGGCTCTGCAGCGTCCTCATGTTAAAGGAGTGGCCTGGACAATCCCAAGTGTTAATCGTGGTCATTTTTTTCAGCATCAGAGTAATTTGCAGAGGGCAGTGCAGCTGATTTGCACACAAATTTAATGTCTTTTCCAATCAAACTAAATGCTCGCCACCCGTGGAAGTTCTTGAGCTTGTAACCTTTGCTGGAAGTGCAAATAATTGCCTTTCATTTGAATTCTTCAGCTTCCCTTCCCCCAGCAGTAACAAGGACACAGAGAACAGCGTCAGGGTCCCACAGGTGCCCCCGCACCCTTGGGTGAGCTATGGAAAGCTAAGAGAAAGAGCAACACAGGAATAAACCCTGCAATGCCGGCATGTCTACAACCTTCACCCAGTATAAAGGAGCAAGTGCAGGGGTGAAGGTAACTACACCTAGAGTTAAGGAGGTTGCCTGATACTTCCCATGAAAAGATCCCATTAACAGTTATTTACAGTGAACCACTTGGGCTGATCTTTTCAATGCAGAGCATCTGCCCCTGCATCTTTCCTTGGAGAGTTTCAGCTATTTCCAAGAATGAGATGACAGAGTCTGACTGAACATAAATTAATTAGTTTTAAGAATTTTCTTTGGCAGCTCTAGGGCCCCATCTCAGGAGCAAGGACTTGAAACTTTGCAGTGGGTCAGGCTCTCCATCAAGACGGTACCTAACGGTTCCAAAGAAAAACTGCCCAAATCCCAGTAAGTAATGAGCCTTTGGGGAAAAGAAACCCAATCCCCCAGTTTGCCCTGTGCTCTGTAGATTTGACTGAAGTCCGAGAAAATCTCCATCCGCACTCAGAACGTTTCATCTTCTTCCAACAACTGAGTGCTGAGTGTACCATGCCGGCAGGCCTCAGGACCCCAGGGCGTGCTCCCTTCCAGGGCTGACAGCTGGGCAGGACCTTCCCTGTAACTGTGGCTCCAACAACTGTGAGTTAATAGGAGGGAGCGCTGCCTCCCCTGTGCAGTCCATGCAGCAAAAGCCTGGTCTCGGATGCAAAGGAGTTGAGGAATGGGATAGGGAGTTCAAGGGGGTTATAATCTTGAGCCTGATGCTGGAAAGGAGCAGGGGGAAAAGTAGCTGGAAAAGTAGCTAGAAAATGGAGAAGGTAGACACCCAGGAATAGGGAAATGGGGGACAGAGACACCCCCCTCGGGGCAGGACGGATTGGGAAGATTAGAGGCAGAACAGCTTGTAATGACCAGAGCACGCTCACCTTTACAGCACGGAGCTGAACCTGGACATCCTGCGTCTCCATGGCTAGGCTATGTTAACACTGGTGGGTAGGGTCAACCTAAAAGTCACCTCCAGGCCCAAACTTGGTGACCACCCATACAGTAAACACCCAAGATCAACTCCCAGCAGCTGCCCAGCCCAACCCAACCTGCTAAACTTATGGGTATGAAATCAACCCCTCCCCCAAGTTGTCTTCAGGTCTTCCCCTTTCTGTGAGCAGGCTTGGATCTCACCTTTGCACTTCAGGGCTTGAGCACAGGAAATCCCACAAAAGTTACCTCCCTCTCTCTACTTGAAAAAGGTTGCATTTGGAAACTCTAAAGTTCAGAAATACCAGACTTAAAAGTTGCTCTCATCCAGTCCCAGCGTGGGACTGGATTAGAGTATGTAATGATATAGTCTTTATCTCTATTTATCATACAGTCTTTATATGTAACTATTATTTAATTATGTTCCTTTTTTTCTGCAGGACCTCCTTCAGTCAGCAAATGAGAAGGAAATGAGCAGTATTTACTTCTATCCTCCCTTATGGATGATCCCAGGCCTTATCGATCGCATACAATTCCAACCCAGCACCGTGCATACAAATAATTCATTTCCTTCTGGTGCTGACACTGCAGCATCCCAAGGTGTCATAAGCATTAACGACTTTACCCTCACAACAAACCTGTGAAGGCGGCAGAGGCTAAAGAACCTCACCCTGTGGGTAGAGTTAGAGATTTCCTCTGGAAAAAAGAGCTAGAAATCTACCCCCCACCCCCTCCAGATGATCAGATTAGGATGATACAGAATGAACAATGCCTTTACCACAATTATGCCAAATTATCCAGTAGGAAAAAAAGGGGCCTGGCTTAACCACAAAACCTTATCCTCCCAGTTCCATGCCCCACCATTTATTTTAGCACAGAATTGTTATTCTTTGACCATCAGGATGGCATTTGCAGGTAAAGGGTTTTGTTAAATGAGGATGGGGACTAGCAACTGTGTTGGAAAGGAAAACTGAATGGGTTATTTTTTGGCAGTGGTTGTCAAGGAGACATTTTCCTACTGGTGTCAGTAGGATATGGTCATACATCAAGAAGCACCCCCTTCTCCTAGCAAGGGCCATGGAGACGTCAGCCTTGAGAATGTGGGATGAATCAAGTTTGAGAATGTCAAGGCTGAAGAAAATGAGCCTCCGGGGGATGGAGAGGTTATTGGTTTAAAACGCTATTAGTGACACTTGACTGGAAGGGAATGGCAGCAATTGACAATGATTAGTTTATGGCCTTATTTTCAGAGGAGATGAGCAGCCACGGACCCCAAGGACTTCACTGGGAGCTGCAACAGCCAGCACGTCAGGAGAGCCATTGCTGTGCAAACAAGTAATAAAAATGCTGAAGTATTGCTAGAGCTCTGGAGGTAGCTTCAGCGTCATCACTGACGTCACACTAACCTCACGCTGGAGTCAGTGTCGCCCAGCGGTTTATGAGAGCTACAACTGTAAAAGAGATGGTAAATAGCTTCTTTCTGGGCTGGGAGAGCAGTGAAGAGTGGAAGCTACTTCCCTTTTTATACAGCTTATGTTCTTTGATCTTTTAACTTCTTTTAGCTTGCTGCTTGACTTAACTACAGACCAAGTACTCTGACCTTTATTCTGTAACATAAGAACTTCAGTACTTACATCTCATTAAGTCAATGTAAAACTCTCCTAAATGTAATAGGTTGCAAGTTTAATATCTTATATGCATACATAATCCCCAAATGTTTTACAGAGTTACTTCATAATACAGCTACAGGGGGGACAATAACAAAAGCAGGGAAAAAGTGTCATTGAGATACACGGCAAGGGAAAAAGCCTGTTTCGAGCCAAGATTTTACAATGCCCGTCTACATTATAGTCAAAGTAATGACTCCCATGTAGTGCAGAAATACCCAAGGTAGCTTTAAACTAGATAGGTTGGGTATCAGGAGAAGCAGGCTGGCATCACAGTAAAAACCCTTCCACCAAGAGTGAAAGATCAGAAGGACAGAACTCAGCTGGGCACCAAGGCGAGAGACAGAAGTTACACGTAAACCGGTTTAAGTCATGAGAAACTGGTTTAAACCTATAACAGAAGAGAAGTTTAGTGCACATAAACCAGTTTCAAAATGGCTTAAACTGATTTAAGATAAACCTGATTGAATGTAGTATCAGACTGAACTGATTTGGGTCAGACCAATTTATGAAACTTCTGTCCCAAACCCAAGGGAACAAGGTGAGATGAAGTCAAATGAGCTCAGCAGGAACCATGGACAGTAAAATTTTTAAAATAATAAAAATTCACTTGCATCTGCATACAGCAATTTTGAAACTAGAGCCTCATGTGAATAAAGCCAGGAGACTGTTCGTGGGGATGGGCGTGTTGTGACCTTGCTCCCTTCAGAAACAAGAATATTTTAAATGCTAAAGTAAATCCTCAGTATCTCTACTGCAAAGAAAAATGGTCATATTCTATTTCAAAATATGAGCGTGCCAGCCACAACATAAATCTAGGAAGGCAAGAAACATAAACCCTATCACCATCACAACGGCAATGCTAGCTATGAATATAAACAGCATGCGTTACTGGAAATGGAGCATCACATGCACTGTATGACAAACAGAACAAAGCCCTAGACACAGGGCGCTTTAATGAGTTATATAAACAGCAGAACGTATCCGACCGTACACAAATCAAAGCCGTGGTATTTTGCTCTAATGAATGCTTACCTAATAAGAAACAAGGAACAGTTTGACATAATAAAATTAGCATTGTTTGCAAACTGTAGCTTTGCTAATTTGGGGATATGAGAAGAGGAATAAGAAGTGGAAGTCTGTAGTTTGCTATAGCCAACGCTGTGCCCAGTGTCAAAGGATTTTATTAGGCTAACTGGTTTGGCCAGTGACTCAGAGCACCAACTTCTTACTTTATGATGCCCTAGGCACATCTACACATGTGCTTTAATGTGCAATACCCTATTTTACTGTGCATTAAAGCACCACATACAAAACCATACGATTATGCCGGTGTGCAGTAAAATAGGCTACTGTGCATTAAGTGTCATGCGCATTTGTTACTGCGAATGCGTCACACGCATTCATTACTACCTCACACTGGAGGTACCAAATTTAATGTGAATTAAGAAAAAGCACCTTAATGCACATGTAGACGCATCCTCTGAGTTTGATGTGACTTTTAAGTGACATTGAGTGATACTACAGCATAAACAAAGAAATAGGAGAAAGAGCATAGCATAAGAAGGATGATGAATACCTAAATACCGTATAAGGTCAGGCTGCATATAAAAGTCATTACACTAGAGCAAAGTCTGCTTCTGTGATGGTTCTGTGATTTGGCAATGGGGCATATTTTTCTCATTAAGGTCCCTCAGTTAAAAATCTAGTTGCAGTCATTCAGGAAAAACCCAAAGGCTCTTCTTGCCTATCTGTTCAAGAGCACACAACAAACATGGTGTTAGTCCAGCGGGCAACTCTTGGATGAGTTAAGGGCACCAGGCTACATCTACCTGCTTTTCCTCAAAAGTCAAAAGACAATGAGGCACCGGGCTTGGCTGTGGGTAAGGAATATTTCTCATTCTTTACCTGTCCCATGCATAAAAAGAGAACTTTAGTCTCCAGGGCTGTTAAGGCAGGAACTTTCAAGGCACAAATGCATTTGTGTCCTTCCTTTTCTTTCTGTCCCAGAAGTCAGTACTGGGAATAGAGGAAAAACAGAAAGCAAAACAGTCAGAGAGTAAATCTACACTGCAGTTACCGGTAACGTGACCCAAGCTAGATTTAAAAGACACAGCTACGCTGCTACTGCTTGAATGCGTAACTTGGCTCACACAAGCTCTCTGTGGCTAAGATGTTCACACTAACTTTGAACTATCTCTGTGCTATACCCGCAGTTGCTATTACAACAGCAGTGAAGACATCCCAGCAGAAAAGACAGAAAAACAAGATACCTTCTACAGAGCAATAATACAGACCAAAGAGGTGACAAAGGTTAGAGCACTTCCTTTTCTTACAATCACTGGAGATAAATAGAAAAAAAGGCAGTTTATCCTTTTATGCTGACACTACCCTTTTGCAGAAGCTCCTTTCACTACCTGAAATAATCTAAATAATCTATCATTTCCAATGTAGCTCTAAGCACTACTATGGCCACTACCAATTTGGGACACTGACTTCGGGATAACTGCAGAGCGCACAATGAATGCATTCCATTCTAGGACTGATCTCCCCCCTTTTCCAAATAGGTGAGAGAGAGGGGGAAAGTGGGCACATAAAAACTAGCGCAAGGAGAAAAGCAGGTAGATGAGAAAGTGAATATACACAAAAGGCAACAGAAGAAAAAAAGTGAAGTCTCAAAAACTATGCTCATGACCTTTATCGCCTAACTATTCAGAGGCCCCCAAAATAGCTAAAAATGCACATTGAGAAGCATCAGCTCTCCATGCAAGAGGAAGTGGACTACAGAGGAGTGCAGCACACCTGTTGGGTAGGGCAACACTCAACGAACCACCTATCAGGCAGGAGATGAGATGGTTCACTAAGGCGGGACACTATGTATAGACTGCTAAATACCAAGAGCGGTGAAAAGAGCTGGCATGCAGTGGTCTGGAACAGGAGGGTAAGTTAGCACTGCAATGGATAAATAGTCAACAGGAACCCTTTATAGCAAGTTGTGAGAGATCAGTAACAACTGTCCTAAGAATCCAAGTGACTATATATCAATGCTTTTGTACCTGGGACAGCTGTTTGTTGCAGTGGCGTGCCTAGCACCCACCTGCAGATGTTAGTGCCCATAAGGTCATTTCCTGGGTCCTTTTTTCTTTTCACAGGGACATATTAGCTTTACATCCAATGACCAGACTTTGACTCTGTTAGGTTTTTCATATGGCACACTAATCTGCTTCCTTACTGAGTAGCACTATTCTTCCTTGACTATGATTATGCAAAGATACGTATGGCAGCCTTCTAGCTAGGCTATGATAATTTCCCACATCCTTACTGAGAGCATATTAGGGATTGGAAATTAAAACCATCTGGGGTAGGGATGGATCCATACAGACAACTAAATCACTGTTTTCTTATTAGAGCCACTGTGCTCCTGGCAATGGCAATAGCCAACGCAGGTGCCTAGACCTCTCAAGCCCTTTCAAGAGTTCTGGTTTTGATGAGGAAACTAGTAATGCTTTCCCATCTTCTCACCATGTTTTGCTGATGATTTCATAGAGTTCATAGACTGTAGCATCAGAAGGGACCCAATGGATCATCACGTCCGAGCCCCTGCCCCTGGCAGGAAAGAGAATCGAGGTCAGACGACTCCAGCCAGGTGACTGTCAAGCCTCCTCTTGAAGACATCCAAGTTAGGTGACAGCACTACCTCTCTTGGAAGCCCATTCCAGATTCTGGCCACCCTTATTGTAAAAAATGTCTTCCTAATGTCTAACTCTCCACTAGTTTGCACCCATTCTTCCTAGTTACTCCCTGGGGCTCTCTGGTAAACAGCACATCTCCAATTCCCTGCTGTCCTCCCCTAATACAATTATAGGTGGCTACAAGGTCACCCCTCAGGCTTTTGTAAAGGCTGAACAGATCCAGCTCTCTCAACCTCTCCTTGTAGGGTCTTTCCCGGAGACCACTAATCATGCGAGTGGCTCTCCTCTGAACCCTCTCCAGATCCGTGTGCCTCTTGAAGTGCAGCGCCCAAAACTGGACACAGTACTCCAACTGCGGCCTGACTAATGCTGCATAGAGGGGGAGCATCACCTCCCTCGATCCGTTGGTCATGCATCTGCTAATTCATGACAAGGTGCGATTGGCCTTGTTGACTGCCTTGTTACACTGCCAGCTCATGTTCATCTTGGAGTCAACTATGACTACAAGATCTCTCTTAGCCTTTGAGCTGCTGAGGAGGATATCCAGCCCCCAATCTATAGGTGTGCTGGGGATTCCTCCTTCCTAGGTGGAGTACCTTACATTTATCTTTGTTGAATTGCATCCTATTCCATTCCGCCCATTGAACTAAGCTGTCCAGATCAGCATGTAACTGCTCCCTGCCCTCTGGTGTATTCACTTTGCCCCATAACTTGGTATCATCCGCGAATTTGTAAAGGGTGCTCACCACACTGTCATCCAAATAGCTGATGAAGATATTAAACAACACCGGCCCAAGGACCGAACCCTGGGGGACATCACTGCCCACCTCCTTCCAGGCCGAGAATGACCCATCCACCACCACTCTGTGTACACAGTCGCTAAGCCAGCTGGCCACCCACCTGACTGTGTAGGCATCCACTCCACAGCCTGCTAGTTTCCCTATGAGAACAGGATGTGAAACTGTGTTGAAGGCCTTCCTAAAATCCAGGTGGATGACATTGGCCTTCGCTCCTGTGTCAAGGCAGCATATGACCTGGTCATAAAAGGCTATAAGTTTGCCAGGCAGGATCTACCTGTGACAAACCCATGCTAGTTTCCTTTCAGCATCATTTCCCCTGCTGGGCTTTCAGAAATATGCTCTTTGATGATTTTTTCTAGTATTTTCCCAGGGATAGAGGTAAGACTGACTGGCCTAGAGTTACCCGTCTCCTCCTTTCTCCCCTTCTTAAAAATGGACACTACATTGGCCTTTTTCCAATCCTCAGGGACCTGGCCAGAGCACCATGAAAGTGGCTCAGCTATGACACTGGCCAATTCCTTCAGCACCCGTGAGTGGAGGTCATCCAGGCCTGCTGACTTGTACCCATCCAGCCCCTGCCTGATCCTGCTTTTTGACATAATTTTGGGGAAAAGCATCCACGCCAGAAGACAGGCAGGTGATCCAGGCTGACCTGGACAGGCTCAGCAAATGGGTGGACGAGAACCTGATGGTGTTTAACACCGAAAAATGAAAGCTTCTCCACCTTGGGAGGAAAAACCTGCAGCATCCTTATAGCCTCAGCAGTGCTACACTGGCTAGCACCACAGAAGAAAGAGACTTGGGGGTTGTCATTGACCACAAGATGAACATGAGCCTGCAATGCGGCTATTAAAGCGACGAAAATGCTGGCGTGCATCCATAGATGCTTCTCAAGCAAATCCCGGGATGTCATTCTCCCCTTGTACTCGGCCTTGGTGAGGCCGCAGCTGGAGTACTGCGTCCAGTTTTGGGCTCCGCAATTCAAAAAGGATGTGAAGAAGCTTGAGAGAGTCCAGAGGAGAGCCACGCGCACGATCACAGGTCAGGAAAACAGACCTTACGATGACAGGCTGAGAGCCACGGGGCTCTTTAGCCTGGAAAAGCGCAGGCTCAGGGGTGATCTGATGGCCACCTCTAAGTTGATCAGGGGTGACCACCAGGATCTGGGGGAACGGTTGTTCACCAGAGTGCCCCAAGGGATGACAAGGTCGAACGGTCAAACTACTGCAAGATAGTTTCAGGCTGGACATAAGGAAGAATTTCTTTACTGTCCGAGCCCCCAAGGTCTGGAACAGTCTGCCAGCGGAGGTGGTTCAAACACCTACACTGAACACCTTCAAGAGCAAATTGGATGCTTATCTTGCTGGGATCCTATGACCCCAGCTGACTTCCTGCCCTGTGGGCAGGGGGCTGGACTCTATGATCTCCCGAGGTCCCTTCTAGCCCTAATGTCTATGAAATCTATGAAATCTCCTCTCGAAGGGTGTAAAACAGATAGAAGGGAAGACCAAAAACAACTTGGCATGAGCAACCAAATGAGGGAGTCTATGAATTTCTTGTTAGAAGACAATTCCTTCCCGACCTTTGCAGAGGAGAATTTTGAGAGTCTCAACTGTCACCCCAATTATCTAAGCATTCATGCAACTTCATCAATAATAGTTTTATGTTTTAAGAACTGGGGAATCCAATTTCCAATATTTTTTTAAAATTCTTTGGCTTAAATATTTTCCTGCTGTAGTACGCTGGGTCGATTCCCTGCTGAAAATGGATTCACAGATTGTAATGCTGGAAGGGACCTTGGAAGATCATCGGGTCCAGCCCCCGCAACAAGCAGGAAAGATAACTGTGGGTCAGGTGACCCCACCAAGCGTTCCTTATAAAGAAAAGAAGTTATTACCTCCTATTTTGGGAAGACAAAACAAATAAAATGGGATATGAATGGCTACAAGCCAAATTGCAGAAGCGTGGTATAGGTGCCTGTGACAAGCAGAGGGAAATTTAGGGTTTTGTCCCAAAAGCAGTTTCTCATTCTGTGATTACAATAAAAGTTGACACCTCTGCCTGCTGATCATCAGGGATCCTAATTTTCCGTGTCTAGAAAACACAAATTCTCCAATAAAAACCCCCAAATCCACATTTTTCTATGGGGAGCTACTTGACAATGCTGATTGGTTGTGGGGCCCTGGAGGTGGCTCCACCCCTTGCTGCTGATTAGCCGAGAGGGTTGTCCTACAGGAGGCCCCACCCCTTAATGCTATTTGGTTGGGGGGGGGGGGGGCGGCACTTGACAGGTAGCCCTTTTAGCCAATCAGCAGCAGAGGGAGGAGGGGGCAGCTGCCATCTTATCTGTGTCCTGTGTGCTGGCAGCTTCTCCCTTCCTCCCCCACAAGCAGGCTGCCAAACAACTGGAGCCAGCATTTTATCTTCAGTATGTTTTTAAAAACTTTTTCCCAGCAATTCAAAAGAACGTCTAAAAATGCAAATTCTGCACTTTTCTCTGGGAAATGGATTTCCCTGCTGATCATCAGTAGAAAGGACAATGGCTTTTTCTAAATGAGGTTTCAGGGTATCAAAGCAGTGAGGCTTCTGAACCCTATCATTTGTTCAATGGGGGACTACTTCTTTGGTACCAAGGGGAATACGGAAATATTCCTAACAGTGAAGCATAAAAAGAAGGGTGCTGTAACTGTTCAAGCTGAAAGAGAACTTAGCAAGGCAGAGTAATTGGCCAAATGGTGGATCCAGCTCAGGATCACAAAGACTAGGCATCTGCCTTATAAAGATGGAAAAATTGAAGGGCAGCAAAGGTCAAATGGCTCAATCAAAGCCAAGCAGTTAGTGGCAAAACTTCTGGACACAAGACCTGGGATAGGAGGTTGGAAAGAACATGGCGTGGCCTTTTCCCAAAGCACTTCCTGCACAAGTCCTTGTCTAATCTGTTCCAGTAATGACATAGTCAACCTACCGCACAGCTACAAGACACACTGCCCAAAGACACCAGAAGTACCCTAACCTACCACAGGTAAAGCAGGGGGATGGGGGCTGTCACTGTTCCAGCACTGATAGGATTGTAACAATGCACTTGAGAGAGCTGAGGAAGAGGGCCACATCCTCCACTACAGAGGAAGGCCCAGTAATTAATGCCATCTAATTAATTGTGCCTGCAGAACTGTAGCCAGGGAAAGATGGCTTGAGGACAGCATGACAATCAGACACTTTTGTCCTAGGTATATGGGCCACTTCAGTCTCATAGCAACTGAATTGTATCATCTGTGTCTCATATTAAATACTAAGGAAATTCCCATGTTGGTATCTGTTCTAAATATCAGTAGCTCTGTTCTAAAAATTCAGTAGCTCTCCATACTGATGCATGCATGGATATTTTCAGATAATCTTATCAATCTGGACAGTTCCCCATCTTGGCTTGTGTAGAAGAAGTCAAAATGCCAAGCTTGGGAGAGATCTAGTAAAGTCAACAAAGGAATTTTTTTTACCTAGCCCTCTGTCAGCTTGCCATTACCTGTTTTAGAAAAACAGTTTCCCCACTGTATTAGAATAAAAGGCACTACTTAAACCCAGTGCCTATTCTATTATTTTTTTCTTTGTGCTGGATTAAATGGATTGGCTTCCAGTTTTATGTCCTTCTGTTGGTGATAGTAAAAGGGATTTTCTATCTTGCATTTTGTGCAACTGCACATCTCTTCACCATACCTAGAACACTGCTTTCAAATGTTTGCTTTAAACTGTATGCTGCAAGGTTTGAAAGGGACAATTTAAGGAAGCAACCAGCCTGATTAATATTCCAGCATGCTTTTATTGGTTGAGGGGGTTGTTTTTATCTTTATTTTTAATCTCTCTTTCCAGATCTCTAATTTTACACTTTCAAGTGAGAGTGTATTTGTTTGAACTAGATCTTAATCCACTTCAGTAGGGTTACTATTCTCATTCCCTAAGCACTACACTATGCTGATGTGGATAGTATAGCCTTAAAAATTAGCAGGACAATTTTGAAATGATCGGATTAATATATAACAAGTAAAAAGAACAAGAATGAGATCCCTAGAATCAGAATTTATTTTGGCTACAGCATTTTCAGCCCTCTGAATTCAATGTGTCCTATTGGCTTTTGTTTAAAGTTAGATAAGATGTTAAGTTGTCTCTAGTAAACCTTCCTAAGCACTGCTTTGGATGTCAGTCTAGGAGCTTGGAAGGTTAAAACACTGGATCCACCACTATCAAATAATTTAGGGCTACATATCCTTAATATTTACTTTAGAATTGACCAATATATGCTACCAGACATTCACAGTATTGTGCCAAGGGTCACTGTTGTTAAACTTCGGTACATGAAATTCCACAGTTCTCTTATCTGCCCCATGCTTTCTGCAAAGCTGTCTAGACTTGTTTCTTCTTCTTTAGTTGCATGAAGCATGCAGATTACCACTGTGAAACTTTATTTGTTCCTCTTCATCCAGTCTTTCTTTAAACATCAACATGCGATCTTTCATTTCTCAGGTCAGCATTTCAGCACTAGTTTAGTTTGAGAAAAACAGGTGACTACACAGTATGTAATAGCCACATGCCTATCATGTTACTTTAATGTAACATGATAGTTATGCATGCCATTTTCCATACTGAGATATTAAATAGTCCCTGGCCCCAAAAGCCAACTAAATTAATTACAAGACGACAGGATGTTGGAGGGAAGATAACATGGAAGGGGATAGAGGGAACAAGAAAGCAATGCCCTAAATAAGGCTGGATTGAAGTGATCATTCTGTGCATATTGCTGCTTTTGGATGGGGACTGGAAAAGCAGCATTGCTTGGCTAAATATCCTTGCTGTCAGGATAAACTTGCCAAATGTGATTCAAACAGCAAATGTTGAGAGCTTATGGGATTAAAGCAATGCTAGACAAAGCACTGAACAATATGCTGTAGGGAGTATTCCACACTTTCTGGGATTCAAAGGGTCTCCGACTCTAACTGGTGATTTGAGGATTCAAGACCCAGACATGAATGACTGGTTTTCCATGCACTGTCTTGCTGGTGTCTTCTTTACTTACCCTGATTACTTAATAGTTGTGACCATACAGTGCCTCTCTAGCAGATATGAATTCTAGATTGGCTGAGCTTTTATTATTCTCTCTTTTACATCATGGCTTTTATTGCTTTGGTCACTTCCCCAAGGGGTCCCAAGCAGGGATAGGTATTAAGTTCAAGAAGCTATGACAGTAGAGCATTTCCACAATTCCTACTAAAGGTCTTCAAATACCTGAAGGGTATTTGATGGAGGAGGATCAGGGGTGGTGCCAGGCTCTTCCCAGTGGAGGGGGGATGGGGCTGAGGTGGGGTAGACAAAAAGTTGGGCTACACTATACATCTGGCCAAACTTACTTATTAATTTTTTTAACAATACCCAGTTAAGCGGCCTCACCTGTGAGGCCAGGAGCAGGGCAGGTTCAGCTGTTCAGGACAGGGGGGCTGTACAGCAAGGGGGGTGGGTGCTGGACAAGGGGACTGCTAGGAGGGGTGGCTAAGGCCATTTTGGCATGGCTATAGCCCCCGCCCCAACTCCTCCCTTGCACCACCCCTCAGGAGGATGGATAGGGGCTTTTCTCTGTGGCCACAGGGTACAGAACTAGGAACAACGGCCTCAAACTTCAGCAGGGGAAAAGTAGGTTGGAGAGAAGAAACCTTTGAATTATGAGGGTGGTCAAGCACTGGAACAGGCTACCTAGGGGAAAATGCGAAATCTCAATCCCTGTAAACTTTCAAAAGCAACTTAGACATTTGGCTGGAATGGTTTAGTCTTGGATGATCCTGCCTTGAGCAGGGGGCTAGACTAAATGACCTTGCAAGGTCTCTTCTAGCCCTATTTTCCTATGATCCTCCTACAGCAAGCAGATATTCCTTGAAAGTCTCATCAACATATCTGGGCCGCATTTAGGCTTTTAAAGTTTCACTGGCTCACTGGCTGGGCCAAGAGAAGTTTGATTAAAAAAAACAGAAGATCCAAAAATGAACTGTATAGCACCCATAACTTAATCATTTGGATTATATTACAACTTTCAAATATTACATAGATGGCACATGGTAGACTATAAAGAACGTTTTGTATTTCTCTCATTTTGTTCACAGCCTACATAAATCTGGAGGAGGGAGAAAAAAAGATGCTGAATATTCATCATATTCATGGAAGTGGGGGGAGGGAAGTTTGCACTGAAAAAAAGTGGGTGAAATATGACTCTATGCACAGATTTAGTTCAAGGCCTGTACACCCCTGACACCACACTCAAATTAGCCCCTTAATTAGCTTGTAAGTGGAATATAGGTCATGTGTTGAGCCCTTCCACTGAGGTCAAATCACTCCACATGCATATTTCATAGCTTTGCCTTCCTCAGTGAAACCCTCAACCATGCATCATATAACTTGTGATCCTGAGTTACTGAAATCTTTATGCTTTGCTTTTACAGTCACCTACTTCCTCCTAATTTCATTTCCAAAGTCTCTCAGTGCTTTGGATACAGAGCTTGATGCATGACCAAAGATCCTTGGTGGCTGCACAAACCATATATTAAATATAGAACCTCAGTGCCATAATCATTCGGAGCAAGCTACACAAATATACATCTTCAGCTGTACCTGAATCCATTAAGCCCACTGCACATTCTCTTTCCTAAGCAAAATGGCATGAAAATAATTTGTTTCTGAGTAAATCAGGTGGTACAATAAAGTATAAAGGTGGCACTCAGAACAGATAAGAAAAAGGTACATATTGAAGTATAATCTACTTTTTGCTTTCACAGATTGCTTTCATAAGTTTTAGAGAGAATGACTATATATGCTCCAAAAACAGCAAGTGAGGGATCAGTACTGTAAGGCACAGCCATACATATACACTGAAATTTGATTCCTAGTGTGATGCTACTGGTAGCAAGCTACAATAAAATGCAAAAGGACAAAAACAGTACAAGGAAACCCTGGTAAACTTAATGGTAAGCGGAACAATAGCAATGCAGAGAAATAGGGTTTAAAATGGAGACCCGTCCATATTTTTCTTCTCTAATTCAGCGAAGTGGCAGCTACAGAATTACAAACTAATCACAGAAAAATTCTGGGTTCTCACCATCATGCATAATGAGCAGTGGCTTGGAAAATGGCTTTGGGTAATTCACTGGAGGAATATGCCTATGTAAAATTCACTTTGTAGTATGAAATATTGTATTCTGCACATCTTCCTTTCTTCTCTAATTTCTTGATACACTGAATTCAATATGTGAATCCTCTGCTTAAACGTATTGCTCTAGAGGTACAAAAGGCATGTTAAATGCTCATAATTCTGTATATTTTTCCTGTTCAGATAAAGGGTAGCAGTATCAGGAAATAGCCATAACACTTTCATTTCTCCTATGCAGGACAGGGCAGTGGGCGTCAGGGCATCATGTTCAATGCCACAGTGGCCCTAATCTTGGGTCAGTTACTTAAAACATCTTAAGTTCTCCATGTAAAGTGAAACAGACTAATAACGCTTATCCCGCTTCTTAAACCGTGTTGAGATTGTCAGATAAAGGCACTTTCTCATGGTTAAGATGATCGTGGGCTGTGGCATATTTTGAATATCAATCATGTGAAAAGCCAGGTTTCACCAGTGCCCTGAAGAATAATGGCAATAATCAGCTGATATACCACAGAACTGAATTTCCTTTTTCACGGCTGCTTTCCACCGGTGGCTCAGTCAGAGGTGTAACTAGTGATTTTTTGCATCCTGGGCAGAGAGGCTAGAGAGCTGGGGACAGAGGAGGGGGGAAAGAGGGAGGAAAGAACAAGAGCTGGAAAGCAGGGGTTGGTGAAGAGGACGACAAATGCTGGAGAGTCTTACTTGCCTCTCCTAACCTGGCACCCACGGTTGTGGGGGGGACCCTCTCACACACCCTGGTTATGCTGCAGCTCTTCTCATTATGTATGCAAATACAGTACTTTAAAAACTCTCTTTCATTTTCCTCCCCAAAACTCATCTTCTTCTGTTGAAACAGGCATGATTATTAGTTTAATTTCAGAAGCACTGCACCAGGCCGTATGAAGAAGAGGCACCCCAAGGGAAGACAAGGTCCAATGGTTACAAACTCCTAGAAGATCATTTTAGGCTGGACATAAGGAAAAACTTCTTTACTGCCCGAGTCCCCAGGGCCTGGAATAAACTCCCCCAAGAGGTGGTGCAAGCAACTACACTGGACACTTTCAAGAAACACTTGGATGCTTATTGTGCTGGGATCCTTTGACCCCAGCTGACTTCCTGCTCCTTGGGCAGGGGGGGCTGGACCCAATGATCTTGCGAGGTCCCTTCCAGCCCTAATGTCTATGAAATCTATAATGTCTTTGCCTAGAAAAGCAGATCTGCAAATAAACAACAAATACTTTGCTCTTGCTAGAGCATCTCTCATTGATGGGTTTTGTAGAGGTGCACTCTGAGTTAATTAAATGAAATATCGCAACAAGCCACTCAGGAAAGTCTGGAGAGATGAGTCTTCCAAATGTGGAATTCTTGCATAGTTATTAGTCTTCAGTTCATTAAAATATTATTCAGCGAGTAATTACAGTTTGGCCTGATACTCCCCTGTATCATAGAGAGCGGCCTGAAACAAGAGGGTACTTGGGAAACATGTCACATAACACAGAAATAAGAGGAAAGAATTATTGGTTTAGACTTTTCTGCTCACAAAGCACCCATCACTGCAGCCTCTAGCCTATTTCTACTCTCCCGGAAGTTCAGTGCAATAATCATAATCTTGATCTCAAAAAAAAAAAAAAAAAAAAAAAAGACTGCTTGGCATTTGGAATGGCGACAAGCTCAGTTGCAACAAGAACAGGTCGTTAGGCAAGAAACAAGATCTATTATTGTAAATCTAAATGTATGCTAGGCAGAACACTGTGAACTGAAGCAATGTTTGCTAGTGGCTGAATGTTGTGCCGTAGACGTTTGATAGCTGCTCAGTATAGCGTATGGGAGTTTAATGGTCTTAGTGGATAAATAATGTCCACCTCACAAAAGCCCAAGAGCTGCAAACTGGCACTGAAATGGTTGTTAGTCTCAGGGAGACAAGGGGAATAGGCAGGGACACCCTCCACCTTCCCCTAAGGGGGATCCCTTGAGGTCAGGGCTGTGGCAGCTTGGCAATGCAGTGAGGTGACATGCACAATTGCTATTTGTGCTGCAGTTCTGGGGAAAAAGGCTTTCAGTCACTCATGCCTTGTCTATACTTGAAAGCTGTATAGTACATAACTATGCCCAATAATAGGACTTCTTTTTAAACCAATTTAGCTATACTAATACAATCCCTAGCACGAGTGCAGTTATAAGGTGCCTTCTATTTGTATAGCTTACTTCCCTTCCCACACAGGAATGACTATACTGGCATAAAACTACGATTTTACCAAGGTAATTGCATCTGCACTTAAGGGAGTCGTATTATTTAAACTATACTGGGATAATTAGGGTGACAAATTGCTATTGTACACAAAGCCCAAGGCTGTCAATCCATCACTCTTTAAAAAAAATGTTTCAGAAAGCCTCAATAAGTGCTTATTGGGGAGGATGAAGGGGGGAAAAATATAATGCTCTTTGCACAAAATTAAGCTTGGAAAAAAGCATACTAAGCCAAATAGCAGCTGTGGTATTTGATGTTCACATTGCAGCTTTTAATGCTCTTACAGTTCAGACAGCAAGAGATGATTCTCTGTTCTGAAGTACCACGCCGCTCTCCGGAAGCCTGAAAATGCTTAGCACAGCTTGTCTGTTTCTTATACGGCACAATAAAGACACTTGCAAAGGAACTAATTTCTAAAAGCGAGTAGGAAAAAAAAGTAGCCCACACAGCTCTAAACGTGGGCAGACTCAGTGCTAAGCAGCAGATGATTCCTTCTGAATAACTGCCCTAGATTTTACAAACAATGCAGGGAACAAAAATAGAAACCCATTTACATATTGATGCTAATAACTTTATTTATAGCGTCGCAGCTACAGCACAATAAACGAACTGCATCTTAACTTGGAAGCCGTTTCCTGCGGCTCAGTCACACGCCTAGTTTTCCCAGCCTGTACACCGTAGGGGGAAAAAAATGCTGTTGAAAGCAGCCAACAAGCTCTTTAAAAGGGAACGTATGGGACCAGCCAAAAATGAATAGTGTCCAGGAACTCTTAGCCACATAAACCTCTCCAGGCAGCTAGTTACGCCCTTCGCTGTTAACTTAATGTGAACTGCAGTTAAGCGAGCAAGGCTCAGTAACATAAAACAGCCCATTCATCAAGTCGCACCATACTTTTCTTGAACATCAGGATAACATCCCGTAAACATAGTTGATCGATGATTCTTTTGATGAAGGTAGGGAGACAGGGTTAAGACTACCCAGCCAGGAGGTGGAAAAAGAAGGGCTGATAGTCTGATAGAGTCCTGAACACACTGCTGCTGCCTGGCACAGGACTTGAGCCAAATTTGAACTGGCAGGCATGTAGATCCGCAGGCTCAGATAGCCCACGCTTACCACAGTGGACACGTGCATCTTTACGGAGGGAGTATATGTGTGTGCATGCAGGCACAGCCCCTTGCTCCTGTGGTATTTCAGAGATAAATGTACATGAAGGACAGCTCCAACAGAAACACTTCATAGCCTAGCCAGGAGGCCCCTGAGAAGTGGGAGGCCATGGTTCAAATCCACTCCCAGCCTGATTTAGAGAAAGATTCTTGCCTGGAGGTCATAGCACTTTGTAGGAGTTGGGACAGCTTGCTGGCTGGTCAAAGGAAAAAATCAGCAAGAAAGAGAGAAGACCTTTCTACTCCAGAAATACCTTGATGCTTGGGGCACTTGCCTAAGGGGGTATGAATTGTGGGTCCTATCTTCTTTAGTTTCATAGTTGCTCGGGTTGGAAGGGACCTGAGCAGATCATCAAGTCTGAGCCCCTGCCGTGGCAGGAAAAAGTATTGGGGTCAAACGACCCCCAGCTAGGTGTTCATCCAGCCTCCCCTTAAAGACCCCCACGGTAGGGGCCAGCACCACTTTGCTTGGAAGTTGGTTCCAGATCCTAGCTGCCCTGACCATGAAGTCACACCTCCTGATGTCTAGTCCAAACCTACCCTCTGCCAGCTTGTGCCCGTTATTCCTGGTCACTCCTGGCGGTGCTCAGGGGAGCAGGGACTCCCCCAATGCCTGCTGATCCCCCCCGACTAGTTTGTAACAGGCCATTAGACCCCCCCCCCCCCCCTCAGCCTTCTCTTGTGGAGGCTGAACAGGTTCAGGTCCCATCGCCTCTCCTCGTAGGGCCTGCCCTGCTGCCCCCGATCATGCGAGTGGCCTCCTCTGGACCCTCTCCATGCTGCCCACATCCCTCCTGAAGTGCGGCGCCCAGAACCGGATGCAGTACTCCAGCTGCGGCCTGACCACCACCTCCAGCTGATCACCTCCTTGGCCCTACTTGAGATGCATCTGTGGATGCATGACAAGGTGGGGTTGGCCTTCCTGACTGCATCCCCACACTGCTGGCCCATGTTCATCCTGGCATCAATGACAACTTCAAGATCCTGTTCTACCTCTGCACTGACAAGAAGGGAGTTCCCCAGCCTGTAGGTATGGTGCATCACTTTGCACTTGTTGGTGTTGAATCCCATCCTGTTCTCATCCGCCCACCCCTGTAACCTGTCTAGGTCCGATTGCAGCCTATTCCTCCCTTCTAGCATGCCCACATCCCCCCACATCTTAGTGTCATCAGCAAATTTGAACAGGGTGCTTTTTACCTCCTCGTCCAAGTCGCTGATGAAGATGTTGAACAGTGCGGGCCCGAGGACCGGGCCCTGCGGGACCCCACTGCCCACATCCCTTCAGGTCGAAAATGACCTGTCCACCACCACTCTCTGGGTGCGGCCCTCCAGCCAGTTGGTGACCCAATTGACTGTGTGGGTGTCGACACCACAGTCCCCCAGTTTCTTAATGAGAACGGGGTGAGAGACAGTGTCGAAGGCCTTCCGAAAGTCCAGGAAGACGATGTCCATTGCTACCCCTGCATCTAAGGATTTGGTGACCTGGCCGTAGAAGGCACCAGGTTGGTCCGACAGGACCTGCCTCTAATGAACCCGTGTTGGTTGCCCCTAAGCATAATCTCCCCTGATGGCCCCTCGTGGACATGTGCCAGGATAACTCTCTCAAAAAGCTTACCTAGGATCGAGGTGAGACTAACTGGCCTATAGTTTCCCGGGTCCTCCTTCCTCCCCTTTTTGAAGATGGGAACCACACTGGCCCTCTTCCAATCCTCTGGCACCACACCAGAGCATCACGAGTGCTTGTACAGCTGTGCCAGGGGTCCCGCAATGACCTCAGCCAATTCTCTCAACACTCAGGGGTGAAGATCATCCAGACCAGCTGATTTAAATGCATCCAGTCCCTCCAGAAGCTCCCTGACTAGATCCTCACTGACCCTTGGCCTGGGTGCACCTCCCCTGGGGCCTGTGGGGGACAGAAGGGATTTATAAAACATGAACCTCTAACACCTTTGCTCCTAAGCTTTTGCATGAAAGGGGACATATCTAATAGCTACACCAGCACTCCCAGTCTGGAAGCTCTAGTTCTTCACTGCCTTTGCTTTTTGTAGACGTGCCAGAGTCTAAGGAACATGCTGCTGAATTCAATTATTTCCTGTTCCCATTTCAACAAGAAGGAAAAGGAAAGTGAAAATCTGGTCCCATGCAAACTGATTTTCTTTGTTTTTGAGTTTTGTTCAACAGCTCAGCTAAAATGTCAATTATTTGCACATCCATCGTAGCTACACTAATTTCTGAAATTAGGGCTAATTCCTGATGACGGGAAGGCCTGCAATTGTAAAAATAGTTAATCCCCAGCACAAAAGGGATCCTCTGGTTATTTACGTGAAAATACTTTGTAGGTAGCTCGAGACGACATGTCCTAAGCAGCAGACAGGCTACAGGGAGCCAGGAACTTCTGAGCTCTACCCAGGCTCTCCTACTGAGACGTTAATTAACTTTAAATAAATCACTGTCACAACCTCAGTCTCCTAGGTTTCCCTTTCTGCAATTGGGAGGCAATTCCTACTTAGAAGGGGGAGGGGGTGTTATATTTGCATAATGCTCTGAATATATGGAGGGTTAAGATAAATACAAAGAAAGGTTTGCTCCGAATGTAACTTTCCTAGCAAAATGACTGAGGATTTGTTCAGTTATTGGAAACAACAAATACTGGATTTGATTTAGATTAATAGAAAAGCTACACAGCTGTGACATATGAGCAACAAAATATGCTTTTAAGGTTTTGCTAGGCACTCTACCAGGGTATGATATTCGTGGAAATAGCTTCCTTAGATCTTTAGGAAAAATAATTCCAAAGCGATTGAAGAAACACAAAGGACAAATTAAATAAACCAACCAATTCCCCCCAATTTCATGTATATGCTTAAGCAAAGTACAGTGATCTAATAAATATCAATGAAAGTGCAAGTCTAGTATTTAATAGCACCAAATCGCTTCTTTTACAGCTCATCAGATAAAAACCCACTTGATTAGAGTCATATGAATCCCAGAGTTTAATTGCAATAGCATCTAAAATTAAAGCACTTTACTTGACTTGTCACAGAGGTATATAAACTTACCTATTTGTTAGGTAAACGAGGCATTTTGAATATGAGCCGGAAGATCTTTGCTATTTCCACAACTTCTCCATATTCCATTATTTTAGTGTTAGCTTGATAAATTTAACAATTAACCAAAAAGTAGAAAAATTTCAATAGTTAAAGTTTGATGAAACTATAACACAACAAAAGATTCCAGGTAGAATGAGGAAAGGGGACCAGGCCTTTATTTCATGACATATTTTGAAAAGAAAATTAGACTCAAATGCACATTTTATTCCTTGCGTACTTTTCAGTATTCAAATCCATATTGGGGGAAGGAGCAGGAATGTGTGTCCTGGCATGGGGTATGATGTGAATGAGTGTATATAATATTATATATAAAAGGAGGATTTTTTACTTCTGCCTTGGAGATAGGTAGGTTCACAATCACCCTTGCTTCTTCCAAAAGCAAGTTTCACAGACATGACACAACACTAAAAACATATTAGTCTCTTGATTCTCACTCCTACTGCCCTGATGAATTCTCCAAAGGACTGTAGCCATCCAAGGACTGTGACCACATAGAAAGAGAGGAGCCAGACCAGTTCTCTGAGCACTGTAGTGATGTACTCTCGTAGACATTTATTAGCAGGCAAAATGATACACCCTACATCAACTGGAGTTTCTTCGGCAAGACTGAATTCATCAGTCAGTAAAGTGAACTAAGTCACTGGAGCATAAGTTGATTATTATCATAGACCACTACAGCTGCTTCAGGCTTATGGAGTATGGTAGGATGGGATGATCTTATGACTAGACAAGAATGGCTTTTTCCCCCTACATTTTTGGTATCAAAGAAGTCCAGCACGATTCTTGAGATGCATTTTGACAATGAGTACAGAGATAGCCCATTGCCCTCATAAAGGGGATTATGTCTTCTTTTTAAGAGCGCCAACGACTAGCATCACACATCTGTCTCTCCTAGGTCTTGGACTCAGCACAGCTGCCAGATGCTCTAAAATAGTTTAAACCAGGAAAAGACCCTAGCAGAACACACTATTTCACTCTACTGCACTCCCGAACGCACACTTTCAAACAGGTGGTCGAAGAACACAACACTGCAGTTCTCAGCCTTGTTTGCACGCAATCAATGAATAAATGCATTTTATTCTAAACCCAACATTTGTTTTACATTGCTCTAGAACGTGGCCAAGAGTCCTGTTCCTTAAAAATAATATCCCAGAAGACTACCTAGCCTAGGAGTTGTACTCTGTAAAATAATATGTGCCATTCCTTCCAATTCAGATGGATTATTCTGAGGTATAACTTGGCAGCTGCTATTTAACATACGTAAGGATTCTCCTCAACCAGATGGGTGAAGGGGGAGGGGGTTGGGGAACAAGGAAGGGAAGAGGAAAACTGATCATTAAAAAGGCCTCTTT
Source organism: Crocodylus siamensis (assembly GCF_052110815.1). Lineage (NCBI taxonomy): Eukaryota > Metazoa > Chordata > Crocodylia > Crocodylidae > Crocodylus > Crocodylus siamensis. The sequence goes on along the minus strand of NC_143398.1, from coordinate 238,730,507 downwards.
TATGTTTGGCTAGAAAAAAGATACTCAAAACTTACCAGAATTGCATTTACAGTAGCTCTTAACGAAATCCAGAACTAATGCCTAAATGCAAAGCATATTTTTATGGATAGTATTTGGCTTCCGAGTTGCCCTGTTTGATCTACAACTAGAATTGGTCACGTTACCTAGAAGAGAAGCCAAAGTCCCATTTCCTTCATTTTACAAATTGATCCCTGCAAGTTGTCCTCGGAAAGACCAGTTACTGCAGAAAGAAGGATGTACATTTAATTTAAGACCTCTCTCAGACTGCTAATCAACTCTTTTTTGGCACCATTATGAAAAAGGTCTCATCATGGCTTTCCTAATCTCTCCCTCGTTTCCCCCCACCCCTGTTTACCACTTGAATATTATTTATTTCAGTTTACTGTTATTTCTCGTCCCATTTGCTGCAGGCCAGCACCCCCCCATCAGCTCTTTGACATACTGTCTCTTGTCTTCTACACATTCCAAGACATTTTTCAAAGCACGTCTCCAACTTGCCACTGCATTCAGCACTTACGGATCTGACAGGCTTTGGAGATAACAGAAATTAAATGGTTGTTGGAATAATTGGGGCTGTCCTGGTAACATCTTATTAGCATCACATTTCCCATGACGAGTGTTAAACAGTGCCAATGTATTATCAGACTTTACAGAGAGCTCTTGTCGAAGTTAAAAACAAAACAAATGAGCCGTCATGGTGGATCAAGAGACTATCGCTACAGCATCCCCTTCCCTGCATCAACTCCCCACTGCCTCATGCACTCAGCTCCCTCCCGGCGCGAGGGACAGCACGTTGTACTCCCAGATCTCTTACGCACAGGCTACAAAGGAGCTAAGCAAGCATGAAGAACGGACATGGGAAGGAACAAGTCCTGAACGCTCAGGTTCCCAAATCATCGGCCACTTAGTACAGAGAACTCGGAGAGAGGGCGTTCTGCTGAGACAGTAAAGCTGATTAAGGTTGTGGGATGAGCATGATGCATAACCAGTTAGAGCACTGGCTTTTCAGCTCTAATGCCATGATCCTCAGAGACACTAAGCAGCTGTAAAACCCACTCAACTCAGTGGAATAAGGCTTTGAGAGAATCAGGTTCAAATCCTTAGGTGGCTTCCTACTAACTTTGTGAGGCTGGGATCAGGCATAGTTCATAAGTATGAAGGTGGTCATTTGTGGGCAACATTCACAGTACTTGTAGAGAGTTTTACTGAATCAGCAGGCATATCTTTTATCAGTGAAGGCTAAGAACTGGAACAACAGCAAAGGATTAACAGGGATTATTAGCAATAAGGAAACAGCGGACATACCATCCTTTTTTCCCCAGAACATGGCAGACTTACAAGGATAGTAGAATCCCCTGGAAGAATTCGACCAGAACAGTAGAATTCTCCTCGGTCTCGTCAACAGTTCTTCAAACCGTGCATCAGCGCCATGCCCCACACTGTTCTCAGGATGAGCGTGCTATTACCAGATGCCTTCATCTATAACTTACAGGGCTCTGTATATCTTTCCAAGTCTGATTTAATTGAAAAAAACAAATGCACTAGTAGAAAAGCCTGTGCTATGCAACACGGAATGAAGAACCAATCCATAAGACAAAATGGCAAAGGCAAGCACTCCAGAAATGTTTTAAGTGCCATCATTCAGGGGCCTGACTTGATGATCTTCCAAGGCCCCTTCCAGCCCTAATGTCTATGAAATCATTGCTTTTACCCCCCAAGTATAGTCTCTCTCTGCATGCCTTATTCTCTCTCTGTTGCTTTTCCTTACTGCTCAAAAATTCTTTTCCCTTCACTACCTTGTATTCTTTCTAGACCCTTCCTCCTCTCAGGTCCTCTTTTCTATCTCTTAGCTAAACAAAGCCAGTAAGCACAAGACAAACAATAATTGATAAGGACTTAAAATAAAACAAGATGGGGCATTTACCTTGTCCCAATTAACTCTGTTTTAACTTCTTCACCAAAAAGAACTATTGAAATAATGTTGTGAATTTCAGCTTAACGCTTCACTTTTTCATGCTGCAGTTAAGTATTTAGTCTTTATAGGAACAAGGAGAAAGTAGTCTGCAGATTAAGTTAAACAGGGCACATCTACACAAAATAATGAATACCCACTGGACTTATTCTATTGCGCATTAGCACAGCTGGCAAAAACCATGCTAATGTGCAATAGATTTAGTCCAATGCACAAAGTGTTCATCTGTGCTAATGTGCAGTAGTGCCAATTTCATAAATTTCATAGCTTTCATAGACATTCAGGCTGGAAGGGACCTCGGCAGATCATCGAGTCCAGCCCCCCGCCCAAAGGGCAGGAAGTCAGTTGGGGTCATAGGATCCCAGCAAGATAAGCATCCAATTTACTCCTGAAGGTGTTCAATGTAGGTGCTTGAACCACCTCCGCTGGCAGGCTGTTCCAGACCTTGGGGGCTCGGACAGTAAAGAAATTCTTCCTTATGTCCAGCCTGAAACGGTCTTGCAGGAGTTTGTGACCGTTCGACCTCGTCATCCCTTGGGGCGCTCTGGTGAACAGACGTTCCCCCACATCCTGGTGGTCACCCCTGATAAACTTAGAGGTGGCCATCAGATCACCCCTGAGCCTGCGCTTTTCCAGGCTAAAGAGCCCCACGGCTCTCAGCCTGTCGTCGTAAGATCTGTTTTCCTGACCTCTGATCATGCGCGTGGCTCTTCTCTGGACTCTGTCAAGCTTCTCCACATCCTTTTTGAATTGTGGAGCCCAAAACTGGATGCAGTACTCCAGCTGCGGCCTCACCAAGGCAACCACTCTTCCTGAACTCCCCTCTCCCTGGGGTCACGGTCCCTGAGGGCCTGACCAACAAGCCTCCTGAGCTTGTCAAAGTCGACTTTTCTGAAGTCAAGGACTTCCGTGTTGCTGACTGACTTGCCAGCTTTACGGCGGATGGTGAAGGTGATCAGCTCGTGGTCGCTGTCACCCAGCTTCCCATCGATCACTAGGTCGCCAATTAGGTCGTCCCCTGTAGCCAGTACCAGGCCGAGCAGCACTTTACCTCTCGTTGGCTCGTAGACTTCTTGAGTCAGGTAGAGGTCATCCACGCACAATAGGAAGCTTTGCGAATGCTTGGATTTTGCTGAGTGATCCTCCCACGAGATGTCTGGGTAATTGAAGTCACCCATGACAACCAAGGTCCTGGAGCAAGCGGCCTCAGCCAGTTCCTGGGCGAACTCCTGGTCAAGCTCAGGACTTTGGGTGGGAGGTCTGTAGTAGACTCCCACCGTTGTGTCCCCTGTGCCGTATTCCCCACAGATTTTAACCCAGAGGTCCAGTCGTCCACCCTGGTTGCCAATATCAGCTTGCAGGGACACGTAGCTTTCCTTAACATAGAGAGCTACACCCCCTTCCCTTTTATCTACACGATCCCTCCTGTACAGGGTATAGCCATCTATACCCATGGTCCAGTCATGGCTGGAGTCCAACCAGGTTTCCGTTATCCCTATGACATCGTAATTATTTGCACTGAGCAGGAGGACGAGCTCCTTTTGCTTATTCCCCAAGCTCCTGGCAGTTGTGTACAGGCAGGCAAGTGTCCCCTTGGGGACCAGATTGCACCAGGGCTGGGGCAAGGGTGGGCTCCCTTAAGTGCCTTGGCTCGCTGGCTTTGCAAGGGTTGCTCAGTGGGCCAGCAGTGGCGGTGGTCCCCCCGTTCCCCAACGGGCTAAGTTTAAAGCCCGGTGGAGCAGGTCAGCCAGCCTGGCTGAAAAAAGCCTCCTCCCCAGGGGAGGGAGGTGGAGGCCATCTCTTCCCAGCAGCTCGCTGCCTCTCAACAAAGAGTGGGCTGTGGTCATGGAAGCCAAAGGTTAGTTATTAACGGTACTAAATTATTCATGTGCCATGATTATAGGACTCAGAACTCATGGCAGAGGCAATATCTTTCATTACATCAAATAGGTATTTGCAAAAATAATTCTTTATTTGCAAGCTTTCGGACGCACACACCCTTCGTGAGGCATAAAAGAATGCAAAGACTAAAATTTCTCCTAGGTGGAAATGAAAATTTGTATTTCACAGGAGAGCTGAAGGTGTTGTAAGATCTCCTGGTTGGAATAGTTAATTTTTTTTGCAAATTAGGCTCAGAAAAAAGTTGGAAAAAAGTCTTTTTACCTTGAAGTTGTCTGGTGGCAAGCAGGAGGTAGAATTATGCTTCCTTCTGGTTATGTTGTTTCATACTTCACAGAACAGTGGGAAGACTGAATGCTCTCCTGGAAGCAAAATTTGCCACCTGGAAATCTGAAAGCTGACACCCTGCCCCTGCCTGTTGTTCGAGTTAAATTTGCATTTCCACAGAGCTCAGAGGCACCTCAACATAACAGAAATTCCTCCTCAGGATTTAGTTAGTCTAATAAAAGATATTACCCTCTACCCAGAGTTCTGATTCCTTTTGCCGTAGACTAATACGGCTACAACCTGTAAACCGTAATTACAGTGCATTAAGGAACATGTAAATTCATTCATATTCACGCATGATATAAGCTCTGCTCCTTTATGCTACATGCTATGCATTTTTGGAAGAAACAATCTGGTTACCTTCAGTGGGGCTTGAGAAAGGTATAAAACTTGGGCCACTGGAGGTCTCAGCTTCATTCCGGAGGGAAACCATGTAGACCCAAGAAGAAACAGAGGGAATCTCACTTGGCTTGCTTAATTAGCACCTTTTGAAACTTGTCTGTCTGCCTTCAGGGCAATCAGAAAATGAGATCTGCATTATGTACTAAGCACTGGAACAGGTTACTCAGAGAGGTGGGGGAATCTCCATCCTTGGAGGTTTTTAAGACTCACCTAAACAGGGCCTTGGCTGGGGATGGTCCTGCTTTGAGCAGGAGGTTGGGTTAAATGACACACTGAGGGCCCTTTCAACCCTAATTTTCCAAGGTTCAATTCTTTTATATTGCAAATTAATGTATTAATAATTCTGAAGAAGAGTGGGACTCTAACTCACCTTGATGAACTAAAACATTGCTCTGTAAACTAGTGGCATCTTTTCACTATTCCCTCTGATTCACTAGCCACAGTATTTCATCATTAAAACATCTAACACTTCCCTCTACATCACCCTGTGAACTTCACAGACCCCTGTGTAAACTCTGAATAGCAGGGTGTGAATTATATATCACAGGTTCTTCCTAATTGCAAATAGACTGCTGGGTAGCTGCAGAACTGCAGTCACCTGGCATATTACACTTTTTGGTGGTTGCCTTTATTACAGCACAAGAGTTGAAGTGGTGTCATCCAACAGGGTGCCTTGCAGAGGATTATTTATCTGTTTTGTTCTTTGGCCTGTACAAGTGTTCTTTGTCCCCTTGAAAGCACCAGGAGTTCCCAGCAGCAAGCAAGCAAGATCACAATATAGCTCCAGTTCAAATAAAAAACCTGTAGACTATCAGAGGAAAATTCAAGCAAGTTACTATGTTTCATAGTAGTTTGGGGTCAGAAGGGACCTGAACAGATCATCTAGTCTGACCCCGCACCACTGGTAGGAGCACACATTGGGATCACACGACCCCAGACAGGTGTTCGTCCAACTTCTTTTTTAATTTACCCAAGGTAAGAGCGAGGACCACTTCCCTAGGAAGTTGGCTCCAGATCCTAGCCACCCTAACACTGAAGTAGTTCCTCCTAACTCTAATCTGAACCTATTCTCCAGCAGCTTCTGGCCATTGTTCCTCATCACCCCAGGTGCTGCTGGGGGGAATAGGACCCTTTCTATTTGCTGCTGATCTCCCCTAACGAGTTTGTAGGCAGCCACTAAATCCCCCCTCAGCCTCCGCTTGCTGAGGCTGAACAGGTTCAGGTCCCTCAGCCTCTCCACATAGTGCCTGCCCTGTTGCCCTCCAACCAAGCGGGTGGCCCTCCTCTGAACCCTCAAGAGAGGCCACATCCTTCTTAAAGTGTGGCACCCAGTTCTGGATGCAGTACTCCAACTGTGGCCTGACCAATGTCACGTAGAGGGGGAGTATCACCTCTCTGGACCAGCTTGAGATGCATCTTTGGATGCACGACAAGGTGCGGGGGTGTCTTTGCTGGCTGCGGTCTGGCATTGGCAGCTCATGTTCATCTTGGTCAATAATGACTCCAAGATCCCTTTCCGCCTCTGTGCTCACAAGGGGGGAGCTCCCCAGCTTATATGTATGGTGTGGATTCCTTCTCCCCAGGTGCAGCACCCTGCATTTATCTACATTGATCCTGTTACCACCTGCCCACTTCTGTAGTCTGTCTAAATCTAATTGCAGCCTCTCTCCCTTTGAGCATGCCTACCTCTCCCCACATCTTGGTGCCATCAGCAAAAATGGACAATGTGTTTCCCTCCCCTTGTCCAAGTTGCTGATGAAGATGTTGAATAATGTAGGCCCCAGGACCGAGCCATGAGGGACCCCACTGTTCACATCCCGCCAGGTCAAGTACAGCCCATCCACGACCACTCTCTGGGTGTACCCATCAGCCAATTTTTGACCCATCCAACTGTGTAGGCATCAATGCCACAGTCACTCAATTTATTAATGAGAATGGGGTGAGAGACAGTGTCAAAGGCCTTCTTAAAGTCCAGAAAGACTACATCCATGGTGACACCATCAGCCAGGGATTTAGCTACCTAGTTATAAAAGGCAATCAGGTTGGTCAGGCAGGACTTGCCTTTGATGAACCCATGCTGATTTCCCCTGCTGGCCCCTCACAGATGTGATCCTTGATAATTTTTCAAGGATTTTCCCCAAAACCGATGCAAGGCTTATGGGCCTATAGTTTCCTCCTTTCTCCCTTTCTTATAAATGGGGACCACATTAGCTAGTTTCCAATCTCCGAGCACCTGGCCCATGGACCACGATCGCTCATACACCCGGGCCAAGGGCACAGCAATGACCTCCGCCAGCTCTCTCAATGCCTGTGGGTGGAGGGCATAAGGGCCCACAGATTTGAAAACATCCAGCCCTTCCAGAAGATCCCCAACTACATCTGCACAGACCCAAGGCCTGGCAGTACTATCCCCAAGACTGCCCCTACCTGTGGTGGAAGAGCTGTCCTGATCCCTGTCCAAGAAAATGGGGGCAAGGAAATTGTTAAAAATTTTGGCTCTCATCTGGCATAGCCACAAGATTACCATTTGAGTCTAGCAGGGGCCCTACATTACCCGGTGCCCTCTTCTTACTCCCAATGTATTTGAAGAAGGGAGATAAGACTCTTGCCCTCTTTCTCTGGCTCTCGAAGATGAGCAGTGATGTGCATATGCCAGTGTATATGTGGAGGTGGATTTGATTATCAAAGTTTGATGGTAAAATTGCTCCCCCTCTTTGGCTTAAAGGTCAGCTAAGGCTTTGAGCAATGTCACGTGAATCGAATGTGAATCCTGTTGAGGAATCGATTGGGACTAACTTTGCTTTGAAATGTTCTCTTTTGATACTATGTTTCCAAGGCTAATGCATAAACTTTGAAGTCAACTTGAGATGGGCTGTAGTAACTACTGTAAAACACACATGCTCCTTTCACAGGCAGATTTTAGCTTGAACATCTTTCCCCCAAAGTCTCTTATTTTCCACTATCACACTCCTCTGAGAAATAACAAATGGATAGGATGACTCAGGCAATTAGTAGTAAGCTACAGAGAATTTCACTTTCAGCCACTCATTTAAATCCAGCTTAGTTTAACAGTTACTAAACCATTATTGCTGTGTAGAAGAACCTTCAGGATTCATGGACAATGATTTAAGAGGAAACTCACCCCACCCCACCCCACTAAAGACAGAGTATTCGGGTCTGAGACTCGTAGAGAGCACGACTCCTGGGAAAGCAAAATTTACCTTGCCCTAAAGCGAGGGCAGCATGGGGCTGCTGCATGCCCCGCTTGCTGTTGCTGTTAACAATCACATCTCCACTTTATCAGCTGTGTGGGGACACCGGAGCCACATCAGTATGAATCTGCAGCAACTTCCAGCCTACCCGCAATGCGTTCTTCTGTGCCAGTTCAACACAGGCCCTGAAAAAAAGAGAGGGTGCAGGGGCAGCTCAAGGTACCCCAGATGCATGCCTGAGATCTTGGCACAAGCTATGGGAAGGCAATGTGATCTCTCACAATAGGAACGCAAGCATCCCCCTCCAAGGGACAGTGATAGACTATGAGCGCACCCACGATTCTGGCAGCTGACAACACAACCCAGCATGGGGAAAACCAGAAAGGAAGTCAAGGCCTTGGATTGGTCTGGCTACTACGGAGAATAAGGTGTCAAAGCCAGATGTCTGTGAAAATCTGCTGCTGGGCCACCTCCGGATTCATGCAAGACCCCTGCGTCCACAGCTATAAAGCACCTTTGTTACAAGGTGGTGGAGAGATGGCAGGGCAGGGATCAGGTAAAACAATAAATAAATACCGAATGGCGCAGCGGTACAGTCTCATTCCAGTGAGGCTGACTATAGAAATCCCAGCTACATTAACTCTGGTGAAAACACCAGATCATTTCTGGGCTCTTTCAAAATATCCAGCAAGTAGCGATCACACATTTTATATACAGTAGTTTTTTACGTACTGAAGGTGGTAAAATTAAACTTGGTTTCTACTTAGCTTTACCTGTGTTTCATGTAAAAGGAAAAAAAATCTGGATGCGCTATTAAAAATAACAGACTGTTGGCAAACCTACCTACAGGAGAAACCCACAGTCTGAACTGGACTTAATGGAATATGTGTCTCATTAGAAACTTATTCAGCTTTATGAAAGAGGCATTACGGTTAGCAAGTAGGACACCAGAGCGTTACATGCTCAGAAAAAGGTATATATATGCCAACCAGAATACACTATTAACGAGGATGCTAATTTGACATGTTCTTCCATTAACATCAGAGTGCACCCAATTATAGCCAGACTTTGGGAGCCTTTCTACTAGCCGCAGTCAGAACCAAGCTGTATGATATACTGTGCTTTGACTGATGCCTTCCCTTTAAACAGAAGGAATGAACACTTAGTGTGAAGTGACACGTTACACTTAGACCATACTAAGGACACTTAAAATGTGAGCGTTTGCATATTAAAGCTCATTAACTCGTGCTAAGGAGCTCATAGCAGAAGTGTTCACATCACAAACCCTGTCAGGTAACACTTGCAAATTCTGCTAACACTTCAAACCACAATTTTGACGTTACAAATTGATCAGCTATAATCAATCATAATGCCTTGTGACCAAAGTAGACATGAGCCCTCTTTAAGGCCAGCATTGATGGTACTGTCCACAAACCTTGAAGGGTTTCCAACAGTGAAACACAAAACTGATTGCAAATCTATGTAAAGAAGTGCAGCGCGATGACTTGTGCCTACAAGACACAGCGAGCGCCTCCTAATAACCGTCCTTCAATACCTGGCATGACTATGGCGATTCAAAGACCACACGAGCAATATGTAAGTGCCATACCTGTTAAAACTGAAACGGTCATAAACTTTACAGCAAAGACTGAAAAAACAACACTGAAAACCTGACTGCTGAACTCTACAGAATTATAATCACTTCAGTCTACAAAGCACCCGACATGAGTCTCGCCTTTACAGATACACCAGGGATCCCTCCAAACAAACCACGACTGATCACTAGCGACTCTTTAACAGCCACAGCATGCAATGGGGCTACAATGAGACCCAAAGCGGTGAAGCAGGGAAGCCTGGTCGGATGCATACCAGCTAAGTCTAATCCATAACCCAAAGCTACCTAAACCATTCAATAGCAGCCGCTGGAAACAGGGATACAACCTGGAACTTATATTCGCCAGCAACACCATCACTGGGTTAAGTAATAAAATGGTATTAGACCCTATCCCCCATTCTCATTATTGACCAGTTGGCATTCAGATCAAAGCTGCAGGAACACCTATAACCATGCCATTTCACAAATGTTTCAACTTTAAAAAGGCAAACTAGAAAGGCTTTTCAGAACACCTTGATGCCACAGTCCAAACCATCAAAGCACTGCCTGACGACTATGACTGATTCATAAAAGCTGTACAGAAATCTGCAAGGGAGATCATCCTGCGGGGCTGCTCCACGGATTACATGCCAGGTCTCACTCCGCAAACCACCGGTCTGTACTAAGACTACAGGCAACGGCATGAACTAGACCCTTTTTCTGCAAACACTATCACTAGAGGCGAGGAGCCCATGTCAGCCATTACAGAAGAATGGCAGGAACCCTTGGGAGACCTTGATTGAGTCAACTGGTATAACACGTAACAGTAAAAAGGCATGGGCAGCAATATGCAAACTAAGCAAAGACCCATGAAAGGTAGATCAACATCACAATGTCACCAGTAATCATATCACCGACAGATGCTTCTCAGTGGAAAACCTCCCAAAACAAATAAAAAAACCAAAAAACACTCAGACTGGAAAAGCACAAGCACCCTACAGGCACAGGTTTTACAAGCCCCTTCTCAATGACAGAGCTCAATGCTGGTATTAACGCACTGAAGGCTGGGAAAGCAGCCGGCCTTGACGACACACTTACTGAACAAATCAAGCAATTTGGATCTCAGACTCAAGACTAGCTCCTCTGCCTATAAAAACTCGTGCACAGTCAGTAAAAAAAATCCCAAAGATATGGCGACGTGCTCAGGTAAAGCCAGGGAAAGATCCATCTGACCCAGAGAGCTTCAGACCTCTCTCTGCTATGCCACACATGCAAACAGTATACACCACTGATACTGGACTAGCTTGCCCCACACATGGATAAACACCAAATCCCTGAACAAGGCAGCTTTTGCCCTGAAAAGAAAAAAAAAACAAAACAACAATGAGCCAGATGCTCAATCTAACTCAACATATTGAAGATGGTTTTGAAAGAGGTTAAATCACTGGAGCTGTTTTTGTCAACCTATCAGCTGCCTACATTACAGTTAACCACTGACAACTCCTCCACAAGACCCTAGAAATGACAAAAAAATCTATACTTTACAGAGCTTGGTATGAGCCCTACTTGGAAACAGATTTTTTTTGTCAAACTGGATAGAAAACAAAGCAGATGGATGCAACAGATTAATGGCCTCCCCCAAGGAAGCATACTTGTACCACTGTTATATAACACCTATACAAATGATCAACCAATTGATCAATCTGGAAACAAAATGTTTCATGTAAGCAGATGACCTGTGCATAACAGCCCAAAACACTAGCTTTGGCCATACTGCAAAATCCCTGTGGGAGGCACTAACTGGCCTAACCTCATACTACACTGAGAAACAATTACGCACCAGCCCAATGAAAACGTAAGTACGTGACTCCTTTCTGAAAAACTACAAGGCCGACCGCCAACAAAACATTACATAGTCTGGGACTCCACTGTCCCACTGTCCAAACCCAGTTTGCCTTGGAGTCATCCTCATTCAAACTCTCATACAAAAAGCACATCATGAAGACAGAGCCAAGGTGAGCACTCGTAACAACATTTTATATAAGCACATCAACTTAAAATGGAGAGCCCCTCAACCACCTGAACCACTGCCTTGGCTCTCAGCTTCTCTTCTGCAGAGTATGCATGCCCCCTGTATGGGAGAAATCCATTCATGCCAAGCGCCTTGACCCCATTCACAATTATAGCTGCTGACGTGCCACAGGATGTCTGAAGCCTACCAGCCTAACCAGTGCACATCTGCTGGCTGGCGTCGCTCCACCGGACATCAGAAGAGCAGCAGCCAGTGAGACAGAAGGATCAAGACAAACCAAAGATGCGAGACACCCAACACATGACCACTGTGTGGCACACAAATGACTGAAGTCACATAGGAGTTTCCTCACCAGCACTCAACCTCTTGGTGCCACACCCCAGGAGACAAGATTAGAGATGTGAAAAGAGAAACTGGAAAAAAAAAACTCTGACAATGAAAAAAGTGGACATCCAGCAGCCATGTCCTTACCACCAGGGGATGATGAACCATGGCAACGGTGGCAATGTCTCAACTGCCTACATATAACGAAAGGTCTCCCAAAGACTACATGGGCACAAGCAGGTGTAACAAAATTGTCAAGCATGGTATACAGCCATGAGAAGAAGAACTCATGCTAAGTTCACCTTGAGCATCTCAAAGTTATGCCACATCAGGAGAGGGTTAACTCTGGGCCTTGCTACCTTAGCTCATGTTAGGGTAACTTCAGTCTGCTCCACAGAGATGAAACAAGAAATCTGCAGTCCTTTAGTATCCCAGAATGCACCACTCCCAGCCCCTCAAACCCTACTAGCCAGAGCAAGGAGGGAGGCTAGGTGTCCCAGCTCCTAGCCACTCCGCTGCTTGTCAGCCCTCTCACAGCAAGCCAGAGCTGTGCAGGCAAGAAAGGGTGTTAGGTCTTACCATGCAACTGCCCACTGCATGTTCCCACTTCAACATCGCTTAACACTGTACTAGTTCAGTATGATCCAGGTACAATGCTGAACTTCACCATTAGACCTGAGGAAAGAAAGTGAGGCTTCAAGACTTTTAATCTTGTTTTGTGACCAAAATGCAACTCGAATCTCCAGCAGTTTATCCAACTGAAAAATCATTGCCCCAAAGCAGCAGTTTGCAAATACATGATGCTTAACATCCTACAATCCCCACACACTTTACAAACAGCTAAGTACCACATTACTTCTGTAGCAGACACATACCATATCCATTTTGAAGATGAGAGAAGCTGCAGGCCAGGCAGGGTGGCCCCTTGGAGACTAACATGTTCAGAAAGTTAAAAGCTTTTGTAAGCAACAGCCTTTGTCAACTGCTATGAAAAGGCTTGCAGAGAGCAGGAGTACCTTGAGATGGTCTAAGTCTGGCTCGTCTTGTCACATGGATCTCCCAGCTTGAACACCTCAGAGACATCATTAGTAGCCTCCCACCCCTCCCGGAAAAATGACAACCATCTGAAGGTAGATGGAGGGGACGACCCTGTCCTGATTTACAGGCAACTCTGCGACCTTAAATGTCATCTGCCCACCAACAGACTATTTAAGCCCTATTCTCACTAAGCCACCAGGCTTTGCTTCAGACCCAGATGCCAGCTGTATCCCCTCATCAACCCAGACCTCATTATACCATCCAGGGTTCATTCACCTGCCCCTCTACCAACGTCACATATGCCATCACCTGCTTACAGTGCCCCTCTGCTGTCTACGCTGGACAGAAGGGGCACACCCCGATTTGACATCAGCTCCAGAAAGACACAAAAGCCAGTGGCACAATGCTTTAACCTCCCTGGGTAGTCCATCACTGACCCCAAGGTAGCTGGTCTTAGACAACACAACTTCAGCACTCAATTTGAGCATGAAATTGCAGAACACCAAATCATCCACAGGCTGGACTGTTACATGTGGTCTCAACCATAGACTCTGAATTCTTTTCCCAAAATCTGATGTAGTTTTTACAGTGCTTATATACCTCGATGGGTTAGCCGCTTCATTTGTCCTTTTTGGATCTCTTCAGTCCACCCCGTCTCACTCAAAACTGCCTTCTCCCTCATCCTTTCCTCCCCCTTTCCTTGTCCTTTGTATTTAAATTACCTTTTTCCTTTCTGTTTAGCACCCTGCTCTCTGCAAGTCCATTCATAGCATCTGATTAAGTTGGCTGTCCCTTACAAAAATGTATGCATCTCCGATTCAGTTAGTCTATAAGGCGCAACTCCACCCTGCCTTCTGCTCGACTTCAGACTAACATGGCTAACTACCTCTTCCTACAGATGACAGAGAAGCTTGCTTGACTGCAGAGCTGGCACGAGAACCCAGGAATCTTGACTCTCAAAACTAATGATTTACTTTTTAGCTGAAATGTTTAATGGTAATCAATCAGAGAGGATTTTTAAGTTTTGTTGCTAGAATATAATTGAATCAGAAAGCTAGTTAAACATCTTGCTCATTTACAGTGCCTGCAGCGAGAGAAACCCATTGTTTTATTTCTACAAATAGTCTAATTCAAGTTGTCAAACTATTTTAAACAACTTGCGACGCCAAGTTAATCTCGTTCAGTATGCAGTTCACAAGAATTATATAAAGAGGAGGAGAGAGGAAATTGTTACTTTCCCCATGCCTGGATACCATCTCTAAAATAAATTTTGTGATACAGTTCATCAGAGGAATTAAAAAAAAAAAAAGACACAATGCCAACCTTAATTCTTCTATAGAGTATGCCTGAACTCCATTTATAGCCTTGAGATTACTATATTTGGCCAAACCTAGATAGCACTAAGCCATCATCATTGCAATGGGCTACTATAAATAGCACAGGAACAGTGAATGTTTAAATTTCCACCTGGAAAGCATCAGGTAAACAAAATAATCTGTGTATACTTTAGTGTGTGTGTGCGCGTATCAGATATAATCTTATGCAAGATAAGATCATTTAATTGAATAATTCACTGTGTTGTTTAACCAAAAAGGGGACTCGTATAGTCTTGGGAACTCCTTTCCTGATTATATTTCACAATGGTCTTTATATTTAACACGCAGCTGTGGGAAAGGTCAAGTCACACCACGAAGTTCTGTATTTGTCAAAGTTAATTCTCATACAGTAACTCAGAGAAAGATTCCTCACTTCTCAAAAAAACCCTCATAAAACATGGTCATTTGCATCTAAACCGAATATATTAACCCAACATATCTTTTCATCTTGACCAACACTACTGCCTCAGATTAATTTTAATACAGCATTGTCTGGAAAAATAACTTTCTGCCAAAAGTGAGAGGAAGTCATATTTTCATTGTGGATAAATTAGTCTCTGAACTTTACTTTCCATAACAATAAACAGGAGATTATGAACTCATTCACAGGAAGCCCTGAATAAGGTCTTAAACAGATTTTTCTTTTATTCACTCAAGTTAGAGAGACCACCTCACTTCTGCATGAAAATCACATATATATCCTGCACAGGCAGAAGCATGTCCCTAGGAAAAAAATATTTGCTTAGACAGTGAACAGGAAGATGCAAATGCCTCTCTCCTCTACCAGATGCTATTTATTGCTTATATTTAAGAGCCTTTTTAGCAGGGGTGGGTAAAATACAGCCTGTGGGCCAGATCCAGCCCAAGAAGGGCCCTTGTCTGGCCCGTGGCAGGTCCCTTGGTTCCACGAGGCCCAGGTGCTGCCCAGCCACGGTGCATGCCCCCTGGGCATGCAGTAGGGCAGGGGCGACTCTGTGGCTCGACTGCCTTTCTAGGCAGCCCAAACAATGGCAGCTCCTTCTGGCTGCCACCACTGCGGGCCCCAGCCCCGTGGTACCAGCAGGGACCTGAGCACCCAGCCCTGACCCAGTCCCGACTTGCCCATCCAGGGGCAGCCCCAACCCAGTGCCCCGCGCTGGTCGGGACTCTCCCATCCAGACTCAGCAGCATCAGCAGTGGCAGCTGCCAGGCAGAAACTGTTGCTCGGTGCATGGGAAAAGCGGCCTCTCCCTTTCACCACTGCCAGGCAGTTCTTGCTGCAGCTGGCCAGATCCTGCGCCGCGCTGGGCTGCCCTGAGGCTGCTCTGCACTGTCACTGCTGTCACGCTCAGCAGCCCAGAGGTGGCGGTGATGGTGGCAGAGCCATGGGGCAGCCCAGTGCAATTCTCTGGGCACCTGCACCAAGAACTGCCTGGCAGCAGTGAGGAGAGACAGCTTTTTCCCCATGCTGAGCAACAGTTTCTGCCTAGCAGCTACAGCTGCTGAGCCTGGATGGGCGAGTCTGGAGCAGGTGTGGGGCGCACCAGGTCGGGGCTGTGCGCTCGGGTCCCTGCCAGTACCCCAGTGAGGCTGGGGCAAGAAGCAACGGCAGCCGGAAGGAGCCACCCCAGCCCCACTGCATGCCCAGCGAGTAACAGGACACACCACACCCGGGCAGTACGGAGCAGGTGCAGGGTACACTGGGGCTGTGTGCTGTTGGCAGTGGCAGGGAGGTGCCGTAGGGTACGTGGGCTTTGAGCAGTTGCGGGGTGGGTGCTGACTACTCAGGGGTGTGCGTGGAAGAGGCTCCTATGCACGCCCCACCATACCTTCAAACTTCCCCCCAACAAACCCCACAACCACAATCTCCCCCACACAATCGCACACCCCACAAACACTACACTCACCCAGACCCTGTATCACACTCTCCCACACCTGCATGCCTCTGGGGGGAGCCCCACTCACTGCTACATGCACACACCCCACCACACACAAAAATAAAAATATATACGTTGTACAAATATTTTTTGTATTTGTATTTCTGCTCTCAGAAATGATTATATATACATACATACATACATACAAGTAAGTAAATAAATATAAAGCCTGCGAACTGAGATCAGTCAAAATATTATGGGAAAACAAGTATAGATCTGGTTTGGTTTAATTTAATTTTTGTATACTGCCCGCTACGAACATTTTCCTCCAAACAAATGATTCACTGGTAATAAAGTTCTACCATATAAGGAAATTGGAGGAACACATGAAAGGGCAGTTTCTGAAGAGATGGACAATCTGCATAATTCTGAATAATACTAAATATAGTTTGGAGTGGAGATGACATTAAGGCCTCTATCACAAATATGTAGAACGGGGTGTCAGGGGGAACAGTTCCTTCAAAACAGGTAAAAAAAAAAAAAAAAAAGTAACTTCCCTCATCTGGAAAAGATCATTTCCTGTTAAAAGAACTTTTCTTTTCAATTAAAATTAGACATGGGGCCTCTACTATGACCTCAGGCCCAATACTCCATCAATTTCCAGATGTTTAAAATCCCTGTCTAAATATGAATTCAGCAAATGGTTTCTTTCTTCCTCCACATAGTGGGACAAATCAAAAGTTTGACCTGAACAGCCTCAAAGCTTTGCATGATCGTATACTCAGAAATCAACATCCTGACCCACATTTAGTAAGAATTCATAAACAAATTGTAATGTGTGTCTACATACAGTGTGTACACACACACACTTCTGCAGAACTACATTTGCTTGCAGGTTTTCTAGTAATATGCGCTTGAAATTCTCTTAAATTTTTCTCATTATGCCTTAAATATCAATAAAAAGAATTCTGCAAACTTTAGCAAAAACATGCAAGGCAGTAGCTGAGTAGACAACTAGCATTGAGCAGGCTGCAAAACAGAGATTTGAATATTTTTTGGGTGGAGGTAACAGGTTTAAAAGAAAAGCACTTTTCAGGATCTTCATGAGTGCACATGGAGCCAAGGATTTTGGAAGCAATCAAGTCTCATCCAGAAGGCCTGCAAATTCTAACTGCAGGCAGCTCAATTCACTTGCTTTCAGCAGGGCAAAGAGCTGATCTGAATTTGCTGCAATTCATACTTATGGTACCAGCAAGCCTTTTTTTTTTTTCCTATCCTGATTAGCAGATCAGGGAGTCATCCGCCCTGGAAGCTTCAGCAGAACTTCTGCTCTCAGAGACGATACTGAAGCAATAGTTCTACCATAACCTTTAATCAGTAAGAAATGAAAATATACATCAAAACAAAGTGGACAAAGAAGGTCAGCCTGCCATATTTCAGTGAGCAATGGAGAGCTTTAGATGAATCCATTATATAGCACTCATTAAAAATAATATTAAAAAAAACTCACAAAGCAAAAACAAAGCTAAAAGAGAACAAGGCTCTCCCACTTGCATTAGGTATGAAATAAACGTTTCTGCTTATTAACTATCAACAGGAAGCCACATTCAATGGGGAGGCACAACACCCCTGCACTAACTTGACTTATTTTTGAATTGCCTTGACACAATAACCTTTACCTAAAACAGGCCATAGATCTTCTGCATAACAATGAAAAAGAAACCCGGTTAGATGCCTAGGAGTTTTCTAATCTCAAGTGACTTTCCTTGACTACTCTACAGATTGCAGTAAAATGCAGACCTGCTAGTTCTCAGCTAATTCATGTATTCCTCCGATCTGAATATTATTCCCTTCAATGTTTCTTGGTTCACCCATAGGCTTTAAAAAGGTGTGGCGGTAATGGATAATTCCCAGAAGAAATTATTTTACTGCACCCATTCAAGGCAATGGGCTTCATGCCCAACTCAGAGCGAAATGAGTCATTTCTTCCAAGTCGCATCTCCTTTTCCAGTCCTTTTACTTACTTTGTCATTCCTCAGAATTATTTACCATTATTAACAGATCTTTCAGCTCAGTGGCCCCTTTAATACTGTTCATTTATTTATCCAACTTGTCATCTTAAACAAAACTGAAATTCAGCAGCATGAGTTTATTGGTTGGACTCCGAGCTTGCAAGTGTTATTTCAATTTTTGCGCCTATTGCTGCCATATCCAAGACCAATGCCTAAGAGCTACAAAACAATTAGAGTATTGTGCAGGATTGTACCTTCATGAATTTTCATGCAACTATGTTTGCTCTAACCCTGCACTGGAGGTCAAATGATAGACAGAGGGATGGTCCATCTTGAAGCAAAATGGCATCCGGCATGATTAAAATAAATGGCTCTGAAACATGGAAAGTGCATCTATTAAACAGAATGAGGCTCCTTCTGAAATGAGTGTAGCTTATTTTGCTAGAGGGAAGAACTGCCCTGAAACCGATTTTTCATAATACAGTCCAAAGAACAGTGGGAAGGAAGAACTATTTTATAAATCTCTCTATTAACACCTGCCATAAGATCTGCAATTACTTCACAAATAAACTTCAAACCTAAGAGTAAGCTGAATATTGAGTCAGCTTCCTGCTTATTATTCTGGTTTTAAACTTGTTGCCTAGAGACCCCAGAGAAACTTTAATAAGATTTCTGTATCTCATATCAAAAGATACTCGATGCATGGTTTGAGAGGCAACTTATACTGGATCCGATTTCTGCTTGGATGTGAAAGGAAAGCCTATCTGTGATCATTCAGATGCCATTTATTCAAGGACCAGAGAATACCTCCTCTACATCCGGTATTGTCATCTTATTTTAAAATACATTATTACATCTCCTCAGATCAAAAAGTCATCTTGCTAACTGCAATTTATCTGGAGAAAATCCCTATCAGATTATACAGATGAAACAATTGTTCCCATTATATATCTGCTCTTGTTGCAAAAAAAGCCAACAGCAATCTGGGTTGCATTCGCAGGAATGTTACTTCCAAATCAGGGAAGTGATTCTCCTGTACCGATCAGCACTGGGGAGGCCTCACCTGAAATACTGTGCCCGGCTTTGGGCCCCGCACTGCAAGAAGGACACAAACAGTTCGGAAAGGGTCCAGCACAGAGCAACAAAAAATGGTCAGGGGCCTGAGAGACACGGAAAGGCTGAAAGTGCTGGGGTTATTTAGTCTGGAGAAGAGAAGACTGAGGTGGTATTTGATATGAGTCTTCAAACACTCAAAGGGCGATTGCAGAGAGGATGGAGATGGGCTTCTCTCCAGCTGCAGGAGACAGGACTAGGAGCAATGGCCTCACAGTGGAGCAAGAGAAATTTATGTTAAAGATTGGGGGAACTTTCTGACTATAAGGATAGTCAGGCACTGGAACAGGCTGCCTAGAGAAACTGTGGAATCTCCATCCTTGGAAACTTTCAAGAGCAGGTTGGGCAGACCCTTGGCTAGGATGGTTTAATCAGGGATGAGCCTGCCAGAAGCAGGAAGCTGGACTAGAAGACCCTGGGAGGTCCCTTCCAGCACTACTTCCCTGTGCACCTATATATTTATAATTTCAACATGTAATGACTGTAATTATTTACAATTTAAATATAAAGCTTCTTACCCTGAATTACCCCTTAACCCTGACTGTATTTTTGTACTGGCTCTTTAAAAGAGCTGAACTCAAAGAGGAAAGATCATGGGGTATTAGCTAGAGCTGTGCTCTGGGTAATAGGGATTGACTGAAATAAAGATGAAAGAACATCTAATCTTGTCTCCTGTTATTTGAGGAAAGGCTTCTGTATTATAAAAACAAATTTTTTAATAAAACTATCCTCCTAAACAGATAATCATCTCCATAAAGTCTAGCTTGCATTGCATGTCCTTGATTTCAGATCCAAGAATTGCAGTGTTACTGGACTTTCCCATGTAATACTAAACAATACAACATCTGATTGTCCTGTATCACTTCCTGTATCAGGCAACTAGCTTTTATTTATTTATTTACTTGCTTTACTTCAGTGTCAACCCAACTTTTATGTAGTGAAAGGAATTTTTTTTTTTTCTTCACCAGGGTTATTAATACAGGTAGTCCTCAGACTTACAACACAATCGGTTCCTGAAAACTGTGTCTTAAGTTGAAACATTGCAACTCAGAACCAATTTTCTCATAAGAAACAATGTTATCAATGGGAGATTAAACCAAGGCCGAAACCCTATTTTCACTAAAAATACCCCAGAATTTTGTACTTGATAAATTACAGATGGGTGATATAGCTCCATTAATATATTTATATTGTAAATAGCAATCATATTGATTTGGAAGGACTTCTTTCAGGTGACTTTGCTGGACTTTTTGAAGGGCTCTCAGCTGGACTTTTTAAAAGGGCTCTTGGCTGGAGACTTTCATAGACATCAGGGCTGGAAGGGACCTCGGCAGATTGAGTCCAGCCCCCTGCCCAAAGGGCAGGAAGTCAGCTGGGGTCATAGGATCCCAGCAAGATAAGCATCCAATTTACTCTTGAAGGTGTTCAATGTAGGTGCTTGAACCACCTCCGCTGGCAGGCTGTTCCAGACCTCGGGGGCTCAGACAGTAAAGAAATTCTTCCTTATGTCCAGCCTGAAACGGTCTCGCAGGAGTTTGTGACCGTTCGACCTCGTCATCCCTTGGGGCGCTCTGGTGAACAAACGTTCCCCCAGATCCTGGTGGTCACCCCTGATAAACTTAGAGGTGGCCATCAGATCACCCCTGAGCCTGCGCTTTTCCAGGCTAAAGAGTCCCATGGCTCTCAGCCTGTCATCGTAAGATCTGTTTTCCTGACCTCTGATCATGCATGTGGCTCTCCTCTGGACTCTCTCAAGCTTCTCCACATCCGTTTTGAATTGTGGAGCCCAAAACTGGACGCAGTACTCCAGCTGCGGCCTCACCAAGGCCGAGTACAAGGGGAGAATGACGTCCCGGGATTTGCTCGAGAAGCATCTATGGATGCACGCCAGCATTTTGGTTGCTTTACTAGCCGCAGCATCGCACTGGAGGCTCATGTTCATCTTGTGGTCAATGATGACCCCCAAGTCTCTTTCTTCTGCAGTGCTGTCCAACGTAGCACTGCCGAGCCTATAAGGATGCTGCAGGTTTTTCCTCCCAAGGTGGAGAACCTTGCATTTTTCGGTGTTGAACACTATCAGGTTCTTGTCTGCCCATTGGCTGAGCTTGTCCAGGTCAGCCTGGATCACCCGCCTGTCTTCTGGCGTGGATGCTTTGCCCCAAAGTTTGGTGTCATCGGCGAACTTGGCCAGTCCATTCCTAACTCCAATGTCCACATCGTTAATGAAGATGTTGAACAGGATGGGTCCCAGGACAGAGCCTTGAGGGACTCCACTGGTCACCACGATGAGTGACTGCCATCTATTACAACCCTCTGGGTCCGACCACGGAGCCAGTTTCCCAGCCAGCGGATCGTGGTGGAGCCAAGGCCACAACTGGCCAGTTTGGCCAAGAGGTGATCATGGGATACCAGATCAAAAGCTTTTTTCAAGTCAAGATATATGACATCAACCTCTTCTCCCTCGTCCAGGTGATAGGTCACCAGGTCATAGAAGGAAATGAGATTGGTCAAACAAGACCTACCCGCAACAAACCTGTGCTGGCTATCCCTTAGGATGTTAGCCTGGGCCAGTCCCTCAAGGATGGCCTCCTTAATAAACTTTTCTAAGATCTTCCCCAGGATAAAAGTCAGGCTAATGGGCCTGTAGTTAGCCGGATCCACTCTCCTCCCTTTCTTGAAGATCAGCACCACATTGGCCTTCTTCCAGTCTTCGGGCACTACACCAGAGCGCCAGGAGTTTTCAAAGATCCGTGCCAGGGGCTGGGCTATGACGCTCGCCAGCTCCTTGAGTACTTCTCAGGAGTCTCAGCTGCTTTCTTAAAGAAAGTGCCCAAGGAAGTTTGGACAGATGTTCTCCAGGGAGACAAGCAACACAGTGAACTTGTTCGCTGGCGTGGCATGGCGTCGGATCAGGTGTTGTAAAGTTGAAACTGATGTCAAAGTCAAAACAGGGTGTCAGTTGATAAACGTTGTAAGTGCAAAATGTTGTAACTGGAAAGTTGTAAGTTGAGGACTGCCTGCATTGTGTGTTAGCGAAGTAACTCTGAAGAAGTACTTCTTCCCCAAAAAAGGCAAGTTGAATAGGAAAATAAATTTAAAAATTGAGAAGAATGAGATTGTTACAGTTATTCTACAGAGGGACTAGCTGTCTTTAAAATCATTAAAATACTTAAATAGCTGCCTTTGATATTTGATGAAAATTTGATCTTACATCCTGCCTGATCATCAGGGATCCAGGTTTTCTGTAAAGGGAGAACTGGAAAAACCCCACAGATTTCCCCCTTTACCTACCCAAGAAAAATGGGAGTTTTTCATTTTAGTGGAGAAACACAGATTTTCCACTTTTGCAAAGAGCTCTCTGCAGGCGGGCAGTTTCAGTCTGCAAGGGGCTGTGGGGACCAGGAGGAGGGCTGTCAGGCAGAGGCGCCATGCATACATGCATATGGTCACCAGGCAGCCTAGAGAGCAGCCCCCGCAGGTAAGTCTGGGGGGGTGCCTGGATTGAGGCCCCCATAGGGAGGAAGGGAGTTGGGCAGGGCTGGGACTGGGGTTGCTACCAAGCTGGGCAGCGCATGGGCCTTGGGGACAGACTGCCTGGCTGCAGAGCCCCGGCAGGCAGTGGGACAGGGACACAGGTGACTCATCCGGGGGGGCAGCTCCCTGCCATTGCGTGCACTACTGGGGTGGGAGCAGTAGTGACCCTTGCCCCCCAGATCTGTTGTGCACAGGGCAGAGGCGGGTGCAGGATGCGCACCGTGGGCTTGGGCTACCCAGCCTGCTGGTCTCCCTAGGGGCCTCCGCAGCCCAGTGGGTGGGACCTGGCACAGCAGAGCAGGGGCAGGCAGGGAAGCTGCTTGCCACTGTAAGCCCCGCATCGCCCTGGCAAGGCATCCCCTGACTGCCCCCCAACAGAAGTGGGGGCAGTGGCATGGGGTTGTGCTCCTCGCTGCTGTGGAGTGGGCAGGAGACACCTTGTCAGGGCACCACAGGGCTCGCAGCAGCAAGGAGCTTCCCCACCCAGCCTTGCTGTGCCCACTGGGCTGTGCAGGCCCCAGGAAAGAGCACCAGGGCAGGGAGCTTGAGCCCACAGCAGGCAGCCGTACCACTCCTGCCCTGATTTGGGGAGCATGGGTCCCCTCCTGCCCCCCAGGAGTGTGCATAGTGGTGGTGACTGCCTCCCACCCTCCAAGCCCACAGCAGGCAGCCCACAACCCCCTCCCCCCCCACACAGATGCTCTGCTCCAGCCACGTTGCCCGTGGGGCAGTGAGGGGGCGAGGGGCACCAGCAAGGCTGGGAGGCTTGGTTTGGGAGTGGGAGACCTGGACCTGCATTCTGTGAGCTAAGGGGACAGGGGGAGCTCCAATTTTCCATGACAAAAAACCCGAAGTCAAACACCAAAATGTATAGATATTTAGAATTTATTTTATTATAGTGATTGATGCACTGGTAGGCTCCAAATATCCATCCAGCCATCGTGGTGTTTCAGTGCAATAGCGGAGTTGGGGTTTTTAATCGGAGAATTTGCATTTTTTTTTAAATCAGAGAAAAACCAAGATCCATGCTGATCATGCATATCAGCATCACTCGACATTGGGTCACAACTGAAAAACACAAAAGCCTGATCTAAGGCTCACAAGATTCAATGGAAAGACTTATGCCACCTTCAATGGCTTTGAATTAGACCTTTTGCACCATAACGGTGCAATCTGCTTCCTTTTCCTTGTTACCTTATGCTTCTTTAAACATGTAATACATCAGGTTTTTGATGGTTTTTACAAGTTTCATGATCTGAAATGTCTTTTTTGTCTAGCAACAAGGATTAAAGAAGGACACTCTAGATGTTATAGATACAATAAACCTGTTTTAATTTTAGATGTTGGACACCAAACTTCAGATTAGAAGTGGCTCTGGATACTAAGTACATACTGGAGTAGTAAAAAGGAGGCTGCATAAGTGGTCAGGGAAAAATGTCTTACTTCAGAAACAGGATCTACCTTGTTGGGATGCTGCAGGAGAATTCTTCGTAATTAAGCAGTGCCATACCAGGAGGACAGCTCCCAGATCACAACACAGCTTGGCTCAGCGAAAGCTAACCTGACTTCCCCACCTCCCTGCAAGGCAGCAGAGGTCAGTAATGTCAAAATTAAAACGCTACATTAAAAAAAAAAAAAAAAGCTAACAATTATATTGTCTTATAAAGGACGAAAATAAAATTTCCTTTCCCTTTTTCATTTTCTGGTCCATGCTACCCACTTTTCTCTCATCATCCAAGTTACCACTTCATCTTTCCTCTTCACTCCAAGATGCTCACAAAATTACTAAGATGGCAGTTCTGAACACTTTCAGTTCTCCTAGAAGTCAATGGGAGCAAAGGTGCTCAATGACCTAGGCTCTGGCTTTGCAACTCACACAGTGTATCGGATTTTGTACGACTTATCACTGCCCATTTCTTTACAGGAGGCTCTTTAACAGCGGGAGCAGGGAGCTGAAGAACACTGTTGTGCTGTCTTAGCCGAGGGGCTGCTGGGATCTGGTTCTGATCCCATACTTGTTTCAAGACCAGCAGTGGCTACTCGCATCATCTTAAGACTGATTTGACTTTGCAGTTTCATATGCATATAAGGACTGTATGTCAAAGGCAGAGCCGACCCTAGCAGGGTGTGGGGCTGGGGCAAATCAGCCTGTGTGGGGCCCCTTTAACACTGCGTGGGGCCATGGGACCCCCATAAAGGCGGGGCACAGGAGTGCCATAGCAATGAAATTTGCACCCAGGGCCAAGCAGATCCTATGCACCCAGGATGAGCTGCTCTTCAGTGGATACGAAGCTGGCGGTGCACAGAGGGGGAATGGCCAGACTCTTCTTCCGCAGGGTGGGGATGAGCTCTCAGCTCCAGGAGGGTCCTGCAGGAAGGGCTGCAGCCACGGTTGCTCCACCAGGTCCCCCAAAGCACGGGGACCCAGGGCAGTCACCCTGATTCAACCTACCCAAGGGACAGCTCTGGTCAAAGGAATATGACATGGGGTTTTCCAACTGGTATATCCTTTTTTTTTTTTTTAAATCATTAATAAAGCAAAGCTGCATGACTCCCCTGCTCCTTCCTAAAATACTTGAAGGATTTTAGGAAAAGTTTATGGAGGAGGGATATTTTAGAAACAACTTCTCAAAATGAAGGCAGCACAGATGCAGAGGATGCTGCCTCCCCATGACACAAATAAAACTCACATGCGTTTGCTGGTGCTGCTTTTTAAAAATAATGCAACAAATTTTAGCCATTACTGATCTTGGATTATCCATCTATACCTTTCCCCTTCTTTGATAGTAAGAGCCAGGGCTTGGTATGGCCCTCTCTTCTTTTGCCAGGCAGGATGCAGGCTGCCGCTCTTACCTGACATTGTCGTGCTTCTGGATGTAGATCTTATGAAACATCATATCCTCCTGCTTGGCATTAATGTCAGCTTTCATCTCCATGGCAACATGACGAGGAAGTACGGAGAGCAGGAGACGCTCCTGTGGAGTCAGACAGATAAACCAATTAAAACACCTGCTGCCCAGTTAACAAACATACTTTGCTTCTTATTTGAGAGAAATTAAGCCATCAGTTCAGTGACTGATGAGTAAAAGTGGAAGACATGGTCTTCAGAAACCACCAGCCAGTTCTGCCAAACACCTGGGGCCATGTCCCATGCACAAAGTGAGAGGACAATGATATAGGAAGAAAATGAACTAACTGGCATCCCAGCCTCACTGTATGCGCTATCCACAGCCATTAGTTCTTCCAGATGGAGAAGTCACCGACTCGATAAGCACCCACTCGCAACCACACCAGTTGGGACCTTTATGGTTGCAGGATTTCATGGCATAGACCAGAAACCCCAGCGAAGTGGAGCTCAACCAAAAGTTGAATTACTGGTGAAATATATGAGCAGGTGCAAAAGGAGGTGGCACCTCACCTAAAACCTGTGCTTTGATGCTTTTATATAAATCTCAGGGCTCTCTCAGGTACACAGCTACACCGATTTCCTAGTGCTCTTTTACTTTGTTCACAAAGTCCTGCCTCCTTTCATGACTCGAAGGGCAATTCGAGGATAGTTGTGTTCCCAGAAACAACGCGAGTCCATTCCTTTCCTCAGCAGCAACAAAATCAATGGGGCTGCATCCATGTAAATGGCAGGAGAATTTGACCAATGGAACAACACATTTCTATTTGTTTTATACCCAACCCCCCAGTGAGGATCAGGGCCCACTTGCACAAGGTGCAGGAAAGCCTCCTACCCAGCCAGTGGCAGCACCTCAGTGACCAACTGGCCTTGCCCAGTGTCCAAAACCTTCATCTTTCCCAATCAACTGAAGTGCAGCTTCGTTTCATTGCAATAGGGTTTATTTAATGTGGCTTTCTTAACATGAATTTGTATTTCATTGTGCATAAAGCTGTATACTCCAGTTACTGATGGCCAATGATGGCTGCGAGGTCACTTTTCCTAAACACCACACAAAGCCTTTGCTCTTGGTCTTGCTGCACTTGGCAGTCAATCACATGGCAGCGCTTTGTGCCTGTCTTCATGGGCTTGGGGCAGCAATTACATATAAACTGGGAAAAGTGATCGGAAACCAGATCAGATCTGTAACATAACAGAAGATTCCTGCACATAAACTGCTTTCAAAATGGGTGAAACCAGTTTAAAATAAACCTGGATGGAAGTAGTAGCAGACTTAACTCGTTTAGGGTAAATACGTTTATTGAACTTCCGTCTCAGATGCCCTCCAGATTCAAGTTAACCCATGGTCCCCCAACATCCCAGGATGCTTTGCACCTCCCCCACAACCCCTGGCCCCCCAACAGGATGGGTGGGCTAGCTGGCCCAAGTTGTCTGCTCCAGCTGAGCAGGGAGGCATGCTCTAGCACCCCCCAGCTTCTGGCCTGGGGCAATGCAGGCACGTGGCTGCATTTCCAAAAATCAAAAGTGAATGTCTGTTCACTTGCTTATCAATTCAATCTACACAGCTTAGACCAACCTGCAAAGATTGAATCAATTCAGCCTCGGGCTTTTTGACTGCCTGTATTTAGCCACCGAGTCCAGATACGATAAACTTTTCCCCTGCCTCTCCTGTCCCCTTTTTTAATTTTCCTTAAGTTCTTTAGGAAAAAGCAGGTTAAAATATGGACACCTATCCTATTGGATCAGCGCAAGTGTATTTTAAATCAGCAGGCAGAGGCAGCATGCTCTGGCATGGATGTCAAAACCAAGTCTGTGCTAATGTCACCAAGGGAAATGGAGAAACCCTTTGCCAGCTACACAGTCACAATCACAGTCTGGTATAAATGAAGGACCGTAACCTTATCCAGCAGCTCATTAATTCCCAGCACCACAATGAACACTAGGGACCAGACTGCAGTCATGACTCAGAGGGTCGGTGCTCTGGTACTAATTACTCACGTCATCATTAGACCACCTCTTGTCCACAGTTCAAATTATAAATACATCACTGGTTTCCAATTCCTATTTTTGTCACAAAGTTGCTCCCTCACTTTTCTCTACGCACAGGATAAACTATGAGAAAACTAGTTTCTGGAAAATAGTGCATGTGATGCACCCACTATAGAAAAGTTTGCAGCCCATTAAAATTACACAGGGCTGACTTGCTTCCTTTTATGTGCATTTCAAAGGGCTTGATTCTCATCTCCAGCCTTCATATGGAGCAACAAAGCGGAACATGATGTGTCAGCTTCAAGAACATCTTGAGCTCAGAACTGCAGCAGCTGTGACAAGAGATCGCTGTCCTTCAAAATACAAGATAAGAGAGATGCTTATCATCAGTCCATTAGCACTGTAGAGCCAATAAAAAAAAAATGTAGCTATTTACACACTTATTCTTATGCCCCTGTCAGACACTGGGACATTTCACAAACACCGAAGCACAACGTACGCTTATGGGAATAACCAAGGCACATGCCTACACAGTTGCTATTTGAATACTTATTGTAATGGCTATCCACAGACATGCAGAAGCTGCTTCTCCTATATAGGAATTAATGAGCTGCTGCATATGATTATGGTCCTTCATTTATACCAGTTTATGATTGTGACTGTGTGGTTGGAGAAGGATGACTTTGCTTCCCTTAGTGAGATTAGATACAACTTGGATTCAAGTTGAACTCCAGGAATCAGGGATGCTGTAGTAACCTGTGACACTCTTGTGTGCATGTGCTCAGGAGGTTGGATTATGTGCAACATGATCAGGAGACCAAGGCTCTGTGGTAGAATTAGCATGAGACTTTTTAAATGACTGGCATAAAATTAACTTCTGTCTTAACTTACCCATCTGTAAAGGAGAATAATAATTGTGCCCTATTCCAGAGGAGCTCTGCCAAGCTAAATCCTTTGATTGTAAAATGTTTTGAGGTTCTCAGTGGGGAAAAAAGTTGGGGGAAGGCAGGAGCAAGCAGCTATGACTTCCTCAAGTACAATCTGCTTTTATGAAAAAAGGCAACTGACCGGAAAAAACACCTAAACAGGCAAAAGAGCGTACTGTCACGTTACGTGGCACACAACAAAGTACCTCAGTAAAGCAACAATCTGCGTCGCATCCGGGTATCCCACGTGACACATGGCAATTCAGTTACAATCTCAGCCAAAACAGAGTTTCCATTTTGCAGAGAATGGCACAAAATGCTACAACTTTCATCAAAACCTTATGGCACATGTAGACCAGAAGAGTGGTCTGGCCACAACGGAGGTACGTTACGTTGGCATCTCTCCAGCGGGAGAAAAGAAATGAGGGGAAACTCCCTGCCTCGTGCAAGAATACGTAAACAAAGATGCAACTAAAACAGCTGCTTCTCAGTTTGAGGTGTTAGTCACAAGGAAGGTTTTCTACACACGCGTTTCATGTACCTGTACACAGGCTAGGAGTGTTGAACAGTAATCCTGCCGTTTCCCCACAAGGGCCTCAGAAGACTTCAGTTTTTAAACAGTAAACCTGGGAATATGCTAGTGAGATAGAAATTAATGAAGTAATAAATTAGACCTGTTTTCTCCACAGAGGGACTGAAGCATGCAGAGAAGGAATAACTTCAGAGTGGAAAGAAGAGCAGTGCTGGGAGTCGAATCCCAGTCTCAACCTCCAGCCTCCTGAGAAAACACGTCCCCCTTGGAGGTTGCACTTCAGCTCAGAGCTCTTCCTTCTGTGCCAGTGAGGATAACCTCAGCTACGATGCCGTGAAATCACTAGAAATCTGTATTCTGGCCCGGGCAATTCAGATTACCTCCCAGCTACCTGACTGGTTCAATAAGCCTGAGGTGCTGCAGGTGGAAGATGCACTGAAGGAAAATATGAGCTCCTTTGACTGAAATGGTTTGCCTGCCATTAGTACAGGAGATTACCCTGTGGGAGTGTCATCAAATCCCCAGATGCTGCTAAGTTCTTTGGGTAAATGTGGTATCTTTTATTAGACCAACTAAATAGTTGGAAAATGCTGCGAGACAGTCGCATAGCAGCACTTGGCCCATATGGCTCTTTCCTACCCAGGAGACAGGTTTTCTCCAGAGGCAGATTCAGCCCTCATAAATCAAGTCTTTGGCATGTGAAGACAAGCGATTGCAATCACCGGGGCACATTTCAAAGGAACCTAGAAATTAGAGCTGGTGCAAAATATGGTAGCAAATGTTGCAATGCAAGGTATCTTGGGGTGAGCTCCTCACACCAAGGATCCACGCAGGCTTCTGAGCAGAGCTTAAGCAATTGCTTTGGACCTAGAAACCTCTGGAACGAACCTACTCAAGAGACTTTCTGTGTGCAACATCGTCACAGCTGCCATCAAGAGAGAAGAGCGAGCTGGAATCTCCTTTGGTTAACAGGGGAGGAGGGAACTGTTGGTGAGGTATTGAACATGCAGTGCCCCCAAGGTGGATTAAAAAAAAATTTAAAAAAAAAAATCAGCTTTAAAAAAATAAAAATAAAAAAAAACAGATTTTTTAATTTAAGTCAGATTTTTTAATTTTCTGTTAAAAAGCTTTTAAAAAAAAACACAAAACATATATAAAGATAATTTTAATTTAAGATATGTTAAAGCTTAAAGATAGAGAGCTTTAAGGAACAGAGATTATAACTTCTAATTATATACAGTTTGAAACAACATTTTCATGCAACTTCTTTAGAAAAAAATTTCTGTTAGCGCAGACTTAGTGAAGGGGCACTCGAGGGGCTGGATGTGTTCAAATCAGCGGGCCCGGATGAGCGTCATCCAAGGGTGCTGCAGGAACTGGCCGGTGTCACAGCAGATCCGCCGGCATGGCTGTCTGAGCGCTCATGGCGCTCCAGGCAGGTGCCAGAGGACTGGAAAAGAGCCAGCGTGGTCCCCATTTTCAAGAACGGGAGGAGGGAGGAACCGGGAAACTATAGGTCAGTTAGTCTCACCTCTATCCTTGGGAAAACTCTGGAAAAAATCATTAAGGATCACATTTGTGGGAGCTCAGCAGGGGAAGTAATGCTGAAAGGAAAAAAGGAAATCAGCACAGGTTCACTGCAGGTAGATCCTGCCTGACTAACCTTGTTTCGTCTTATGACCAGGTCACAAAATGCTTAGACGCAGGAGTCGCGGTAGATGTCGTCTATCTAGACTTTAAGAAGGCCTTCGATACGGTATCTCATTCTGTTCTTGTAAATAAATTGGGAGGCGGTGATGCAGATGATTACGGGGCCAGGTGGTGGCAAATTGGCTTAGCGGTCGCACCCAGAGAGTGGTGGTGCACGGGTCGATATCGGCCTGGACCGATGTGGGCAGTGGGGTCCCCGGCTCGGTCCTTGCACCGGTGCTGTTCAGTGTCTTCATCGGTGACTTGGACGAGGGCGTGGAGAGCACCCTGTCCAAGTTCACAGATGATACCAAATTATGGGGGCAAAGTGAACACACCAGAGGGTAGGGAACGGATCCAGGCGGAGCTGGACAGGTTGGAAAAATGAGCAGAACAAAACAGGATGCAGTTCAACAAAGAGAAGTGCAAAGTGCTGCACCTGGGCAAAAAGAGCCCCCAGCACACTTCCAGGCGGGGGTGGGGGGGGGGGTGACCTTCTCAGCAACACAGCGGCGGAAAGGGATGTCGGAGTCACTGTTGACTCCAAGATGAACACGAGTCGTCAACGTGACGAAGAGATCAACGAGGCTGACCTCACTCTGTCGTGCACTAGCAGGTGCATGACGAACAGGTCCAGGGAGGTGATGCTCCCCCTCTACGCAGCACTGGTCAGGCCGCAGTTGGACTACTGCGTCCAGTTTTGGGCGCTGCGCTTCAAGAGGGATGCGGAAAATCGTGAGAGGGTTCAGAGGAGGTCACGCGTATGGTCAGAGGCCTGCAGGCAAGGCCCCGCGAGGAGAGACTGAGGGACCTGGATCTCTTCAGCCTCCTCAAGAGAAGGCCGAGAGGGGATCTTGTGGCTGCCTATAAATTCATCAGGGGCGGGCGGCAGGGAATAGGAGATGCTCCATTTACTAGGGCACCCCCTGGAGTAACCAGGAACAACGGCCACACATTGACGGAGAGCAGATTTAGGTTGGACATTAGAAACAACTTCTTCACAGCAAGGGTTGCCAGAATCTGGAACGGGCCTCCAGGGGAGGTGGTGCTCCCCCCTACCCTGGGGGTCTTCAAGGGGAGGCTGGACAAACACCTGGCTGGGGTCATCTGGCCCCAGCGCTCTTTCCTGCCCAGGGCAGGGGGTCGGACTCAATGACCTCCTGAGGTCCCTTCTGACCCTAACATCTATGAAACTGTGCTGCGCTGACTCCTTTTTAGGAGAGCAATAAACTAGAGTGTGCCACATTTTTACTGCCTGTCAAAAGCACTGATTGACAGCGTTGGGAAACCAAGCCCTCTGGCCAAACACAGGATGTGGGCACTGCCAGTTCTCCTTCAGGAATGTGGGCCTGGAAGGGACTTCTGGGTCATCGAGTCAGGTCCCCTGCTGTTACAGGGATCATGCCGTTCTTTCATAAACTGGTCTAGCACCAGCTTGCCAGTGCCTAGTTATAGGGTACAATCCCCAACTTGACAGATTCATTTCAAAGCATTGCAACCAGAGTTGCACATTCATGTGCCAGCTTGTTCAGAAATCTAGGACGGAGATCATCTAGGACTCTCAACTGAACTGCCTGGGTGAGCTCAGTACTGTACCATCTCTGTGCCTCAGGGCTTGCCCTTGCCACATACTCAGCTTGGGAGATGCACCTGGGTCAGTAAAGTGGCACTACAGCATATTAGGCTGTGAGGGGTAAGTGAGGGGTAAGTGCGGGGTGGGGGAAGCTCCAGGTTACTTGAGCTGTGTTGCAATTCCCCCAGCCCCTTCCCTGCCATGCTTCCCAAGGCATGTGTGCAGCTACTGCCGGCAATGAGCCAGGCCAGGGCTCTGGACTCTGGTCCACCCACTTGCAGGCTCGGAGCTGCCAGCTGTGAGCAGCCTGGACTCTGTGGCGGGCAGCAGGGGCCTGCCAGGAGCAGACAGGGGTCTGGCCCGGCTCATTGCTGCCTGTGGCTGAACACACACCTCAGGGAGCATGGCAGGGAAGGGGCAGGGGCTGTGCTGCCATGGCAAGGATTGGGCTCCTTGTGGCTCCTCTGCCATCTGCCCCGGCATGCCAACATCTTTAAAGTCCAGGCTGTGGGGGGTTTTGGCACTTGGCCCAAAAACATTGCCAAGCCCTGGAATAGGGGATGGTTAGGGTGGAGTAGACCTGGGCAAGGAGGGGGAGTCTGGAGACAAATGCAAGGAGGGAAGGGCAGTAGAAACCAGAGAGAAACATTTTGTGCAGCATATTGCAGAAGTCTTGAGGGATACATTTCTGAGTACAGCCTCTCCGCTGATTTGAGATCTAGTGAGGGAATGGCATGGTAGAAGGGAAGACCCATCATGGCAGCAGGCTTAGTTCATGTCCCAATAACTTCACAAATATCTGCTTCGATCAGCTTTGGTAAATAAAATAATGAAACTGTAATTCAGTTTTCTGATGTAGCTGGAAAATTAAATCTGAAAAAATAGCAAAATAAATCACTACTTTAAAATGTTTAGTTTGTACCTTCTAATAATGAAACCTACATCTATCTCTGAGTTGTGAATAATATGTATTAAGCTTATATCAAACAGAAAGAATGCACTATTTGTAGAAAACAATTAAATCAAGGCTTTCTGACCAATGATTTAAATCATGATTGAAACCAATATGATTTAAATCAAATCCACTCATCTTTGGAACCGATCCAGTCTGAAGCAGCATAACCCTTCAAGACAGTCCATAAAGCCCATCTGTTGGACAAGATTTTGGGGAACGGAGAACAAATTGGCTGGTATGTGGCATTTGAGAGAGGTGGACATAATGCCTGGGTTGATTTTTTCCCCTGCTAATTTTGGGTTTAGGCAGAAGAACAGGCTGCAGGTTCCACTTCGCTGCATGCATCTTCTACACAAGACGTTTACTGCAGAGTAGACTACTTAGCTCTACAGTAAATGTCACATGTCTACATATGTGCCCCTAATTAGCTTACAGCGGCCTAATAACTCCACAACAGAATAGTACAAGTATTTGTACAAGTACTATCTTGTTGCAGAGTCTTCACAGCAGTGGACAAGTAGATGCTGCCCTGGCTGGTAGGGCTGTGTGAAATTTCACCAGCTGTTTCGATTCAACACAGTTTCAACTCATTTCAAGCTCAAAACAGTGAAATTGAATCAAAACAAAGGGATTCAAAACAGTCTTGAAACAAAAGGAAGCTAGTTGAAACGTTTCGAGTTTCGAAACAGCCAGCAGCCAGGTGGTGGGAGACGGGAGAACCAGGGCTGTACTCCCAGAGGCTCCACAGCCCCATGTGGCTCAGCCGGGAGCGCAGCCCTGGCTCTCCCTGCCTCCTTCAGCCAGGCTGCTGGAAGCTGATCACAGCACAGGGGAAGGGAACTGAGCCCAGGCTCAGTTCCCCTCCCCAGTGCTGCAATTGAGCTGGGGAAGGGAACTGAGCCCGATTGCTGAGTTCTCCTCCCCAGCCCTATGATCGAGCTGGGGAAAGGAACTCAGCCCAGCTGGGTTCCAGGTTGAACGCCAGGAATCAGGGACATTGTAGTAACCTGTGACACTCTTGTGTGCATGTGTTCAGGAGGTTGGATTACGTGCTTACAGCATAGCAACATGATCAGGAGACGAAGACTCTGTGGTAGAACTAGCAAGAGACTTTTTAAATGACTGGCATAAAATTAACTTCTGTCTTACCTCACTCATCTGTAAAGAAGAAGAACTCAGCCCATCTGGGTTCCAAGTTGAACTCCAAGAATCAGGGATGTTGTAGTAACCTGATCACAGCACCAATCCCAGCCCAATCTACTGCTGTAACATTGGGGAGGGGAACTGAGCGATTGGGCTCAGTTCTCTTTCCCAGCTCCCCAGTCCTAGGCAGCAGCACCTGGCTTCCCTCCCTCATCTGGCAGGAAGTTCGGGGGCCCACAGCCCCAGGAGGACTGGCACAGCCCCCGCAGCCCTCCCGGGGTTGTGGGCCCCCATCTGCCTCCCAGATGAGAGAAGCTGTTTCAAGCTTCTCCACTGTAGCAAATGGGCAAAACGTTGAAACAGCATCAAAACAGGCTCACTGTTTCAAAGAAGCAAAACGGAACAGCTGTTTCAAATCAAAATGAAATTCAAAACAAAATGCTGTTCTGTCGAAACCTCAAAACTCAAGTCGAAACAGAACGGTGCCGTTTCACACAGCCCTGCTGGCTGGCTGGCTGGGTGGCACACAAAGGTACTTCAGTGTAGAGGCTGACTAACTCTGCTGCTAGCCCTGCACTGAAGCACCTTCATGCCCCAGCCAGCCACTCCACAGCATGCTGAGCCAAAGGAAAGCAGCCCTGGGCTGGCAGGTTAATACCCAGGCCCCCTGCCAACCAGGGCTGCTCCAACCCAGCTCAATGTGCTGCAGTCCCGAGTGCCTGTTCAAATGGTGCGTCCGGGAACAAAAAGCTGCAGAGTTTATTGCTTCACATTAATTGTACATGTAGACATGCCCACTGAAACTGTGTTTTTAGTTTATATGAAACATGCTTACAGGTTGAAAATAAGTAGATTTTTACACATCAGAAATCAAAATGTATGCATATACACACATATACACCGGTTCTTTCATGGGTTAAGGACTGCTCATATTGG
Source organism: Crocodylus siamensis (assembly GCF_052110815.1). Classification (NCBI taxonomy): domain Eukaryota; kingdom Metazoa; phylum Chordata; order Crocodylia; family Crocodylidae; genus Crocodylus; species Crocodylus siamensis. Next base: position 238,695,147 of record NC_143398.1, on the reverse strand, counting down.
CAAAAATACTGAATAAGACACAACCTCATCTGCAGATGAGAACACAGAGACACCAAAACAGAAGGACAGATTCAGCTGCACTAACCAGGGAGAAAAATTCATTTCAATTGATTCATTCCTCCCCAGACTCATAAATCAAGGCTCCAAGGTACTTCTAATGGATGCCACAGAAGGCCCCTTCTGGAAGTCATTTAAAACTGGATTGCACAGAGCGCTTGAAATTTACTGCAGGGCATCATCCTATATTAGCAAGAGAACCTTGCTGACTCTAAAGGTCTTTCCCTCTCTAATTAACAGGGCACAAGAGACTCATTGCATGAAGACCAAAGAACGAAGGACGGAAGATGTGCTTGCTGCCTTTGGGCTGCTGGCAGTTAGGCCTTTTTAGAGCAAATGATAATACACAGGATAAAGTGGCTGATGAATTAAATAAAAACAATATAAAGAGGCTTTAGCTGAACTGTATATGGTGGCATTCATCAGGTATGTGCCCAATGGAGTACAAGCACACAGGAGTACTAGACACCAACATGAAAACCTCTTTGGAGACCCAACTACCACCAATTGTGCTGAAAACACAGTGCAATTTGTGCTCAGCAGTGAGGAGGCCGGCACCAGGCCCACATGTCCCATAACCACTTAGCGTACAGCTTAGCTGGGACCGCGCCAGTGCAGTACAGAGCATACACAGCTTCTGTGCAAGCAATGCATTTCATCTGCGGAGCACAAACAGTGGGATGCCATTAGCTTCCCCAGGCACATTATTAAGCATAGCTGAGCACAAAGCTTCCCCAGAGCCCTTTTCCACATCTCCCGCCCTACCATACCTCTCAGTTGGTACCCAGCCCTGAAGGAACAGACATGTCTCCAATCAATTTCCGTCAGTTGGCGATTTCAATCACAAATCGCCATCCCTTTCTTACCTGCTGCTGGTTCTCCCTCTGAGAATGCAACCTGGCCTGTATGCACTCTCTGGTCTCCTGGAAGGCTTGCCTTTGGGACACCTCTGCTGGGTAATGGGTGCACACACCTACGATGTTTGTGCAGGAGAAGATGAGAACATTGGAGACAAGCTGCAAAAGAGAAACGTGCAGTTACGTTTTGGAAACCTGCCATCTCCAATCAAAAAACTAGACAAAGCTTGGCATGGCACTTGAATTATTCCACATCCAACACAAACCTAGTGCCCTTATTTTTAGTGCATTTTACTTTGCTATTCTTTGAAGTATAAACTCATAAGTATAAACCTCCCCTCAAATGCATTACCTTAGGTAGTTTACTGCCTCAAATATGGACATAAGCATTTTCCTTCTGTTAGTAGTAATCCGGTGTCTTGAAGCTATGGTGGCAGTGATTTATAAAAAGGCTTCAATACAGTCTGACCTAGCCAGAATTATGAAGACAAACCTGATGGAAAGTATACTTCCTACCACTGTATTTACTTGCATGTATGCTATGAAAAATATACAGAAAGATGCATTAACTCTTACATTGTAATACTACAGCTATTTTAAAAGGGGCTAACTTTGTATGTCAGTTGCTTACAAAAGCTGAGATTGCCTTTATCCAGCTTTAGGTTTTAAACAGATGTTGAATGATGAATAGGATTTTCACTGAAGAGACAAATGGCTTTGTTGATAACATTTTCTAATAAAAGGATTACATATATTCTGTTGGTCTGAAAAGAAGCTAATTTAATTTCCCCCCCCCCCCAAAAAAAAACAAAAAACAGCACAATGTGAAGGTTTTTTGCTGAAGTTTAAAAATTGAAATTTGTTGAAGTCTGGTAATTTTTCAGAGGAGTTCTTCTAGTTACCATACAAAAGCACTAGGTCTTTACAGAAGTAAAAGTGTACCTTTGCATCCTCAAGACAGCTGTAAGCTACACTTGTTTGGACGCAGCCCCCAATTCTAAGGAAAAATAGTGGACTTGTATCTTGTAGGCATGTACATTTGGAGTACAGCTCTTTTTGCTTTTATAAAACTGTTGAGAGCAACCGTTCCAAAGTAATATCATCTATATCACCCTGAAGATAGAGCCAGATTCTGGTGCAAACTCAGGAACCAGCAGTGAGAGCTGAGCGCTCAGACTGGTGACTCCAACCCCAACACAGAGCGATCTTTTTTGAGATGCTGTACTGTGACATGAACAAGTACTAAGGGATGCTTTACATATTAAAACATGTAGATTTTACATGTAGACTGCACGAATAACCATGCCCCGCCATCCTGGGGATGGGAGTCTTGGACTTTCAGGCCCAAGTCCCTAGAAGCTCTTCAGCTGAAGACGAGCAGTCTTGGGAGTGGTAGGCTTTATCCTCCTTGCCAGCCAGCCATACGAGGCAACATACTACTCACAAAGCGAGCGTACTACCTGTGCAATGTCTGCAGCCAGAAAGAGTGAATGCAGGCCTCGAAGGAACCTCTTGGGTCATCAAATCCAGCTTCGTGCCAGTGAAGACAACCACATCATACAGAATTACTTGCATAAAATGACAGAGCTACTTTCTAAACGTGACGAGGTTTTGTGCCTGTCCTCCTCCCAGGAACAACCCCACTCTTCTGATGGTTAAATCCCCTTCTTAATTTCCAGCCAAATGACTTTATTCATAGCCCGTTCAGACCCATTTGTCCAAAAGCCAAAAAGGCAATGTTAGTATAAATAGCTCTTCTCCATCTCTAACTTTTATCTCAATGATGTAGTTAGAGATACAGCGGTCATGTCTCCCCCCGCTTAGCCTTCATTTTGGTGAACAAGCCCATCTTAGACTCTTCTTGTAAAATAAGCTCTCCGTTCCTTTAATTAATCACTCTCCGCACCTGTTCCACTTATCATTCATTTTTCTTGAGCATCGATAGCCTGTACGTATTCCAGAGGAGGTCTCTTAGTGCCTTGTACCAAGTGTTGATATTTCCTAATCTCCACATTGTCCAATACATTCATATTTTGTATTTCTTTTTGGCTTAGACCAACATGGCTACCAAATACATCCCTGAAAGCTGGCAGAAAACTTTTTGTATGGCCAAATCACATCGGTTGTTCACAGTTACCCTAGAATCAGCCAAAACAACTAGGTCTTCCTCTATCATTTCTAATTGAGGAGCTCCCAACTTATGGCAGAAATATAGTCTTTGAGGACCAGTTTATGGTACAGTTATACTGCTTCCCTTGAACTTGCCAGGATTTGATCCAAAGAAAGGACAAGATCTAAAAAATCCTTATTCCCCCACCCCCCCATTGCTCCTAAAAAGATTATGTAATTTGATTAAACCTCGGAGAACAAGAACAATACTATAAAACAGTAGTTTAAACATGCAGTACTATAAGAGTCGTGAGACATTTCTACAATGCATTGAAACATGTTCGGGAGCTCCATTAAGAAGATACACCCTCCCTGCCCACGTCATCCCTCTGCGCATACTTCCCGATCTAAAAAAATAAAAAGAAGTAGTTATGTAGCTATCATTCGAGTAGCGCTAACTAGCTTGAGGCAAAGCAGTATTGGGCACACACCTAAAATCAAATATGTGGATAAGCCCTGACTGACCGAACAGGGCATATTTTCTAAGCTGTGCTGTTAACACTGTGCACCATAATACAAACCACTGCAGGCCAACCTTTTTGGCAGGCATGCCACAAAGTAACCCTTCACCCTCCATGAGTGCCACTGATCCCCTTCCCCTACACATGATCTACTGCTCAGCTTTCTCTTCCCTGCACTGCTGCTCTGCTTTCTGGTTCCTGACCTGATGCTCTGATTTCTGTTCCCTGTTTATCTGCCACTGTGCTGCCTGCCCCCTCCCCAGTCAGCTGCGTGCCACTTGTGACATCTGTCATGGGTCGGCCACCTCTGGTATCAACAAACCCTTAGTTCCCACAGACCCTTAGCGATCCAGTGACTTTTACACATGCAAGATCATACCACACTGCAAAAATCCAGCATGTGTACCACAATTTGAGCAACAGTAAAAGGTGACAGAACCCCACAGACAAGTATGTGCCATGCAGTTCATCTTCTGGAGTGGCATTAATTCTGTTTGCATCTACACTACTGCAAATGCAGGGTAAAATCTCCTGTGGTCAATAAATTTACACCTCCAAAAGCAGCAGACTCAATGTGCAGCTGAGGCCTGTCCAGAGAATACAACAGGAGTCTACCCATTGCACAGTGAAGAGGAAAACCTCAGTCCTGCCAATAAAGAGTCCCACAGAAGTTATTTGGGCCCACTTGTGTAGATATCATTGCAACCTAAGTGCCATAAGGAGCACAGCTGCCTTGTCCATAGCATCTAATCCTAATCACAGACACAGTGACCAGCATAATCAGCTTGATTCAAGAATCAAAGTAGATATGACATATAAAAAGAAATGATGAATTTGAGGTGCTCAGCACCCACTGGATCTCATTTTGGACAAACCTATAGGCCTTCTGAGCCTGTCTTATCAATTAGTCATTGAAGTTCACACTTCAGGATGCAGAAAAAACAAAACAAAAAGGAGGCTGCAGGCCAGTATTTGTTCAGCTAAATGAAAGCTCATAAAAACCTCGTCATCATAGAAGTATGGGATGGGACGGGACCTCAATGGTCATCTGGTCCAAACTCCTGCATAAAGGTTTTTTTTGCAGCTGCATGCATCAGACTGATTCATGTGGAGTCTGTGGTCCACCAAAACCCCCTGATCCTTCTCAGCAATGCTACCACCCTGCCAATTTTCTCCCATGGCTATGGCACCTTACATAAAGGAGACACAACTACAACCCAACATTTAAAATACCAATGCTCTGCACAGACTGGATGCTTAGTCTCCTGCTGCTCAAAGAAACAAATCTGCACTTTGCTTCAGAAGCATTTCTCTTGGGTCTCCCAGTTCATCAGTTGTTCATAAAGTAACGTGGGAAATACTGTGTGGGCAGAAAGAGTATGTTGGTACTTTATTCAGGATTTGATTAAAATCACTTTGTTCACAGGTGTCTTAAAAAACAACAAAATTAAAGATTTTCTATCTCATTAATTTTTCCACGGCTTTGTCTACTTAATAAAATGAATTTATATCCTGTTTGCCAAATGGTACTACACGCTTATCAGTTTCCTTGCAGTTTTGCTATGGTAACCAGCTCCAGTCCCAGGAGGAAGGAGGAGATGATGCAGATATTAAAACTGGTTCCCTCAGCTCCATAGCCTGAAAACTAAAAATGTATTATGGCAGCTATTTCAGGCAATCTGTTCTTGCAAAAATGTTCAAGGCAATGGGAAAACGCAGAGATCTATTTTGGGGTCGGTTTCTATCCCTTGTCCATGCAAACATTAGAGCGTAGTGAGCATTCCTTCCCCTCCAAGCTGGGAAAAGGCTAGGTTATAAGAGACTGGGTCACTTGCATATTATTTCTAGATGCGATGTTTATCTGGCTCCCATTCTTGCAGCATTTGAGCAGCTCACGATTTAAGGTATTTATCCTAGCAAAATCCTGTGTGCAAGAGAAATACTATTACCCCCATTTCCTGGGCGAGAAAAAAAACCCTAAGAGCTAGATTCTGAAGAGGAGTTCAACGACAGAGAGACAGAGACCTAGTGGGGCTCTCAAAAGCACCTACCTCCCCTTCAAATTAAAGGCTAACTCTTAGTTTGGACAAGAAAACTAGAGTAGGTGGCTTCTGATTGTTTTCACCTTGATTTTCATTCGTGATCACAAGTGGGATGTTTGTATTAAAAATATTGCAGGAAAATATTGGTTTCTAATGTTGTTTCCTTGGGGCGATAAGGGAAAAAAATGGAAACATTTCTGCTCCACTTGTTTAAAGTTCCTGAAACCTTGAGGTTATAAAACAAAATCTCAAGCTCAATCTAGCCCAACATTTCATAAATGTCTGGAAGCAGCCTGGTGGCTCAGGGGTCCAGGGAAAGCCTTGCGGAACGATCATAAGCAGAATAAAATATCAGCTTCAATCAATAGGCTGCTTTTCTCTACTACATCTCTGTTGGATTATTCAAACACCAGATGCTATTCTATATATAATTGAGAGAGAGCAATATGTTTAAGAGGGCTATTGTCAAGATTATTTTATTAGTTTCTACCTGTGCCTCTAACAACAGTAACACTACTAAAGTTAGGAGAGGGTTCCCCCCCAACCCTCACCTTTTTTTTTTTTTTTTTAGGTGGTGGAGGAGAAGAAAAGAGGGGGGTTAATTTTTTTTGACTCATCTGTTATATTTTCAAAGTCGGTCTCCTACAAAACTGTAACTAGACAGGACATTCTTTGCTTTTGCAACAGTGTAATGGAGAGTTTCCTTTTTTCTAACCACCATTTTATGACCCCCAACCCAGACCCATTCAGTATTTGAATTCCCGTTGTATTAGGTTTGGTAAAATCCAATTTAAAAGACAAACACACACCAAGCCTAAATCTGGGGCTTCAACTGGCTTGGCATGCTTTGAAACATGAAGGCGAGCTCAGTGCGTGGCTTTCTAATTCCCTGCACATGTAAAGCATAATGCACTACAAACAGCAAATTACACATTCCTCCTTTCCGGAGTTCAGCGCTTCCCAGATCTCAAAAAACTCATTCCATGGGAAATGTATTGTTAAATTGATTATCAGCGTAGCAGTGTGCCTAAAAGCAGACAGGACAAGACAGTTTCTAAACTATATCGTATGGTGTCTGGGTGGTGAATCCACAAGATGATTTGATTATTTTCGGCTGGGGCAGACATGGTGTTTAGTTTTGCTTATGAGAGTTTCCTCTCTGTTACTAAGAAAAAAAAATTATGCAAAAGGCTTCATGTCTATCAAGAATGCAATCAAAGCATAAAGTATGACAGGCTACAGAGGCCCTATTAGGGCGATAGGAGCCCAACATACTTCTATGGTGCTCTACTACCACGTCTAAGCATTGCGAGATTCTAAAAGTTTAGCTGTGAAGAGTTAAGAGTGTGTATATATATATATATGAGAATAATACAAATCATTTTAGAAATTTAATTTGAAATGGGCAGCCATTTTAAACTATTCTAATAAACGACCATGAACCACACGTTGCCTCTGTACATGCTACCTGAATAACGAACTGGAACAGTTACTGTCAGAGCCAGAGGTAAAACCAAGACCAAAGTTAACATAAGTCATTAACTAAGCTGCAAAAATCAATTAACTTACACAGTCTTCCTGTTCATGCAATGCTGATTTTAGTCACTAACCTATACACTGGAGCCATGTGCTAACAGTACAGCGCTATTACGGTAATACAGCTAGGCAGTATAAATTATCTTAATGTTTGATCAGTAAAAATCAAAGATGTTTACAGTAAAATACAAGTAAAGTAAGAAGGGGGGGGAGGGTTGCTTTTGAAAGGAACTTGTAGTTCAAGTTTAAATCAACCAATCATAGGACTGCAAGCTGAACGCCTCCAATGGCAAAAAGAGCACTGGGCACAGAAAATGTTGGAAACCAATTCTCAGAGCATGCTTCAGCAGCTGCAGTCGGGTGTCCCCATCCTTGCTCTTCTCTCTGTGCACACAGCATGTCACGGATCCCCTCCTGGACACAGCAATGGGCCATAACTACAGTCTTGCTAGGACTTACATGCACGCAACATTGAACTTATGATTTTGGTGGGACTACTCACGTGCATGAAGTTAAACTCTTTGCAGCATCATAGCATACAAGTTCAAAGAAAGGATCAGGCTTTACCTACTGCTGCTGCCAAATATAGTTTTACATATTCTTCTTGTGAGCAGTTTTCTTCACAGAAATACTTCAGTGTTAGCTCACTAATGCAGGCTCTCCTTGGGAGATCTGCTGACAAAATCAGTAACTGCCTGCTGCGAGTTTTCTAATCATTTTCCATTCTTGGTATCACAATGCTTCTTGAGAAAGAGGCCTTAATGTTCAGGTTAGACTACTGAAAGAGGATTTCTTACATGCCATTTGTGACGGGGTCTGCTCAGGGGCTGGTGTATACAGTGAAAATGAAAAATGAAGCTATCAACAATCCATAACACCAATTTATCCTCCAACCGGGAACTGATCTGCAAGGCCTTTAGATTGGAGGTGGGGAGAGGGAGGGGTACGTGTGTAATATACTATAAAATATACTACATAATAGTAGTTGTGTGTGTATAGTAATTAATAGTGTGTGTACATACACATCACACACACACCCACCAAGAGGCCTTGCAGGTTAGTTCCCTGTTGGAGGATAACCTGATGTTATGGATTATACACACACAATGCTCGGCAGTGGGGTGACAACATATTCCCTCTCAACACAGTGAAAATTAAAAATGGCTTAATATAATTTTGCAAAACCTGAGCACGGAATTTCATTCATTTTTTAGAGGACAGAATAATTTAAGCATTTTAAAAATAGTAACTGCTGAATCGAGAGATACAGACATGAAACAAGTGACACTTTTTTTCCTTGATACAATATGCTCTACAGATTTGGTGTTTACTAACAATTGTTTCAGATCACTTCGCCAAAATCTTCATGCAAACTGCTTTCTAGAGTCTAGGATCCTACAGTCTCACATTTCATAGGATTGTCATTGGTTTGCTGCTAGCTGCAATTACAAGCCCTGCGTATATTCTTCCCAGCCAAAAGGCAGATGTTCTTCTCCCACTGATATTTTCATGGACTCATACGCAGAAGAGAAACACAAAACATGTCTCAGTCATGATCTGCCCATGGGGATAGATATATAATATATAGATATCTGTATCTATACTTATCTATAGATCTATATATAACTATATATATTATATTATTTTATATATCATTATATCTTATACTTTTATATATTTTAAAAGAACAAGAGACTATAAATATAGACGCAGCTTTAGCAAATAGCTAGCTTAAAAGGAAATTTTTCTAGTCAGTCGTGGTTTTCTTCCCAGTAGTTTTCTTTCACATACGTTTCCTCTGGGATTCGACTGGAACTATGTTTTTTCCAGTCACTGAATGATAAGGGGCCCTGGAGGAGAATGTACTGTCCTGACAACATGCTGGCGCCACACCAACTACAAGAGGTATTTCTGTGTCGAAGTTTTCCTGGAACACATTCTGCTCTCAGCTCAGGGAGGTCTGCGGAGTGGCAGAGCCTGGCAGGTCTGAAATGCGAGGGAACGAGCACTCTTAAGTCAGATTTGGTATTTGCCCATCCCCACTTAAGTTTTGTGCATCTTCAAGTACATCTTGCCCACGATGCCTGTCGCTGGTTCCAGTGCAGGGTTTCTCACGGATCAGACTAACTGTTGGTTTTCTTCACCAGTCTGTGAATTTGGAGCAACCATGTGGGAGCAGGATTACTGCAAGAGAAACTGTAGTGCTTCAGCTGGGGCTTTTACATATGCATGTGTAGATATGCAGCAGCATGACACAGGACTTTAGGGGAGCTTTTATCATTCTCTCCCTCTCCTATTGCAACTTCTCTCCCCTCGTTCAACCTATGCTGTCCATTAGTTCTTGCTCCCATAATGTCTTCTCTATCCCTGCTGCTCCTCTTCACCCCTTGCCTCCCTACACCCTCCTCGCTCCACACTCCTGGATCCGTGTCGGCATGGAGAGCGGAGTGCCATCAGAGGACAAGTCTGACCACCTTCACGGCCGGCCCCAGCCACCGGGGGCTGCTCTGGTGGGTGCCATCAGACACGCCTGGAGCATGCACAGAGAAAAGTCAGGCCATGGCCTCGTGGCCGGTTCTTAACAAGAGGCAGGTGAAACTTTCTGAAGCTTCAGGCAGGAGATCTGGACCTAGAGAAAGAGAAGCTGAGCTTCACGCTAGTCAGAATGGATTCAATCCCCTAATGAGTAGAAGAATATACAAGCCCGAGAAGAAAGTAACCAAACCATGGCCTTTCTAAACTAAAAAAAAAACCTCTTTAGATATAGCTCTGAAGATCAGGCTGCCCTTACCTTTGAGCACAAAGGGCTGATGGCAACGGGTCCCTCCAGACCAGAAATCCACTGGTGATGGTGCACAAGTCCACAGCTGCCACTCATGTACGTGTTTCCAAAAGGCAGGACTAAGCCTCACAACCACCACTGAAACCATGCAAGCCGAGGCCTGTACCACACTAGCAATATATGCTACGCTCATCAGGAACAGACTCTAAATGGTGCAAATTTGTTGGCCAAGTACCATGGTGTCTTTCATTAGTAACAAGAAAGCACTTCTGTTTTAAAAAGGAAAATAAATGAAAAGCCCCAGTCTTTCCATCTGCCAGCTCATACAGATCTGTTACAATACTCGTGGCAATCCTATGCTAGGATACCGTCAGCACATCACCGCTTATTTACCGCTTTCACTTAAAACCATGAGGGTAACAGAAAATAAAAGGTTCACCTAGTTCCAGAAAAGTCTTCTTTTTTCTGGGAGAGAACAACCTTCAAAAGCTCAGCAGGAGCAAGTGAGTGCCCCAGGTGCAGCGGGTGTGTTCAACTCATCTTTTCCCCCTGGGGTGGACGGGGAAACAGAATGGCTGCAAATGGGTTGACAAAAAACAGCATGAAGTGTTTTAAAGGTAAGAATATTTTCCCAGCTCCTTTTCTTGGGCTGTATTTTAAATGACGTCGGGGACAACTGCAGTGTTATCAGCAGGTGCCGTTTTTTAAAGCAGTTCTGTAAGTCTAGTCTAGAAAAATAACATACATAGGCTTGGCAAGATTTGACTTTTCAAAAATTGATAAACAGTGATTTTACCTGACACTCCCCGATCATCAAAATTTCAAAGTTTATAAAAAGGAAATGTAAAAAAAAATAAAAAATAACAAAATCCAGGACATGTGTAAGGAAATCCAGGGCAGGAGGCCCCATGCGTACATGTGCGCGTGCACACGGAGACTGCTGCAGGCCGGGTGGGGGGAGGCCTGGCTGCGCCGCCCGCACACTGCTCCTCTGGCAGCAGCCCAGGCAGCTGCTACAGGAGACGGGGCCATCTTGCTAGGGCTGTGCTGGGGGCCAGGAGTGACGGGGCAGGTTGGAGGGGCAGGGCTATGCCATCCAGGAGCCTGGGAGCCCGTTGCTGCCACCTGCTTGCTCTTCCCAGGTCCCAGCCAGGGGGGGATCAAGCATCAAAACTCCCCGTGAGCCCAGCCTGGGCCCTGCCTGGTTAGGGCAAGGGCCAAACTCCCAGCGAGCCCAGCCTGGGCCCTGTGTGATCAGGTATGCTTTACTGATTTATGGACAATTTTTTTTTTTTTTTTTTTTATAGTAAAACGTGGTTTTATAAAACTTGTAACAGTATACCACCATTATTAAACTGTCTGCCCCTGACATCCCTAATTTTGTGCAATCCTGAAAAGTTAAATTGATAAAAACTGGGGGAAAAAAAATCTAAATTCATAGATTGTAAGGGGCTGGAAGGGACCTTGGAAGATTTCACAGATTTCATAGACATCAGGGCTGGAAGGGACCTCAGAAGATCATCGAGTCCAGCCCCCACCCCCAAAGGGCAGGAAGTCAGCTGGGGTCATAGGATCCCAGCAAGATAAGCATCCAATTTACTCTTGAAGGTGTTCAATGTAGGTGCTTGAACCACCTCCGATGGCAGGCTGTTCCAGACCTTGGGGGCTCGGACAGGAAAGAAATTCTTCCTTATGTCCAGCCTGAAATGGTCTTGCAGTAGTTTATGACCGTTCGACCTCGTCATCCCTTGGGGCGCTCTGGTGAACCCTTTTTCAGATATGTGGGGAGCCGGAGGAAAAGCAAGGGCAACATGGACCCCTGCTGATCCAGATGGGGCAACTGACTACTGACACCCAGGAAAAAGCCAACCTATTAAATAGGTACTTTGCATCAGTCTTTCATCAGTCCCATGGGACGTCCATGCCCACTATGGGACAGGGAGGTCCGGGTGAGGGAGATCCCCTGCCCTCCATTAATACTGACCTTGTGAAGGAACACCTTGAGAGGCTGGATACCTTCAAGTCATCCGGCTCTGACAGTCTACACCCCAGGGTACTCAAGGAGCTGGCAAGCATCATAGCCCAGCCCCTGGCACGGATCTTTGAAAACTCCTGGAGCTCTAGTGTAGTGGCCGAGGACTGGAAGAAGGCCAATGTGGTGCCTATATTCAGGAAAGGCAGGAAAGTGGATCCGGCTAACTATAGGCCTATCAGCCTGACTTCTATCCGAGGGAAGATCTTAGAAAAGTTTATTAAAGAGGCCATCCTTAATGGACTGGCCAACACCAACATCCTGAGGGATAGCCAGCACGGGTTTTGTGCAGGTAGGTCTTGCTTGACCAATCTCATTTCCTTCTATGGCCAGGCGACCTATCGCCTGGACAAGGGAGAAGAGATTGATGTTATATATCTTGACTTCAAAAAAGCCTTCGATCTGGTATCCCATGATCACCTCTTGGCCAAACTGGCCAATTGTGGCCTTGGGTCCACCACGATCCGCTGGCTGGGAAATTGGCTCCGTGGTCGGACCTAGACGGTAGTAATTGATGGCAGTCACTGATCATGGTGTCCTGTGACCAGTGGGGTCCCCCAAGGCTCTGTCCTTGGGCCCATACTGTTCAATATCTTCATTAACGATGTGGACATTGGAGTCAGGAGTGGACTGGCCAAGTTCGCCGATGACACCAAACTTTGGGGCAAAGCATCCACGCCAGAAGACAGGCGGGTGATCCAGGCTGACCTGGACAAGCTCAGCAAATGGGCAGATGAAAACCTGATGGTATTTAACACTGAAAAATGCAAGGTTCTCCACCTTGGGAGGAAAAACCTGCAGCATCCTTATAGATTCGGCAGTGCTACACTGGCTAGCACTACGGAAGAAAGAGACTTGGGGGTCATCATTGACCACAAGATGAACATGAGCCTGCGATGCGATGCTGCAGCTAGTAAAGTGACCAAAATGCTGGCGTGCATCCATAGATGCTTCTCGAGCAAATCCCGGGACGTCATTCTCCCCTTGTACTCGGCCTTGGTGAGGCCGCAGCTGGAGTACTGCGTCCAGTTTTGGGCTCCGCAATTCAAAAAGGATGTGGAAAAGCTTGAGAGAGTCCAGAGGAGAGCCACGCGCATGATCAGAGGTCAGGAAAACAGATCTTACAATGACAGGCTGAGAGCCATGGGACTCTTTAGCCTGGAAAAGCGCAGGCTCAGGGGTGATCTGATGGCCACCTATAAGTTTATCAGGGGTGACCACCAGGATCTGGGGGAACGTTTGTGCACCAGAGCGCCCCAAGGGATGACGAGGTCGAACAGTCACAAACTCCTGCAAGACCGTTTCAGGCTGGACATAAGGAAGAATTTCTTTACTGTCTGAGCCCCCGAGGTCTGGAACAGTCTGCCAGCGGAGGTGGTTCAAGCACCTACATTGAACACCTTCAAGAGTAAGTTGGATGCTTATCTTGCTGGGATCCTATGACCCCAGCTGACTTCCTGCCCTTTGGGCAGGGGGCTGGACTCGATCTCCCGAGGTCCCTTCCAGCCCTAACGTCTATGAAATCTATGAAACTCCCGTCCCCCTGGGGTCATGGTCTCTTAGGGCCTCACTGACAAGCCTCCTGAGCTTGTCAAAGTCAGCTTTTCTGAAGTCAAGGACTTCTGTGTTGCTGACTGACTTGCCAGCTTTTTGGTGGATGGTGAAGGTGATCAGCTTGTGGTCGCTGTCACCCAGCTTCCCATCGATCACTAGGTCGCTGATTAGGTCATACTCAGTAGCCAGTACCAGGTTGAGCAGCGCTTTACGTCTTCTTGGCCCACAGACTTCTTGAATCAGGTAGAGGTCGTCCACGCACGAGAGGAAGCTTTGCGACCACTTGGATTTGGCTGAGCGCTCTTCCCACGAGATGTCCAGGTAGTTGAAGTCACCCATGACAACCATGGTCCTGGAGCAAGCGGCCTCAGCCAGTTCCTGGGCGAACTCCTGGTCAAGCTCAGGATTTTGAGTGGGAGGTCTGTAGTAGACTCCCACCGTTGTGTCCCCTGTGCCGTGTTCCCCACAGATTTTAACCCAGAGGGTCTCTAGTCGTCCACCTGGTTGCCAGTATCAGCTTGCAAGGACGTGAAGCTTTCCTTAACATAGAGAGCTACACCCCCGTCCCTTTTATCTACACGATCCCTCCTGTACAGGGTATAGCCATCTATACTCGTGGTCCAGTCATGGCTGGAGTCCAACCAGGTTTCCATTATCCCTATGACATCATAATTATTTGCACTGAGCAGGAGGACGAGCTCCTCTTGCTTATTCCCCAAGCTCCTGGCATTTGTGTACAGGCAGGCAAGTGTTCCCTTGGGGGCTCTTGCCTCGCCCACAGATTGTACCAGGGCTGGGGCAAGGGTGGGCTCCCTTAAGTGTCTTGGCCCACTGGCTTTGCAAGGGTTGCCCAGCGGGCCAGCAGTGGCGGTAGTCCCCCTGTCCCCCAACAGGCTCAGTTTAAAGCTCAGTGGAGCAGGTCAGCCAGCCTGGCTGAGAATCTGGGCAGATCTTTGGGTCCAGTCTGGCAGATCGGGTCCAGCCCCCTGCACCAGGCAGGAAAGACAACTGGGGTCAGAAGACCCCAGCAAGGTGATCATCCAGTCTCCTCTTGAAGATTTCCAGGGTAGGCGATTGCATCACCTCCGGGGGGAGCTTATTCCACAGTGTGGACACCCCAACTGTGAAGAAGTTTCCTCTAATGTTGAGCCTGAATTGATCTTCCAGGAGTTTGCACCCATTACTCCTGGTTTTTCTTAGGGGTGCCCTGGTGAACAGTTGTTCACCGAGCCCTTGATGTACTCCCCTGACGTAGCAGCAAGCCACTATCAAGTCCCCTCTCAGCCTTCTCTTCTTCAGCTTGAAGAGGCCCAAGTCCATCAGCCTTTCCTTGTATGGCTTGCCGTGTAAGTCTCTGATCACACGGGTGGCTCTTCTCTGGACTCTCTCAAGCTTTACCGTGTCCTTGTTGAAGTGCGGTGCCCAGAACTGGACACAGTCCTCCAGCTGCGGTCACACCAGTGCAAGTGGAAGAATCACTTCCTTGGTTTTGCTTGAGAACTAGTAGTAAACATCAATGTTAGCTCTCAAAATTTTTTAGAAATTAAAATTGAATTCTGCCAAGCCTAAACATAGAGCAGCCATATGGGAGGCTGAACCATCTTTGGATTTGTGTATGCAGAAACACACAAAAGCAAAGGCAAATTAACTGAAGGTGTAAAGTTAATGAACGTGTTTAAGCCTTAACTAACAATAATTTCATACCGACAGGGCTGGCCTGTCTTGGCAAGTTTAGGTGCAGTCACTAGCTACCCTGTGCTAATGCCCTCTGTGGATACTCTTAGGGGAAATAACAAGGTGCCTCTAGCTTACAGCACACAAAGAGCATCCACAAGGGGAATTAGCACCAAGCAGTTCACGCACCATCACTGACCATAATACGCCACGGCCGGCTGCACAGGAACTTTGCTACCCAGACAGGCTGTTAGAGACTCCATCTCAATTCCCTCTACGGAAAAGTCCCGCACATGTTGGCTTCTGAACAGACAGAGCTGCAGCAGAACAAAGGGGCCACACAGACAAATCCTTAATCCAACTTATATGGAAAATAATGTAAAATCTGAAGGCTTCCTAGACCTACAGCTCTGTCCCTGCCCAATGACCATCACAGAGCCCCAGTAAACACAAGTGGTTTGAGTTCTCAATAAGGTTCTCTGACCTTTTTTTTTTTTTTTAAATGAAGTATTAGGCAGCGGGAGCCTGAATTTAAGCGCACCTAGGAATCACCTCTATCCTTTTATGGTGTCATTGTAACTAAACTCTCGGTACCTCCTGTTCCACTACCTTAGCAAGACTAAGGTTGACTCTGCCTGTGCTTTTTGCTCTTCCTATTTTATACTGTTGTTTTCATTATTTGGCCATTGTTTTTTCCCCTCTGACCTTCTCCTTTGGTCCCTCCTTGGGAAACGCATCCATTCACTAGCTCAGGGGCGGGCAATTATTTTGGGCAAAGGGCTGCTTACTGAGTTTCAGAAAGCCATCGAGGGCCGCACGACAGGCAGCCCAGGGCAGATTAATATTAATTTTCTACATTTTTAGGGGCCCCACAGGCCCGATAGAATGACCTGATGGTTTGCATCCAGCCCCCAGGCTGCATTTTGTCCACCCCACACTAGCTCCTAAATGTAAAGTCTCAACATGTCCATGATTGCACTAAACTTCGCAATTTCCCATTTTAAAAATCATCCAAAAGAATTTAATCCATTCTCATTAGAATAGGCTTAACTACTCCAGCTGACTGTACATGGAGGTGTCGTAGCAATACTTGCCCTCCCCACCATGTTACGAGAGATTTTTTAAGTGCTTTGAAATCTTTTGATGAAAAGCATTACCAGTGTTTGCAAATTCACAGTATATCCCCTGGCAGCATTTTTCAGTTCCATGCCCGAGAACTGAGTTCTGACTTAATTCATCAGTGTAAGCTGCCTGAAGGAAGTCAGATGAGCACAATCTTGTGCTCAGAAATAATGTGGCCACAGGCATATTTGGTCAAGATCCAATCTTAAGCCTATTTTGTTTGCTGCGCAATTTCCAAGTTGGAGGCATCTGAGAAACTGCTGAAAGAATGAGCAAAAACAATTTATTCAAGATTTATTAAATTTGACCAGGCTTTGCTACCCTAGGAAGTAAAAGAAGCTGGGAAATGCCAAGTCTGTTGAGGACTGGCTGGGCTATGGGAGAATAAATTATTCTAAATTTCTGTAGGCCGTGAAAAATGTTGGGTCTATAGTTGAACACGTGCTTTTCCCGTACAAAAGATTGTTGTCATAAATAATGCTGCTGGAGCTGGGTTTTCTGAAGCAATTTAACATGCCTGATACCACCACACGAGACTCCCCGAGAGTATACAGTACTTTGAAAACACTGAATTACAAATCCGGGAGAGATGTTAGTCTAATCTGTTCTTCACCACTTCAAAACAAAGCAGATCAACTGAACTAACCTGTGCTACTGCTCATCTAGCTGTATAACTAGGCATTTTTTCTTAATCTTAACCTATATCCTCTTTGTAGCAAATTCAGTTGATTGCTTCTTGTCCTGTCTCCACCAGACAAGGACAACAACTGATCATTGCTTACATACTGGAAAACTGTTACATGCCCCTTAGTCTTTTCTACATTAAGCAAACCCAGTTCTTTTATCCTTCCTCATCCATCCAGTTTTTGAAATCTCCTCTCATTCTCATTGCTTCTTTTTGATTGTTTTCAATTTAACTGTATCTCTCCGCAAATATGGTGCCTCGAACAAGGCACAGCATCCCAGCTGAAGCCTTGCTAGCACTGCAGAGAGTGAGGTCTAACTACTAGACCTGAACCTTTTATACCGGAAAGCCGGTCTAAAACTCTCTCGAGTATACAGTTGGTTCAGTAAAAGATATCACCAAAGAAGCCCTAGCTTATACATTTCCTGGACCACCACAGCCCCAACACCACTCCAACCCTACTCCTACATGCAGGGCATTTATATATCCCCAAATGAATGTTTTTTGTAACACTACTATCTTGATCATTCATTCACATCACTTATTGTAATCTCCACATCCTACAGTATTTCTGACTAGCCTGTTATCTCTATTTTATATTTCTGCATTTGATTTCTGAGAAACACATGAAGAACTTGATGACAAATAAAGATCATTAACGGGAGAGTGGTATACAACTATACAACGCATTATGATCACTTGAAACAGACTGGATCTCTTCCACTACAGTAGTGTAAATCAGCGTTAGGTCTATGCTGGCCGAGATCCAATAAGTAGAGGTGCACCAATATAAATCGGTCCATATTGGATCAGCACCAATAGAAGGAAAATTGGCATTATTGGCACTTGGCTTTTTTTTTTTTTTGACTGCTGTAGCCAATAATGTCACCACTAAATATTGTGTGCTTGTGTGAAGCAGCAGCATGTACATGGCCAGGAATGCAGCCTGGCAGTAAGGAGAGCAGTGTCTGACCAGTAAGCCTGGGGGGGCAGGCAAAGGGGCACGGGGGTGCAGATTGAGGCCCCCATGGTGAGGGAGGGAGTGACGCTGCACAGTTGGGGCAGGGCACAGGACAGAGCCACAGGAGACTGGTCCTGGAAGGTGCAGAGAGGTAGGAAGGGGGGCAGGTCCCCACTGCTGCATGCACCCCTGGGAGAGGCATAGGGGGTATGTGCCCTCTGGATTTGTGCACAGAGTGAAGCAGGCTGCCCACTGTGGGCTCAGGGCCAGGGGCTGCACTGGGCTCTTCCTGGCAGGGGGGGGCTGGGCCAGGACTTTGCTCAGGGCAGGAGGGGGTGGGGTGGGGCAGCCAGTAGCAGAGCCGGGGGGGGGGGGGGGTCCTATGGCCACCCCAAAATTCACCATAGCCATCCCATAGCCCCCCTTCCCAGAATTGTTGCTGCCACCTGTCCAAAGAACAGCCCCGGCCAAGCTCCCTCGCTGAAAGGAGACTAGTGCAGTCCCTGGCCCTGAGCCTGCAGTGGGCTTTCCACCCTCACCCCACGCAGAAATCCGGGGATCACATACCCCCCATGACTCCACCAGGGGCGCATGCACCAATGGGAGCTACCCCATTCCCTATCCAAGTGCCCCCCAGATGAGCCATCCACAGCTCCATCCCGCTCCAGCTGGGCAGCACGTGCCTTTGCCCCATTCCTTCAGTCACCGTGGGGGCCTTGATCTGCCCCCTCCCCTCCCCACACCTCTTCCTCCGCCCAGACTTACCGGCCTGGATGCTGCTCTCCAAGCTGTCGAGCTCCATATCAGCTATCGAATCAGTATCAGTTGATATGGCTGGTTAATAATCAGCCTTCACTATCGGCCAGAAAAAAATCTTTAACGGCGCACCCCTAATAATAAGCTACTAAAGCTATATTTGACAGGCTGAAACATCTCTGATTTTCCACTCATATTGGGGCAGAGGCAGGCACTGCACAGCTAAGGCGGGGCAGGGCATGAGACTGAGCTAAGAGCAGCTCATAGCGGGGGCGCTCCTGCCACTATGCATACCCCGGGAGGGCATGGTGTCCCTTGGATCTGTACGCAGGGCAAGGGTGAGCTGTTGCTATGGGCTGGAGCTGGGGGTGGCACCAGGTTCTTCCCAGTGGCTGGGCTGGGCAGCAGCTACACTCGGTGTGGGCAGCAATGGCATTGGAAAGGAAGCTGCAGGGTGAGTTACAGCCACCCCAAATTCACTATAGCCCCCTCCCAGCCTGCCCCGAGCACAGCCCGACCCAGCCCCCACACTGGGAAGAGCCTGGCTCAGTCCCTGGCCCCAGCCCGCAGCCTGCCCATGCCCCATGCACAGATCCAGGAGGCACATCCCCAGGGTGCAGCAGGAGCACCCCCCTTGGCCCCAGGATGAGCTACAGCTCCGTTCTGCACCTCACCCCACCTGGCTGGGCAGCCTCTTCTTCTGCTCCACTCCCTCCCTCACCACAGGTGCCTCAATCTGTCCCACACACCTTCCCTCCCCCACCTTGCCCCTTTTCCCACAATAGGCTTACCACCTGGATACTTCTCTCCAAACTGCCCGGCCGCATATCGGCTGTCAGATTGGTATTGGCCTACATGGTTCATTAAAAATTGACCATTGGTATCGGCCCAAAAAATCTCCATTGGTGTGCCCCTAACTCAGCTATAAAAGAGTCAACCACCTACAAAGTTAATGCTTGAAAACGTATAACAGCTCTATAGCTGGTTTTTATCCAGCTTTCATTTGAATGTGTAGCATCGCCCTCCACTAACCACTAGACAAGCAACCTGAAAAGCTTCTTGTTTAAATTCAAATATTGCACTAGAAATAAGAAACTGTATTTCTGAGAATTATAGTACAGTATGACTGACAAGAGTAGCCATTTCAACTCCAGGCTAGTTTTAAAATATATACTGCATTCATATAGGCGATATAGCATAATTAAAAGTAGCCAAAAGAGCAACACCTATAATTAAAGTTGCCTAACACTTTTCACTATGAGGCAGCCCATTTTTAGTCTCTTATAATGATGCCAAGCTTTAAAAGTTTGGCCTGAAAGTCACCATGCCAAATGCCTGCTTCAGTTTGAAGTTTTGGAAAGTCTAAGCTGATTATTTTTTTCCATTTTATTTCTGAGAACTAATTTGGGGGAAAATACTGTGTAGTGCTTGTTAGAATTTGGTATCTAATCTCAAAAGGATCCGTCTGCAGAGAGCATGCTCCATCGCTAATGACCCCTATATCCGACTGTCCTGTACACATGCTGTTCCTGCAGAACAATTGAACATGATCCATCCTGGAGTGGCACAGGTTACAGAAGAACATAAGAATTGCCATTTACTGGGTCAGATCATAGGTCAATCTTACTCAGCATCCTGTATCACAGGCTGTATGTACAGGCTGTAAGCAGTAGAGCTAATTACTGCATAGTAAGCGTTACCATCTACATGTGCTGACCCGTACTGTGCAGTAATTTCTTCTCCTTGGCAGTTCATTTGCTACATGCGAATAGCAAATTAACTGCCGACTAATTACTGCACAGTCTGGTACATGTAGACGGCTGACTAGGCAGCAGGGGATGGGAGATTACTTCCTGCCCCTGGGAGCTGCCTGTTGCCATCAGGGGCTATGCCACTAGAGCCCGGGTGGGGACAATGTTCCCCTGCCCCGGCAGCAGGCAGATCCCAGCCTCTGCTTCATGATTAGGGAGCAGGGGCTGGGAGCTTGTTCCCTGCCTCAACTCCACAACTGCCTGACCAGGGAGGCTTTACTCTAGAGCAATTTACAATGCTTCACACTTAATACCTCATTTAACAAGGGCTAATCTGAAGTGCTGTACCCATATTTAAAGTACTGTAAAGCTGTGCACTTCTGTTAAGTCATGGCAATAAAGCGCTTTAAATGGCAAATAAAGCAACTTCTATATGCACCTTTTTATGATTAGCAACAGTGAAAGCTGTTGAAACAGCTAAAAAGAATTGACACCTGACATTTGTCCAACACCAGCAGATGATGACTGATCAGCAGGATGACTACAGTCCCTGACGGCCTGAAACCGGATGGGGCTGAGGATACCTAAAGATGCTAGATAGTGCAAAACTCTTCTATTACAATATTATTTCCCAAAACAGGAGAATTCAAATGGTTCTCATTAGCATACACATGCATTTTTTTTTTAAAGCAGAATCCTTGCAATTGTTTATTCCAGGAGAGAGCTGGCCCCCTTCCCACCTAAAGAGATGAAGAGGCAAGTTTCCACTGACTGCAGATCCAGAACTCCCCTGCAAAGCCAGGAACAGTTTAGTTGTGCCAGCTCAAAACACTGCATCCCAAATCTCCTCCTGGCTGATGAAGAGCAAGGGCCAAATCTTGCTATCTGTTGCATCTGTGCAACCACAATGTACTAAATTGAGTTGGCAAAAGGAAGAAGAACTTAGCTCCACTCCTATTATTTTTATTTATATTGTGGTATGTATGTCCAGAGCTCCTAGTCAGGACTGCAGAGCTGCTGTGCCAGGCAGTGTAGAAATAAGTCATTAAAAGAACTGCAGCCTGAAGAGCTTGTAACTAATAAATGCATCAGTGATATGTTATCTTCACCACAACATGACTGCTGTGAAGGGTCTCACAAGATAACACATAAATACTTTGCAAAAGCATCACATGATCATACTAAAAAGAAATATATCTTGAGAAGTTCCCAACAGAACAGAGCTGAGCCAGACCACTGGAGACTATTTTAGTAATTCTTGTGAGCAACGTCATAGGCTTTTGCAGTGACCACTAATAGTTATGGCCTTGGGACATTCTCTCACTTCATTTCGCTGCTGGACATGCAGTAACCAGGTTACACTACTGTAAATCAAGACGGAAATTCCCAGCAAAAGGAAAGGTGTTTTTATACCACTGCCATTTCTCCCTGCCCAGAACTTCTGAATAAATCATCATTGATTGGGATCAATATACCTGCAAGTGTATTTCTATTCTGGGGAACTTGACAAGGGAAAAGAAAGCTTTGAAAACTCCATATTAGGCTGCTTTTAAACAACTGTTTGATTACTGAAATAATCATTTATTTGCCTTTGCACACTCCTGCCTTTCCCCAGAGTCCATTCAGTTCTGCATGCCCGAATACACTGTGCATGATGGCCGCTTGCCAAATCAAGATGTACATGACTATATCTAAGGTACAAAAAAAGAATGGGGATGCATTTGGCTCATTTCAAGTTACTGAATCTATCCCTCACGATCCACCTTTTCTCACATGTTCATCCTTGTGATGCAGACTGAACCGTTTCTGGGATTAGTTTATCTGTGAGAAGGAAAGCAGTGCCACCCCCAGCACTGAGCGGCTCGAGCTCTTCAGGACTCTCCAACATACGCATTTGCCTACCAAAATCTACTAGAAAGAAATGAACTTCAGGATGTCAGCGAACAGATTATCCTCCAGACTTGACTCTACTAAAATGGAAAAAACACTAATATATAAGTATGGGGGTGGGGTGAGGATGAGGGGGAGAAGGAGAAAGTCCATTTGTGTATAGAGAGCAGAGACATTATCATTAGGGACCTACCTCAATTGTGGCGAGATAAACTTTTGTTGCTTGCTTAGGGTGCACAGAGCCGGTTTCACAGGCATTTCACGGGAGCCCCACCCCTCCACTGACTGCCAGAGGGACTCCAGTGGCCCCGCCCCCGCAACTGATAGACTGAGTGAAGGCGCCCTCTGCCAATGTCACTACCAGGTGTTTTTTTGGTTGATTTCGCAGGAAATCGTGGCTAATGCAGGATTTCCTGGCGATCACGGACAATGCTATTGTTCACAGTTTCCGCAAAATATGTAAAACTGGGATTTAAAGTAGGTCCTTTATCATCATCAACTTATAAGTATTGAAAATATGACTTTGAGGAACCTTGCTACTTCCAGGTCAAATCTAGAAGCTAGACTAGTATTAGCCAAAAACTGCTGTCATCAGCAGTTATTGAAGTGAAGTGACTTTGTAGTTTGGGTGTATTTATTTTCTTGGTAACGGTTAATCTCCTGGTAATTCTCCCTCCATTATCAGAATATCTTGGTACCCATCATAAGCACACATTACACTTGACGTTCAACAGCAGTTTCAACACACAGGTTCAAGCTGGCTCAGTAGTGGACCACCCTCAAGCAGGCTCATGGGCCTAAGCTAGTATCTACCAGAGCTAGGCATCAAGAAGCAGTCCCTGTATCCGAATGCCGTCTCCAGCGGCGAACAGAACCTGATTCTCCCAAAGAAGGAACGAGTCACCCTGCGGAAGTTACCTCCTCAAAAAAGTGTCTTTCTAATTCCCATGAGCTAGAGGCTGGAGCATTAGTTGAAGCAGAAGAGATAAGGTACCTTTGTACAGTTAAAAAGACAGGACATTAAGGGAAAGTAATAGAAACCTTTCACCAGTCAATTTAAAACAAAACCAAAAATGACCTTTCCAACTTATAGCCGTCCATGCAGTTGTGTGTGCTTTCTCCCTGTAGAAAGAAGAGTTAATTTCACATTGTCAAAAGCTGCACCAGTGTCATGTGATTTCCTACTTAATCATTAACCTGTCAAATTCTGCATAATAAAGCCTTCACAATTTTAAGGAAATACAAAAGACTTGTCACTGAGAGAATTTTAAGAACATGACAATCACGTATAACTTTAAGGGGGGGAAAAAAACTTGGTGCCGCTTTGCACAGCTGTAATAATTTTCTCCTTCTTGTACTAAAAGCAGTTACTTCTGCCAGAAGCTTGTTCTAACTTTGCTGCAACTTTCTACAGTTGACCCAGCCATACCCCAAATGCAGTCACTGTGAGTGTAGACATTACATAATTTGGGGAGCCAGGCAGTGAAACTGGTCTACATTAAGCTTCCAGTAAGCCCTCCGGTCCCTTAAAAGCTATCATGCAACCAGCCACCACAACTGCAGAAGCATTCAGCAGTGTCAGTGACTTAAGATGTTCCACCAGTCAAGTTAGCCTTTGTTCTGCAATTCTGCTGTGTACTGACTGCTCCTGGTATTGAAGCTCCTGTTTCACAGCCTTGCAGATTGTTTTTAACTCATTCCAGTGAAGTCATATTTGGTTTTGCCTCCATCTTAAACTCAATAATACAGCCTTAGGAAATCTTCTAATGATGTTTTAACCATCCACACCCCCTTTTTTCTAAATTTTAGATCTGCCCCTGTAGACTAGGGGTTGGCAGCCTGCAGTGGAACCATTTGATCTGCCTCACGGACATGAGGTTTTGGCAAGAGTCACTTTTCTCTGCCATCGTGGGGAAAGGTCCAGGCTGCAGAGAAAGCAGCAGCAGCACCTATGACGTAAACTGACTACACCCGAGATGTCCCTAAGTGGATGATAATGGGAAATCCAGGGTGTCTGAAGTTTCCCTAAAGGAACAATTTTCTTGGGTTACTCGGAGAGGAATGAGCACTGAGCTGGGCGCAAGGTATACCTTATTTCCTGCCAGCCACATCTTTGTACAGCTAGCACTTTAGCTAGGAAAGTGAGCAGGCAATGCTTCTGGTGGCCCTGTCTGATACCGCTAGACAAGTCTGCCCCTTTCCATCCGCTCAGCTGGCTCTTCTTAGCTTGTAGCCATTGCTCAATTTATTTGGAGCAGTAATGCACTAATGTTATCTGACAGCTGCTATTAAAGTGTCACAAGCATGTGGATGCAATAACGCAGTTGCTGTGGGGATTCTGCTATGGGCCGCTCTCTTCCAAGCCACAGAAGAAGAAAAGGGAGGGAGGAAAGATTATTTCACAGATGAAAGCATTCTGCTGCTTCCTCCCTCCTCCTCAGGGTACAGCTCATCAGTGAGAGAAAGCAATCCAGGAGGCATCGCAGGTGGAGGCACACGCCAGCACTCGGGTGAAAGGGATTTTGCAGGTTTCTTACCTACATCTACATAGCTGAAAACATATCAGTGAAAGCCAGGCAGGAGCCTAGTCCTCCCCTAGGGTTCACAACGCGAGGAGCAGTGTCATTTAATGGAGGGGTCTTATTGTACACATGAATGAATGAGATTAAAAGTATGAAGCGTCAGAGAAGATCCTTTCCCCAAACCAAACACACACAAGCTGTGGGAGCTCATACACCCAACTTTTCATGCTTTCCTGGCACCTTTATTTTAATGCTTCTGAAAAAAGTGTTACAAAAGTGAAAGCAGAACTTTACAATGCTTCCTGTTGGATAAAGCAACATTTGCATTGGACGGAGGAAGATCTGCCAGGCCTGGAACACCGTCCCGAAGAGTATCAGACTAGAAATACTGAGTAGACTATCAATATTCAGAGGTGGTAAATGTCAAACCTACAGGAATGATGTGCAAGGTAAGAGGGTTAAAAAAGTTACAGAATCGTAAACAGGTCCAAGTCCACATTTGTAGCAGTTAAAAGGGCAAGCTGGAAAAATGTTGACTCCATCTAGATTTGCCTCTTATTTTGGCTTGAATAATTTAAGGCTACAAAAACATGATAAGGGCATGCTGATGGAGCAGCTAAGGTACCTTGCTATGGATCCAGAGATGTGAATTTGTGCCTTCCTCTAGACTCGCACCAAAGGCAATCCCAGTCAACTTAGCTGTACATGGGTATCTGGTCATACCAACCTTTGCATGCCATTAGCTACAGAAAGAGGAGCGTTTTAACTGTGCTATCCTGATGGGCCACCAAGGCTTGGGTGGGCTTATAACAAGGTGGTAAGAATAGAGCGGTGAAATGAAGCAGCAACCGTAGGGGTAACACAACCCATCACATAGATAGCTGTCCAGGGGACAACTTCCTATGGGGCAATGTTGAGAGGCCTCTTATTTGGGACTTTAAAACAGGACAAGACAACACACCACACAAGTTAATTGAATGGTACGATCCTGCATTAGCATTAGATGGACTGGATGAGCTGAGTAATGCCATTAAACAGAAAATGCCTCTGATCCTACGGGGAAGATACAGGTTTTATATGACAGTCCCTAATGTGCTCTCTCTCTTAATTGCTGTAGAATTACCAAGTGAGAGACATTTGCAACCTGGAGGAGTATTAATTGGTTAAGACTTGAACAGTGCTTTAAACACAGGGATGTAATATATTTTAAGATGGCAAATCACAGCAGCTGCCAACTACCGGAGATCAGCATTTATAGCCTGGGAGTCCTGGAACAGGAGAAAGTTGCACTGGAACTTGAGTTACAGGGAGTTTTATGCCCAAGCACCAACATGGCTGTGGTTATCTTGCTTCAGTTCCTTAATCAGCTAGTCAAGGGATCCTTTCTCTGAATAAGATGCCCAGCGTACGGCTTCATGAATCTTGGCAGCAACAAGCAGCAAGATCATGAAGGATGAATTGGGCAACGCTCGCACTACTGTCATATGAGCAGTTCTAGCAAACCAACCATTTTTCAGTAGGGGACACCAAGCTGGATTAGCAGCAGAAAATCTCTCACAGTGCACTTCATCTACATCAATGTCAGGTGATGTGGTGAATCTCTGATGGTGGATAATCAGCCAGAATCGGTCCATAACATGAGCGTTAGCAGACCTTTTGATACATGGGGCAGTGCCAGTACTTTATGGGGGGATACACCCCATGTATAGCAGCACCTACGGTATATTTGCCCACTCCAAACTGGCTTATGCTGGACAAATAAGAGTTAGTGACTGCTATCATCTAGACAGCGACTACTACACACTTTTCCATGCACAAGGGGACTCAACTGGTGGTCTCACTCCTCAGAACTGGGCCTAGCTCCATACAGATTTCCAGGCAAGGGAAATCTTCCCCATCCAGAAGCACCAGCAGGTCATTCCACAACTACAACAAACCCCCTCCCTATCGCCGCACTGCGCTTGCTTCTCCGCACAGAGAAGCGGCAGTCCATGGACCGGAGATGATCCCAGACCAAGCTCTCCTCATTTACTACCTGGATACCAACCCCTTCAGATGGGTCACTGCCATCATTTGCCGCAAAATATTGTATAACAGAACTGTATCCATCTGCTCACTGATGCAGCGGGTGACACTTGCAGTGAAAGCATGCACACAGCAGTGAAAAGCCAGATGCATCATTGCTAGTAGGTGATAATTGGTATGTAGCAGATTCAGGAGATCAAAACATTGAGTTTTAAAATGATGCTATATCCTACTTTGAAAGATTGCTAGGAGCGTTTTTGTAGGGACGTTGAACTTGAAGACTTTTCGGTACCTTTCTCAAAATACCCCACCATTGACTGGAACAGGGATCCAATACTTCACTGGGGGGGTAGCAGTGCTGCAAAAGGACTGTGGGAAACCAACACTCTTTCTGCTGTTGCCTCAACTTCTGGCAAGCCCCACCTCTGTGTGTGCTTTTGTGTGTGGCAATACAATACAACCTACTTGTTTTTGCACAGCTGCCATTAAATGATTTACTCCTGTCCTATGCCTTGAGGCTCGTCTCTCATGGCTTTTCCATCCATGTGTCCATGGGCTGGGAGGACGGCTTATCACTGTGTAATATCCCCATCCAAGCCAATGCTCTGCTTCATGCTGCCTTTTCCAAGCACTCCTTGAAATCTCACTCTGAAACTGCAGCAACCCACATACTTTTCTGGCACTGGTTACTTTAGCATTCTCCTTTCCCACTCCAACCGTCCTTGAGTATTCATGGACCTATTCTCACAACATGCTTGGGGGAAGTTTGCATTCCCCCTGCATCACAGAGTAGGAGTTGAGACAGATTTCACAGACTTCATAGACATCAGGGCTGGAAGGGACCTCGGGAGATCAGAGTCCAGCCCCCTGCCCAAAGGGCAGGAAGTCAGCTGGGGTCATAGGATCCCAGCAAGATAAGCATCCAATTTACTCTTGAAGGTGTTCAATGTAGGTGCTTGAACCACCTCCGCTGGCAGGCTGCTCCAGATCTTGGGGGCTCGGACAGGAAAGAAATTCTTCCTTATGTCCAGCCTAAAACGGTCTTGCAGGAGTTTGTGACCGTTCCACCTCGTCATCCCTTGGGGCGCTCTGGTGAACAAACGTTCCCCCAGATCCTGGTGGTCACCCCTGATAAACTTAGAGGTGGCCATCAGATCACCCCTGAGCCTGCGCTTTTCCAGGCTAAAGAGTCCCATGGCTCTCAGCCTGTCATCGTAAGATCTGTTTTCCTGACCTCTGACCATGCATGTGGCTCTCCTCTGGACTCTCTCCAGCTTCTCCACATCATCCTTTTTGAATTGTGGAGCCCAAAGTACTCCAGCTGCGGCCTCACCAAGGCCGAGTACAAGGGGAGAATGACGTCCCGGGATTTGCTTGAGAAGCATCTATGGATGCAAGCCAGCGTTTTGGTTGCTTTACCAGCCGCAGCATCGCATTGGAGGCTCATGTTCATCTTGTGGTCAATGACGACGCCCAAGTCTCTTTCTTCTGTAGTGCTATCCAACGTAGCACTGCCGAGCCTATAAGGATGCTGCAGGTTTTTCCTCCCAAGGTGGAGAACCTTGCATTTTTCGGTGTTGAACACTATCAGATTCTCGTCTGCCCATTTGCTGAGCCTGTCCAGGTCAGCCTGGATCACCCGCCTGTCTTCTGGCGTGGATGCTTTGCCCCAAAGTTTGGTGTCATCGGCGAACTTGGCCAGTCCACTCCTGACTCCAATGTCCACATCATTAATGAAGATGTTGAACAGTATGGGCCCAAGGACAGAGCCTTGAGGGACCCCACTGGTCACAGGGCACCACGATGAGTGACTGCCATCGATTACAACCCTCTGGGTCCGACCACGGAGCCAGTTTCCCAGCCAGCGGATCGTGGTGGAGCCAAGGCCACAACTGGCCAGTTTGGCCAAGAGGTGATCATGGGATACCAGATCAAAAGCTTTTTTGAAGTCAATATATGTGACATCAATCTCTTCTCCCGTGTCCAAGTGATAGGTCACCTGGTCGTAGAAGGAAATGAGATTGGTCAAACAAGACCTACCCGCAACAAACCCATGCTGGCTGTCCCTTAGGATGTTAGCCTAGGCCAGTCCATCAACGATGGCCTCCTTAATAAACTTTTCTAAGATGTTCCCCAGGATAGAAGTCAGGCGAATGGGCCTGTAGTTAGCTGGATCCACTCTCCTCCCTTTCTTGAAGATCGGCACCACATTGGCCTTCTTCCAGTCTTCGGGCACTACACCAGAGCGCCAGGAGTTTTGAAAGATCCGTGCCAGGGGCTGGGCTATGACGCTCGCCAGCTCCTCGAGTACCCTGGGGTGCAGGTTGTCAGGGCCGGCTGACTTGAAGGTATCCAGCTTCTCAAGGTGTTCCTTCACGAGGTCAGCATTTATGGAGGGTGGGGGATCCCCATCACCCGGATCTCCCTGTCCCATAGCAGGCATGGGCATCCCACGGGACTGATGAAAGACTGACGCAAAGTACCTATTTAATAGGTTGGCTTTTTCCTGGGCGTCAGTTGCCCCATCTAGTTTAGCAGGGGTCCAACGTTGCCCTTGCTTTTCCGCCAGCTCCCCACATATCTGATTAAAGTGACTTGCCCTAGATTGCACAGGGAATCCATGACAATGCGAGGGACTGTATGCAGAACACCATTCTGTCCAGCCATTTCACCAGCCTCCTTTCTAAAGCTACAAGCTTTGCAGTCAAAACTGTTCCGCAAGAGAAGAGTCCCAGAAGGCCTGCTGCTTTACTTTGATTAGATGAACTTAAAGATAAAGGACTTGGGTCAGCCCTAATTTATAACCCCTTCATTAAAACATTCAAATGTAGAGGATGGGTTCCGAGTCCAAAAGTCAGCAGGGGTTAGGAATTTGCTATCTTGATGTCCTTAAGAAATGTCAGCTATTTAGAAATAATGTCACTGTGATTTGAAGAGTGACTTTTATTAACATAGGGAAAGTCAGACAATTTATTTTAATTATTTCTGCTATGCACAAGGATGATTTTTTTCCTGGATGGTGCAATGCAGGGAGTGCAGGAATCTTAGAGCTCGTGTCTCACAGTCTGAACGAGACGGTAAAGCAGTTTGACTTCAAAAGTCCAAACGAATATGACTGCAATGCCTACTTTTTATATCCATACGTTTAACAGTCCAGTTAATATCTGTCATATAGGTCTGTGGACTTTTCAAAGGGGCACCAACAATATAACTGGGAAAGACGGACTCAGCTGGAAGGTTCATTAGCTTACTTACTGCATAAGAGCAATGCTCTAGAGACATCTGTCACGATAATAAAATTGTCTGTGTGTGGGGGGGGGAGGAAGGGGTGTTTAAAATAAAGCTGCTTACCACAGAGACCTCCAAAACTGCTCTCTTCTGATAAAATTTCTATTTGATTTAAACACAAGAGGGGAACAATTAATTAACATACTTCTTTGCCACTAGATTGAGTTGAACAGCCAGATTGTCCCATGGTATATTAGATAACGATTTAACTTCCTAGTCAAACTATAATACTCCTAATTATCAGGCAGGGAGTCTAAGATGGGAGGCTGACTATGGGACTAGGAGCAGGAGCTCCTCACTTCTATTCCTGACTCTGCCACTGATTCTCACTGGGACCTTGGGCAAGTTACTTACAAAAGTGGTATCAATCTCATCCCTAAAACTACTATGTTTTGGGAGGGGTTTTGTTACTACCCACATGCGGGTCCCTTCAAACCATTGCTGACCTCTCACGTGTGCAATGGGAGCTTTGCACAAAGATCCAAGTCAGAATAGGCCTTGGGGAAGACATGAATCTAAAAATCATTGGTCACAGACTAAAACCTCATCTTGCAAACAATCCCACTAGGACATCCTGGAGTAATATTCTGAAATACACATAGAAAAAAAAAAAAGGCAGCAGAACCAGTTACCAAACTCTTGGTTATCATCATGGCTGTTTACAACGATCTGGCAGTTCACAATCAGCACAACTCTGAAGGGCAACAGAGACTGCTTGCAGACAGCTGGTCATCAAGCTGGGACCGGCTGGCTAAATTCACTTCTCCACTTCTACAGTAAATATGGCCAAAGACAGCGCTATGGACTAGATTTACAAAGGCAGTTTGGCACCTAACCTGCTTGGGAACTTAGTCCCATTTATCTGTGCTTGTCAGTCTTTATGCAGCTTTGTAAACTTAAACCAAATCAGATAAAAGGATAGGTTAGACTTAATGCAAATGAATCTGCACGGGAAGTCTCTTCAGCTACATGAACCAGAGTCGCCATACCTCATCCCACACCGAAACTGGTCATAAACCAGCACGCCGCTGGCCAGTGGCAGAGATACCGCAACGGCCAGACAGGGCAACCAGGTAAATGGAGGAGAGGACAGAGGATGGTTGGGGGTTCAGATCACAACGCGACAGCCAGTCCCAAGTTTTGCAGCACAAAGGACCAAGCTGCTGACTACTACGTTGGTTCCTTGCAGCCTGTTACAGTCCTAGCCTTTGAAGTATCCCCGGCTTGGCTTGGAGCACCCCTGAAGGGAGGAAACGGCACTGAAAACAAAAGCCAAACAAAACATGCTTTAATTTACAGCCATAAAACCCTCTCAGCTACAAGCAGAGCTGAAGCATGTTTCTGTAAAAAGAAACAAGATGTTCTCTCCCTTCAGGGTGGCTCCAGCCACCAACAATGCAGGCAAAGCTGGGACAAAAGCGCTGGCCCCACTGCATCTCAGGGCTTTGGGACCCTGGACATTTCAAGCATTTGGTTCCCAGATTCTTTTAATCTTGGAGGATGCTGCAGGGGTGGAAGAGGAAGGTAGGGGGGACATGGGGCCCTGTTCTCAAAATGGAAGCCTGATGCACACCCACCCAGTTTAGAGCCTCGCTTCAGAAGCTGTAGCCCAGGATGCATCCAGCCGCCCTTCTGTTCTTAGGTAACCTCAGGCCTGACTTAAGCAGCACCCCATCGTGACCTTTACACTCATCTACGTGCTCAAAGCTCCTGGGGTACTGTCCTGTGCCCTTACCCATTCTTATTTGGAAAGTCCTGCTCTTAATGCCAACTCCTGAAGGAAGCTATAATCCTGTTTTGATGATTTGTCCGAAGTCCCCGAGAGCCAGTGGCACAGTCAGAAATCAGGAGACAGAAGCTTATTGCATAGGCCTGTAAAAATCAATGTAAAGGCTGAACTTGAACCTTTGCTATGAATATTACAGCACAGACCTCCATAATGACTACATTAGCCAAGAGGAGCTGTGGGCACCTTCTTATGGCTCAACCAAAGGCACTCTGCAAAGCCCTTTACATGTGTATTCTGCACATTTCCCAAGCATTATATTCACACACACTTGCTCCAAATCATAAAAGGAGGGGGAGAAAGAGAAAGAGCGAGCCCAGATGTCTCCCACGCAGCGAGTTACAGGATTCAAAGCTTGCTCCTTGCTGAGGTTGGTGCTGTCCTAATACGGCCGGCGCACACAGAACAAGGCATTCCTCAACTTGGTGTTTATTTTTATGTTCCCAAGAAGCACAAATATAAAAGCTGCATTTCAAGGCTTCCTCCTGTGTGTGTTAAAACAATGCAACCACCCTGCACCTCCCTTGGCCACCGCTGAGCCCGTGGAGAGCGGCGGTGGCGGCAGGACCCCTTGATGACAAGGGAAGAGCTGGGGTAGGAAAGTGGGGAAAGAAACAGAAAAAATATCTATACTTGAATCTAATCATTCCCAACTAGTCCCTTTGCACGATATATGCCCCAACCAGGTACTGATTAATTTTAAATGAGATTTATAAAGGAACTGGAGAGTAGATTTAACTATGCATGCAGAAATGCTGCAAAGTCATCCCCAACTTCTCTGACAATATACACTATCCTGAAAAGACCTGTTATCCTGGGAATCCTTCAAGGTTATTTGAACATACAGAATCTGCTCGCAGTAGGGAAGTACCAGCCTCGCTCTCTGACAACTGTGGAGTAGAGGGGCTGAGACCAAGAATATGTCTCGAGTCTTGGCTTCAGTAACCCAGGTGAGCATCCCAGCCCCTGGACAGGCCTCACTCCTCCTGTGAAGTAAAACCCTACCTGTGCTTGGTTAAATCATTTTCAATAAGCTAGTTACCTTTGTCCATTAATTAGGCTTTGCTTATTAAAAATGCAAGAACTGCAGAAATTTGGAGTATACTTTTCATTCCCTTGCAACCTCTGTGGTTCTGTGCACTTTTCTCAGCTTGAATGATGAAAACAACCAGTCGCTTTCTGCTCCCTGAACACAGGTGTTAGCCCAATTTTACAGTGGGTAGGCAGCAAACACAGCAAGGGAAGAGCTTGAAATCTCACTCCCTAACTGAAAAAAGGGAACGGTCATGTACATTTTCCAGCTGATCTCAGAATTAGTTTGTGCAAAGCTTGAACTTGGGTCTTCGTCCAACCTGACAGCAGTCCTATAACATGCAAAAACTTCTGCTGATCCTGTTGAAGGCTTTTAACTACCAGCCCCTATTTTTGCTATTTGTTTTTTTAAATCAGCTAGCATGCTACATACCACAACTGACCACAGATCTCATATCTAGACCCTTTTAGGACAGCAGTCATTTTACCCTGAATATTTTGCACATTGTCTCTGCCTGCCAGACCTGCAGCAACCTATTTTTCTAGGATTCTGGACACTGTTCAAGAGAGGAACTCCTTTAAATGCCTGCCGAGTACACAGATCTCAGTCCCAGCCGCTCAGCCTGTGTGGCATAGGGCAGCATTTCTCAGCCCATGGGCCATGACCCAAAAAGTGAGTCGCAGGAATGTATGAAAGGGTCACGAACAAACTTTAAAAATGGATTCTCCTTTAAAGGAGAAAAACATGGGAAATTGTGGCTTTTCCCTTGCAAGCTGGCAGAGCTCCAGCCTGTGAGGGGCTGCTTGGGACCCCCCATGCCTCACATGCACCCACCCCCTGCCCCACGTGCTGGAGGGGCTAGGGCCTGTGGGCAGCAGGGCAGGAGTAAAGCAAATCAGACCAAGTACAAAAAAGGTTGAAAACCACTGGTGTAGGGGATAGTGAATGTGCAGTAAAAGCAGGAGGAAGGAGGATAATCCAATGGCCAGGGCACAAGCCTAAGACTTTGAAAACAGAGTTAATGCCCTTCTTTGCCTGGGGCTTTGTATGTGACCTTGACCACAGCACTTCACTTCCTCTGCCTCAGTTCCCTACCTTCAAAATGGTTATAATATCGCTTCCCTGACACACAGAGGTGTTGGGAAGATATATGCATTCAATGATTGCAAGGCACTGTAATGGGGCCCTTTTCATTCCCACTGCAGGGGGCAGGGCCCTGCAAAGGCTGGAGGCCATGCCTGTGAGAGTGGCACAAAGGAGGGTCCTCAGCAGTGACTTGCATGCCGAGTAAAATCAAGACATGTCAGGTGAGATAAGGGACACCCCGGAGCAGGGCTGGAGGGTGGACAGGAAGGTGCAGCTGCTCCACACCGACACTGCGGCGAGAGGGATCAAGTAAGAGCCGAAGGAGAAGTGCAGCAAGCAATCCAATTTTAGGCGACGGACCTGTGATCCCCACTGCCCGGTCACGCTTTTAGACATCTGTCTGCCATCCACTGGGCAAGAGCTGACGCTGTAAATCGCAGCAGCTGCTCAAGAGGAAACGGGAAGGGAAGAAGGACGACTTGGTAGTTAAAGCACAGTCAGGACAGAGGAGAACTGGGTTCAGTTTCCAGCTCTGCCGCAGCCTCTGTGTTTGAACTCTGGCACATTACTCTGCCTCTCTACTGAAGAATTGCCGAGACAATAATTTCTCCCACTGTTTCCCTTCTTTGTGGAGATCATGAGGTCTTGAAGACCAAGACAGCCTCTTGCACACAACAAGGCTCCGATCCTGGGTGGGCTTTTGAGGTCCCACTTCACTTCATGCAAAATAAAAACAAATGGCATCAACGAGGGACATGTGGGAAAGAGCAGACCAGAAGTACTGGGAACACTTTCCACTGCAGTTTAACCCTGTGGTCCTTTTTCTTTTTTTCAGACAAAGCTCTGCCTTCAGTAGGAGTTTTGCCAGAGAAAGGCTGTAACCTTTAAGAAATAAAGGCAATATCCTCACAGCAGGCAGACTAACCATTTGTGGGCACCTGTATCCCCAAGGCTGAAAAAAATCTATTTAATCATTTAAATGCCCTCATTCAACCCTCCTCCCCCCAAACCGCTGAATCACAATATAAGCAAGGAAGAGTAATGCCAAACCAAGACATGGAGGATTATAGCTTCCTGCCAGGCCAGGCCCATCTTCTCCCGAGCCTCTTTTTCTTATGACCACAAATACAACCCCATTCTTTCCTCTCTTTTTAAAAATTGTTCTAATAATCAACACAGCAAAAAAAAAGAAACCTACCTCCAAAAATAACTGGGGCATTTTTTTCTTTACATTTTCCATAATAATAATAATAAGCGTTCTGCTCTGGTTTGAGAGCATACCAAAGAGTTTCCAGGCCAAAAATATATTTTCAGAGCAGGCTGAAAGGCACTGGAGCCAAAATGCGTGGTAGCAGTGCCTAGGTACCATAGCTGCTATGTCAACTCCCAGCCATCTGGAAGAACTGGTCCAAGGGGAGCTTTTCCTTGGTGATCTATTTGCCAAGTGACCACAACTCTTTAGCTTGTGCCCACAGCACCCAAGACTCCCCTGTGGTCTCCTATTCAAGTGTTAGCCAGGGCCAGAACTGCTTCATTTCCAAGATGAGACGCATTCAGGTGGTCACGGCCATGGGCTCTCTCCTGGCCCTCTTCCAACATCTTGGTGACACGGAGGCATCTCAGAATCGCACACAGTTGATAAAAGCTTCCAGGGCATGCATGGAGGCATAAAAAGGGTAACCGATTTGCCCAAGGTCACCCAGGATGTCTGTGGCAGAGCTTAAAAGTTAACCCCAGGTCCCCAAACAGTGCCTTAACCCACAAGACCATCCTTGGAAGATTTTCTTCGTAATACTTCACCTACAATTAACCAAGCAGCTGATTCCCTTCAGGACTGAGTTTCCACCAGATCCAAGCTCTTCAAGCAATCGTATTTTACTGCTTCTCTGACTCCATCACTGGGGGACACTGTTTTTTTTGAGAAGAAGCCTCTTGCTACCGAGGAGAGGCAGATCCTGCGCACTCTTGACTTTTAACATTCTCATCCAGTGTTTGCCATCTAGACCCATCAATCGTAACACTTTCTGAGGATGACCCCATGTTGATGTGCAGTCCCAGATCAGGTTATGAATGAATGACAGACCTGAAAACCTGCACTGACTGATGGAAGAATTAATTTGCTTTTACTTGTTCTAGAGAAGCCTGCACCTTCAAGAACGTGGGGGAAAAGGACTGGATGGGGGCCTCCTGGGCTACTGAATTCACAGATGATCATTAGCCTGTAAAATCAGTTTCAAACCTTCACACAAGATACAATACCCCCAAAAAACACTCTACAACATACCGTAAGTAAAACCAGGGAGATGACAGCCCTGCCACTGCAATGAGAGAGGTGACTGATTAATATATGCCTGGATCCTAGAAAAAGGACCACGCTCCAGCAGAGGGAGGCAAAAACCCCTACAGTCCAAGCCAGTCTGACCGAGAAGAAAAATCCCTTCCTGACCTCAAATTAGGTGATCGCCATAGTCCCAAGCAAAAGGAGCAAGATCCTGTAGCTAGGAACCTCGGGATTTTTCTAAGCCTCAGCAAGAGCATCCGTGCACCTCAGTTGAAACCCTCCAGCCTGAGCTGTGGGCAGCATCCCAGTGTCTGAGAGGAAGGCAAGCCCCCCCCTTCCCTACAGAAGCTAGCAACAGACATGTGGAGAAATAAAATTCTTCCTGGGCCCAACTGGTGAACAGCAAAAGCCTTGAGACAAAGGGATTACCCAACACTTTCCACAGCGTATGAGAACTACCTTTGTGCTGTAACCTGGGCACTGCACGCACAAGCCTCTATTGTCCTATCCCGCCATCAATTTATCCAGGTCAGTCTTAATGCAATTCAGCTCTTTTGCCCCCAGCGCGTAGCTCAAAAGACCCTTCTAAAAACCTTACTTTTCTG
This sequence comes from Crocodylus siamensis, assembly GCF_052110815.1. Lineage (NCBI taxonomy): Eukaryota > Metazoa > Chordata > Crocodylia > Crocodylidae > Crocodylus > Crocodylus siamensis. The sequence continues at coordinate 238,658,192 of NC_143398.1, read as the reverse complement.
ATAGACAACAATATAAATCTTCTCCTGATTTTCAGCCTTAAGTTTATCTGTACAGCCACTTGATCCTGTGCTGAATTAGAAGGGGTGGGGAAAGTTGGCTTTTCTGCCCAGCACCAGCACCGATTGCTGGTAGGTGCCAGTTCAGTGGGAGCATGGCACAGCTGACAGCGCAATCTGAACCACTCCGATTCCCCAACCAATTTGCTCCATTTGCCACGAAAACAATCATTTCATTAAACTCAGCCTTGCAGACTTGCCCCGGCATCCAAGGGAAGCGGTGCCGTCTCCCCCTCACATGCCATCAGTAGTCATAAAAGACTGACAGGGAAGTTCTCTCTCTGCTTCTCCCCATGCAACCCCGCTGAAGCCGTGCGCGGGATTATTCATGTGTAAATGACAAATCTGACTTAACGCCTGGCTTAAGAACCAGGTAGCTGCACAGGATAGACACAATCACCGCGTGCTGATCATGAGCTGGGTTGGGATAAGAATTCATTTGTCAATTGATCAATCAGGATGAAGATAATTTCTGTCATCAGCAGCTCCCGTTCCCCCATCCTCCGCCAACACTGGTATTAACAGTCTGTAATTAAACGGACAGAAGCAAACCAGAGCTCCAGCCATCCTGCTACACAGGCACTCAGATAAATGTGGCAAGGGGCACACTCTCCGAAAGAGAGGAAACAGTACCCCTGGGTCACCCAGTCCAGTCCCGTGCTACAGCAGGCACCCTTGTCCTGAAGACCAGGTAGGTCACCCACCTCCACTGGAAGGCTGTGCCAGACCCACGCTCCCTCTGATGACTACAACCCTTCTAATTTTCAGTCTAAATTTATCCATAGCCAATTTGTCAAAATTTACTTTTTTTGTTGTTCCAAACTTCGTCCTTTAGCTCAAAGTCGTGCCTCTCCATTTTAGTAGCCTCTCTTTCTCTGGACTCACAGAAGAATTGGGCTAGAAGGCATCTCAGCGGGATCATCTAGCTCACGCCTACTGCTCACAGCAGGATTACTCCCATCTAAACCAGGAGCTTTCAACCCCTGGCTCTTAGGCCAGATCTGGCCCCTGGAGTCATGTCATCCAGCCCATGGGACTCCCCACAAGTCCAAAAATTTGGCAGCAGGAAAGTGGTTGCCACTCTCCTGCTACCAGATTTCTAGACCTGTGGGGAGCCTTGCAGCCTGGGTAGCATGGACCTGCATACTCTATCAGACAGTGACGCAGGGCCTGATCCTTGTGCTCACGGCCAGGCGGGGTGGTGCAGGACCAAGGCGGGGCATCACAAGGTACCAGGGCCCAATCCTGGCAAGTGGGGCTAGGTGGGTTTGGTGTGGGGGGCCTGATCCCTGCACATGGGGCCAGGAGAGGGCAGCGTGGGACACCAGGGTCCTATCCCAGCATGTGGGCCTGCTCCAGGCATACAGGGGCCAGCCAAAGCTGTGCAGAGCACAATCCAGCTCACGGTCTGACCATCCGGTCTATAGGGTGGAAAGGTTGAGCACCACTGATCTACACCATCTAGGACCAATGTTGTCTATCCAATGGGTATTCTGCAGATGGATCGAACCCCTGACTTCAGCACTTTCAGCACCATTTTCTAAACAACTGAGCTAACCAGCTCATCCCAGTTTGGATTACTTTTCTTGAACACTGGTAACCAGAATTGTACAGATTAGTCCACATGATACAGCACTGACATTTATATTTCCTGATCTTTACTGAAAATAGCTCACCTGATATATTCTAGGATCATATCTGCTTTTCTCATGGCCAGATCATATTTGTGGCTCGTGATCATCCTAAGATAGTCTGACTGATTCAGGTCTCTCTTCCTCACCCTCTTTTGGAAAGCTGCTAAATCACCAGTTTACATCAGAAATTCTTAACACTGGTGACTGTGCATAGCCTTGTGCCTTGTTGTAATAGGAATTGGATTAAATGTAATAGTACAAAGCACCAGTTTCTCCTTTTCACTATTCCTACTCCCCATACCATCAGCAATGCCTCTCAGCATTGGTGTCACCTGCACGTTTCATTACTCCTACCTTTTGTGCCCAAGACATTAATGAAAATATTAAAACACGAGCAGTCCCAAGACAATCCACAAGGATCTCTATTATTAACTTCAACCCAGCTTGATATTTTCCCTTCAGCACAACCCACTATCAGCTCCTTATTAGCCAGTTCCTTAGCTCCATTATGATTCTTGCATTAATCCTCATCTTCTCCACTTTATTTAATCATTTCCCATATGGCACAGTATCAAACGCTTTTTTGACGTCCAACGTGATTAAAGCTATTGCATTTCCTCTGCATAAACATCCATAATGTTACCCAAATAAGACATCAAGAGAGTCTGGTATGATTTAACTTCAGTAAGTTGCATTTTACCCCATTTGAAAATTCACCCTCATACTTAATGACTTTTTCCTTCAAAATTAGTTTCAATGGACATTCATATACTTTGAACATTGAGATCAAACTTCTTCTTGTCATGTCCTGTCTGAGACTGTTGATGGTCTATTTAGCAGAATTTGCAGATTTGGTAAAATCTGACAGGGCCATGACGTGAGCACTTCTGCTATGACCATTATGGCAGTTGAGACCAGACTAAAGGGCCTATGCTTGCTCACATCACAGGTAGAGTATACCTTGCATGCGAGTATTTAAATGTTACAGTGCTACGAAGCGGTGTTTCCCAAGGGTACAGGTAAGCAAACCAACTTTGGGCACAATTTCCACAGGGCTTGTATTCCCATTTGGGGGTGTATTTTAGTCTGGGAAATGCTGCATTACTTATTTGTAATACTCCAAAGCCAGACTCACCATCACCTAGGGTAAAAATAAATAAGAATGGTATTCAGTCTATCGATATCCATGATGTATTATGCACAGATCTTGAGCTGGAGAGATAACAGGGCACTGGTACTTTGTTTTTATCCTAAGCATGCAGACCTGCACTTAATCTAGATGCTGGAATTTCACCCTGTCCATTCTATCACAGCAATAAATACATGCAGAGCAATTCTTTTGTTAACTTAGTTCTAAGAAACAGAAAAGAAAAAGGATTCACACTAACAAAGCTCCAATCAATCCCAGGGCAAGGAGTCCTTTGGCAGCATCCTTGGAATTAAATATTTATTGAATACATTTATATTCCAGGGACCCAGCCAAAATAAGAGAAAAAGCATGTAGAGTAAGCCTCCTTAAGCTCTAACTAAGCATAAAACCTCATACATAAAACCACACATCCCCTGCTGAAAGATCACAGAAACCTGGCTGGCCCCAGAGAGGATTAATCTGAAAGACAAAAAGGAAAACAGGAAAGTAAACAGAGTGGCCTGGCATGCTCAGAGGCACATCAGGCAGGTATCAAGCATGATGTACCAGGGAACAGGTGGCCTGACCCCTGCCCCTCCCACATATTAACACTTCCCCCTGTACTGCATCCCTCACTAGAGTTAAGCTCAAACAAAAATTGTTTACATAATTGCTTGATTAAGGCTGGGAAATAAACCACCTAATAAAATTTCACTCAATGCAATGACGGCTGGCAATTACCAAATCTAGCTCCTTGCTTTCGTTATCACCTCCCAGCTTCCCTCTTCCATAGTAACTCATTTCAAATCAAGCCCTTAACTGATCTGGGAAACCGATCAAACCGCTATGATGTTTGCCGGCGGTACGTCATGGTGACTCACTTTCACTTGCAGCCCTTAAGTTCTGGGCAGCGGTTTAAAATAAAACAGATCATTTTAATCATATTTATGCAAAGAATATGTTGTGTCAACACATCAAAACACTGCCTACAGTTACTCCACATAAATCAACCACTAAAAACTAGGACCAGATAACTAACAAAATCCTAAAACGGAAGCAAGTGGAGAGAGGCAAATATCTAAGTTGGAGAGTGGTCCAGGCCTGGTCTATGCTACAGTTTTCCGGCAAAAGGATTTTATCTGGGAGCATGACACGGTTGACATCCACAGAGGTACAACAGCAAGGCCCCAAGTATGGATTCAGCCAGCTGACAGTGCTTTTGTCAGCTTAGCTTGTATCACTCAGAGAGGTGCAGCTATGTTGGTAGAAAAAGCCTCTCCTTCAGCACGCCCCGAATCTAAAGGAGGGGGCACCGCCCTGCTATTCTGCCAGAGCTGGGGCACTGTAGAGTAGTCAAGAACACAAGGTCATCAACAGAGATGGATAGAGAACAAGAGGAAGGTAGAGAAGAGCTAGGGTTGTGTCCAATAGGCCAAGTTTGCAGCAAGCTGCAATGCACAAGTAGAAAAATGACTCCAAACAATCATTCCCCCCCACAACAGAAGAGAAAAAAAGTGGTAGCTAGCATGTGGAAAACAGCAAGGATGAGAGCTCCACAGTGTTCTTGAACCTTGCACTGGAAGAGGCAAAGGCCTCCCTGATTAATTAGGAAAGCTCATGCTGGCAATGTACTTTTGCCATTGTGCATTGATGGGACTATAAACCCAATGGCTAGGAAATGATGCAAAGTAACCCGTGTTCTAGGATGAATGAAGACCTAGAATCATCTTTTTGACTACCCAGGATAAAACGTACAAGTTCAAGAGGTTACTTTGTCCTCCTCAGAGTATCCTGAGCAAGAAGCAACTTCCAAAAGAGGCAATTCAACCTAAGATTTCACAGGTGTCTTGCGTCTACTTGAGAGGCAGCCTTTCCAAGCATGGCTGGTGGAAAGTAGTTCTGGCTTCAACCGTACCCAACATTTTCTTTAGAGACCAGATCCTGAGCCCTTAGCCGAATTCTACAAAGTCCTACTTCATATAAACTCAGAGGCTGCATCCACGCAAGCACACACATGCATTTTGCAGTACCTCAAATGCATGTATGTGATTTGGTTCTCCACACTGCATATTTGCAGCACAGAGCCAAATTCAGATACCAAGAAATCCTGATATAAAAAAAAAAAAAAAACACGTGGAAAAAAACAAACAGGGCAGGACATGGCAGCAGTGTGCGCTGCCTGAAACTGGAGTCTGGTGAGCCAGAGCCAAGCTCCAGCTTCTGGGTAGGCTCTGCGTCCCTGGATCACCACGGCTAGCACCCTGGGAGGCTCCCTAGACCCCAGGTAAGGCTGCCTAGCTGCTGGCCCCAGCCTCCCTTACCCAATCTGGAACATTTTTCCCTGCACTAACCCCACATACAGGGGCGTGCACTGGGGCTAAAAGCAGCAGCACACATCTGTGCTGCTTTTTTCCCCCACAGCAACTGCACGCCCCCATTCATGGAGATGCAGCCAGTCTTCAATGGGAGTTAGAGAAAGATAGGGCTGTCAAACGATCTAAAAAATTGATCACAGTTAATTGCGCAATTAAAAAATTTAGTCGGCATTCATTGCAATTTTAATTGCACAGCTAAAAACTCAAAATTATGCAGGTACTTTGTGGGTATGGGGTATGTGTGTGGGGGGAATTTGCGAAGGTGTGGGGGGCTGTGGGTGTGTGTGGGGAGGTTTGAAGCCCAAGGAGGGGGGCTCCCTGTACACCCTGGCAGGATGCTAGGTGCTGTGGATCAGGAGTGAGGGTCAGCAGTAGCGCTGGGGGCTGCGGCTTGGGCATGAGGGGCAGACAGACAGACACACAGACAGTGCCAAGAAGGCAAGTTTGTGGAGGGGTAGGGCTGAGGGGAGAGGCTGGCGTAGGGGCAGATCAAGGCCCACACAGTGAGGGAGGGAGTGGGGCAGGGTCAGAGGCAGGGCTCAGGTGACTGGGGTCCTGGGGCGGGACAAGTCATGGGACGGAGCTGTGGAAGGCTCATCCCGGGGGATGGGGTGCAGCTCTCTACCACTGCAGGCACTCTCACGGGAGGCACGGGGGGCACGTACCCCGCAATTTGTGAGTGAGGCAGAGGCGGGCTGCCTACTGCAGGCTGGGGCTCTGTGCACTGCTGCCTTTGTCCTAGGAGCCATGGTATGCCATGTTGCAACTCCCAAGACCAGCCAGGCAGGGGACGGCATGGCATGGCTAGTGCACGGCTGCTAGGGCAAAGGCAACAGGGCACAGAGCCCAAGCCTGCAGTGGGCAGCCCCCCTCTGCCCTGTGCACAAATTGCAGGGTATGTGCCACCCATGTCTTCCCCAGGGGGGTGAGCAGCAGCAGGGAGCTGCAGTCCCCCATACCCATGCACAAGCTTCCTGCAGCTCCATTCCACGATCTACCCTGGCCCCAGGGCCCCGTTCATCCCAACCCTGCCTCTGCACCTGCCTTACTCCCTCCCTCACTGTGGAGGCCTTGATCTGCCCCACCCCATGCCCCTTCGCTTTCCCCCGCACCCATCCCCCTCCACAGACTTACCAGTGCTGTGCTGCTCTACAAGCAGTGTGCAGGCTGCAGCTGCTTTCATGCGTCTGTGTGTCTGTGTTGCCCCCACCCCGCTGCTGCTGCCCAAAGCCCACACCCGAGCTGCCCTGCAGGCCTCTGCATTGCCACCGCTGCCTTGCTGGGTGGCCTGGAGGCAGTGGAATGGAGCCCAGGAACATGCTCCAAAACCACATGGGCAATTAATGCAAGAACCAATTAACGTGTTAATCGTGTGTATTAACTGAGATTAATTGACAGCCCTAGTAAAACGATATAAATTTCCATGAGGACTTCAGGAATCTGTTCCAGCAGAGATCAAATACTGATGGACATAAGATTAATTTCAGTCTAATCTCATTCTTCCAGAGCAAAACAGACTTGACTTCAGTTGACTGGGCCAAGCCCATCCCAAGGCAAGGAGTCACAGATGGAAACAGATACAGACCCATCTTCTATTCTGTTTGTTCAGAACTGAGTACAATGGGCCCTGGTCCATCACCGAGGCCCCTAGGTAGTACTGATATTCTAGTAGCATTATAATATTAAATATAAAAACCTGGTGCGGGGGGACCAGCTGGTAACTCATCTCAGCTCCCATTTCCCCTCACCACACACACACAATTTGCACCTGCTAATCTTGCTTCACAAGCACAAGCACTTTCGTCCATTCTTTGTGGTTATTTATGTTTACCTTCAGAGTTCCTCCAAAAAGCTCTGCCTTTTCATTATCAAATTATTTTAATTTGTTTCTGATTTTGTTCCCAGTTTCCTCTCTTCTCAAAATTGTTAGGGACTTCAGCAATCACACTGATGTAAACATGGATTCCATGGCCAAAAGTATTTTCAGCTACTCAGGAACCTGGGAAAACAAACCTCATGATTTCATTCTTGCTTGCTTTGAAGATCATATATAGGATTCAGTTCTTTCTTTGGGTGCTCCCATCACAGATGGCTCCTCCTTTGATTTGCTTCCTTTTTTTGCTTGCTCAATGGTTGTCACTCCACTACTGACCTTTACCAAGGCTTCCTCATTTCACTGACCCCTTCACCCCATTGTTCTTGGTTTACTCCCTTGTCCACCCTTTTTAGCTTTCTCAATGCAAGGATCATCATCCTTGGAGAGGTGAATGGGATGCTTTTCACCAAGCCCATCATTCCAATTCCCATATATAGCTACAGCTATATCGATATCACTTTCCTTACTTCAACAGCAGAAACCCAAGCTCAATCCCATATCCACAAGTCGATAGGAATTTTGCTTATAGTTTCACTAGATGCAAGGTGAGGTTTTAAATGTATTCATAACTTTCACAGCTATCATGTAGCAGTTCCGAGTATTAACCACAATGCTACTTAATCAGCTCCACTTCTTAATACAAGTACTCTAGTAAGGTTGTTCCTGAAGTTCAAAAAGTAATTCTAACCTTTTCCTGCAGAATCAAGCATTATATTGGATTCCCAAAGCCTCCATGGTTAACTATCATATTGTGCACTAAAGGAGGCTGGTAGCATCACTTAAAGGATTTTACATTATATTCAGATGTTAAATTCTTCCAGAGCCAAGTATAAAAAGACTTTATTATTACATACAAACAAGAACTGATAGTTTGTCTACCCCTATATCCCCTTATAAACAGAGGCCTCCAGCATGCTTCAGAAGGTACAAAAAAAATCCCTCTAAAAATACTCAATTATATGATTATCTGTATATAGGAAAAAGCTTCTTCCTACTCCTAGTCAGTCATTAGTTTATGGACTGAAATAAGAATGGTTTTTGTTCATTTAAAACATAACAAACAGCCTCATTAACCTAACTACAGAAATCAGATCATCCAGGTAAGATCTAATCCTTGACCAAATTCATTGTCTACAGTCCCTTTTTTATTTCTGTTCTGTCCTTGTGGAAATAAAGGTGACCAGAACTAAACAGTATTGCAGTGGGAAGGTGCCTTCCTTTTATAAGATTTTTTTTAAAGCATACTTTGCTATATATATAGCATACACACACACTTTTTATATATACACACACACACACTTTTTTTTTTATAACCCTGACATTTTGTTTGCTTTATTTGTTTGTAGCTGCCTGCTGAGCAGAGACTTGCACTGAGCTGTTGAAAGTGGTGTCCAGGTGGTTTTCTTTTCCCACAAGTGGTTACAGTTCATTTAGAACCCAGCAATTCATACAGCTAGTGCTCATCCATCCCTCCTTCCAATGAACAATGCCTCACTTCTGTCAAAAATCAATTTAATTTGCCTCCGTGCTGCCTATTCACTTGGCTTTGTCCCTCAGTCTCTGCTAACCTAGATAAGTTTCCCAGGTCCTGCAACTTTTGCTACCTCGCTATACATCCTCTTTTCCAGACAATACGTATACTACATATTGGTCCTAAGAGGAAACCTTGGGGAACCCATCTGTTAACCTTTCTGTCATATAAGAAAGTAGCCATTTATTCCTAAATCTTTGTTTTCCTGTCTCTTGGCAGAAAGGTCATCAGATTAATCATCTATTACTAATTATAATTAAGAAGAGGGCAATATGCCAGAGTGCAGGCTCCCAGTGATATTCTGAATGCTAAACCATCAGTTTAACATTCACATGCAACAATCCCTGCATATCATTATTTAAAAGAACAGGCAAATGTTAATGAGTGGTTACATTGCAATTTTTAGACAATGATTGCCCAGTGCCATAAAGACAGAGGCAGATCTAATACGGAAGGCACCCTTCTGCCCCTCCAGGGTGAGCCCTTGGTCCTGTACTTTTTCCAGTCTGAGACTATTTTAAAATGCTTTTCAACTACCTTGGCGGCATACTGTATAGATCACAACTGACACAAAACCTTGCAAGTGGGATGTTTTATGAAACTTGGACTACCTCCAAATTCAACTTCCATTTTCTCTTCTAATCAACAATGCAATCTGTCCTATTTCAGCGATGCCCGTATAGCTTATGTTCCAAGTTGCAACCTGAGGGCAAATGAAGCAAAGCATTTATGGTGGCTTCTCATTTACAGTGCAAAAGTTACATGCTTTCCCATCTGAATTTTGGATGATTGGAAGGTAGGGCTGGAAAGGACCTTTCAATGTCATCAGAGCAGGAGCATTCCTGACAACCATCCCAGCCATGTGTCTGTCCAACCTGGTCTTGAAAATTTCCAGAATGGAGACTCCGCAACTTCTCTAGGTGGCCCGTTCCAATGCTTGATCATCCTCAACCTCAGAAAGTTCCTCCTAAAAATCACCTACCTAAATTTCCTCTGGTGCAGCTTGAGACCGTTATTCCTAGTCCTGCACCTCACAGCTAGAGATAAGTCTCTCTTTCCTCTCTCTAATTGCCCTTTGGGTATTCAAAGACTTATCAAATTCCCCCTCAGTCTTCTCTTCTCAAGACTGTATAGTTCTTTCAGCTTTTCTTCACAAGTCATGCTTCCCAGGCCTTTAATCATGTTTTTAAAACGCTGCTCTAGATTCTTTCCAATCTGTCCACATACACAGAAAAATGTGGGGCCCCAAAACTGAGCACAGTACTCCAGGTAATGCCTCACTAGGGCTGAGTACAGCCCAAGAATCACTCCCCTTGAACAGTAAGTGACACTCCTGTTACTACAACCCAGCATGCTGCTGGGGTTTTTTTTGCAACAAGAACACACTGTTGGCTCATATTCAAACAGTGTAATGCCACAGTCCTTCTCTGCAGAATTGCAGCCTTACCAGTCACTCCCCAGACTATCTCTGTGCATGCAATTATTCTGTCCCAAGTGCAGGACTTTGCACTTGTTCTCACTGAATTTCATCTGGTTGATTGCAGACCATTTATCCAGGTCATTCTGGAGCCCAGTTCTACCCTCCAGGGTGGTAGCAACTCTACCCAGCTTGGTGTCATCAACATATTTGCTGATATTTGCTGTGTGTGCACAAGCCCATCATCCACATCATTAATGAAAGTGTTGAACAATACCAGACCCAAAACAGTCCCCCCGGGAAATCCCACATGATACCTGCTCCTCCCAACTAAATATCAAATCATTAAATACTCCTCATTGAGCCTGATGATCTACCAGTTATATAACCATCTTACAGTACTGCAGTCTAATCTGCATTTCTTTAGCTTGTTAATGAGGATGTCATAGAGTCAACAGACCTGTAAGATCATCAAGTCTGCTCCCCTGTCATAGGCAGGAGATTAAAGAGCTCAGACTTGCTCAACAAGGTACTTATCCAGCCCCCTCCTGAACACCTCCAAGGATGGAGGAGTTCACCACCTCTGCTGGGAGTGTGTTCCAGGTACTAGTTACTCTTAGGGAGAAGTCCTTCTTTATGTCCAGCCTAAATCTTCCCCATATTAGTTTATGACCATTGCCTTTCTGAAGAGTTGCTCCCCCAGATCCTGGTTTTCCCCCTGACATCTTTGTAGGAGGCTATCAAGTCACCTCGCAGCCTTCTCCTACCCAGGCTGAACAAGCTCATCTCCTGGAGTCTCTCCCCACAGGGCCTATCCTCCAGGCCCCTAGTCATATGGGCGGCCCTTCTCTACACCACCTTGAGTTTATCTGCATCCTTCTTGAAGTGCAGCGCTGAAAACTGGGCACAGTACTCCAGTTGTGGCCTCACCAATGCTAAGTAGAGGGAGAAGCACCTGCTGAAGTCAAGGTGCATCATATCTGCTGCTTTTCTCCATCCACAGAACCTGTCCGCTTATAGAAAGAAATCAGTTTAGTCAAAAGCATGATTTGTTCTTGGTGACTTTATGCTGGCTGGCTGTTCCTGTTCTCCTCTACACAACACAACAGATTCCTCAAGGACCTGCTCCATGATCTTTCCAGGTATCAAGGTCAGACCGACTGGTCTGTAATTCCCTGGATCCTCTTCCTTCCCTTTCTAAGGACGGGCCCTATATTTGCCATTTTCCAGTCATCTGGGACCTCAGCCAACCTCCATGAGTTCTCAAAAACAGGAAAGCCAGTGGCTCTGACTACCTCAGCCAATTCCTTCAGTGTCCTAAGGAGAGAAAAGATTTACACTGCTGTAGTCTGCACTCGTTTTGTGTACCAGTATCAACTACAATGGGACCAAGAGTGGACAAATGAGCAATAATTTTAGGTTAGCTGCTCACAGCAGGTGGTTTTACTAAATGGCAGGGAACAGGTAATAGTCTACTGGAAATAACTTCCTTAAGATAACGGCAGACAAATGACAGCTATGCCAGTAAATTTTACCCCCGATTTTTCCCCCAGAGTAACTCTACATTGGATTTAATTTAGTTACACCAATGGAGGAAAACATGCAGTTTTTGTAGCAATGTAAAAGTTAGATACATCGGTGTGACCATGTTGTTTGTCCAAGGTTGGACTCCCATATCCAGTCCTCTCTCCAGTACAACAATGGGCCTCAATTGCCCCCTCCCCCCATGAGAAAATTTAAAATAAGAAGGTTTTAGGACTCCACTCTACAAAGCAAAAAGTAGATACTGCAGCACTGGCAGCTCCTCAACTTCTAACATTTTTCACCTTTCCCGATCATGGTAGAGATGGCTGTCGCTACATACTTAAAATACCAGTCCTTGGTAGCAATTTGAAATTGGATGCCTATTTGACCTCACCTGTTTGCTCATTTGGCTGCACCTTGTTCTTTTCTGTGCAATCTCTTCCATCTGTGGCATTTAGCAATTAGTATTAAGGACTCTAAATGCCCCAAAAATTATCTTCAATATCTTGGGCCATAAAACCACAGATCTCAGAACTGCAGCTGCAATTTTTGTCTTTCTTAGGCAAGTTATAAAAATAATTTACCTAAGGCATCTGAGTTATTCTGAACACAGCACTGATAAAATTTAATTAACTGTGCCTTTCTGAAGGCTAGATCCTATGAGCATCAGCTGAACTGGATTATGCAACTCCTAAAACTAGATGAGGGGGATAAAATGATTGCCCACATAAAAATTATTCTAGCTAATAATGCCCTGCTGTTCAACAGAAGCAAGCTGTTATTTTTCCCCCCACAATAACCTGCTTTGCCCATCTCCTACTTTGAGAGGATGCTGTAAGGCAGAGCTCCTGAACTACTTGTACAGTTAAAGAATGATGATGATCGTTTAAAGTTAATAGGATCTCTCTGGCCAGGAGAATCTCAGATGAAATTAAAATAGCCCTTTGTCTTTACAAGACCAGAATCCAATTAATGTTTTCAGATACCCACTCTTTAGAGCGGAGACATGAAGCCCAGAAGTCAACCCTTGTTAACCGAACCAAATATTTAATTTTAGCTTTGTTTTCTGGTCATGCCTTAACATGGGGGAAATAGGGAGTGGTGAACTGGCAGGGGGAAGAGGGTGGGGGAGAAATCAAAGGTTAAAGTAAAAATTTCATCTAGTGCAACACCGATTTAAAATTTGCATATCACATAATTTAAGTTCTGCTTCAACAGGACAAGCTTTTGCCATCAAATACACTACAGAGAAAAGAAAGCCAGTGGAGATAAACAAGATAAGTGCAGTATGCCTTATCATCCCTGGTTGAAGTGTGCTCTAGTCAACTGGATGCAGATGAAGAGATATGAGAGACTTCCCTTGGGCATGCCATTTGTCTTGAGATTTTTGTATAGGGACAACTGATAAAGCCACTGCCAAAGTGGTTTCTAGTTCTAGGTGTCCCAGTTGGAAACCCTTCAGGCTTTAACTTAAAAATTGCAGAGCTCCCACATTGCCGGCTGACATTGGGACACTCAGATGCTTAGAGAAATGGGAGACTGAGGACCCAGATTTTAAGGCTCTGCACCGAAACTGGGGGGCTGTGGTGTAGACACCCACACAGTCAAATGGCTCGCCAACTGGCTGGTGGGCCACACTCAGAGGGTGGTAGTGGATGGGTCCTTCTCAACCTGGAAGGACGTGGGCAGGGGGGTCCCCCAGGGCTCGGTCCTCGGGCCCACACTGTTCAACATCTTCATCAGTGATTTGGACGAGGGGGTAAAAAGCACCCTGTTCAAATTTGCTGATGACACTAAGATGTGGGGGGACATGGGCACACTGGAAGGATGCAACAGGCTACAATCAGACCTAGACAGGTTACAAGGGTGGGCGGAAGAGAATAGGATGGGATTCAACACAGACAAGTGCAAGGTGATGCACCTCGGGAGGAACAACCGGCACCATACCTACAGGTTGGGGAACTCCCCTCTTGTCAGCACAGAGGCGGAAAAGGATCTGGGGGTCATCATTGACTCCAAGATGAACATGGGCCGGCAGTGTGGGGAGGCAGTCAGGAAGGCCAACCGCACCTTGTCCTGCATCCACAGATGCATCTCGAGCAGGTCCAAGGAGGTGATCCTCCCCCTCTATGCGGCACTGGTCAGGCCGCAGCTGGAGTACTGCGTCCAGTTCTGGGCGCCACACCTCAAGAGAGATGTCGAGGGCATGGAGAGGGTCCAGAGGAGGCCACTCGCATGATCAGGGGACAGCAGGGCAGGCCCTATGAGGAGAGGCTGCAGGACCTGAACCTGTTCAGCCTCCACAAGAGAAGGCTGAGCGGGGATCTGGTGGCCTGTTATAAACTAGTCAGGGGGGATCAGCAGGTAATGTGGGAGTCCCTGTTCCCCCGAGCACCGCCAGGAGTGACCAGGAATAACGGTCACAAGCTGCCAGAGGGTAGGTTTAGGTTAGATATCAGGAGGCGCTACTTCACGGTCAGGGCGGCTAGGGTCTGGAACCAGCTTCCAAGAGAAGTGGTGCAGGCTCTTACTCTGGGGGTGTTTAAGAGGAGGTTAGATGTACATCTTGCTGGGGTCATTTGACCCCAGTACTCTTTCCTGCCATGGCAGAGGGTCGGACTAGATGATCTGCTCAGGTCCCTTCCGACCCTAGAAACTATGAAACTATGAAAAAGACGGGGCCAATTCTCAAGAAAGTATAGCTTTTATCCCCTCTGTACTTCAATATGCCCACTAGAAAATAAATGACCTTACTCACAAAGGCACAGTAATAGTAATACCTATAAAGAACTTAAAATGAGTGAAATATAAATGCTAAATATCATCATAATTAATATTTATTTGCTTTTGTAGTCTCCAAGTGCTTATTGCTTCATTGTTCCCCACTGTTTGCTATATCAGCAGCACTTTATTTTGAATGTACTCTGAAACACAAATTGAGGATAAGCCTTTGCAAAAGACTTCATTAGAGACCTTTGCGAAGGTAATTGCAGCTTCCTTAAATTCAATGAACTTATTTCGATAGCAACAAGGTAATAATCATCAATAATTAAGAGAGAGGACCACATAAAATTACAGCACAAATGTAATGCTAGAAATAGCATTTAACTTTATAACATTAAAAAGATCCTCATCTCAACACAGGGCTTTAACTATGAAACAAAACTATCATTTGGGACTTATTTTTAAAAAGTTGTAGTGATGGCCACTGCTTCTTACAGAAGGGGTTAGAGATAGCATCATTTTTGAGGGCTGTTTGCTTTAACAATCTTTTATCACCATCATGCAGTGGTCATGTAGATGCACAAATTTATTTTCTTTTTAAAGATGCTCATCTACCAATTAAGAAGGGATACATACTTGAATCTGTGTAATCATGAAGCTCCATCCTGTCCCAATGATAGCAAAATTTCCACTGAAGTCAATGAGAAAGAGTCACATGATGGTCAATTTAAAAAAAAAAGAAAAACCTGGCAGAATAATCACATATTTATGTGGAAGAAGACATCTTGATGCGATTCCCCAATAAAACAGGAGCAGACAACTATTTTCAGCAGAGGGCTGCTTACTGAGTTTTGGCAAGTCGTCAAGGGCCACATAACAAGCAGCCCAGCGCAGATAAATATTAATTTTTTAAGATTTTAGGGGCCCTCCAGGCTGGATACAATGGCCTGGAGGGCCACATTTTGTCCACCGCTGCAGTAGAAGCTGGGTGCATTTCTGTTGCTGTCAGCTCCGTTGTGTTTATTGTCTTCATTGCACTATGGAAGAGGAATTTCATTCTCTCCATTTTATTGGAAATGATCAGCTTTTAGTTCCTGAAGTTACTTCAGAAATCAATTACACGAACAGATGCCAACAGTAACACTCACACAATGACTGCTGAGTTAAGTGTTTATGTATCTCTAAACTCTGCTTTCATTACCCCGTAACATCGGGCCCCTAATATAGTCCATGGCCTGTTGTGATATACTTATAAAACTTTTCTAAAAAAGTTGCATGAATATATTGTCTCAAATCGTATATAATTAGAAGTTATAATCCATATTCCATGATGATATCTTTAAGCTTTAACATATCTTAAATTAAAACTATCTTTATATAAGGCTTATTTTTCTAAAATAAATCTTTAAAAAAAAAGGATTAAGTTTAAAAAAAAAAAAAAAATCTGATGTTCATTGATTTTTATCCACCCTAGTTTACCTTATTCCATAGCAAAAAAGCAAGGGAATATTAAATGATACAGACTGTGGCACAGTCAAGTGTCATATTTAAAGCTAATAAAGCTCCCATGGCATGTAAGCCAACTGGAACTCGCCACCATGTGGCATTACTGAAGCCCGTAACATGGCAGAAACTGGACTTCCACATGAATAGCTATAATATTTAAAAAAATACATAACTATAAATAAAAAGGTCTTGGAAGGGACCGGAATCCTTCTGCCTTTAAAAGGAAACTTCTTCAGGAGCAGATTATCATCTCAAATGTGCTTACTTCAGGGCTTTGTGAACTGCCCCTAAAGCATCAGCCACTGGTCGCTGTCAGACTGATTACAGACTAGATGGAGAGCTGACCATACCACATGCCAAGTATGGCCAAAATACTTGCTGTCTCTGTGCTACAGTGCAATCCATCTGTAAAATGGGTACTTTATTTTGCACCTTCTACACACAGTCCACAAAACACTATTTAACATATATTGCCACACATTCAATTTTTGACTGCCTTAGGGTGAAAGCAACCATTCACACTGTTGCTTCGTGAGAAGTACAGGCAATCCTCAGACTTGCAACACAACTGGTTCCTGAAAACTGTCTTAAGTCGAAATGCTGCAACTCAGAACCGAATTTCCCATAGGAAACAATGTTATACACGGGGGATTGGTTCCTGAACCAAGGCCTGATACCCTATTTTCACCAAAAATAACCCAGAATTTTGTACTCAATCAATTATAGATGAGTAATACAGCTACATTAGTGTATTTAATGATTTGGAAGGATTTCTTTGAGGTGACTTTGCTGGACTTTTTGAAGGCCTCTCGGTTGGACTTTGCTGGACTTTTTGAAGGCCTCTCGGTTGGACTTTTTGAAGGGCTCTCAGCTACAGTCTTCTCAGGAGTCTCAGCTGCAGGTTTTTCTGGAGTCCTGTTTGCTTTCTTAAAACAAGTGTCCAAGGAAGTTTGGACAGATGCTCTCCAGGGAGATGGGCAACGCAGCAAACTTGTTCGCTGGCGTGGCATTGGATCAAGCGTTGTAAAGTCGAAACTGACACCACAAAGTTGAAACAGGGTGTCAATGTAGAAACGTTGTAAGTGCAAAACGTTGTAAGTCGAGGACTGCCTGTATTTTAAATTTGAGGCAGATGACAAAACAATACAATTCTATTTTACACTCGACCAAGTCTTGTCATCTGTCCCCAAAGAAGAGCAGATAATTCTTCTTGGCAATTTCATGGCTATTTCCCTGTGACAGAAGACAGGGAATCTGAGCTATGGAAAGAAACACTTAGAAAGGAAGAGGTAGGACACGTCAATTAAAATGAAATTTGTTTGTCTCCTGAGCAAATTTGGAACATGGTCTTATCATGAACTTCTTATTCCAACAAAGCATCAAAAGGGAAGACATCCTGGATGCACCCAAGCTCAAAACATTGGTACTTGATTGCCTATATCACAATGTATGCCTGGGACCATTGCGACATCTCTATCACCAGAGCTATGACCAATGCAGACAACTACTGGAAGCATCATTATTTGATCCATTAAGTCATGTCCCTTCACAACTCGCAAAAATGTAAACCAAGAGAGCAATGAAGAAAGAGGTTCAATATCAAATGTTTGAAAAACCCTGCTAAAAGCAATCAACTCCAGCACCAACTTGGCAAGAAATTCTCCAGCCTTCCCGACGACCATTGCTCCCTGCGAGAGCCTCAAGGTAAGGAGCACGAAGAATCTTTAGGCTTCTCCACAAAGACACATCAGGACTGGTTCACAGACAATGATGAGGGAATTCAAGCACTCATTGACAGATAATGGAGAGCCGTCAAAGGTTCACAGAATGACATCGACTCCAAACAGAAGCAAGACACTCATAGTCGCATTAAAAGCCAAGACCTAGAGGAAAATTCAAATGCAAAAGAACAAGAGGTGGGAAGACCAAACAAAAAGAGTTTTAAAAGTTGCCGACAGCCACAACATGCATAGTTTCTTCAGCACGCCCAAGTCTATCTATGGGCCAAGCACACAAGGAGCTGTCCCTTTGAGGTCCAAGGATGGAACAACAGTCTTTAAAAAACAGCTCCACCATCTATGCATGATGGAAACAACTCGCTTCCAAAAGCTCCTGAACAGAGAGATTCAAACATCAAATCCCATCACAGCCACCCTGCAATATGCCATTAAGGACTCCTTTGCAGATCCACCAACTTACCAAGAGGCCTTGAAAGGCACGAAGCAGATGAACAACAAAGCGCGCGGCCCTGACGAATGCCAGCTGAAATGTATAAGGTGGAATAAAAGCTTGTTTACCAACTACATGTCGGCATTATGAAAATCTGGAAGCATAAACAGACATCAGGACCCAAACCAAACTTCTCATTTACCAGGCTGTAGTCATCCCCACCCTGTTGTACAAGTGTGAAACCCGAACACATGAGAAACACCTGAAAGCTCTGGAACATTACCATCATCCGTGTCTCTGGAAAATCCTCCAATTCAACCGGAAGGACAGAAAAACGAACCCAGTGGTCTGGCTCATGCAAGTACCAGCAGCAACACTGAAGCAATGTTATATAGCACCAGCTCCACTCAATTAGCTATGGTCTAAAGATGCCTGACAACCGGATCCCAAAATAGGTCCCATCCTCCCAATATACCAATGGTCACTGCTCTAAAAGTATGCAAAAGAAAAGCTTCAAGTTTATCTTGAAGGCCAAATTTGAAGATATGCAATATTAACATCAGTACCTGGGAGACTCAAACACCAAAAATGCCCCAAATGGTGTTATCATGTAAGGCAAGGCATCCATCATTTGTCTTGCTATGGAGACTCATAGATGGGAGAAACAAAAAGAAAGAGCAACATCATCACCAGGATCTTCTACTACTTCTCAGAACCGTCAGCCACGGCTGCAATCAAACATGCAGATGTTGGACTGGCCTCCTCCGTTATCTATGGACTCACTGATGACTTTCCTATTTACCGGAAGACCGCTGCCTCATATCTACAGACTTTCAAAAGCAATTAAATCTGATGGAAGTAAATCTTTCTAGGTTGGCTGCCATGTCTTATAGCAACTTTCACCAATTTAAAATATTCAGTACTAGGGCAGAAGACGTTCTACACTCCGCTATGCAATGTAACATGACCCTCAACTGGCCAAGGAGAAAAGAAATGCAGTTTTCTTTCATTCCCACTCAATAACCTGGCTCTCAACTGAAATGAATAAAATCAAAGAGTTAGCAAATGAATAACACCTTGAGTTTTAAAAATCCAAGGCAGAGGAAAAATGGTCTAATGCTTATTCCTCATAATTCACCCAAGTTTTAATCTCTTAATGAAGCAATAATTAAAGAAATGGATCAAACAAATGGACTGTAAAAGAAGCCACAGGGTTTTTTGTTTAATTGTCAGTGCTATAAAGCTTGCTCACATTTCACATGACTTAGTCTACATTAATACATAATCACCATAGTATAAAGGCCACCAATTTAAAAGTAATTAAATGCTCACTACTTTTAGCTAATTTCAGGAAGGGATATCAAATCAGGATCTAAACAAACCACCTCTTTCCATAAACTTCCAATGGACTTGTGCTGTGTAGCACAATTTCACTGCCTAAAGGCTTTATTTTTACAACACTAATACAGACACAAGGAGTACCTCCTCCAAAGTATTAGCATGCAGCAAAATCCTATGAATCAAAACAACACGGCAGCCGCATATTCATCTTTTAAACAGATTGCCAGTTTTCATCAAGCAAGTGTTGCCACCTACATTGGAGCCACCATCTTTTGGGGCCACAGCACTGTAGCATTTTCTTCCAGCAGTTCAAGGTGTTAGGTATATACTGTGCCCATGTACTGCTAGGATGGACACATTAGAAATACGCCTTCGACAGAACAATCTCAACAGCACACAGCAATATATGACAGGTTAGGGGGGAAGTGAAGAAAATTGTACCTGATGAGAACTATGGGGGAGGGGGATCTAGGCACATGGACTGCAATTGCCTGCCCTGGTGCTTGGTAAAAGGCACCGGGTGCATCACTACCTTTGATGTCATCTCAGCTAAACATACTGTTCAAACTGTACTAGAACGTCCATTTTTCAAACCTGTCCAAGTCTTCCTCAAATGGCTATATAAAGACTAGATTGGCATGGAAATGAATTACAAAAAAAACCCTCCCACTTTGAGGATTTGGGAGTTACTTGGACAAAAAAGGTACCAGGATACAACTGACCTTTCAAAAGTCATTTAATTCCCCAATGACTGACAAGCTTTCAAACAGAAAAATGCCAGATGGAAAACTGTGCGCGCTTCAATATTTTAAGGGATATAAAACAATGTCTTCAGCTCTTTGGTTGTAAAACACGTCCCTCTAATATTTCTACATATGAATTATTACTTTTTTTTTGTTTAGTTCTATTGTAATGATAAATTGGGAGAGAAGAGAAAAGGGCAAAAGAAAACAGCGGCACAAACGTCTCAAGTCACTGAACCCCAATGGAGGCCTCTGTTCATTTGGAAAGCCTTTATGGAGCCCTCTCCTCTGCAGCTGAGATCATCCCAGGGGGCCTATACCCTGACAACCTGCCTTCTGCCTGATGCCAGCCGAATGGGATTAATTTAGGGGTCCAAAAAGGACCTATCCTTCACCTTGAGAAGCAGGGATTACACCAATAGGGACAAGGGACCATTGCGTGTTAAGAGAAGCAGATGTCTATAGAGAATAAGTAATAAGACAGCCCCACTTTGATGCCCTTCTCTGTCTCATGTTGCCTTGATCACGTGTTTATGACTGGTGGAACCCAGCTTTCCCCATGCTAGCACAGAGGGCCACGGGAAGGTCCCCTCTCTCCATCACACTCGCAGCATGTTACCTTCATCTTCTGTTACTCAGACTGTGCAGTGCACTAGCACTAACTGCAGCCTAAAGCATCACAAACAGCAGATGTCCAGCAACAATTCGTTTGTTTTCCTACAAATAAAACAAATTGGTATGTTGAATTCTTGGGCAGTAGTCAAAGGACGCCAAGCCTCACCCGGAGACCCAGCAGGAAACTCAGAGCCTACGGCTGTGAGATCCTAGACTTCCTTATAGGGGCAAAAAATGTCCAGAGTCAAATGAAATCAATTTTACTCCTGAAGAGAACGAGTGGAAAAATGTCGATAGATTTAAAATGCTTATTTTACCAAACTTTGTTTAAATAATTAAAAAAGGCTTATAAAGTTCTGCGAGTTCTCTGAGTCCAAGTAAAAACATGCTGAAATTATTCTCCGTTTGAACTGATGTTACATTAACTCACTCCAATTATTACATTTCCAAAAGCAGAGATATTAACTATACAACAAAGTGGGGGAATTAGAAGTCAGGAGAAGCAAATTATTCCCTTCATTTTACAGCAAATGTGCCAAGATCCCATTTTTCTCCAGCTGCTTTGAAGGTCCCACACAAAGTACTCCCATAAAAGGAAATTACTCCTGCCAGGTTTAGTGCATGAAAAGAAGTGCTTCTTTTATGAAGCAGACCCTGAGAAGTACTGCATCACTTGAGTAAGGTGGAGCAGAGGAGGTGAAGCAATACTCAAGATGAAGACCTTTAATATGCAGGACACCATGGAAATACGTGCACCTTTGTAACGGAGGGCTGCAGCAAGCAAGGGTATATTAGAAACAAGAGGAATTTTCAACTACTAGCTTAAATCTCTGCTCTTAGAGTAACTTCTATGAGATTATTAAACACCCACGTAAAGCCTTATACCATCCAAAAGACTCCCACGCTACAGTAAACTGTGTAGAATTTAGTGCAACTGCAGTACCTCCAAAGAAAAACAGGACTGATATAGCCCTGCTGACATTTTGTAGCATGCACATAAACTAGATTAAGCCATAGCTGGCTTTCTCAGGGCATTTATAGACATGCTCTGGGAGCAGGGGAGCGGGCCATCAATTAGGGCAGCTCTGACACTTATTGAAGTGCCCCAAGTGTCATGTGCATCAGGTGTCCCCATGCTGAGAAATAGCACAAAGCGCCCCCACTGCTAAAGCTTGCTGAATGAGCTTTAGTTTAAAGCGCCTGGCCACTATTTTTCTGCGCAGGGACGCTGGGGTCTGCTGGAATATGGTAATTACCAGGATCCAGCAGACTCAATTAATCAAGTCTGCTCCAATGCGCTATACTTACAGCATGTCAGAGCAGCCTTCCTGTACATGTATAGGAGCCCCTAGTTTGAAGAAGAGGCACAGAAAGCTCTGTTAGCTCCAAGCTAACAGGTAGATGGATAAAATATTGCTTGTATTATAGCTACAGGCTTAGGTGGGGGACTGGGAGCCAGGCCTTGTAAGTGCTCCTCTACCCAGCCCTGCTACACACTGAGCTTGGCCAAAAAAAAAAAAATTGTGCCCTTCTCTGAGCTTCAGTGTAATTAATCCATAAAATGGAGACAGCACCCATCTCAGAGAGCGTGAATTGTCCTAAACCAATTCTCTGCAAAGTCAATTGTACATTCACATACATTTTAACTTCCTGTATGGAAATCGTTAACAAAGCAAGACATTAACTATGACAAAAGGTATTGTTAAGTACTTAACATGACTAATAAACTGTTTAGGTTCTTGCATGCACTAATGCTATTTACTTTAATAAGTGTGCCTCATGACATTTACTGAAGGAGACCCCAATTACAGCAGAGTTAAGTAGCACACACAGGCCAGAAAAAATATCACCATTCGCTTGTAGGCACCTGCACTATCTGCTTTTGGTATAGGTCAAAGAATCTGGCCCCATGCTATGCTGTATAAGTGACTGCATAATGGCCAGATGTTAGTTACAGGATTTTTTTTTTATTTTTTATTTTACACTGGAGTTCTTTGAGATTTAACAATTAGCATTAACTTGATTTTTCACATTAAATTTTAATCTATGCTAGTGTGCTTCACATGAATGAGAACATGGGACACACTAAGCGTAACACTGTCCTGTTTTACGAGTTTCACTAACATTGTGATAGATTTCATTAAAAACAAGAGGAAATGATCTAATTTGATTACTTGAGGCTTCTTTCTTTCAGCACTGCTTTGAAGGCACATTGCAATAAGTAAGCAGCTCTATATTAATTGGGGCATGAGCAATCAGAGAAAGAAGAGGGGAAAAAAGAGAGAAACCAACCTTAAATATAAAAAAAAAAAAAACTAAAGGAAAAACAATAATGCTTGACTTTATTTGTACAAAATAAAGCCACTCAATTCTCCAGAGCTACTGTATCCCAGGTCTGTGGCACTAACAAAATAAATGTCAGGTGCTCCATTTAAGGTTATTGATTTTATAATTTCCCAGGGCTAAACAAACATCAATCAATTGTATTAGGTAGCAACAACAGCAAAACACCTAATTGTTTCTTTTACAAAAGGAGTGCAGTGGAAGTCAACAAAAAACTCCTAATTTCTATTTCATTCCAATTCACGTGGAAGAGATTTTCCATCAAAAAACAAAGATGAGCAATCTTCATGCTGGAAAGGATTGCTGAAGGCAGAGCAAAGATCCTCTTAATTAGGATGGTCTTGCAGCCTCTCACTGAAACAGGCATGATCAATGGGGAAAGTAAAATTGATTGCTGCAGCTCATTTCATTAGGTGAAGCAAATGTCTCCATAGAGATTAAGCATGTCTTTAATACCCAAAGATGATAACATCTGTCCCACTGAAATTGTGAGTACTTTCTGAGGTTAAAAGAGCACAACCAGATTATCAGCAGCTGAGTAAGTCTTACAGTTCTCTTCCCCACCCCTGAACCCCATGTTTATAAGAACCCTAAAGATATTTTTTTTTTATCTAATTGACCTCTGTATTGACAGCAGATGCCAGATCCTCCCCTAGCAACATCAGCTACACAGGACAAGTTCACTGTCACGTATTTCTGCACATCAGTCATCTGGGAAAACCAGCAAGAACGAGACCAGAAGACTGGGCAACGGGCGCTGCTATACAGTCAGGAAGGCGGCCAAGCAGGAGAACCGCAGCAAGAAGTGGAAGGAAGACGAACTTGGCGGGGAGGAACTCTGCCACTCCCGGCTCAAGGCAGGACAGGACAGATTCCTCCTCCCAACACCATGCTTCACTACGTGCCTGCTGTGCCGGCTACTGGCACGCATGAGTGTCACCCACACCAAGCCATGACTTCAGTCACATGGGGTGCATCTACATGTATGCTTTACCGTGGAACTGACCAATCAGCTTCACAGTAAAGCATCACCATTTACACGTGTGCCAGTATTAGGGCACAGTAAAATTAACTCTACGTAGGATAATACTATGGGGGACAGTACTTATACTGCGCTGAAACGCACATGTAAGTGGTGACCAGGCGGGCAGGGCCAGGCTCGTAGCTGCTGGTTAGCATCCGTGTGCCCCAGCCAGCTCCTCCACAACCCAATGCCACCACTGTAGCACGGGGCCAACTCCCTTGTGCCCTGTGCTAACCTAGGCATGCTTCACCCCAGCTCAAATTGCTGCTGTCCAAGGCACACGTGTAGCTAATGTGCCTGGAAACAGTTCACTCCGGCTCAAAGTGCTCTGGAGTGTATTTCTTCACCTTCATCGCATGTATAGATGTGCCCAACGTGGAAGAACTGACAGTAATGGGACAGCAGGATGAGGTGAGAGGGAACAATCTTTTTTAATTTCCTAGTTTTGCAGGGCTTGATGATTTTCCCAAGCATGGGGCTGAGAACACCTGTACGCATGCGGCAGTCTTTGTTACTTTCCTCTTTCCATCCTACTTTACACCTGTGCAAGGGGAGCACAGGGTGGAGCTAGCCCCTCTCCAGAATGGGGGCATGCAGCAGTGTATCACTTTACTGGAAGTGGAGAGAACCTTATGCCTTGAGTCAGCATTAACTTTGAGATAGTCTTGCCCTTGCCAAGGTACACTGTTACAAGACCTACATTACTCTAAAGAGGACACTTAAATCTTCTGGTAAAAAACCCTAAACTCAGAGCCCAAACCCTAAAACCTAACTAAGGCCAAGAAGCCATGAAGGCCTCCATACAGGCTGCTTGCAAGAGTGAGTCTTCACGGGGTCCAGATTCCAGGGACATAAAATGACCCCTCATCTCAGTTTGAACAACTGTTTTCACCAGAACTACACCTGCGCCAGCTGTCACAGTTGCCTAAACAGTGCCGTGTGTGCAGTTTGTACCATTCTCTGTAAAGATATGTACACAGTTGTACAAAGCACTTGCTGAAAGCAGGATGATCCTTTGCAGCTGAAGGAAAACATAGAGAGCAAGCACCATTTGGAAACAACCTGATTTGGGCTTCTCCAAAAGTTATTAAAACCAACTCACAAGTCAGTTTATGGGATTTTTTTTTAATGCAATATTTGGAATAAAAATGTAAAAACTGTCTGATGGATGAAAAGAAAAATGCTTTCAAGGAAGCCAGTCAGGCTTTTTCTACTCCCCACTGTCCAAATCACACCCAAAGAAAAAGCAAACCAAACAACAGATTACTGATTTTGTTAAAAATTTAACACACTAAGAGTTTACTAAAGTTGGGTGGCCATTTCAATTAAAAACAGATTTCCATTTGAGTCAACATCAGCTGCCTTCCAATTTTGGCACCGCAGAAATAAAATCTAAATCTGGATGTTGCATTTCATACCCAGATTTCAAATCACTTGCCTAGTTTGAGAATAGCATCATTGCATCTATTTTACAGCTTGCAAGCTGGGGTAGGGTGGGGAGCAATTTGTCTGGCATCACACACCATGCAAATGGCAGATCCCAGGCATGCCGGTTTCCATCTAGAACTCTAGTCACAAGACCACAAAGAGAAACTTGATGGCTTCAGCAGAGTTTCAGTTTCAGGCTTTAGATTATATTTAAATCCAAACTCAAAAGCAGACCTTAAAAGGTGTAAGTCACAACTAGGCAATGTCCTAAGGAGGCGCTCCTTAGGACACATCGACACCAATATATTGCTGCAGAGTTCAAAGCCCCTGCAAACAACACGGAGAAAACTAGATTGCAGGACAGCTCTAGATACCTCTTACAACTTTTTAAAAATATCTTTAGCTACAGGTATATCATACATGCAGACAGAGAGAGGCAGATATCTGTATAAGAATGCGTAGGTGTCAGAACAGGATAAAATATTTTTCAGACTAGGCTCATGAATTTACCTACCTTCTTTTTAAACTCCAACCGTTTAGCAAAGCAGGACATCAGAGAACCAGCTTTTTGCCAGAGGAAAGTGTGACAACAGGTTGAGTCAACACACTCAGTGAATCAGTAAATGCACTGAAAACACAGAATGAGATGAGCTTCTTCGGGAACGTAGGGTCTCTGCCTGTGGAAGTGACATCTATATTCTCGCAGACATGCTTGAGATCGTTTCCCCATGCTCCAGCCAATGAAACAGTTATGTTCATGTACATCTAAACTAAAACAGGATTTCAAGAAGCAGCTGCTCTCTCCCTGTATATAATTGGGAAGGTACCAGAGAAGCTAGCTTGCCTTTAAGATTTGTGTGCCTGCTGTGGAAACGTCTAAACATTTAACCTCTCTTTCAAGAGTACTTCAACACGTCAGATGCATGGTGAAGTGGAAAGGCTTTGAAATGAGATTAAGATGCAAAGCAGAGTCTGAATGACACAAAGCTGTTCCCACTTAAGTAAGAAACGTCTTACTGCCATGGAGAAATAAGAATAACTAGCTACAGGTATTTATCAGTTTTGGGGCCAAAGGAACACGACTTTCCAAGTACAATACTACAGCGGATGTTTTCCTGCTGTTCTCTGAATTGAAAGTTTATGACAAAAGCTGAAAATATTTAGCCACAAGCCTCAATGGATGCCTGCACACGAGCCACGAGGCTGCTTCAATGCGCTATGATTGAATCGAGCCTGCTCAAGTAGGGTAATTACCACGCTCCAACCAGACTGCGTCTTGTGCATCAGCGTTTCCATGCTTCAAAATGGCAGCAGGGACGCTTCAGATAAGGCGCCTCTGCTGCCACTTTGAAGCATGGGGACACTGATACACGAGACTCTCTGGGAACTTTAATTACAGCAGCTTTCAGCGCCGCTCTAATTAAAGCACATCTTCCCACTTCCCAGAGCATGTGTAAAAACGCTCAATAGAAGCAGATAAGGTTAGTCTTGTCTAAACCAAAATGAGACAGTGTGTTTAGCAAAGGTATTAGCTAATACGCATGTAACCCCTCTCGGGAGAGGGTGCAAGTGTAGCAGTGGTGACTGCTTCCCCAACAGGACAGCAGCTTAACCACAAACCATGCATAAGTCAGATTTATTTACACCCCTAGGGCGCCCATACACATGCTGGATGTCTGCTCTGATGTGTGCTAATTAGCATGTCAGAAAAGACTCAGTTAACTGAGTCTGCTAAAGCATGCCAATTAGCACTTTCCAGCAGCCTCCACTTCACGTGTATTTAGCATCCCAATGCTTCAAAATGGCATTGGGGCACTTTAACTAAAGACTTTTCGACAAACTTTAGTTAAAGTGCCCCTCCTGCCATTTTGAACTGTGGGATGCTGAATACACATGATGTGGAGGCTGCTGGATGTGCGTGCTGTGTAATCCCCATGACATGGTTGCAAAGGTTAAGCAGAGAGAGGTGGGGCCACTCCAAGCCCAGGAAAACCCAGACCCAGGGAGCTGAGTTAAAGTATGATTTCACATAAATGGCTAAGTGCAATGAGACTCTTAATTCATTACAAAAATGAGCAGGGAAGACAGGCCAGAATAGGAAGAGAATGAGTTAGATATATTTAACTTACCTAATATTCGTGAAGTCAGCAGAACATGATGAAATTCTCCCTAGAGTCTATGAATAACTAGCCAAAGCAATTTTTGAACCAGTAACGATTTACTTGCAAGAACTCATGGAGCAGGGGTAAAGCTCCAGAGGTTAGGAATAGGGCAAATATTGCATTTTTCTTTCAAAGGGCACATCCAGACAAGCGTGCATGAGCGTTTCCCAGGGGACAAGTAGCAGCAGCACACAGTTGGGGTAGGGAGGCTGAGGCCAGCACCTGGCTGGCCCCTGCAGCCTTTCCTCAGGTCCTGGGAGCCTCCCAGGCTCCAGCAGTGGCAATCTGGGTGTGCAGAGCCTGGCTGGCAGCCAGAGTGTGGCTCTGCCTGGCCAGGCTCCAGTTTCAGGCAGCACATGCTGCTGCCCTGCTTTTCTCTGGCACAGGCTTTTTCTGGTGTCAAAAAACCCCTGCTTTCCTGGTAATCAGCAATGCGGTGAACACCTGCATGTGCGGAGCATGGGGTTTGTGGCATCACAAACTGCACATGCACGCTCATCTAGGCATGCCCAAAGGGGACCAAGGAAGACCTGGGGAATTATAGACTGGTTCACTCTGATACCTGGAAAAATACTGGAACAAATTATTAAGCAAGTAATTTATAAGCATCTACAACAGCACTTCCTAGACTTTCTCAGCAATACCCCCTTTCCTCAGCATGGCCCCTCACTCCCCCACATGCCCAAGGTGCTCCTCACTCCCAACCCACAGCCCCCTGACCCTGCCAGTGCCCCTCACTTCCACCGTGCTACTGGCCCATCTTCAGTAGCTTTCCTTCAAACTGAAACATTTTACAATAATGTCAACTGTATTTGGGGGAAAAAAATAGAGCACCAAGGTAAAAGTGTGATCCACATGTAACACATGACTGAAGATCTGTTTTGCAGCTCTGAGCTCATTGTTACCTTTAAAGATCCTTATATCCGACAGGATACGTGCAAGGGACAAAATGGAAAAAATACCTAGAAAGAAAATAGGCAGGAAGGGCATCTGATAGAGGATTTTACTGAGGCAATACATCCAAGTGCAAGTGTTCCCAGTTATCTAAATGGAGACATGTCTATAGGTTCCAGTGCATACCTATACCAGTCCAAGTCTTCTCTACATGATTTCCAGCACAACAACACTGAGTGGAGATGCTTTAAAAAAAAGCAACATGCTCCTAAGTGACGTTTCAAATACCTGATTTGTCAACAAAGGCTTTAAGCTCCTTACAAAAGCACCTCTCTCCAGTCACTTCTGGACGAGCCCAAGTCACTTTTAGAAATGCAAATTAGCGACAGCATTTTTATTAAGTTCACACCAGGACTAAAGAGTAACAACACTTTCAAAGCATGTCAGGTCTGTGCCTGCCTTACACCGGGGAAGCACAACTGCAGTCAAGCTCTATCACCCAACATTTTCAAAAAGATGCTAAATGCTGTTTTCCAAAACCGCACTGACGCGTTAAATACATTTCAAAACATGCCTGTTTCCCTGATCTGGACACAGCCTTTAAGCCAGAGGTATCAGTATTTGCCGAGTTCCCGATTCATACCAGCCTCAGTCGCATGCTTCTGTGCTCCCAATTTGTGTTCATTCTCTGACAAATTAACAGCTTTTTAAAACGACCTACAAGCAAGCAATTACTATGTTCTCAAGCCACTGCACAGCATCTACTATCCCTGTTCAGGGAATCAGCAACCTCAGGCCCTTGGGAGTTTTGCCTGTACCACTCATGGTCAGGCAGTGAAAACAAGTGGCAGCAGCTAGGTCCTAGCACTGGCCCAATTTGGACTTGTGCAGGGTCATTCTGGCCCACCATTGGAAAAGTGCTGCTGACCACTGCTTTACATTAGGTTGATGAAAGTGACACTACTAAAAATAATTAAGACAAGTTGGCATCATCTAGGCCCTAGGGATAGAGCATTAGAAAAGCACAAAGTAGTGTTTTGGTGAAGCAAGAGCTTGTACAAGATTTAGAGATTATTGATACAACAGTGATTATGAAGGAAACTGAACCCCATATTATAAGAGCTAGTCTGTTGATCAATACGCAAGTTCATTATAGGAAATTTAGCACACTAATCAAATCTGCCACAGTAAGCTACAAATGTTAAACCTGACTTGGGGCACAGCTACATGTCCATTAACATGCTTTAGTTAATGTGCATTAAATCTAGGACCTCCATTGTGAGGTACTAGGAAAAATGTGCATTAGCTTGGCTTAATGCACATTAACTAAAAAGCACAGGCATTTTTACACATGGAAGGGGCGCAGCACCAGGCACTTTGAAAGCACCCGGCGCTGCGATGCTTACGGTTGTATATGTGGCAAAATGCACGTCAGCTCTGAGAAAGTGGCAGCAGCATGCTTTTGAACTAAAGCATATCAGAGGTGCTTTAGTTCAAGAGCGCACCGCCGCCATTTTCTGTGCGCTGATGCGTATTTTGCAGCTTTTATACAACTGCACATGGTGCAGCGCAGTGCATGTCAGCTCACATGTAGAACAGACTTGATTAATCGAGTCTGATCTGAAGCAGCAGATCTCTGGCACATTGTGGGATGAAAAAAGTATGTGTATAAATGTCCCACCATTTTTTAGTGATACTTAATGCGCATATTAGCCTATTTCAATGCACATTAACTAACACTTCAATGTGCGTTAAAATAGGCTAATAGGCATGAAAGTGCATGTGTAAACACATCCTTATTATTACCATAATGCATGGTCTACCACAATTTACCCAAACTCACTCATCCTGAATATTATTCTTTCCAGATTAGCAATTTCATGTAACCCAAGAAGGGTAATTTTGCATGTGATTTCATATTTCTTCCCTTCCTTCCTCCCTTCTCTGAAAAGCAATGAACTGAAAGAAGAAATTGAATTAGTAGTCAACTTGAGATCTGTACCTCATTTCGATGATATAGCTGTGTCCCTTCATGTCATCTGTGTTTTTTATTATGCTACTCTATCGTTATTATGAATGTGACAGATGCTTGTGTGTTTCCATTACTGTCAACTGCTCTGCATGTTCCTTTAATTGTATTGAAATAAAAAAAATAATCTGTTCAAAACAAAAACAATAAAGCAAGAAAAAGCCCACACACTGAAGTATGAACACTCTACCCCCAAAACAAAGGCAAACACAGACTCTCAAATAAAGCTCTTGGATTTAAGAAGAAAGGGGGAAGGGGAGAGAATTTAAAGGGACATAATCTCTTGGGACAGGATCTTATGAGCCTCAAGTTAGTCTACCCCAAATAATAACTGTCTCTATTACAGAAGGCAATCAAAACTGAACGGAGTATGAAGAGCCTCTAAAACATCTCAGGCCCCTTCCAACTTGGTTCTACCACGATGCCTGCCCATGACAGCAGGTACTGGTCAGGCCAGGAGACACCCGAGACAGCTTTCCATCCTCATCCTCACTGTGACCTCTCCTTCCACGCTGGCCTACTCAGTGCCGATTATGTCTCCTTCCTTACAGTTTTGGAGAGCAAAATCTTGAAAGCATGCATGTCCTGTGCCTTAGTAATAGTACCCAATTCTCATGCCTGATGGGAGCTGCAAACTCTCCATGTAAAGCAAAAACAGGTTTGTTTGTGTTTTCGAAAAAACTAGAACAGCAAAATCTTAATGTAAGCTCTTAATCTTAACAAACTTGCTCCAGAAAGCTGATGAATATTAACCAGAGCAGCCATCCTACAAAAGAAATGTACATTCACGAGTTACAATTTGCAATACGACATTTAGAACCACTTGTAGTCATGATATAATGGTTCCTGGGCAACGTATAAGTAATGGATTGCAATTATCTTCCAGGTTTTTTTTTTTTTTTGAAGAGAGGAGCCTGACTCAGAAGATATGCGGTACAATTTATCTAGAAATGAAGCAGTGCAAGCAACATCTTTGAACTAATGAACACTTTTATTTGTTTGTATACCCAAGGCATTTAGCTGAAGAGATGCCAAAAAGGTTCAGAAATGTCTTCACGTGGACTAGAATGAGATTTAAACTGACCACAACACTTTCTGCAGCAGCTCTTGTTATCCTACGATACTAAGCTCCAAGCCTCAGCAGTCCTGTAAGATTAGATAAATGCCACCCCATTTTCCAGACAAATATACTGAGGCACGCCTCAGTAACAAGCAATACTTTAAATAAAAAACATTGATATTGGCTGAGAACAATGTCAGTGAAAGAGGCAGGTGCTATAGGCCTCTGTAAGGTTCAAGCCCACAGTGTAAGTTAGGAATCTAAATACTGAAGTCATCAAAAATAAGGAATAAATTTTGAAGATATCGCTGTGATTTGCCCAGCACCACAGGATGCTGAGAACAGAATACAGATGAAAAGTGTTTCCATCGTCAGCTTTAACCATTAAAATTGTTACTTGTTATTTTTGCATAGAAAAACTTAAACTGGAGAACAGATTTTGTGCAGAACAAGGTTAGCAGCTTGACACAAGTCATGTCAGAAGAAAATTAACAAGAATTCCATTTTATTTGTCCCCGTCTAACCCAATGCACAGTTCAGTACTGTTTTTCTACAAGGTTTTCCTTCCTAGACTTCTTAATCAATTGCCATTGAAAAAACTGCTTACCCCAACAGCTCAGCAAATAAGCCTTGCTTGGATCCTGAAGTGTTAGCTCATATTAAATCAGCAACAAGGCATAGATCTAGAGTCCATGGGATCCATCCAACAATACCTGATAATCAAGGATCCTGTTTAAAAATTATGAATTCTCGCATTAAAACCCCCAAAATGCCTTTCTCCTCTATTAAAATGAAACGCCACTATATATATATAAAAAATATCGTGCTCCGCTGATGCATATATACATATATGCATAATTGAGCACAATACTTTATTGATGCTCTTACAATTTTAAAGCAATTTGGAAGCCTACCAGTGCCTCAATCAATATAATAAAATAAATTCTAAATACCTATATATTATGGCATTCAATTTTGGGTTTTTTGTCATGGAAAAAAATTACAGCTCCCCTGCCCTCTTCGCTCACTAGGACACAGATCCAGCTACAGCTGTCCCCTCTGCTGCTTTATGGCACCGAGCAGCCCTGATATGCCAGTGCCCTGCTTATGCCATTGCCCCTTAACTCCCCACCTACAACTCCCCCAGGCCTGCTGGTTCCCCTTACTCCCCACCCGCAGCCCCACAGCCTTACTGGTGCTCCTCAATTCCAACCTACAGCCCCCAGTCCCTTCCAGGTGCCCCTCACTCCCAACCCACAGCCCCCTGGCACTGCCAATGCCCCTGACTCCCCAATCCACACCCACCCCTGCTGCTGCCCCTCACTTGCAACCTGCAGCCCCTTGCCCCTACCCCCCCCCCCCCAAGTCCTGCCAGAGGGGGCTCCCAGTTGGCAGGGCTACAGGGCCAGGGATCTGGGTCCATAGCTCCCTGCCCTACCAGCAAAGCCCGAGTACTGGCTGCTGCCCATGGGAGGTGACAGCTGTACCGGCCAAAGCAGAGCCCGGCTCTCCCTTCCCATGGGTGGCATGGCTGGAATGGTGCCCAGATGGGGGGGGGAGGGGGAACAACTGTGGGTTCGGGGCTCCCCACCATGCTGGCCTCCTCCCAAGTGCCTCTGCAGCTCAGTGGGTAAAACCCAGCACAGGGGGGCAGAGTGGGGCTAGTAGGCTCAGTGCTGCCACCAGGAGCCCTGCACTGCCATAGCAAGATACCCCCCTGCCGTCCCCCGCAGCTCTGTCCCGCTCCCCAGCCAGGCCCTGCAGCCGCACATTCCTGCCCCAGGCTGGACCCGAAGCACCGGGCCCCACGCACTGCCCCGGCTGGGCAGCACCCCCAGCCCCAGCCCTGCCCAAGCCCCTCCCTTGCTGTGGGGGCCTCATTCTCTTGTACCCATCCAGACTTACCTGTGGGGAGCTGCAAGGCGCTGCTCTCCACGATGCCTGGCTGCCACGTGCATGTGTGTGTGCGCACATGGCACCCACTGCCTGACCACCCTCCACCTGCTCCCCCCAGCCCCTGGAAGGCTGGAACTCTGCCTGCATGCAAGGGAAAACCCAACGTTTCCTGTGTTTTTCTCCTTTAAAAGGAGAAAATCCACGTTTTTCCATGGTGAACGGAAAACCCAGGTCCTTCTGATAATTTTGTCAAAATACAAGCTATTAAAAAAGTGGCTGGGCTAGCATGTCTTAATAAGGTCTGAGTATTACCAATTTTTTTTTTTGTCAACAGACTAGGAGGCAGTTTATGATTAACTGAGTATTGAAGCCCAGTAAAACTAAAATTATTGTCTAGTTTTAAGTAGAAAGAGCTTTCAGAGACAGACGCAGTGTAACAAATGGTTGTTTTTTTTTTAAATCAGATCTAGGACTGGAAACCGGGAACTCTGATTTCATATAGCACTCATCTCAAAGCATGCTAAAAAGAAGTAAATAAGCGTTATTTGTGCTGAAACAGAGAGACCAATATGAATAAAAGATGTCTTGCCCACAAAGATCCTCTGACAAGGCTGGAAAAAGAACCCAGCTCTCCAGTAGCATGGCCTTGTCCTCTGTTAAGTAGACCACAGCACAGTGCAGATACTGGCTTCTTCCCCCCAAGAAGGCATTTGCAAGTAAACTGACAGAGACAAACTCATTACAATTCCAAGAGAGCCACAGGCAACAAACTACAACTTAGTTTGCAGCTTTACTAAGACATGAGATGTAGTTTTATGCTTGCTCTACTGGAAATCACAAAGGAAGCAGGACTCACACATGACAGCATAATACCCCAAGGAAATAATGTTTTCCCTTTTAGCAGATGTTACAGGAGCAGACAAACAGTAAGGACAGAACTGGATTCCAGCAATGCTCCGCAGAAATTAATCAAAGGAGTCTAATGTACCCAAATTATTGCATCACATTCAGCTCAATGCCAGTGGGTAACAAGGTAGCTAGGCTACCCTGATATCTCAGTGTATTTAAACTAGGATTTTTATCTTGTTAACATAAAAGGGAGAGATCATTAGAGACCGCTCTGCATTGCTGCATTTTCTGCAACTGTTACATAACTCATTTCCCATTTTAAAAGGGCGCAACAGTGTAAACTGGCTGGGAAGCTGGGGGGGGAGGGGGGGAAGACAGGGGATGGTATCTGCTACATCTTATCCCCTGTGCTGTCCCACTACTGCAAAGTCAGCCACCTTTATAATGATGCTGAATACTAAATTTGCCTCACCAAATCTTTTCTTTAAAAACGAGCAATGTGTTCGGGAGCCTCAACAGGTGCAGCTCCATTTCAGTTTCAGGTTGCACTGGGTTTCTATACTCGCTCCATTCCTGGTGTCAGATCCCATCCTTATCATCACGGACTGTATTTCTGCTTGCTCTTCACACAACAGGCACAATATGCAGAAACCTCAAATGTCAGTACTTACTATATATACGAGAACACATTGGACCCTATATATGAAATATATATGAGAACACACTAGACCCTACCTACCTCCTGACTGCGGTTCTGGCTGGACTGAGATGAGTGCCAACCTAAGAACATGGCATGAATTACTACAGGGCCCAAAGCCGTTTAAAAGGGACACCAGCCTAACCGTATGGGATCTGTTATATTGAACAGCAACAAGAGCCCCCAAAACACTGATATTAAACAATGCTGGACTTCCCCCCTTCCCCCTCCCAAAAAAAGAAAGGCCTTTTACTCTCATAGGAAAATAAGGAAGCAAAACTGAATAGTTTGCTCACAAAACTTCCATGCTTCCCATTATTCTCCAGTTAGCTCTAATAATGCTAACATATACATCAACTGTGTCACCGGGGTTCCCTTTAATAGAAGGTTTTAACACCGTCTCACCTTGTGGATGGAGTTTGAGTAACATACCAGTCGCTCATATCCCGACTGCTTTCCAGTCAACATGGTTATAATTTTGCTTATTATCCTTTCATTATTTTAAATAATAATGTTGCCCTGGTAACACTTCTGGAAGTTGAGCTATGCAAAATAAAAATACAGGTTCCAGAGAGTCCACAACAAATGCAAAATGTGAGTCAAAGAGCAACGATTCGCTCATCCCTGCAGACCCCCCCCCCCCCCCACAGAGGATAGACTTTTTGGATTTCTCTCAGTTAAAATATCTCCACCATCCCCTGCCCATTTCCTTCATTTCCACAATTTTAGTGGTCACTTCCCTTTTTCAGCCCAACAGTAGCAGGCTTCCCCCAGTCTGCACTCAGTGAAGCACTCTCCTGATCTCACAGGGAAGAATTTGGGCTGCACCAGACCTGCCTCCATGTGCATTATGAGAAGCTCCTTTAATCTCAATGTCTCAACAGCAGCATTGTTTTCTGCTTTCTAATTTTCTTTCAGGGAGAGGATGGATGCGATGCTGTCGGCACTGCTTGTGAAATTAAATCTAGGCCCAGGCATCAGAGTCAGAATCCAGTCAACAACAACTGAGGAATTTCTTTCATCTTTTACTTGGTTTAAAGAACGTATAACTACTCTGGGTTTTAGCTTTGCAAGATCAAAAGCTTCCAGCGTAAATCAAGCGAGTCCTTTGCCTTGAGAATGCAGCTAGTGTAAGGCTTTCGGAGGGGGCAACCTTTCTGGATAAGTCTACCAAAGGAAGCTTCAGACAAGAACTGTACATTGCAGTAGTTCTGATTTAATCATGCTTACAACTGTGCCATGGAGCATTTGCTGCCGCTGAAGATACCATAGCCCAGCAGGCTACCGGCAGTCCAGGGGGTGGGGATGGGGATGATGGGGAGTGGGGCCTGCCACAGAAGCAGATGCCCTGCTGGACACAGCCACATGGCAAGCAGAGCTGTGCTGGCACAATCCTCACTTGCTCTTCTGCCACCAATGGCAATCTGTCCCGCCACTACCACCACCTGAACTGCGGCCAACTCCCTACCATCTCTGGTGCTGGCCCCGCCTCAGGCACTGCTGCCGCCACTACTACTGCCTACCCCGCAATCCGGATCCAGATCAGGGCATAGGACCAGTCTGATGCCCCGGCCCTAGAACAAGTCACGTGTGTAAGTGGCAAGCACTGTAGACCAAAACCCAGATTGCTTCAGTTGTATTCTACCTCCTTGGTATCAACTACTTATTAAATTCTTCGCTACATGTCCTAAACTGTCGCATAATGTTGTAGTACACTGTCAGAAACCTGCTGCGTTCCACTGCAGAGATGGGTGAAATGATTCAATGGGATATCTATCCATCCCTGGTGCTGAAGTCCAGTCTGAGATAAATAAGTAAAAATGATCTTAACATACGCATTTCCCATTGGGGGGGGGGTGTTAAATAGCATGCTGAACATCTATCAGACTGAAATCTGCATTGGCTGCGCCTTACCTGGCAGATCAATAAACAAACTCATCACAGATTTAAGTTTCCTGGTTTTGCTCAAGTTTTCTAGCAAACCTACAACCTTAGTGTAAGAGTCTTCTTCTAGGAATCGCTACTTGCGTTCAGTAAACCTGATTCAACTATTTGCACAACCTCTAGTTGTGCCTTTTATGCAAGCTGTCTGCATTTGGAAAATTCATTGTTAGAGTCTGACCGAGGAGACCAATAAAAGATACGCCCCGCAGGATTTGCTGGCTAACAGTACTGAAAGCTCTTGGGTTCAGTCCTCACGTGCAGCTATGCTGGTATGCCCCTCCTTTCCTCCTTTATGTGATCCAAAACGTGGAAATGAGGAAATTCCCATTTTTCTCTAGTCCTACTTTTTTTTTCCCCCCCAAAAAACCTACAATAAATAAGTTGAGTGTTTCTAAATTTATCTTTGGCTTGACGTACTGCAGAATAGGTAAAAGGGAAGGCTGCCTGCCAGATACTTCCTTTGCTGCATTTCCTAATTGACTTTTCCCTACTCTCTATCGTGGCAAAATTAAAAAAGGCATGTCTTAGGTTTAGTCATGCATTCACCAATTTTACTTTCATCCCGAGAGCAAGCCTATGCTTAGTAACTGTCACCTCATATCAACAGCTATATTCAAAGTTAGCAATGGCTCTTTTTCATCCCCTACTTCCAAACTTCAACTCAAGTCTATCAATAGGTGAAACTTTATTTTTGGATGCTAAGATGGAGGCAGGTGAATAGTTCATAGCACTGAGAACTTACAGACTTTTTCTTCTCTGTTAGAAATAACAAAATGGACACAAAGTACAGAAGTATTTGTTTCCCTAGAAAACAAGAAAGCAATCAACAGTGTGCATTTGCCATGGAAGAAGAGCTCCTGGTTACACGTATTACTTCATCTGATTAATCAAGTAAGTTGGCTTCAGGTCAATGGAGATCCATGCAGGCCCCTTCTACACGTTACATGCATTATGCAATTAACTGGTTAACTGCACAATTAATTTAGCCTGGCTACATGTGCAAAGTAACTGTTATGCCCCAAAATGGTCCACCTACCTATAAACCAAGGGCTGGAAAACATGTAATGACTTTATAGCTGGTTACTCTCCAGCTTTAATTTGCACGTGAAGCAAGGTAGTAGCTATGCCCCTGCGGCTACACTGGCTACAGCAGAGGGGCTCCCAGCTGCAGGGGTGCACTATGTACTGCTGGGGCTGAAAGTCCCACAGCTGAGGGCATGGCAGGAGGTGCAACTGTGTGGATGGCACATCAGATCCTATGATGCCTTTACTGGAACGTCTAAAGGAGCTACAAGAATGAACAAAAAAAAGTACGGTTTGGAGGATTGGGAATGACAAGATAAGTCTGTGAGGACACTTGGCCTAGTTCAGACCAGTTTCTAGAACTCAGAAGTAGGTGATGTAATAAAAAGTAAGGTGGGGGGATAAGACAGACTGAAAAGCAAGATGCTTTGCTAGTGGGAGCTGATCTGTTCCAGCCAGCTGGGGACAGCCAGAACCTCCCTCACCAGCCCAGCTGTAAATAGCCTGATCAAATACTCAGAACTAATTGTTGCGTGGGTGTGGGCATAAGTAATAAGTATTGTAATATTGCTATTTTATGTGTAGTTAGTATTTTTTTTTTACAGTATTTTAGAACCTTCATTTAAAGTATTTGTACAACTGCTCTTGGCCTTTGGGTTGAAAAAAGACATCTTAGGCGAATTACTGACTGGGTCATTTGAATTCCAGCAGTTGGGAATTAATCATATGATTACTCTCTAATCTTCCAACTAGGAGACTCATCAGTTACAGCTTATACTTGACAAATATCATACCTTGAGAAAACTATTCCTAGCCCTGCACTCCTCATTTTCAAGTAACCTCCTAGCCTTCCCCAACTCAGCATCAGAAGCAAATTTCCCACTCATCAACAAACATCAAATGGGACCCAGCCTTGCCTTAACACATGCAAAACCTGCTGAAGCCAGCAGAATCCAACACTTGCCATTCCCAAAATGTGGTACATCTGATCCAGTGCATCTAATAACCTCATAGTAACTATGTAAGTGAAAATAGACTGAAACTACCCACCAGAATTACCTCGTACAGGAAAAAAAAAAAAAGACAAAGACAAAAACCAGTAGAATTTTTTTTTTTTTTTTTTTTAAACAGAACAGCCATTCTCTTTCTGACTTCACTAACCTTTGGCTCAAGGAAAATTTACAAAACATCTTCACAAGACGAGCCTGGGAACAAAAAAAAAAAAATCATAAGCTGGCTGGACACTAAGAACCAAGGACTGAACACTGATACTGACTTTAGGGCATAATACCATCCACCTGTACTTCAATACAGCTGATAATGACCCTTTGCCTTTTGAAAGGTCTTGATCTCTCACCAAGCAAGCTATTTTTCTTCCATTAATTGTTTGTTTGGTACCCATGGGAATTTCTCTCTTTTCTAATTCCACAGCCCTCCCCACTGTTATTGCTGTGCCTACTTCTTCCTTCAGACTCGATGAAGGATGCTTTGCATTCAAATACCTGCCTAAGTCCATCTCAACCATACTGTCCAATAAAACGTCACCCACAAAAATTCTTACCTCATATTCCTGATTCAAGTAGACACAGCTCTGTGATTTTTTTACCACCCAGATGTTTAATGACATGTCTTAATAAAAAGTGATAATCATACACAGTGACACAAATTCACCAGACCATGAAAGCCAATATTTGCTCAATTCCTAATAGCCACATAATTCCTCGGGAGGCTTTGAATTTGCCTATTACCTCTCCACTGGAAAGCTGTTTTCTTCTCTTCAAATCCAGTATTAAAATTAAGCAAGACCTATTTGAAATTTTTACCAAGTTATTCAAACTTAACGTTTGCCATCAGGTGCTACAACTATTCTACTGGAGAGTACAAGTAAGACTCATTTCTTTTTGAGTAAAGCCTGAGGTTTAAGCACTAAAACTGCAAAAAAATATACCTTCAACTTTGCATTTAAAAAAGATGTGTGTGTGTGGGGGGGAGAAACAAAGAGAGACAGTCAATTACACACTAGATAGCAAGAGACCAGCGTGAAGGACAGTCCACAGCTTAGGAGTTCAGGGAAAGCAATGGGACAGGGAATTTCAATTCCTTCCTTGCATCATATGTCAGATCCCTTATAAACTGCTCCTGTTACAATCTTCCTGAAGCAGAGAAGTATTGAGAGAGCAAGGGCAAGGCTGACTGACTGGACAGACCCCACCACGCTCCTGGCCAGACCCCGCTAGAGAGCACTACTGTGAAAGTGCACCCCATTCATACACTTGCTTCCCTTCCACAACCAACACATTTTGGCGTATGGGGAGGAATCACACAGCTGCCAGTAGGGAGGTGTTATCACCAATAATAACCAGTCCCAAGGCTGAAGATCCTGGCTGTGACAAAAAGCAGCTACATGACTGTTTCCACATTTAACCCACGTAGAGCAGAAGTGAGTGTATGGACCATGTTCACAGCAGCCCTCTTGAGCACCACCGGATGTAATGTGGCTATGCCTGGACGACCTGCCCAAGATCCCAGGGGAAGAATTTAGCAGAGCATGAAACCGAGTCCAAGACTCCAGAGAGTTCTGCGCTAATGCTGAAGCTATAGGGTACTGTAGCTGTAGGGCGCACAGCTCAGGTAATCTGGCAAAAATAAAGGCTGAGAAGGAGTATGATAGCTCCAATTACATCAGTAGGGTAAACATCAAAGCAGAGGAAAGGCTCCTCAAGCTACAGGACAGAGGTCAGCAGATGACCAAGTGAGTATGATTTAGCCATGAACACATGTAAACTAGAAATCAGATAGTTTGTCACCGGAGTGAGGTTCTTCTAACAAAGTACTCAGAGTTGGGTGGGGATCCCTAACTAGTTTGAAAAATGAGTTCAATCAGTTTATGAGCGCGCCTGACTCAGTTATCTGTGTAACGGGAACTAGACTTGATGACCCAGGAGGTCTCTTCTAGTCCTCACTCCACACGCAGAGCCCAGTGTAGTGTTTCTAGGGAGACGAGGCAGGGGAGGACGCGTGGGCAGGTGAGTGCATGTCTTCCTCCCCCTCAAACCCTCATGCGCTGTGAACAGCAATGCCATCAAGTGACTCAATCTAATGAAACAGTCATCTCCTCGCAGGAGGAAGAAAATATAACAAAATTCTTCAGGTAAGTTATGTCCTCAACTATGTACAATAAGGGAACAAAAAACCATACAAATAACCAGTGGTGATGAAAAAGCACACGCGTGCACACACACACACACACACACACACACACACACTTGCCTACGACGTTAAGAGGTTGACTCATTTGCCTTTGACACTCATTAAAAATCAGGTCTGATGTTTGTTGTATAATAAGGGGGGGGGGTCTGAAAAAGATAAATAGCAATTATTTAAAGAAATAACGGAGCTAACTTCCCACATCTATAGTGACTTTCATCCAAGGACCCTCGCCTGCTTACAAAGTCATTGGGCTATCTTCATTGCTACCAAGCCCTTGGTTTCCCTGAGGAACGCTTTGCAAGACATTGCAATAATGAAAGTAGGGGGCAGAGGTGTGTGCATCTCTCTCCACGAAAAACAAAAACATCTGGTTAAATGCACAGCATATTGCTCCTGACAAGAGCTATTACACATCTAAGGGAGAAAAAAAAATCATATCAAAAGAAGAGAAAGCTCCAAATCTCCTGTAATTTACTCCTGTAAAACTCAATTGCCTTTGACAGATTTCTCCTGATGAGCAGCAGTGTAAACGGGGAGAATTGTTGCCTCAAGTCAATAAAGGCAGACTGGGTCATGCTGATGCAGCGGTTTTCATTCTCGAGGGCCGCACTGCAGGAGGAGTATATTGGAAATACTTTCTACTGCATTTTATTAAAGGAGTAATGTATGATCCTATATGTAAAGACTGTATTGCAATGCAGATGCACAAGGGGGCAGAGTTAAGGTTGCATAAATCAACCTTGAATTTCAGGCCTCGAATACTTCACTTTTGCAGGCTCAGTGATCCCTTAGGAGAATTTTATAGCCCTGAATTACTTGGATAGTTAAGGAACAAGATGAAGCCAGCTCTTAAAAATTATGTGTGTTCCTCTGCATTTTGAGACGCATCCAGAAAAGGCTAAATTCAAGGAGGAGGACAGATTTCACAAACAGACAATTTGTGAACAAAGTCACGTTCCAGGTACTTCCTTCCTGCTGAAATCCTGCTTGAAGCATCAGCAGGATACAAGTCATTTTCACTCTTGGTCCTAAACTACTGTGCAGCAAACAACAGGTCTACAATGAAAAACCAGTCAGTTCCCCCATAGGGGAGCTGCATTTTGCCATGGGAGAGAAAGCTCTCTGAGACCGTCATTGGTAAAGTGTCTTGTGATGAGTGGAGTAATACCACTTGTGTAAAAAACAAAAACAAAACGGCTTCAGGGACAGGGACCAGAACCCAGGACTCCTCTCCAGCAGGTAGCTGTTTTAGCCACTAATCCAGTCGGGCAACCTCTCGCTGGCCCCACAAATCTTGTGTTTCTTGCTTCAGAAGTATAGCTGAAACACAAAGGATGGACAACGGGCCCCACCTAGATAAGCTTGTCGACCGGGGGCTGGTGCCTTCTCTAAAGGGGCAAGAACCGTGCGTTTGAAACCCCTCAGGCTAGCAGACCTGAAAACCTGCACACAAAGAAAGTCTGAGTTGATCTAATAAGAGATATGAGATGTACCCTGAGAACCTCGTCTGCCTCAGGCTAGGAGAAGCACTGAACCAAGTCGCTGAACTCCTGGGAGAGTCTTCTTTACCACCACCAGCACCTCCAGGTCCTGGGGCCAAGCTTTGAGACTATAAGAGCAAGCCGTGCTCAAGCAGGCGTCTCCAGGCCCAAATTCCAGGCAGTGGATCCTGAAGAGAT
This sequence comes from Crocodylus siamensis, assembly GCF_052110815.1. Lineage (NCBI taxonomy): Eukaryota > Metazoa > Chordata > Crocodylia > Crocodylidae > Crocodylus > Crocodylus siamensis. The sequence goes on along the minus strand of NC_143398.1, from coordinate 238,615,313 downwards.
GGAGGTGCTCAGACGCAGGCTCACTGTTTTGGATCTCCTTTGGAGGGATGGAGCTCTCCCCCCACTTCAGAGAGGGAGATTAGGTACCAGCAAATGGTTTTGGATTCATCTCTGGGGCCAAGCATCTAGGAGGTAGGCCATGCAGTGCCTACGTCCTTTACTGGGTCTACAACCGAGTGTTTTACCAACAGCATCCTTAGGCTTTACAGAGTTTCTATGACGCTCCCCTGAAGACCCCCGTGACTCCATCTCCGCAGGTAGGTGCCTCTCCTCTGAGGAGCTGTTTGGAGCAGCACTGTACACTGCTACTTTGCAAGTGCTGCTGTGACGACCAGCGCATTTAGCGCTACAGTAAGGGAGACCCTAAAACCTTAAAGTCAGCTGCAGAAGTCTATAATGTGAAAAACGGGTCCATCTTTGGTTCTGGAGAGATCTGTTCAGTTCACCCTGCTGAATTACTGAAGCTGCAGAACAGCACTGTCGGTTGCTCCACTCATGAAAACACTAAATGGATAATGTTATTTTCTTTTACTCAAGATCATGCTACACAATTCCCAGCTCTTATAAAACAGATTAAAATGGAGATGCTGCTACCAATTGGATGGCGGCTACAAAGCCTAAAAATACATAAGGAAAAAAATCTGGCTGTTTTGTAATAAGGTTTTATTACTAGAAAGCCCATCTATGGCGCCTGCATGGACTTCTGTGAAGTGTACGAGTGAAGTTGTAGTCCCAGGATGGGCTAACCCTCCCATCCTTGCTGTATTGATCTGAATGCAGCTATTTTTTCATTTTGAAACGTAATAAATTCCCCCGGATTCAAAAATAAAAGTTGTTGGACCAGACTGTACAAAAGATGCACCTTCTGCTTCCTTTCTGGCTCGCCTTTGGTTGCCATGGAAACACATTTTCCTGCAGTATTGTAATCTCCAACCTGGCAAGATGATTTCAAGATGCTGGATTGCAATCACTTCTGCTTTGTGGGGGGAAAAGCAATGGGGGATGGGGACTAAACCCACCCACCCACCCATCAATCTACACACTGGTTTACCACCAGTCTAGATTTGCATGCAGCCAACTGGCTTTTAAGTTACAGCCTTTCCAAAATCAGATGAAATGATATCAAGTAAAAAGGATGATCCAATAGTTAGGATTCAGCCTGGAATTTGGAATGACTGGATTAAAATTCCTCCCTCTGCCACAAACTTTGTCATGACAGGAGAGCCATGGGTGCCAGACCCAAAGATGGGTGTGGGTGGACTCCGGACCCCTACATCTGGAAGTGTTCCATCCTGTACTGCAGATCGTGAGCCCCTAGAAGGAGCCTAGACTGACCAGAAACTTCTTCTTTTCACCTGAAACCTTCTTAAGGCCCCACAGTGCTGTCTTCTGCGCACCCCCAGAACTGCCCTGCTCTAAGCAGCTAGATGCCTACCTCACACTGGGGTCCAGAAATTAAGTGAAACGGTGCCTGAAGGAATGTCAAGAGCCACAAAAAAGAGAAAGAGAAAGGCTGGGATTAGAAACATAACACCCCCGCCCCCGGCAAATAAAACCATGAAATATCAACCACTGATCTCTCAGTGGAACCCAGGACAGTTAATATCCCAGTTGAGGAAATCCATAGCAATATTACCCAGCGCACTCCAGCTTCTTACAGGAACTTGGGAATAAGTGACCCTCCCAGTAAGAGGATGCCCCACTTTGCTGATGTCCAACACAACTGGGACAGCTCAGAGTACTTGCAAAGAACTGTGGGTAAAAAGGAAACAATTGAGTCACTAACCTGTGAGCATCATCCACCACAGCAGCAAGAATTGACTTGAAAGCCAAACCAGCTCAACCTCCGATCAGGAAACTTCCACCTAGTATTTGGAAACAAACCTGCTTCATTCAGCAACCTGCAAATGCAGCTTCTCATCTGTGGTGCCATAGGTCTAATTTACTTACAACTGTACTTCATGATTTGAAAAACCATAATGAAAAAACCCCTCAAGTTCATAATTAAAATTATCTTTTGGGACCTGAATCACAGCTACTTAAGGAACCGCTACGAGAACAGCCCAATTACAATTAAGTGCATAGCCAGTTTAAATAAAAAGAAAAAAAAAAAAAGAAGCAATTTCAGGGAATCCATAAAGAAACAGATTACTTGGTTTCACTAATTATGGTGATTTAGAAGTAGATGAGCCATTGCCAGACCGGCAAGCATACAAATTATTAGAAACAGCTTCAATCTAGCAATAGGACATGGGTACCATGACTACAAAAAATATCTTATCAATATATAAATTTCACTGTCTGTCACAGAGAGTATAGGACCCATTTTCCCTGCATCTCAAAGTGCTTTACCAATATAAATTAGGCCTGCAAGATAGTTATGATGTCCATTTTATGGGAACAGAAAAATTAAATGACTTCTCTAAGGTCACACAGGTTACCCCCCCTTTCATTTTTCTGCAGCCCAGTTGGCTGCTCTAGCCAGCAGCTGACCCACATTGCCTTAGAGATCAGATAAAGCAGACACAGTCTCATGTTTGGTTAGTCTATTTTATTAAGATCTGTTGCATTGTTACTCCTGATTAGACATGGGACCTGCACAGATTAGCCTCCCTCAAGTATAATTATGCACTCACTGAACATGGCAGAGGATCAAGATTGCTGATTTTAAGACTAAAACATGCTAATTTCCCAGAACCGCAGGCCCTTCAGCGTGCGACAGAAAACAGGTGATGATCCAAGGGCAGCAAAATGATTAAACAGTGCTGGCTCACTTCAACATTTCCAGCAACTAAGTAGTACTGAAAAGGTAACACACATCCCATGCTTCCTAATGTCGATTTTTCTGGGTAAGCCGTTGCCACAGGGACAGTACTGCAATAGAAAGAGTCTCTATTAAGATATGGCTTAGACCTAAGGGAAGCTAAATCAAGTACCCAGTCACGAGGGACAGAAAAATGTTCTCATAGCTATAGATATAGCAGCAACCAGTTAATAGTGTATTCTACTGGATTTTATTCTCAGCTCTCCTATTGACCGGCTTTGTGACTTCAGGCAAGACACTTCACCTCTGTGCCCGTTTCTCTTTCTGCAATATAGGAGGAATAGCATTTCTTTATCCAATGCTCTTCCCAGTTTGAAAGAAACTCGATAAGCTAACACTCACACTTTCTCCTCTCAAGTGAGCATGCACACAGTACTCTAAGGAACTTTTCACTTTGGTGACTGATCTGAAAATAAAGCCTTTGGTTTTGGGTTTGATTCCACTTTTAACTGTAGGTCCATTTAGAAGTCCTAATGCCTTTTTTTTTCTTTTTTTTAAGTTGAAATTTTTAGACTCCTGTTCCCTCCCCAATAGTGTTCAGTCAAAACTTGGCTGAAATTTGATATTGGCAGGTTTTTGACCCTCCTGGAAAAAGCTTTTTGGTGAATTTGCTGCTCAAAAAGTTTTGTATGGTTTTAGGTATGAGACACATGGTTAAATGTCTATCCATAGATGACTAATAGCCACTGAAAAGGTGGCTTAAATAGATTTATGTTCAGCTGCTAACATAATTGAAAATGTGAGAACAATTAAAAAAAAATTCACAGAATCCTTTAGGTCAGAACTATTTTGAAGGTGCAAAGCCCTGCCAATGGACTGAGATTGTACCTCTCCCTTTCATACAATGTCTATTTCTAAATAATTAAACTGATCTGAAGCACATCATAATACATACAATATTGTACAAAAAGCTGCAAATCTGAACAACCAATCGAGACAGAAAAATTCACAATTGATCTGTTCTGCCTAAACGTCTGTCTTCTGCTGTTGCACCCACATTCTGATCTCAGCTTCCTTAAACTAAAATAGGGAGAGGGAGTTAGCAGAGTCTCAAGTCCAGCAGAAGGCAGGGTAGATCTGCACCTTTATGGACTAACTCAATCTGAGATGTATAGCATCTGCTTTCATAAACAGAGGGTTTGCCTTCATCAGATGCTGTGAAGGCACTGCGAGGAAGGAAAGCTGCTAAACAGAAAAAGCAGTGATCAGAATATAAAGGGTAGGGAAGGTGGGAGAAAGAAGGAGGCAGCCTTGCTGAGAGTCGAGGTGAGTAGAAGAGCAAAAAAACCAAAACAGTTAGCCCTATGTCCCTCACCTGGCTAATAAAAGCTAATGCAGGTAATGGGATAGGAATCAGTAGTCTTGATCTAGATGATACTTAATGCAATTTGTGGATGACTTCTTCAGCAATTTTCCATTTAAGTTTGTTTTCAAAGTTTTGTTATCCAAGATCAGCCACTCCAGTGGAGCATCCCGAGTCAAAGTGTTCTGCCATAACTTTCCGGTGCATCAGACTGGTGTTTGTTCATACTTACACATTGAGATTGTCCCCATCTGTCCAATGCAGACAGTAGAGGGGCACCGTCAGCAGGTGACAGTGTATATAACATTGGTAGAGGTCCAGGTAAATAAATCTGGGACATGATAATTCATGTTATTTGGTCCAATGATTATGTTTGTGTTGATAAGACAGTGGTACAACAGGCATCTGGGTGTAGAGCAAGGCCTGGTGCGTGGGTGAGAAAACAAGTTAGGTAGTCTGTTGCTGGAAAGACACTGTTTGAGATTGTGGAGATGCCTGTTAGTCAGGACTAGTTTCTACCTCCCCGACTACCTTGAGATGGCCATCATTTTTCAGGACTGGTTGGAGGAAATTACTGACATACCTGAGGTGTTCAAGCTGGGGACTGTAGGTGACAACCAAAGAATCTGCTGTCCTTGTCTTGCAGTTGGTATTGTAGCAGATGAAAATGGACTTTGAGTCTTACGGTTGATTTGAGTGACTGGTTTTAGGATTGTATTGTTATTGTGGGAATCTGTGCTCCAGATCCTTACAGTGTGTATCCCAGTCAGTGGGATCAAAACAGATACAGCTGTAATGTAGAGCCTTGCTACAGACAACAGATCTAGTGGCGAGAGCTACTGGGAGGCAGCTGTAGCAGTCAGTCGGTTACCGATACAGGCAGCCGCGATAAGGCCATCACAAACTTTCACAGTGGTGTGTAAGAAATGAATTTGCTGGGAGGAGTCCAGAGTCAGTTTGATGGAAGGGTAGAAGTTGTTAAAAAGTGCAATTTCTTTCGAGATTCTTTTCCATAAATCCACATGATGTCATCACCAATATATTTTGGGTGTGCCTGGGGGAAGGGAGGGCAGCTGTGGAAGGGAAGCTGACCTCAAGGTCTGTTGGCATACTGGGAAGCCATGCATATGCCTATGGCAGTGCTGTTCACTTTTGGGAATAGGGAGCTCGCAGATCTAAAACAGTTGTGTGTGAGGACAAAATAGCAGAGTTTGATGAAAGCAGCAGCAGTACCCTCATTCAAGATAATGTTCTTTATGACTTGTAAACTATCCATGGTAGGTACGATGGTGTTACCTAGAAGCTTGTCATGGGAAGTTAGTTTCTTTAGGAAATCTGTGGTCTCTTCCCAACAGCTGGCAGCTCCCGTGGCATATGGAAACAGGATTGAGCCCATGTAGCCAGAGACTCCCTCTGTGATGGTGCCAATGCCCAAGCTCCTTCTGGTATTGGGCAGGAGTTTGTAAAACTCCATTAGAAAGTTGTTACTCATCTTCCTGTAGGTCTGCTGTTCTGTCCACGACAATGGTGGAGGTTGCTCGCTCCTTCCTTGGCAATCTCAGAATGGGCAAGGAGGCAGAAAGAGTTTACGTACAGGTCCAAGTGCGTTTGTGGCCCACAGGTGGAGCTCGGGAGCTGTGCTTTTTGTGCTGTGTATGGTTCAGATCTGTGGCTTGATAACTGTCTGGCTTCTTGTCATGGAAATATTCCCTTAGTCTCAGGCAGCAGCAGGGGAAGAAGCCTGACGGTCTCCCTACAGTTGCACCTTATTAAATTGTGTAGCGGGCCAAAGGAAAACCACAAGAGTACAGCACAGACACCTCATCCAGGCTGAGGGTGTGGCTGGACAGATTGTGCGGTCATTGTTGGAGCATGCGAGTTTGGAGAGTTTTTTTGCTTCTTTCATTCCTTTAAGGGGTGAAAGCATTTGTAATAGGCTTCACAGCTGGATGAAGATCTCCCCTCTTGGTAAATGACTGTTACATCTGGGTGGTTCAGTGCTGTTAGTTAATTCTCCAAGTCTGGTGTTAATCTGTTCCTCTTTGGTGGTTCCTCAATTTCTCAGCAACAGTAAAGCACAGCTTGTCAGAATAAGCTGTATGGTACATCAAACACAGTGGATTCATCACCCAGCATCCATTGGGCTTCATATCCATCTACTTGCATCTAGCAAGAAAGAAGATATCTGAGCAAATTCCTTGTGTAGTTTGATTGCAAACCATTTAATTTGGGTGAGCATGGTGCTACCCATTAGCAGAGACATAGTTATGTGTTTTGCCTGGAGTCAGGAAGAAAGCAAGGCAGCTCTTTCTCTTTATAGACTAAATCAGAGATTTAGTAGACTTTTGTAAGCAGAGGGCTTACTTCGTCACGTACTGTGAATAAACAGGGTCATTATTAACATAGGAAGGCAGCCTGCTTATACAGTTGCTTAGTTTTTGCAGCTGACATCTAAGACGGATTGTTCTCAAGAAATTAATCCACGGGTCCAATGCTGATTTTAAACAAGTTTTATATCGCATCTAACTCTGGGGCCTTCTTCCAATTTATACTAGAATCCGTGAACCCAGACTCAGGTTGCAAATATGCAAAGTCACTGTGGTAAACTCAGGACTACATGCCACCACCACTCATCTCTTAAGTGATGAGAACAAGAAAGTCTGGCAGCTTCCGGTAGCCAGGGAACATGGGTAAGGGGAAACCCCCCCCCCAAGCAAACTTAGGCAAAAGTCAGCTCAAAGTCAACCAGAGTCTGGAGCTTCTTCAGTTATACCCCTTGGGACGAGACACCGAGCTGTAGTTTCAGCTGCCGTTTTCTGTTGGAACCAGACTAGGGAAGGGAGTCGATAGCTTTGAGCAAGAGTGAGTTAATATGGACTTCTTGGTTCTTCCTGTTTTGCAGAGCAATTTTAACTAAAAAAAAAAAAGTCATTCCCTTCTCTGTACTGTCTTCTTCCACACGGATAGGGCACAAACAAGGGAACAAAAGAGGCGCATTTATTCCAGCTCTACTAGAAACACAGGGGCATTGTTTTGGTGGATAATTTGTTTGCTTGGGAAAGCTCAGCTCAGTCGCATAAGATTCTGCAATTCCAACAGCAAGATCCTATCCTGCTGAGGTTTCGGGGGATTTTTTTTTTTAATTCCCCCATTTTGTGACCAAAATAGACCTCCGTCAGTGATTTTGAATCAGCCCTATTCACTTCCTCTAGTTCTTTATTTTTGGTTTTCAGTGATAGATATTTCTATTTCTATATTTCAAAGAAATAAAATGAGTAATAATTCTGTCTAAACTGAAACTGTCCTAAAATATTTCAGTACATCTCAAGACACTCATTTCCCCTACAGAACAGCTGAGGAAGCTCGAGTATAATTTTTAATACATTTAGTTTGCATTTAAAAGGACTGAATATTCTTCGTATACAACCCACATGTGCAATATATTTACATAATGCATCTACACACACATCTACATAAAATCAGGGTTTGGATGGGCAAGCCCTGGTGACATGGGAAAGTAACTGGACTTGCTCTTCCATTTTATCCTCAACTCATCCTTTTTTAAAATCTGTGTTTCCCAAGATTTTACACTGTGTTCCTCCCCAAGGAAGAGAAAATGAAATGAACCAAACAAGCCTAACAGCTCAAATACGTGTTTAGAGGTCCCCGTACTAAAACCAAACGCGTGATAGAACCACCTCTTCATTTTGAGCCCAGTGTTTTTCAGTGGATAGGCAAACACTCTGGATGTTACAAGATCCTGTGTGAAGAGTCACCAAGGAAAAGCTAATGTGAGCCTCCTGTTTTTGTGGGTTTGCTTTGCACTCACTAGAAAGATACTCAAAGCATTTAGATACTCGGAGCTTTTTTTAAAGAACAAAAAAATCCCACTCTGCTCTATGGCATGGCTAACATCTTTCCTCTTTTAGAGCACACTTCTCAGAATTCGTTCTCTCTAGCAATTTAATCATGAAGTGCTGCCAGCCAGACCCTGTAAGAAGGAATTAGGACACCCAGGTCTAGTCTCAGCACAGCCACTCCCCTGCTGCAACACTGAATTCCCCCATGCTGTTTCTCCCACGTCCCCTCCTGCCCTTTGCCTTCTGTGGGATGTTATCTTCAAGGGCCTGGCATAATTTAACCACGATACAGGTTTCCCTCAATTTATGCGATATGTGCTGTTCTTGGGGAACGCATGCAACTCAAATTTGCATAAAATGAACCCACTTTATAATGTAATAAATAGGGATAGATTCCCATGGCGGTAAGGGTGGGAGGGAGCGAGGCACTCAACCCCGCCCTGGGAGCAGCTGGGTTGCACTGTGCCCCAACCCCCCGGGGCTCTGCTGGTCCCCACTCATGCCAGCCTGTACTGGAGCAGCCCTGGGAGCAGCTGACACCAGCTGCCTGCAGCTACTGGGTTGCACAGTGCCCTGGTGCAGGCAGCTGGTGTCAGCTGTTCACGGGGCTGTACCAGCACAGGCTGGTGAGTGGGGACCAGCAGAGCCCCCGGGCAGCGCGGAGCACAGCACTCACCCCAGCCCCAGAAGCAGCTGACACCAGCTGCCTGCAACAGCTGGCTTGCACCGTGCCCCACTTAACCCCTCCCGTGCTGGAGCAGCCCCAGAAGCAGCTGACACCAAGTGCCTGCACCAGGGCACAGTCCAGCCCAGAGGCTGTAGGCAGCTGGTGTTGGCCGCTCCCAGGGACACTCCAGCGTGGAAAGGGGTGAGTGGGGACCTTTCCCCTCCCCACACAGACTTACCTGCTTGGGCATGGGGGGGCGTCAATGCTGATTGCATAAGAGCGAACTTATCTCGAATATAACAAATTGTGGGTCTAAATATGCTCATCGCATAAGAATGAATTTGCATACAAGGAACCCACATATATTGAGGGAAACCTGAACTCAAACTGGCCATCACATGAATGGACAAGCAGCATGCAGAATCTGAACGCTAATTTAACAAAGAATCGAACAAAAGTAGTTTTGGAGAGAGCCTTACCAAAGTGCCCTACATGAAATCTCAAAAAGCTTTACATTAAGTAGAAGCAGAGCTTAAACGATTTTATTCCAAGTACATCCCATTTCACCAGACAGCGTCTCGAACAGTCAGCTTTGCTGGGGGATCTGAACCAAAGGTTCAAGTAATCCAAGCATTTCATCGGCAATCCTCCTCCCCAAAACAGGAACCCCTACCCACACAAATTCATGAATGCTTAAATCAGTGGTCTCCAACCTTTTTAAGCAGATCACCTTTGTCTGGCATTTAAAACCATCCCAAGAACTACTGTGTGTTGCCACCACCCAACTCCTGGCCAGCAGGTAATTCTGTCCCAGCATGGAGGGAAGGTGGGGGGTGGGGAGAAGGCAGGAGATCAAGGCAGCAAGAGAGAAAAAAAATATTTGAGGGTGCACCTCCCCAGCAGGTAAGTCCCACCCAGCCAGGGTCCCACTCAACTTACCCCTGCTCTTGCCTCTGCAGCAACTCTCTCACCACGGGGGTCTCAATCTAGCCCCCGCCCCTTTCCTCCCCCACGGACTGATCTGCTGGGCTGGGGGTGGGGAGCGCACATACACGCACGCGGGTACTCAGCATCCCAACCCCAGCCTCGGATCGACTCCAAGATCTACCGGTGGATCGAGATCCACTGGTTGGTGACCACCGGCTTAAATCAAAGGATGTACTTAACCAAGAGATAGTCTCATTGCCGTGCACGGCTGAAGAATGATACTGAGATGCTGCAAGTCACGGATCATGCAGTTTTGCTTACTTCTGAGAGTGGGCTGATCTCTGAAATCGGGTAACTGCCAGAAATGAGAACTGGTTTAAAGCCATGCGTGTTACTTGCAACAACGTTTTCTTTACAGGCTGGTTAGAAAGAATTAAAACAAAATAAAACAAAAACAAATCACTTTTACACTAAACAAGCATCAACAGTCCAAATTTTGTGCAACGGTCTGGGCAGCCTATTAGGAGAGGTTTACCAGTATCAATCAATCAGCTGCATTCATCATCTTCTCTACTCCTTCCAATACTGAGATAAAAAAAGATACTAAAACATTTTCCATCTTTGTCCACTGAAGTGCAGAAAGAAAGCCCAGTCACTACAGTGGAAACCCAACTGGGCTTTGCCCCTATGCCACACAGTTCAGAGTTCTGCGCTTTTACCTGCGATGGCATCTGAGCAACTCCCACGTGAAAACAGATTGGAAACCATCTACTTCTCAAGACGTACAAGAAAGTCTCTGGCTTTTTACCCTCTGCAACTTATAAACATACTGTTCAAGGAGACTAACAAAGGAGGCCAGCAGCAGAACAAGTTCAATACTTCAGTCCAGTTAGTGCATTGGGACTACTGAATCACTAAATACTGTATTTAGTCGACTAAGATGCCATCGGCTGTTTCTGACTTTCCCCTCCCATCACAGCAGCATAGCTTGTATTTTGAGTTGCAGGGTTCAGCGTTCACACTGCTCCCTTATCAACACAGACCGTCTTACACATAGCCTTAATTAGCTACACACGGTTACATGAGCTGACTGCAGACCCCTGTACTGTAACCACTAACATCACACCGAACTACACATCTAGCGTATTTATTGGGGGGGGGGGGGGGGGAAGCTAGACCTAACTAACACTATTGCAGATCTGTGACAAGAGGAGGAGAAAGCATCTAATGAAGACCCAAGCTAAGCAGCATTAATGGCCAGCTTGTACATGCGACAGGGGTTTGATCCCCTAAACTGAAATGGTGAGTTTTTAATTGCGACGATTAAAAATGCAGTGTTTCAATTTAGGGCCTTCCATTACTGTTACTGTAAGGCGCCCGATCCTTTTTCCTTCCCCCCTGCAGAGCATGCCCACGTCTCTGGCAACCAGGGTGCAAGATGCTGGCAGGGTGAGCAGCCCCTCAGCTGTGGGGGGGGCCCTGGTCCTTCCCTCTGCAGTGGTGGTGCCCTCCCAGGGCCGCCTGGGTTGGCTGCTAGCGGGCGGATGCTGCCTGGGGGCGCTGCTGCCATGAAGGAAAGGTCTGGGGCTCCCCGCAGCTCAGTGCCCACCAGCAGCTCACCCCCAAGCCACAGAAGAGACAGGCAGGCTTTGCGCCGGGGAAAACTCAGTGCCCCCTTGCAGCTTCAGCCCCCACACCCCATACCCCACATCCAAGCCTGCCCACGTGAGCTGCGACTGGGCCGTGCAGCCCCTGAGGCCAGGCGCGGAGCTAGCTGCACAGATGCTGCCCCAGCTCACAGGCGCCACACGCCAGATCCAACTCTTCCCCAAGCCCACACGCTGGAAGCCTGCGGGACGCTGCTATCCACACAGCAGCTTGGGGAAGAGTTGGATCTGGCTGGTGCTACCTGCGAGCTGAGGCAGCACCTGCACTGCTAGCACCCCCAGGGGCTGCCACCACCACAGAGGGGGGAGGGACCCCCCCACCCCACAGCTCAGAGGCTGCACAGCCCGGTGGCTGCTCGTGCAGGCAGGTTCTGCTGAGGAAAGGGAAAAAAAGCCCCAAAAAACAAAAGCAGCAAGGGGCCTGATCCTCCCTGCCTCTACCACGGCCAGGGAGCTGCTGGCAGGCTCTGAGCTGTGTGGGGCCTCGGACCTACCCTCAATGGCGGTGGCACCCCCGGGGTCACCGGAGGGGGGGGGAGGCGGCTAGCAGGTGGGTGCTGCCACAGCTCATAGCAGCACCCAACCCAATCCAACTGTTCCCTGAGCCCGAGCTGGGGGAACGGCAGCCTAGTAGCAGCCCGCCTCAGCAGTCCCAAGGGGTGCCACTGGCACGGAAAGAAGGACTGGGGTCCTCCGTAGCTCAGGGGCCACTCGGCCCACCAGCAACTCACCCCTCTGGCCGTGGGAGATGCAGGCAGGCTCCGTAGGGAAGGAAAAAAAAAAAGGATCAGGCCCCTCACCGCTTCTGCCTTCAGCTCACCTCTCCCGAGGCACAGGGGAGAGCTGTCAAAGGCTGCAACATTACAACTAGCTGCCTTGCAAACTAAACTACATGCGGATGTGGTTTAGTTTGCAACGTAGTAAACTCATTTAAATCATTAAAAAACCCGCACACGTACAGCATGATACAATTAAACCGCAAAACGGCCAATTTTTGTCACGTGTACAAGTGGCCAAGGTGGCTAAAGGTCTTCAGGCAGCCATGTTCCTCAGGGGCCTGACACAGCGCTTTGACCAGTTTATAGTAACTGGATTCCCGAGAAGGACCTCTGGAGCTCCACTCCACTTTATTTGTCCAAATACGGGATTTGAAGGGGTATCAGAAGTTAAGAGCCTGACTCGAGTACTCCAGTTATACGAACTCAAGAGCACAACACCAAGAGGCAATACGCCTGCAGTGCACTCAGGAGACAGCCACTTGCACAACCCCCATACGGACTCTAGCTAACTAGCTCTCTAAGTATATATACATTGCACACTTGTACAGAGAGATAAAATTGCTATTTAAAAGGAGTTACGTATTCCAGCATGAAGAGTAATCACATTAAGGCTTGTTACAGTTCCCTCCCATCATCTTATTACAGGATGCTTCAGAGACTATGTTGGGCAAAGTGTCATGAGCATAAACAATGAAGGATGGCCCATCGAGCATTAGTCCACTCCTGCCAGGGACTGCTGTTTCATCAGCCTGTTCAAGTCTTCTTTCCTACTTTCCCTGCCGTGCCCTTTCTGGCCACCTTGGCTTCAGTATTGTAACAGTTACTCTGCTTCAGGGATCATTTGTGCAGGGTTTATTCCAGAATAAACATAGGGTACAAGTTTAAAGCAGCATAGCTGCTCTAAAAGAAAAGTGTGTCCACACAGGGAGATAATCCTGAATAGCTTTTGCCATAAAGTTTATTCTGCAATAGTTATTCTGACTGATTTTTCTCTGCAGAAGCAAGCACCTGACACAGTAGATGTCACCTACAATACCTCCCGGCTCTCTGAACCAATTAGTCTGTAACATGCCACCCTGCCCTATCCTCTGCTCTTAGGCTGTACACTTCTGCAAAAGAAGTATTGAGCTTGTGCATCTGCAGTGTTTGAAATCATTAGGTATCCCAAGGGCATACAGTCCATGTCTTCTTTAGGATCAGCAACTGGTAGGACTTTCACCTTGGGCGAGAGCCATCAGAAGTGCACTTCTCCGAGGCCTCCGTGGTGTGCCTTTGGGGTCTTCAGTAACATTTGCAAGTTGCATAGGATTATTAAAGCACTAGACAGGTCACCAAGGGCATTTGTACACACATTAGTGCTGCAGTGCTAAACACTTATAAAAGTGCCTGGTGCTCCATCACATGCATTTGTATAAGCAGCAAAATGTACATCAACAATGAGAAAATGGCAGTGGCGCACCTTCAAACTAAAATACAAAGGTGTTTTTGTTCAAAAGTGCGCTGCCCCCATTTTCTCAGTGCTGACATGCATTTTACCATTTATACAAATGCATGTGACAGCACCACGTGCATCATCTTGTGCACTCCGCAGACTCGATTAATCGAATCTGCTCTGACATGCCAGATCTCTGGCACTTCGGAGCAGACAAATGTATGTGTGTAAGTGCCCTGGGAAACAGGCTATATGGAACAAGTCTTGAGGAAGAGGGACTTGACAGTCTAATCAGTCCTTCCATCTCAAACTTGTACAAATCCAGGTGGTAGAATTCAGTTACCTTTTATGCTAACAGATGATAAAATGCATTTCAGTCTCCTTCAACATAAACCAGACACCATCCTGAAGGCGGCGGATTTATTCAGAGGCTCTGAACCAGTTTCAGCTGCTGCAAAAGCATAGGCTACAACAGTCAAGCAAAAGGATTCTCATCTTCATAGACAGTAGGGCTGGAAGGGAACCTCAAAGATCATCCAGTCCAGTCCCCTGCCCCAGGGGCAGGAAGTCTTGCTGGGATCCTTTGACCGCAGCTGATAAGCATCTGAGCATTTCTTGAACGAGTCCAGAGTAGGTGCCTGCACCACATCTGGAGGGAGTCTATTCCAGGTCCTGGGGACTCGGACAGTAAAGAAATATGTCCAGCCTAAAACGGCCTTGTAGGAGTTTATGATCGTTGGTCGTTGTTTTTCCTCGGGGCGCTCTGGTGAACAGATGTTCTCCCAGATCCTAACGAACACCCCTTGCGTAACACATAATGCAAGGATGGAGTTAGAGGGGGGAAATCCTCACTGCCCATTCAATACATCTATGAGCTCCGCCATGCTGCTGCTGAAATATTAAAGATGATAGTTGTTTAATCAGTACTTCAGTGTATAATCAATTCTCTGAGGAGGGGAAGGCAGCAGAGAGGGGAAGGGGAGGAGGCACTCAGCAATTACCCATATATCTAAAAGTCAACCTTTGCAAAGCCAAGAACACTGCCCAGGGCTCCTGCGTTGCACACCGCATTCCTACTCATTGGCCCACATTGCCTCTAATTCTGGGAATGGCTCTTAGAGCTATTGCATCTTTTCCACTGGCTTCGCTTTTCTCAACACAATGCTGTGCTGAGGTAGAAAAAATTATAGCATGTCATCCTGAACAGAGCCAGGCTTTTACCCTCTTCCAATCAGGTCTTCTTCCATTCACCAAAAATCTTATGAAATCTTAAAAAGTGCTCCACCTTTTAAATTAAATCCTCTCTCTCACAGAGGGTTTGGAATGTGCCTCACGTTTGACTTTGCCACTGAACAAATATGCAAAGCCATTTTGTTTTCCTTTTATGGTCTCTGCTTTTGGAGGATCGTGGTAATTTTAGTTTGCATCCTTGAAGCACAGCTAGATTAGGATCCTGTAACGTTTACACTCTTTTCTAGCGTGTATTTTGGAAACACCAATACAAATATTTTGGGGAGGGAAGAAAGAAATCACGTTCAAGTTACTCAAGCATGAAGAAACTAATACAGACCCATGTCAAGATTAGTTACACAACCTTTCAATTGACCTCCCCCTCCCCACTTTGGAATAACCCAGAGTTGCCAATCCACTCTTTAATTATGCAGCTTTATAACCCAGTGTTACAACACAGACCAAGAGCACAAGACCAGCAGCAGGACGTGCACAAGCCTATTCCATGCTTTGTGAATTAAGACTTTTCATGACATAACTTCCTAACATACAAACCACTTTTACTCAAAGTTCAATATGTGGCTCACAGAATAACGCACAGCAGGACCATTTACAGGAAGTGATGCAGAATCTCGTGCCTACGGACAGTCTTTTATCTTTTGCGTAACCCTTCTGCCCAGCACTGGTCGGCAGCAAATAGGGGCAGGTTCACATTTTGGGGTACCTCAAGTTATACCAGTGGTTTGAGCCCACAACCAGAAATCTGGGAACACTATTTGCCGGGCTGTCCCATATAAGCAAAACCCCCTCCTCGCAAGCAGTGTAAACACTGCAACCTATATTAAAGAATTTTTTTAAAGTAAACACTAAATATAATTTTAAAACACTATTAACTACAGAGCAAAGTCTATAGGTGGCACCCTCTTGGGGGGCCTTCACCCATACCTCAGCAGTCTGGGACTTGGGGCTCCCCAACAGGTAGCTCCAGGGGCCTGCACCTCTATACCAGCCCTTCACCAATGGGCTGGAGAGAGCGCCCACATCAGAAAGTCATATGAGCTACTCCTTGGGTTCACTGTGCTGCAGGGCACTGCTTGAGAGCGTCTCCTTCTGCACTTCGTTAATCCTCGAGACGTAGTAGAGCGCCAACCTCCACTTCCGCAGGGTGGCTCTGAGGGGTTAACTGCGGCTTTCGTCAGCATACCGCGCCCCAAAATTCCCAATCCCAATCCCAGCTCTGATGGTCAGAAAACTGCAAAAGAACTTGAAGGAGAGGTCAGGCCCGTCTTGGCTATAACTAGCGCCCAACCACACCACTTGGCTCACCCTGGCTCAAATCTGCCAGTCAAACACACGGCCTTGGTTCAGCACACAGCTAGGCTGAACAGCAATAGCTGTGAAACAGCCAAAAGGGCCCAGGTGTATGGCTGCAGCCTGGACACCCAGTCTCAACTGTACCACAATGCTGAGACACTACAATTTGCAGACACAGGGGTCGGTAACTGCCAGGACCCATTCCTGGCCAGTCTGCTCCAGGAATCAACACCCCCACAGTATTAGCCTGCTTAAGGCCCGTGTGGCCCAAGCTGCCAGGACTCCATTCCTGACCAATTTGCTCTGTGGATCAACAACCCCACTCGTGCAAGGGAAAGAGGGACGGAACAGCAGTCTTAAACTCCAAGACAGACTTTCTCTCCCTGTGCCCAAGGTTTTCCCATCACATAGCTTTTGCTTCCCTCTCCAGTGAAGAAGGGGAGCAGCGTTTTCTGGCTCCCAGTGCAACTGTGCAGCTCTTAGCACATGGCCAGAACAACAGGGTCCATCTTGCCCACATAAAAACACAAACACACACAAAAAACCCCCCACAATACACAACCAAAAGCACACACTATACCATACACAATCCAAGTGTGTGTGGGTGTTACATATGCATTACCTTGAAAGTGCTGCCTTTGTAGCATAGATCCTATATTTATGTGCAACTCTGAAAGGAACTGCCTGTATAAAAGCCAGAAGATCTATGATGGCATTTGGGGTGTTCTGAGAAGAGCTTCTTTGTTAAGGGTAGTTTTTCCAGTGTAAGTGAACAAGCTGTAATACATCAGTTTTTTGATCATAAAGGAATCGTTGAGCTGCTACACACGTAACTACTCCGTAATGAGAAGGCTGCAATAATCACATGAACAACATCCCAAATATTAAAAGGAAAAACAAATATTTGACAAAGCATTAGGAAAAAAAAAAAAACTGCTGAGGTTTTTCCTACATGCTAATACCAGGAGTTTTTAACCATTAAATTAAAAGTGATCTAACTCACTAGTTCTGTATTTTTAAGGGAACTTTAAAAGCTTCACATACGCGATATTTTTTTTGTCGTGCTATTTTTTCCTGTTACAACATAGGAGATTCCTTAAAGCTTCGGACTGATATCAGCAGCATCTTGCAGTAACTTGCATTACCACGTGTATGAACCCGGAGTGAGATTCAATGCCACAAATTTAAGGGGTTTCCAGAACAATTTATAGCCTGGGGTAAGAAAAGCTACAGTAGCGAACTGCTACTTTGGGGGCTCCAGGATTGCTTTGGGTGCCAAACTTCCCTACTGTTACTTAGTCCCTGAGCACGCGGCCTATAAACGTGCTCAGAGGTAGGGAGCATTTTAATTAGAGTGGTTCCTGGAAAGCTGCTCTAATTAAAACACCACAGCATCATGTGTATTAAGCCCCTGCATACTTCAAAATGAGCACAGGATGCTTTACACAGCATCATGTGTATTAAGTCCCTGCCAAGTTCATTCAACAAGCTTTAGTTAAAGCGCCGCAGTAGCCATTTTTAAACCCACAAGGGCTTATACACATGACACTGGGGTGATGCTAGAGTGTTCCAATTAGTATAGGCACCCTAGTCAAGTACAGACAATCAAAAAGCCCGAGGCTGAAGCTGAATCTATTCAATCTTTGCAAGTTGGTCTACGCTGCGTAGACTGAATCGATAAGCAAGTGAACAGACATGCATTTTTGATTCTGGAAATGCAGCCACCTGCCTGCAGTGCCTCAGGCCAGAAGATGGGTGTGGGGGCGAAGGCTAGAGCACACCTCCCTGCTCAACTGGAACAGAGATTCAAGGCTAGCTCATCCACCCTGTGGGGAAGTGGGGGTGTTCAGGGAAGGTGCAAAGCATCCTGAGATGCTGAGGGACTGTGAGGTAACCTGAATCTGGAGGGGATCTGGGACAGAAGCTCAATACCCTAACTTAATCTAAATCACTTAAGTCTGATACTACATTCATTCAGGTTTATCTTAACTTGTTTTGGCCATTTTGAAAGCAGTTTATGTGCAATGAACTTCTGTTGCATTACAGATTTTAATCGGTTTTCAATCACTTATACCTGTTTGTGTCATTTCTGTCCCTACGCCCAAGTTATGGCAGTATCTGCAGAACGCTCTTATGGACCACTAAGCTGTCCAGAATTTCTGCACTACTTCGTGCTGCAACCCTCTACTAACACCTCCCTCCAGGCCCAGTACTATTCACTGAATAACTATCTTCCAGCATCTGTTCTGTCCCCAAGACAGAACTGGGCCTAGGGCTTCTATATACTCCTGACACCTCTCCACCCAGCATGAAAGGGAGAACATCTTACATAGAGCCCCTCAATTATATTTATAAATAAGGTCTCAATGACATGCTTCATTTGGTGCACATATTTCAAGGCTGTGCAAAAAATGCCTATGCATCAAGGGAAGGAGTTATTCTGGTATGTGCCAACTTAACTATGCTGTTCCCTGCCTTACAAGTTACAAAAACATGCAGTAAATGATAAAGGTTTTTCAGACTGCATTACAGATGCACCCCTGGGTCTTACCAAGCCAGCATTAATATGATTAAAACCTGTGTTGGAAGAAGGTCTCCAGCATCTTTAGAGGTTCTTAGATGATCAGTTCCCATTGAAGTTACCAGAAATAGGCCTGGGTACCTTGAGGTGACTGCACCTCTCAGCTGAACAGTGTGCACTAAGACCTGGTAAAGGTCAAATTAGTTTTCAACTGGACACTCAAAGTCGCATCCTCTCAGAATGAAAAAAGCTGGAAGTAAATGAAAAGAAGACTAGATATACTCAGCCAACTTTATTTGCACTAATCACATTAATGTTCTAGTTACAACACCAACTCATTATCACAACCCACTGGTTCCGGGTAATGTGGGGCCCCTGCAGGACACGTTAGGTTATTTGGTCGTCACACCAGATGACAAAGCCAACATATTTAACAATTTCTTTGCCTGCATTTTCCTAAGCAAGGACCAGAACAGCCACCCCCCCGCTGGGCCCCCTCAGGCCCCAGGGGAGGCACACCTAGGCCAAGGGTTAGTGAGAAACTAGTTAAGGAACTTCTGGAGGGACTGGACGTATTCCACTCAGCCGGTCCAGATGATCTCCACCCTAGAGTACTAAAGGAATTGGCCGAGGTCATTGCAGGACCCCTGGCATGGCTTTACAAGCACTCATGGTGCTCTGGTGTGGTGCCAGAGGACTGGAAAAGGACCAACATGGTTCCCATCTTCAAAAAGGGGAAGGAGGAGGACCCGGGAAACTATAGGCCAGTTAGTCTTACCTCTATCCTGGGCAAGCTTTTTGAGAAAATTATTCTGGCACATATCCATGAGGGGCCAGCAGGGGAGGTCATGCTTAGGGGCAACCAACACGGGTTCATTAGAGGTAGGTCCTGTCAGACCAACCTGGTGGCCTTCTACGACCAGGTCACCAAATCATTAGATGCAGGGGTAGCAGTGGACATCGTCTTCCTGGACTTCCAGAAGGCCTTTGACACTGTCTCTCACCCCGTTCTCATTAAGAAACTGGGGGACTGTGGTGTCGACACCCACACAGTCAATTGGGTCACCACCTGGCTGGAGGGCCGCACCCAGAGAGTGGTGGTGGACAGGTCATTTTCGACCTGGAGGGATGTGGGCAGTGGGGTCCCCCAGGGCTCGGTCCTCGGGCCCGACCTGTTCAACATCTTCATCAGCGACTTGGACGAGGGGGTGAACAGCACCCTGTTCAAATTTGCTGATGACACTAAGATGTGGGGGGATGTGGGCACACTAGAAGGGAGGAATAGGCTGCAATCAGACCTAGACAGGTTACAGGGGTGGGCGGATGAGAACAGGATGGGATTCAACATAGACAAGTGCAAAGCGATGCACCTGGGGAGGAACAACTGGCACCATACCTACAGGCTGGGGAATTCCATTCTTGTTAGTACAGAGGCGGAAAAGGATCTTGGAGTTATCATCGAGGCCAAGATGAACATGGGCCGGCAGTGTGGAGAGGCAGTCAGGAAGGCCAACCGTACCTTGTCATGCATCCACAGATGCATCTCGAGCAAGTCCAAGGAGGTGAACCTCCCCCTCTATGTGGCACTGGTCAGGCCGCAGCTGGAGGACTGCGTTCAGTTCTGGGTGCCGCACTTCAAGAGGGATGCAGACAACATGGAGAGGGTCCAGAGGAGGTCACTTGCATGATCAGGGGGCAGCAGGGCAGGCCCTACGAGGACAGGGTACGGGACCTGAACCTCTTCAGCCTCCACAAGAGAAGGCTGAGGGGGGATCTAGTGGCCTGTTACAAACTAGTCAGGGGGGGATCAGCGGGCACTGGGGGAGTCCCTGCTCCCCCGAGCATGACCAGGAGTGACCAGCAATAATGGTCACAAGCTGGCAGAGGGGAGATTTAGGCGAGATATCAGGAGGTGCTACTTCATGGTCAGGGCGGCTAGGATCTGGAATCAACTTCCAAGGGAAGTGGTGCTGGCTCCTACCCTGGGAGTCTTTAAGAGGAGGTTAGATGTACACCTTGCTGGGGTCGTTTGACCCCAGTACTCTTTCCTGCCATGGCAGGGGGTCGGACTAGATGATCTACTCAGGTCCCTTCCGACCCTAGAAACGAGAAAACATCTGCCTCTTTCAACTTTAATCCCAAAGCTTCCTTATCTCAAACATTTTCATAGTTTCTAGGGTCATAAGGGACCTGAACAGATCATCAAGTCTGACCCCCTGCCCTGGGCAGGAACGAGTGCTGGTATCATAATATCCCAGCCAGATAGCTATCCAACCTCCTCTTGAAGTCCCCCAAAGGTAGGGAAGAGCACCACCTCCCTTAGGAGCCCATTCCAGAGCCTGGCAGCCTTAACCATAAAGTAATGCCTCCTGATTTTCTCCCCACCCTTTTGTAAATCCAGTTTTAAATGTGTTGAGGAATCATTGATAGCATTCAGGTATTGCCAGACAGGCTCATCAAAAGAATAAGAGATGCAGAAGCTTTTGTAAGCAACAGCTCACTTCATCAGATGCTACCGATGAAGCATCTGCTTAGTCAGATGCTTACAAAGCTTTCACATCTTATTCAATCAGTCCCTGCCTTCTGCCCGACTTCTGATTAACACGACTAACTACCTCGCCCCCTTATAATTTCATTTTTTTTTTTTTTTTTTTTTTTTTATAGATAATTTAAAAACATAAAAACTCTGAAGTGCTAAATTTAATCCTCTTTCCTACATGAAAAGGTACAAACCATGAGAATGGTCCCAGTCCTCTGTTCAGCGAAGTGATAGAACGGTTCTCATGTGTCCTTTTTGGAAACCAAAGTCTTTGGCCCTTTAGGTGTGGCATGAGAGCAGTTCATAAACAAAAGCAGCCAGATCATCAGAGTGGCAATTTGTTGGAAATTAAAAAGATTCTTCGGAGCTATTCTGAAGCATTAAATAAGCTGTAGCTTTTAGTTTAAAAAAGTAACGAATATTTTTGGAGAGATACATGGGCTGTCATTATTCTATTTATGACAAGGAGACATAAAGGGGTTGAACAAGTGTTTAAAAGCCCCTTTGATAAACACCATGACTGATTAAGTTTGACCTTAGCATTTTAGAGCACAGCCAGACACTGAAGCATTTCTTTGAAGGGTTACAACTTAAAAAAGACATCCACGAGGATTTTCAGCTGCATAACTTCTATGGTCTTTTGTGGACAGTTGGATGGTTGGTTTTCACCTTTATTCAAAAATCAGATACAGCTACAATATTCCTAGTACTTGAACCTATTAATTCATCCTACTCAAAACCCTTTAAAAAATTCATCGAAGGTAATAGGAAACTATAAATCACTTTAAAAACAATACAATTTATTGCAACTCTAAACAACTTAGAAAAAAGTTAGCAGACAAAAATCTCGAGCAGTAATCTTTTCATCAATAGTCATTGATTAACACTACAAAACAGTGCACCAAGTTGCACTCTGAACACAACTTGGGGTGCCCATCATAATAGGGGCATTATCATACTTCATAACGTTGACATCGTTACAAAAAGCTAGAGGTAAAAATAAATGAATAAGGATTTGACAATGCTGCAATAAACAGTAGGCTTGTAGAGGATGTCACAGACCTGCAAAAAATTAAATCAGTCTATTTCCACAGATGGCAAATTATTTGAAAAGAAAAGGGAAGAACAGGTGATTTTCAATGCTAAAAATCACTACTGTTCTATTTGAAGCTTTAAAGGGATGGATCCACAATCCAACTGTGTATGGAGGAGACAAAGTTTTCAAAACTGTCCAAGGTCTGCTTAAAACCCGTTATTCTCCAGCCTGTGTTCCTTGGCTTTGAGGGCCTCAGATATTTTCACCTGCCTTGTCCCCTCCATAGTGAAGACCTGTCCAAAACCTTCTGCTTCTTCCTCAATCCATCTCCGATCCATCCCTACACACCCCCATAAAGCTTTTACTTTGGCCATTATCACAAATCCAGTTCTGATTATAGTCAATTTCTCCTTTTGGTCCACACAAAGTCTATATAAATCCTTTTCCTTGCCTGGGCATTTGGACCATGGTCACCCTCTTCCAGCAACTTCTCGTCCATCTCACCATGCTTAGTTTCAGGTATCCATCTTCAAAACCATGCTTAATTTGGATCCTTCAACTTATTCTCCATCCCATATCCATGAGATTAGCTCTGTTTCACACCAAGTGTCTCTACACACTCAGAGCACTGAAAAATTACTTGAATTCAAAGCAGCTCATATTAATTGAAAACACATTATTAGAGCCAGCTTTATTCTTCATATCTCCAGGCAGATGCTGTTTCCACAGTACACAGTATGGAACTGGAGTCATGAGACCACAGCTCTAACCCTCAGCTGGCGACTGTTTGATTTGGACCAGTCTTTGCCCTCTGCTCCTCACTTGCTGGAAACGGGGATAAGTGATACACACTTTTGTGGATCTCATTTAAATTCTCAGATGAAAGGTGCTCTTTTAGGTTCAAATCATTGTTTGGAGCTTTACAGCTTTGCTCCCTACCCTCTCAAGTTTGACAAGCCAATGCTCCAAAAAGTCCTCTGGGGCTCAACACCGTTGGCTTAAAAGGAAAAAGAAAAACCCAAAAGCACTCTAGTAGGGACTACAGTAAAAACTCATTAATTTGACATGCAGGGGACCAAAAAAAAAAAATACGGATTTCAAAATAAACAGGTTTGAAATAAACGTGCCTATAGCAATTTGCATATAGATTTAGTTCACCTACGTGTGGGCCTTGCTAACTGATAAGAACCAAGGGAGGAGTTATCTCACTAAGTAAGCGGGTTTCATGGGATGTGGCACAAGGAGTTCCTAATGCAGACCAGCAGCAATAATGGAGGAGGGGCTCTTTTTCTTCTGCTTAGATTGATCTAAGCATGAGATTTGGGGGAAGGAGACAAATGCCTTACAGACCCAGCATCCCCAATCCTGTGAAACCACCCTGGATTGTGCATGCAGCTGGGGATACTACCCCTACATCCCGCCCCTGCCCTGGCACTTACTGCTGAGCCCCAGCTGCTCTGCATGCTCCCTCCACCCCCTCAGGGCAAACCCTGATCATGCCAAACTGCATTTTTTCCAGGTTATGGACCACAGTGTGATTCCTGCAAGGAGTACTGCGTGATAAGAACCTCACAGGCAATGGCTGGAGGGATGGTGGGGGCTGCGTTCCCCCCTGCCTTGCAGTATGGTAAAGGGCAGCCAGGCATGAGAACCCGCCTCTGCAGGTAACGTGCAATGGACCCAGGCAGCTCCCTGCCACAGGAATCCCTGGAGACTGGAAGTGCCCAAGGGGATGATCTAATTAGAAGAGAAATACCGCCTAGATCATCGCTGCTGGTCTGCATTAGGAGCTCCTTGTGCCAGATCCCATGAAACCTGCGTACCTAGTCACTGAAATAACTCCTCATTTTGTACTGATCAGTTAATAAAGTCTACAGGTGCATGAATTATGTTTGTACATACACAGAGTAATCTGGGTATAAGCAAATTACTATTCATACGTTTATTTCAAACACATTTACAGTATTTTAAAGTTGGTATTTTTTGGTTCCTTGCATTTTGAATTAATGGGGTTTTCCTGGTCCAGGGGACCAGAAGAGAGCTTCAAATTTCAAAGTAGATACAATTCGAATTATCCATGTTGCAATCCATATGGAAACTTGCCCTTTCAGCTGGGGAGTGACAGCAGTTTCAAGGTATCCAGTGCTCTGACCTATCTGATATCAAACTAACAAAGTTTTACTGCATTTGTTTCCTGCACGTTAACAGATTTCCTTATAGCTTCAAACTGTTAAAACCCAACAGAGAAACTCCTGAGTGTGCTCTCAGTAGCTCGCTGAATCTAAATGGCCCTAGTATTTGTTTTCTTTGACAAACCATCACTTCTCTTTAGGAAAATCAAGCCATATCTGTATTATGCTCTATAGGAAACATCTGTAAGACAGACAAAACTACTCTTGCTAGCTGGCTGACTGTTGGTCTTCAGTCAGTGTTAACCCTCCCACTGCCAAATTCCTTCTGGCTGCCTCACATATAAGAGATTTGATTGAAAGTCATTTTTTGCACAGAGGTGGACTGTTTGTTCCTATACTTGTATCATCTTCAGATCGTGTTATACAGCTACTGATGCAAACAGCTGCTCAGCTTATGCTGGGCTTGTATCATGCGCTGCTACTGAGGAATGCATAATACATTTGATCACTCTCTCCCCTGCAGCGAGCGTAGCAATCTACCAATCACACAGCCCACACAAACTTTCCATTAGAAACACTTATGCAAAAATTAGATGAAAAGATTATTCAGTATGACACAAGATCAGCTAAGAGAAAAAGAATGCACCTCATTATGTACAAAGCCATATCCGAATAATATGTTTAAACGGATGCAACGGGGCCCGATTTGCAGATCTGCAGAGTACCCACAACTAATGATGGAGGCTAGTCCCTGGTTGGGGCTGTGGCCCGTTCAGAAATCCATTAGGTTGGACACTGTACAGGTAGATCGTAAGCAATGGTGAGGCCTCAGGGAGCATACAGGCTAATAGACAAAACTTAACAGATGGGCCAGAGAGCTAAGTGGGCAAAGGGGAGTAAAGTAATAAGAGGATGCTTCAGTGCAAACAGGCAATTAAAGCTGGCCAAAGGTTTTTTTTCTTTTTTAATTTCAAAATGTTGATGAAATTATTTTGAAGCTGCAGCTGGCAAGGTGCAGGGAGCTAACCTAGATTACACTACTGATTTAGCAGCTCTTCCCCACTCCCATCTGCAGGCAATGCTGGCTTTTCCCCCAAACCTTTGCAGAAGAAAGCTTGCACCAGGTAACCAGGAGGCATGTGGAGCTGGGAGGAATTCTGCGCTTCTCTGGCAGAGACTGGCCCAGATGAAAACTTACACAAGACAGGACCGCCCATAAGCTTTCCTCTAAGCTACACCTGCCTAACAAGTTGGATGCCTTTTGTACCACACCAGGATTTGTGCCTCTACTGAAAAACTTTAAGAATAATCTGTGCTGTAGAAAAGGATGTTTTAGGGTGAACTTTAAATAAAGGGCAAACTCGTCCCTGACAACTCCCCAACTCAATGAAGCTACACCAGAGTTGACTTTGGCCCAAACTTACCTTGTTACAATTAACCACCTCAGCAATCACACAGCTCTGGAAACTGCAACGATTCCAGACTTTAAAGAATCTCTCTTCCATTCCCATTCTTACGGTTTCATAGACAAAGGTCATCTCAAGAGAATACAAAAAAAAAAAAAAAGTAGCAAATGTCATCCTCATTATGAGATTTCCATGGAAACCCTTCATATGCAGCTCCACACAATATGTTGTTAAAATGGGTTAGCTCATAAGAGACTGCTCTTTGTCAAAAGAAAATGGATACGTTTGTATTACCGCCTGCAATGTGCTTAAAATAAACAATGTCTTGCACTTTCCTTCCAGGCTATCTTGCATTTTTCTCCTGGGGGAAAGAAAGAGATGGCCCAGAAGACACAACACGTACATAACCCAGGTGAAAGGCAGATGGAGATGACTAGGGAGCGT
Source organism: Crocodylus siamensis (assembly GCF_052110815.1). Classification (NCBI taxonomy): domain Eukaryota; kingdom Metazoa; phylum Chordata; order Crocodylia; family Crocodylidae; genus Crocodylus; species Crocodylus siamensis. Next base: position 238,589,232 of record NC_143398.1, on the reverse strand, counting down.
CTTGGAGCTTGTCTATGGGAGACAATTTACTAGCAAGCTTGCCCCGCGTTGACAAGCCCCAAGACGAAAGGCAAATGGTGATTTTCCAAGTGTCAGACTGATGGTCAGCGTGCACCCAACATTCATCTCAGACAGCTGCATGCAACTAAACTAGCACTCTTTTTGGAAAACCTGGCAGAGGCCGAAGAACAAAAGGAACATGAAAACCAAGCTCTACACAAAAACTCCTAGAACAAGGTGGGAACACCCCGAGTAGGTTTCCCCAACTCATCCTATGCTGTCCCTGCTCTGTAAATACAGTTAACTTTGGTTACCAGGGAGATCGATCCAACACATCAAACAAGCATAAGAAATAGAGAAGAAGGCAGCTGTGATGCAATTTCTTTTTATGACAAGTACCAAGAAATGTTTTGTACAGCAGCCTTTGCTATACTGTGACAGTTGCTCAGTGTTGCTAAAACGACAGTAGTAGGTGAATCTGGTTTAACCTGATTTAAAAAACAATTGCAATGGAGAAGTGCCCAGCAGTTTCTTGATTTTTTAAAAACTGTATTAAAAACCTTATTTCAGAAACTAACCAACTTTTTTCTAATCTAGGCTGTAGCATTTACACACGCTTAGGCATAGCAGGGATTATCCGCTTGTCCCAACATTGTAAGTGGGAAACGTATGTTGGGACACACTGCAGTTCCAGTCCTGCTCTGAACAAGATTTCAACATCAAAATACGGATAGAGGTAAAACTTGTTCAACAAGTTCTATTAAGCAGGGTCTATGGTATGCCAGTAATGAAACAACAACATTCATAATACAGATGGACTTTATGGGAGGGAGAGGGGGGAAGAAGTCATGCTGAATGCAACTAATACTTGATAGGACTTTATAAAATCGGAGCTGCCGAGCAACGCACATTTCTGTAATCCAGAGAAACAGGAATGAAGTTGCAACGACCCCTCTTCCAGGCACAGCAAGAAGAGCTGTCACCCTCGCAGCGTTCAGAACAAAAGCACGGCATTTTCCAAAGTGCTCGGCTCCGACATCATTCTGCTCTCACTCCGTTCAGATGGTCCAACTCCCCTTGACTTCTACAGAAGCAGACAGAGGTCAAAGCTGAGTGCTTTTGAGAAAAGTGTCATCTCAACGCAAATTGCGCCTCTTTAACCCAGCTCTCCTACAATAGTTTCCAGACCATAAGTAATTGAGGCCTCCAGGTGCTGACATAGGGACCACAGACAAGATCAGGAGCCTATCTTGCTAGACACCAGGGGAACGCATAGTTAGGGACCTACCTAATTCGTGAGGGCTGCCCCCCAATTTCACAGGCAGCACACAAGCCATTTTGTGGGTAGAGTGCAGCGGGCCCCCCATGCCTCCGACTGGTGATCCCCTACCTCTCTCATGCTTTGCCCCCTGCCCTTCTGCTCCTCCAAGACCATCAGCAGCAGCATGGCCCCAGCCTGACCCCAGGCCAGCCATGGGGCTGGAGGGACAAGAGCCAAAGCAGAAAGCAGGGGGGAGGGAGGGGGCAGCACGAGGAGGCAGGCACAGGCACCAGGGGTAAGGGGTTGGGGGGGAAGGCTGCAGGCCCCCTCCCTGCAGTCTCCCCCACATTTCCATGTGCTTCCTCCCACACCAAATGAGCTATTGTGGGGCGGGTGACAGCTCAGCTCTGACTTAAGCCCAGAGTTGTATTTGAATCCATGATGAGTCTCCCCCCACTCCATGCTGACTGGAGGAAAAACCTCTTACCTTGGATTTGAGTAAATATGGCAGACACCACACACACACACAATTTTTGGTTGACTTCCTGCTACCTGTGCAGGTACAGATAACTAAATACAGTCACAAATATACAGGCTGATGAAGGAGCAGTGAGCAAGGAAGTATACAAAAGAAAGTCATGCGATGTGTGTGACAGAAGCAAGTTACTTAATGAAGGAAGGGCAGCTAACAAAAGTTTATACTGACAGAGGTTTTATTTTTTTAAGCCTCTTGAAGGATGGCATCCTTTCCAATTGATGAAGAATTTTACTCTCAGCTTCCAGTATTGTAATAAAGGTCATACATCCACACTGAATTTATGAGACTTTCCTCATTCACTCACAACTGTGGCCCAACCCATTTCTGTACATTTATTTCTATTCATTGTAATAGTTTTCCTTCCTTAGGCAGTCAATCTGGCAAAGGTGTGCTGCTGTAGATTCCTAATATTTAAAATGTTTTTAAGTTCATGTTAGTTTTTTGTTTTTCTGCTTCCAACAGTCTGGTGCCTCCGCACGAAACCTTTACAAGAAAAAAAAAAGATGCTGTTAAAAAAATGGCTTTTCAAGGCAAGTTCCCCAGATAGGCGACACATACAAAGCCAGAAAGACTCTGATAAAACATCTGTAACTGGATAATAGCCTGTTTTACCAACTATGCCAAAGCAGAGCTTGAGGGATCCAGTGCAGGACTGCTCCGTATCAAAAAGTTTTTCATGCTCGCTTACCGGACGAATCCAGTTTCACCTTGGGTGAGAAAGCCCCTGTCCTTTTCTGGTCTTTCCCTTAATCCTGAGGCCTACGCACCAATCCATTCAGGGAAGTGACAAAAAGTCATGCATCCACCTCGAATCTACCAGCAAGCTATTAATATTGACGTTTGATAAAATAAAAATTCATGTATTCCTCCTCTCCCCCTACATGGGACAACTGAATATTTTTGTGTTTATAACCGCCCCAGCATAGCATGGGATAGGGCAGCTCAAAAAAAAAAAAAAGGTTTAACTGAACCTTGGCTGTCATTTAATCCTCACCGACTCTCTGAAGAAAATGAGGTAGGGAAGCAAATGGTCAACTAAGAACCTCTGAGGCTGGCTAGGGTATGTTTTTAGTGGCAGTGCATGGGGAAGAAGCTGAAAGATTTCAAAAAAAATTAATCGGAAAAAGGTAGGGGGCATTTTTTCCTACCCCTACAACAAACCTGTACCCGCAGAACCACCAAGAGTTATCTTCAAAATACTGCCATAAAAACCCAGCTGCATACCAGCATCTTTCAAAGCAGTTATAGCCGCGGGCAATCGCTGCCCCAACACTGCCAATGTTGTTTTATGGCTTCAGAGCAAACGTAAGAACGGCCCTGCCCACTATAGCACATGAAACTAATTTAATGTGTTGGTGGTTTTCGAATCACAGTTTTGACCTTTCCAGTTTTCAATTATTTCTTTCAGTGACTGAAGAGATTTGTTTTCTGACGCTCGTAATTTAGAGGACCTTGGCAAGCGGACACAACATCTTTCAGGACTGCTGTCAAACAACTTGGCTTCAAATTATAAATCAAGCCATAACTGTCCTCTGGCTGATAAGCAAAACCAGCAGTAACGCATGCTTTATAGCTTAAGGATACCAGTTATTTATAGGCATTTAAACCCTGGTGTTACCTGAGGGAACTACATGGGAAAGTACAATTGCAAAGTGGCAGTGAAGTACTGCACAAAGAGCACTAATAATTTTATTTTTTTTATTGCTTTACTACTCATCATGATTTCCAAAAGCTTTGAGAGACAGTAACGGCAAGCCACAGCACTCCCTGATCAAAGAAAAAATGGAGCTGGAAGAGCAAATTTATTATCCATCTGGATACAGATCCTATTCCTTTCATGAGATTCAATATTGTTTTAGCTGCTTGGGTTTGGAAAGGCAAACACTTTATTAAATTGACTCAAAAACTTTCTACTACTACTGAAGCTTCCACAAACATTGTATTAGGGTTCAATCATGCAAGCACTTGCTTTTGAGCTGAGGGCTTTACTGTTGCCACTGAGAGAATAAGACAAATCCAGCAATACAATGTTCTGCTCTGCGGTTTCTCAAGCTTTCCAGGTTGCCAATCCCTTACTCAGTGAAAAAGTTTCGCCCCTCCCCGCCCATATTTACCATAAAAAGAGGTGATCAAATGCTTCAACCGTTATCTGCATAAGCCATCACAGGTGTGTGTGTGTGCACGCATGCAGAAGTGTCGGAGAACATGACCTTTCAGGGCCTCTTGCAGCGGGAGCAAGATTCTCTTTGCTTTCCAGCGCAAGTCATTTTTCAATGCCGCCTGGCCCCGACCCCCAATTTCCTTTTGTGACCCCCACCTCAAGGTTCCTCAACCAGTGGGTTGTGACTCTGCTCTTCGCTACTCAAGGCTGGTTTCCCCTCTGCTCCCCTCCCCCGACACATGCGCAGCTTTGCACACTAGTGTCTGCCTCCCGATTCCCTTCTCGCTGCTGAGCTGATCCGAAGCGTGGCTGAAATAGCTGGGAAACAAAGGCAAACCAAATGCAATCTCTCTAGGGGCTGTCTCCCGCTAAGCTGGAGATGGGCTGATGGGGCAACAGGAAAAAGTAAAGCAGCACGGGGAGTTCTCCCTCTTTTTGTGCTGTTGTGTACGGGATGGTTAGAAAGGCAACAAGGATTAGCTAGTGCTGCCCTCCTAACCCTCTTCTCCCCAACTGCTGGCCAAGATTTCAAGGTGCCAGGCAGAGGAAGAGTGGTAGCAAAGCTATGCATGGCTACCCCACCCCTGCCATCTCTGCCAGCCTGAAGAGCAGTGAGAGGAAATGTGATGCATGCCCGGGCAGAGGCAGTGCAGTGATCGTGCCAGCCTGTGCCATCTGCGCTCCCCTTGGAGGTATTCTAGCTGAACTCTGAATTCCTCCTGGCTGACCGCAGGTGTTGTCTGGCCTCTCAACATGCCCAAGTGCAGATTCAAACTCCAAAAGACTGACCAGATCTATAATAGCAATTTTCTACCTTGGCTTGCTACAAAGGGCACTGTGGACAAATGGAGAATTCCTAGAGACTCGCCCTTACCAAAACAGGTAGGACACCAAGTACAAGGTTGGAAAGGCTTCCTTGTGTCCCACTTGATTAAAAAGTGAAAAGCAAATGTGACCATAAAAGGGGATTTTTCGCAGCAGAATTCTAAAAATAATGCAAGAGGGGGCTCGGTTTTTATTATGTGCAGTATATGCCAATTACAAAGACATTTTGTTCAATCTCTGAATCTAGAGGAAAAAAGTTTTAAAGTGAAACACATGCTATTTTAGTGCCAGTCGGTTCATTTTTCTTCTTCCCAAAGGAGCGTATTTTTCACCTGACACTTTCTTAATGCAGCAGCATAGAGCAGAAGGTATGTCAGACATGGAGAAGCTCCACGATAAAACAGGACCTCAGGGGCTCCACTCTCTCCACTGAAGAAGCCTCTCCCTACCAGAGGTGGCACAGAGTCGGACTCGGGTTGTAGCTGTCCCAAAGCCATCTCCTGTATTTTGCCAACACAGAAAAACTCTCAGGCTGAATTAATTTCTGAGCGCAACAGAAATGGAGTGGAGCGGGCAGCAGCGTTCTGCACAAATCATGTAGTCGCTGAAGAACGCAGGCTAGGCTTTACCAAGATTATCGGGACATTTGGGTTAAATTTGGTAAACGTTCCATCAAAATTCTGAAAATGTCAAAATTGTCATTTTGACAGTTGAGGGGGGAAAGCAATGAAAGGAACCCAGCTGCAGCTTTTTCAATTTTCCACTTCAAAACACTGAAAGAAAGAAGCCTTACCAAAGTTAAAGTATCCAGATTTTATCTTTTTTTTTTTTTTTTTTGCCACTTTCATTGCAGTAAGAAAATCAAAACATTTTCTTCCCAAGTAAACCCAAAATCCTATACACACTACCCTCAAAAATTATTCAGTTTGGCTCTAAAAGTTACCCCCTCCCTGTATCCTCATAGCACCCCATATTTTTTAAATAAAAGCTGGCTCGGTCTATCTGCAGTGACTATTTACTATTCTCCCTTATCTCTCTTTCACCACAAGGATCGTAACACTGATTTAAAAGTGAGGATGGTATTCGCAGTGTGGAGGACAGACAGCAGGGATTTGGACTGAAGAACCAATCAGGAATACAATTTAAGGGGTTGGGGTTTTTTGTAAACTTAAAACTTTATCCAGACCCTCCAAAGCCATCTGTAGTCCCACCACCATGATGAACCAATCCTCAGAGCTACTCTAACCTGGGATGATCCCCAGGAGAGCAGGCAGCTGGTAGGCAGGCATTAGATAACAGCACACTCCCAGCACGTCTCCTTCTTGCCACTGAAATAGTCCAGGGCCCTACTGATGCAATCCAAGCTCATTACAGCCCCTCCATTTCCCTGAAAGTGCTGCTTCCAAATTTGGGACCCCCCTGGCTCACTGCCATCCTATTTTTAGTGAGGAAGTAGACAAGGGCTCTCTCTTTACCCTTTACTTTATGGAGGAAAAAAATCACTTTGGGTACAAAAACACATCAGCATGAGTCCATCTTCCCCATGCCTAGAGAAGCAGGAGGGACAGCAGGAAGGGGGACAATTCAGCCCCTGGCTGCTGGGTCACTTGCTCAGGCAAGCAGACAGCACAGGCCTGCTGCACACTGTGTTCCTACACAACAAGCCCATGGCCAAATAAATACAGCTGGGAGGACAACATGCCCACCAGAGCAGCACTGCGTAGCATGAAGCAAGCTGGGGTGCGGCCATGAAGCAAGTCGGGGTCCAGCCTCCTCCAGATTGGAGGAGCCATCACTACATCGCTTGCAGCATGGCATGGTTCTGCACAACTGCAAACCTTCTAATAAAAATTAAAGTCTAGCTCAAAAGTCACAAGTGCAGGAACTGATGTCCCAGCTACAGGCACAGCCCAGAGGTGATCCTCCATGTGTATGGGGCATTTCCCACTGTGTATACTGCACACGAGCTGGGTCAGAGGGCTTTAGATCCAATTCCTCGTGCCTAGAAGTTAGATCATCAGCTCCGCAGTTTGTTTTTTTAACTGCGTTTTTAAATGGTGCTGGAGATCTCTGACTAAACAAGGATTACCAAAATCTAAAGAGATACTCAAAACAGCCATTGCACCAAACAAAACCATCCAATTATAAGGGACAGGCAAGTTCCATGCTCTCTACCACAACCAAGCTCCAGTTTCTGTCTCCAAAACGAGGCATCATCCCCGTCATTGGTTCAACTCACCAGATTAATCCAGAAAACACGGGATTGTTGGCGGGTTAGCTGAGTCATGATCCGATCCTCACCACACCACACCCCTTTGTCTGCAGCAGCTCAGTACTAAAAGCATTCATTTTTGGGCCAATCCTAAAACCCCAAATCCAATCTCCACTTAGAGATGTTTCACCAGTCTGCGCTTCACTTCCCCCACCTGCAAAACAGTGATTTATACTTGCCTCACAGGACTGTACAAGATGCACTGAGAATCCTCTGTTTTGTCCCACTCACATATACGACCGATCTGAACATCACCTTTCTTCTAGACCTCCCAATACGAAGAAGTCGAGCCACAACCGTTATCAAAACCCCACAAGCAGTTTTAACTTAGGCTGGCACACTGGGAAATTCATCTCCATTAACTGGTCCAGAATATCACCATGAACCAAGCACTAGCTCGGCTGAGGAGCAGTAATACAATATATGATGTTTAAAGAGGCCGCTGCCCAGGGCAGCAGTGCAGGTGCAGCAGTCAAACTTCCTTGCCATTTCTGGGGACTCGATGAAAACTTCAACTCAGAACCCAAAATCTTGACATCTCCAAGTTACAAAAGGAGTAATTGTAGCCACATGTTATTTTTCTGCTAGGGTTTGATTCATTCTCCCAGACTTTAATTTGAAATCAATTGTCTATTATGTTATTTCCATGATACAAAGACAGCACCAGCTCTTATTCCCCCATGGTGGCTTTTAGGAGACCACGGTATAGTTTGGGGGATAAGTGGCACCTGAAGGAAAAAAAAAGGCAAGTATAAAGCACTGAGCTGATCAGCTCACTTAATTAGCTAAGCATTCTAATGACTTTCTATTTATTTCAAAGGAGCAATACTGGAAGTCACGGGGGCCTGCCAGCTTTCACAACTAGGAGCTAACAAAACTCTTCAATTGTCACTGGGTGGGTGGAAGTTCTTCTAAATCAATTTGGAAATGAAGCTGCCCACACATTTCTATATTTGGAAAGGACCAGGGGGCAAGTGACCACCTACCAGCACACAGGGAAAGAAAAACTAAAGCAGAGTGCCACAATATTCTAGCATGCATTTAGCGACTCAAAGCATGGCTAACCCAGTTTTCATCATTCTGCAATAAAGTAGATGAATGTACAGACATATAGCCTGCATGACAGTCTTGCTTTCTCCACTGAAGTGAGGGGGAAGGATTCCTGGTAGGCCACCACAAAATGTTTCTGTGGAGTCAGAGATCAGCATGGTGTCCTGAAGGACTAACTTAACCGCCAATCAAGAGCTCAGCAAAAAAGCCATGCAGATAATCCTGATAACTGAGCAAATCTGGCATCTTTGCAAGCTATATAAGAAAGTAATAAACGTCCCTAAAAATCACAATGCCTGGAGGTGGCTGAAGTGTATCCAACAGTGACTTAGAACTGGCATAAAACAGGTGGGAACTTCTGAGGAAAAGTCAATAATGAAAGCTTCAGGCACACCAACACCATCACAGTCATAGGGAGCAGAGCCTTGAAAACATGCCCTGCCCACTTGTTCCTGCTCTGGCACATGCTGCAAGCTGACAAAACAGCACGTAGCCATTGTTAGAGCAGCTTTAGGTGCACAAAGTGCTGTTCTCATGAGTGGGCGAAGACAGAGCAGTGCCAGGGGCATGGTCCAAAAATAATTGTGGCATGTGTGCAGCATGTGCAAGAGAGTGAGTAGGTAAAGCTCATTTTCGTGGAGGCCCTTCCAAGTAGTCTGATATAGTGCAGATGCTCAGTTTCTCCAAAGCAGGTGGGTTTTGCCGTGTGCTGTTAACATTTTCATTGTACAACAAGATGAGGAGTTAAAAGGTTGTTGCAATCCAGAGATGTCCACATACAGTATGATAAACCCTGAACCACATACCAAAAGTTCTCCTGAATGAATTGCCCTGATTGCATTAGTGTCCATGTTACTGGACTGCCACTTTCTGGTACCCACACTTTTGAAAGAAGACCGAAAAATGAAAGGCGGTTACGAAAAGCTACTAGAATAATCTGTAGTCCAGAAAACATACCTGAAGGAGTGCATGTATATCAAAAGAAAAGGCTTGAGGCTATTTGACTTTAATTACATCGATGTGGAGTAAAAGATCCGATATGAGAAAGCTCTTTAACCTAGCAGACAAATGCACCACAAGATCCAACAGCTAGAATCTGAAGAAGTCTAAATAAGTTGAATTAGCAACAAAATTAATACCAACATCACAGTGAGGCAAAATTTCCCAAGTGCTTACCACAGGAGCCAATAGACACCACATGATGGGCAGCCAAGACTGGACTGCTCTTCCAGAAGGAGGCACTAATTTATCCATGGCAGGATGCAGGAATGACCATGTGAAATTATGACTCATGTTATGGGGATGCTAGTTTCACTTCCTACGTAACACTTTAAAAAGCTATGCAGAGATCTAGGTTCTGCACAAAAAGTGATTATGGCTCCACAAAGTGATTTACTGAAGGGTGTCTCTCCACTGACTCCCAGAAGAATTGAATAGTTCCAACACAGCCCGTTTTTGAGCTTACATCAAGTAAAATACACATCCCACATAGGGAGTGGTGATGACTATGGAGCAGACTGAATTCTTTCTGCACCATTTGCAGTTTTACTAAATTTGAAGTGGACAGGGCTATAAACAAGCCATTTGGCAATGTTCAGCTCGTTTTCGTTATTTAGGGAGAGGAAACGACCATATATATAGGGAGACGAAATGACATAAGAACATAAGAAGTACCACGCTTTGTCAGAGCAACCGCTCATCTAGCCCCGTATTCTGTCTCAGAGCGGCAGAAGTGGATGCTATCCAGTTCAATCCTCTCCCTGTACATCTCTAGAAGGATTCATCCCTTATTCGATACCCTCCTGGCATCCACCATTATAGATTTAGAGATGACACAGCAAACAATCTCCAACTATTCTGCTCAAGAGCAATTAATAGATCCATCCTCCATGAATTCATTCAGTCCCTTTTTGAACCTGGCTATGCTATCTGCCTCCACCACCACTTGTGGCAAGGAGTCCCACAAGTTGACTGCACGTTACATAAAACACCGCATTCTCTTGTTAGGCATAAACCTGTAACCTACTAACTTCAGTGGGTGCCCCTTGCTCTTGTATTCTGGGACTCGGTGAACAACAGGTTTCTGTTCACTTGGTCCATCCCCTTCATTTTTATAGACCTCTATCAGGTCCCCTTAAGCCTTTTCCTTTCCAAACCAAAGAGTCCTAGCCTTTTTAGTCTCTCCTCGTATGGGAACTGCTCCAGGCCCCTGGTCATTGTGGTTGTACCTTTTCCAATTCTGCTTCATCCTTTTGTATATGTGGGGACGAGAACTGCACACAAGCATTCAAGATGCGGGTACGCCATGAATTTGTATTGGCATGAAATACAAAGGGGACGAAAGGGTGAAAGGGTTGATGTCTGCCACAAACACTCAAAGGCGACCCTTGGTAACCTGTAGCAAGTAACATGATTTTAGCTGTGTTTTCTGTGTGAAAAGCATATTCGCCATCTCTGTTGACACCTCAGGGTCAAAACAACCAATAGTATTATACCAGGAACTAGAGTCTGTGACTGTTTTACATTTTCAAAGTGTAGCAAAGCCCCATTCTGACAGTTTTTAGAGATGTATTAAAAAGAACATATTTGCCTCTTATGCTGTAAAGATGTTTTCTGTTAGTCACAAGACACAAGAACTAAAGCAACCCACCTTAAAAAAAGGCAAAGATGAGCAAAAGCTAGTATTAACACAAGAGACCTTTATTTATATATACTGGGTGCATCTACACATGATTATTAAGGCTATACAATGAACTCCAGTGTGAGCTTATTGTTTCTGGACACTGCATTTATAGGCATGCCTGGGACCACAGCGCAGAGCCAGGCTGCAGCAGGAGGCCTGGTGGAGGTAAGCCTGCCAAGCCTGGGTTTGCTCCAGGATGGGCACAAGGGGCTAGCCGGTTTGCAAGCCCTGCACTGAAGCACCCTTGTGCCCCAGCCAGCTGCGTCCATGTCTATACATGTGCTGCTGTGGAGCAAAACACTTTGTTTAGTACTTGTTTTTACAAGCACTACCCTGCTGCGGACTTATTTATTTACTTCAGCCTAATAGGGCCGCACGTGTAGACGCGACATGTTTACTGCAGAGCCAATTAGTCTACTCTGCAGTAAAAATGTCTCGTGTAGACACATACGCCCATTGTATAAAATAAGTTTGCCTAAAACGTACGTCTTAAAGGAAAATACAGTGATGTGGCATAGATTGCTTTTACTGGCACTTCAATGCAATGAACTGCATTCAAGTGGCGTTGCTATTGGTGAGTAACACATGGCCCTTTTGCACTCGTGCCAAAAAAAGCATTATACCATTTTGTAATTAAATTTATTTTCATATATCTTATTATCTGCAGGATGCTCCTCTTAACTTCTCCAGTAGGAATTGCCAACGCTGGCCAAGGGCCAAAAAAAAGGTGAGACAGAAGTTGAAAGAAAAGAGCTTTTAGAGCTATAATGGAAATGGAAATTGGTAACATGTAGAAAGGCAAGAGTAATTACTTATTTCAGGATGTCTACATTTGAAGTGAAAGTTAAGAGAAGGGAGAAATTCCTAACCAGTTATGCAAAAAATGTGCATGATACCTTATGAATGCAAGGATCTAGGTTTCCACATAGAAAGCAATTATCGCCCTTCAAATTAACAGCAGTGGAATAGGCCCAATTCATTCAACATAAGATCACAGCACCTGAGCCAACAACCAAACCTAATCATGCTTAAATATGGCCAACCCACCTTATATACATGCACAAAACTTTCTACTGAATATCAGTGCATTTAATGGATAATAGCTAAAAAGAAATGCTCAAGCTGTAAGAAATGAAGATGCAAAGATTAAAATACCATAGTGTAGGAGGATGCTAGCAGAGAAGCTAGCTTCTGGTTGAGCTCCTAAAGTACTTCTACTGATCGTACATACTGATACTGAACAATAAGGCTGGCAGCTCATTACTGGAGTTAGCAGGCAACTTGAACAAATGGATGAGACACTAATGGGGGGTTTTCTTCCTAGTTTTACTTCTGATCTACTCTAACCCAACATGCAACTTTGCTTCACTGTGCCACAATTTCTGTATGTCTGAAACAGGTGGGATGGTATTTTCTCTTCACAGTGCCTGGAAGATCATGCAAGGCATTCCAAAAGCTAACTAGTATTTGTAAAATGGAAATAAGTCTTGTGCTCAGTAGTCCATCAGAGATGCAAAGTAGCAGATGGTATCTTAGACTGTATTTACATGTCCACACATATTATACATCTCCCACTGTAATTATATATATAAAAAAAAATATATATATATATATATATATATATATATATATACATATATACACATATATATATACACAAATCTCCCACTGTAATGCTGAAAGGCCGTGCACAATTCATTCTTACAACAGCACAGGATGCTGAGAGTGTGGACAGCACAACATGCAACTACAAGAGAAGGTGGGAGAACGAATTCTCACAGCAGCACTCAAACTGTGAGGCAAGCAGGCAGTGCTCCAGGAGAGGGTGAAAGAGGAAACATCCATCTAGTCTTCTGGGAGGAGTGTTGTCAAAACATCGTGGTGTGTATAAGTGATATGAAACACTGCCAGGGCCTATCTACAATGATCAGCATCTCCAACCAGGATTGCAGACCCACTTCCTGACACAGAGGAAAGTAACAGAGTAGGCTACTTGAGATGCTGTAGCTAGGCACAGAGAAAAAAGCAGGAAGGGTTTTTTGTTCTTTTTTTGGAGATTACTTCTACCCAAGCTCTGTTTCATTCCCAGATTTTGGAACAGTTTCTTCAGCCTTGTACAAAACGGGAAGAAACTGTTAGATCCCATTTAACTGTATCTGGGCGATGTCCACATTAGAAGTGTGACAAAGTGGTCACTCTCGCAGGGAGGACTTTTGATCCACTCTTACAGCAATGCTTGGCCCCCAGAGCTCCAATGACTCCTCATTAACACAGATATCAAGTAACTGAAGTGACAGTAGTAATTAGAAACCAAACCTTAAAAAAAATCCTCATCTCTATATTATCTGACTACCTTCTTTCAACGTGGATCATCAAGAGACTCCTCCCTCACCCTTCCCAAGAAAGAATCCCCCAAAGAAGTCACCTATAGCAACATGTGGGTTGTGATGTCCAAGCTTACTTACTACATAAGCTCTGCTTGAAAACAGAACTTCACACCCTGACAGTGCTTCAGCTGGGACAGAATGACGACCAGGGCTCTTAGTTTCTCTGTTTAAAAGTCCAAAATTTTCTGATTAAAAAACCCCAAACCTGCATTTTTCTGTGATTAAAATGAAAGGCCACTATACAGAGATGGGTATCCAGTTGAACACAAGGTTTTATTGATCTACTTACGATTTTAAAGCAATTTGGAAGCCTACCAGTGCCTCAATCATTATAATAAAATACATGCTAATTACCGATAGATTTTGGATTTTTTTTTATCATAGAAAATGAGAGCTTTCCCTGCCCCTTTGCTCACCAGGATGCAGGTCCAGCCGTACTCCCACAATTGCTTTGTGGCACTGAGCAGCGCTTATATGCTGGTGCCCTGCCCCTGCCCATGCCATTGCCCCTCACTCCCAGCCCACAACCCCCACCAGCCCTGCCTGACCCCACTCCCTCCCCCCTGGCAGCAGCTCCCCCCCTGCACTAGGGCACAGACCCAGCTGCGGCTGCCTGCTGCTTTGTGGCTCTGAGCAGTGCTGACCCCTGCTGTTCTGCTCCCTGCACCCATGTCTAGGCTCCAGAAGTCCCTGTGCCCTTCCAGGGAAACCCTGGGCTGGGACTCAGGGACTGGGCTGGGCTAGCCGTTGCCCCTCCTCTCCTCCCCCCACTCCCTGTATCCTGCCACACAGCGCACCCCCAGCCACCACCTCCACAGGCCAGCGGGATGCAGTGCAGTAAGCACCAGCATAGCAGGTGGGCACTGATCACCCTCAGTGTCCTGCCCCTGGCCCCAAGCACTGCCACGGCTGGGCAGCACCTCCGGCTCCAGCCCCACAACCCTGCTCCGAGGGCACCTGTGGCCTAGTGTCCAGGGGTGCAACATGTGCTCCTTCCCTCTCTCCCGCAATGAACTGCTGCCACTACCACCCCGGCTGGACAGCACCCCCAACCCAACTGGTGTGCATCACAGCAGGACAAAGAAGCCTGCACCCACCCGTGGCACAGTACAGGATGATTGCCACCCACACACCCCTGCCTTGTCCCCACCCACCCTGCCAGCTCTCCCCACAGGCCCCAGCTCCCCTGGCAGCTTGACCCTCACCCGACCCAAAGGATCCCCCCCCCGCCCTTCCAGATGGGACCCCCAGCTACCCTCCACCCCCAGGGCCTAGCCCTAAAGGCTGCAGGAGGGAAAGTGAGTCTGAAACCAGCCCTGGCAGACTCATTCTCTGCCCCTGCCCTTTTCCCCTCCAGACAGGGCTTAGAGTTTCCTGCCCTTTTGCAAGTAGCTCTTGCAGGCTGGAACTCTGCCAACCTACATAACAATGTTTGTGAAGGGGGAAACGTGCATATTCCTGCATCAAAAGGGAAAATCCACATTTTCTCCTTAAAAGGGGACCATCTGAATTTTTCCATATTGTTCCCCATGGGAAAGGGAAAACCCAGATCCCTGATGACTACCAGTTCAAGCAGATACTAGTTCTCTCCAAGGGCTTTGAATTTAAAGCTAAATATGGTAGTCTTCAAATGCCATATTCTTACAGGTGACGTTCAGGTTCTCCTAAAAAACTACCTACCATCACAACCATGGCCTCCTGAGACAGCCACAAACTACACAGAATGAGACAAAACCTTCTCGAGAGCAAGCCCTCACCTTCTGAATTCAGTCCCACGAGTTTAGACCTGCACCACCTTCACACACAACACACAGCTCACCCTTGCACCAAAGTTTGACTATAACAGTGAGAAAAAAGAAACCAACCAAGTCTGGTCTTGCGTAGGGGCAGCTTTTGCAGGCCAGTCATTTGGGCTTAAATCTGCAGGCTGGATTTAAGTCTACCTAGTTTTCAAATTCCAGGGATATACCTGGACAGATATAGGAACAAAAAATGAAAAATCATCTTGATTTAAGGCCTCCCTGTTGCTACAGTGGAAATATGAACTACTAAAATTCTGCAATATATTTTGTGCACACTCTACCCAAGTGGTTCTCAACCTTGTTAGATTCAAGGCACCCCTAGGAAAATGCCAGTTCTTAGCTTTCACTTGTTTCTTGACTATGAAAGAAATAGAGCAATTGTTTTCTCACAAAGGACTCAAAAACCACAACAGGTCAGAATTTAAGACTGTGGATTCTTATTTGAAATTTCTGGGTTTATCTTATGAATCAAGGGAAGGTATTTCCACACCTAGCAGTGCTAATATTGCAGGGCACCCTTAACAGGATCTCACAACCCCCTGGCCAAGAACCAGTGCTCTGCCTACTAAGATACATAAGCAGTAGATTAAAAAAAGATTTTTTTTTTTTACCCAACCAAGTCACATTCTTAGTGGAATGACAATGCAGAAAGCAAAGAAACCTATTTTAGCTCCCCGAGCTAAACCTGGGACCTGGAACTCAACCTGGGGGTTTAACCTATTTTGTTTAATAGATTTATGCAACATTTTAGATGTAAAAAAGGAAGACATCAATCCAAGCATGTGAAGTAATGGGGATTATTTAGAAAAAGTTAGCAAAAAGCATGCCATTTGTTCCAGCTCTGTCTGCAAAGCTAGGGATCGCTGTTTCAGCCAAATCCCTTAGCTTTTAAAAATGCAAAGACTGGTGTGACAAAATAGGCTAAGCAGGCTGATTCTAGCCTGCAGTCTTGGTAGGGACCATGTCTGTGTCTCTATCCATGTTAAGGGGGCTCAGCTTGAGCAACTCTGCTGTAAACAGTTCCTGTAAATAGTTTCATGAACAGGACACCTTAATGCCCTTTCCACCCCAGGTGCAGATGGCAGTCTGAGCCTGACAGCAGGCCACAGACACTGCTCTCTAATCTGTTCCCCATGACTGCTCCATTTTACTGCTGTGCCCAGTTTAATACTCTAGTTTTGCATTGGTTTTGTTGCAGGGGTAGCACACTGGGCCACAGAAGAATGAGCGAGGGTCAGAGAGCTAGAGTCAAGAGGAAAAGTCCCAGGGGGAACAAAGAGCTGAGAGGAAAAGGATAGTCCAAGGAAGGGCAAAAAGAGGAAGCCCCATGGAGGAAGGACCACGTGCAGTTGGTACAGTACCATCGGTCTGGAGCACAGTTGCTGTGCCATTTGGGATGTTGGCACTCTGACCTCCGCTCCCTGTGGAAGGAGAAAAAAAAAAAAAACACCTCTTCCCACAAGCTGACCGAAAAGGAGCTCTCCAAGGCTAGGGTGCTACAGATAACTAGGGAAGCCAGGGACAAAGAGTCAGGTCTCAAGCCAGAGGCTTGCTCCTCGAGAAGCCATGCCAGAGCTGTCTTCAGGGGGTCCTCACAGGAAAGGGAGACCAAACAAGGCTTCTTCTTGGTGGGCCCAGAGGTAAAGCTTCTCCTCAAAAGCAGCATGATCTGCATTGAGTGGCACAGTAAAAAGACTGTTTGGAGCTGAGCAGTTTACTATGCTATTTGGGATGTCAGCACTGACTCCCCACTTTTCCCGCAGCCAACCTTTTCCTGGGATCTGACCAAAAACAAGGGGCTCTCCGAGTGGAGGTGCTATGGCTTGGAGTAATTCCCATTGTACAAAAGGAAGTACATCTCTCACTTCAGCAAAGTACAGCCCCCACAACACAAAACTGCATACTGTACACAAAGGAGGAAGGAAAATATCAGTGTTAATAGAGGTTTGCTTCAGTGCCCAGAAAAGTAGATTGTATTGCCTTGTACCCGTGTGCACACAACAGGGGAGCCTGCAGCATGCAGGAAAAGCTCAAGGTGTTCAGTTTCCATGCATTCATTTCTCCCCAAAGACGACTGCCATTTTAGTGTCAGGCTGAAATAGCAGCATTTTAAACAAACAATCTGGGAACGTTTTAACCCAGAAGAAGGTGATCCCTTCCTAAACTGTTTGTTCTTTGGGGAATGTAAAGTTATGAATCATCCAAGCCTTGCAAGAAACCATCTAATTTGTTTTTAAAGGCAGCAGGTTAGCCCAAGAAAGACATGAGACTTCTGGTCTACAACAGCAACCGCAACCACAACCACCTAGGAAAGATAGTCTCCCATGCTCTACTCGTCATCTAGAAGAGTAATGACTGCAGCTGGAAACAACTGTAAGGCACAGCAGAGGGACACTGGACGGGGAATCTGGAGGTCCAGTTCTATCCCTGGCTCTGTCATTGATGCGCTGGACAACACTGAGTTGCCTTGTGGTTTCCAGTCGTACTGCTTGCCTCCCTCATCCAGTTAGACTAATCTCTTTAGGACAGAGACTGAAGCCTAACACGACCCTAGATAGCAACCGCAAGTGTTATAACAAAACTTGCTGAGCGCTAATTGAGATCAGGTATCATTTTAAAATGAGCATTATAGCAAAATCGCGCTAAGCGAAACAGCATTAAGCGAAACAAATGAAAAAAAACTAAGAGCTACCCCCCGTTTCCAAGGAGTGCCTTCAGCCCACGGTTGAGAACCACTGTCTAGGCATTCCTGCAAAAAGTATGCACTTAAATAGGCACCAGACATTAGAAGGAGACAGGCTGCCCTTGCCATTAGGAGCAGCTTATACAGTATAACTTCATAAATCCGGCATGCTCAAGACTGAGCACCTGCTGGAAATTTGAAAATTCTGGATTTTTTAAACCAGAGCAGCAGCGGGTTGTGGAGCTGGGGGTAGGAGGGTGGCGGACAGTGACAGTAGCCATCGCCTGCAGGCTTCCCCCTCCGCTGCTCTGGGACCAGCTGCTGTTACTCTCCGAAGTAGCGTATTTTTAAAAAGTGTTTTATTTTGAGAATTATGGAGTTTTGGTATTCAGATTTATGAGGTCATACTGTATTCTAATTCAAAGCACTGCAAAGGCCTTTTACTCACCACAAGAGAAATAAGGCCCAGGACCTTCAGCTCCAAAGCACAGCCTTCTTCCACCAGAGCTCAATTAATTACAGTTCTGTGCTAGGAGAAGGAAGATGACTTTTTCCATGCAGACCATTGTGCATGCATGTGCACGTACCCACTCACCCACCCACCACCTCCCTCCTTCCAAACATCATCAACTGCTGCCAGATTGAAAGTTTTAGAATTTTGCAACAACTCCTTGTAAATCATAATGGGCCACAAAACCCACTCCCTTGAAAATACCTTAGGGCACCTATACATGTGCCTCAAGGCTGCTCCAACACGTTGTAATTACAGTACATCGGAGTAGACTAATAAATCGAGCCTGCTGGAGCGTGGTTATTACTGCACTCCAGAGATACCAGCATCATGTGTACCCGTGTCCCCATGCTGAAAAACTGAGGGCGGGGGGCACTTTAACTGAAGCTTTAGTTAAAAGCACCCCCACTGCCATTTTTTAGCATGAGGACACTGATGCAGATAACACTTCAGGCGGTTTAATTAGAGCGGTCTACTTAAAGCACATCACCCCCAGCATGTGTATAAACACCCTTAACATCCCTGCAAGGGGCTGTGGGAAACTGTATATTATGATTCCAACTGCTGGTACAGATGACAAAAGTTTCTTGCAGTTTCTTTCCCATGTCAGACTCTGTTTAATCCTAGAGAGTTCATGGCTTCATCTACATGCCACCAGGTTAGTCAAGCCACATTCAACTAAATATCATGTTCAGTACAAAGGAATGCTAATTTTTGAAAGCTACATCTGATCAAGTCCACAACTTCAGGGATTTTTCTTGAAATCAGCAGACAAAGCCTAACATCTAGGGTGAAAGCTGGAAAGCCAGAAGTAGGAAGTGAGGGGACAGAGATAGACTGAGCGTGCATGCAAGTTAGGAGATTGTGGTGTTGATGCTTACACAGTCAGATGGGTTGCCAACTGGCTGGAGGGCCGCACCCAGAGAGCGGTGATGGATGGGTCATTTTTGACCTGTAGGGATGTGGGCAGTGGGGTCCCCCAGAGCTTGGTCCTTGGGCCTGCACTGTTCAACATCTTCATCAGCAATTTGGACGAGGAGGTAAAAAGCACCTTGTTCAAATTTGCAGATGACACTAAGATATGGGGAAAGGTGGGCATGCTAGAAGGGAGGGACAAGGCACAACTAGACCTGAACAGGTTACAGGGTTGGGCAGATGAGAATAGAATGGGATTCAATACTGACAAGTGCAAGGTGCTGCACCTGGGGAGGAAGAACCAGCACCATACCTACAGGCTGGGGAACTCCCTTCTTGTCAGGGCAGAGGCAGAAAAGGATCTGGGAGTCATTACAGACTCCAAGATGAACATGGGCTGGCAGTGTGGGGATGGAGTCAGAAAGGCCAACCGCACCTTGTCATGCATCCACAGATGCACCTCAAGCAGGGCCAAGGTGGTGATCCTCCCCCTCTATGCAGCACTGGTCAGGCCACAGCTGGAGTACTGCATCCAGTTCCGGGCACCGCACTTCAAGAGGGATGTCGACAGCATCAAGAGGGTCCAGAGGAGGCCACTCACATGATCAGGGGGCAGCAGGGCAGGTCCTATGAGGAGAGGCTATGGGACCTGAACCTGTTCAGCCTCCGCAAGAGAAGGCTAAGAGGGGATCTCGTGGCTGTCTACAAAACTGGCCAAGGGAGACCAGCAGGCAATGGGAGAGTCCCTGTTCCCCCAAGCACTACTGGGAGTAACAAGAAATGACAGCCGTAAGTTGACAGAGAGCAGATTCAGGCTAGATATCAGGAGGCGCTACTTCACTGTCAAGGCAGCTAGGATCTGGAACCAACTTCCAAAGAAAGTGGTGCTTGCTTCTACCCTGGGGGTCTTCAAAAGGAGGCTGGATAATCACCTTGCCAGGGTTGTTTGACCCCAGCATTCATTCCTGCCCAGGGCAGGGGGTCGGACTAGATGATCTGCTCAGGTCCCTTCCGACCCTACCAAATGTGAAAAGAAAGTAGAGAACATTATTTAGAACGTACAGTAATGTTGGGGCATAATATAGTTACGTTTCACTATACTGAAAGGTTCTGTGTTCTAATGAAGGGACAGGAGTCTTGTGTTTACACACAGTTAACTACATAGGATCAGGCTTCCATTCTTAACAGGACCAGCAATTTATTCCAGCCACTCACTGGATCTAAGTGGATCACTCACTTAGATCCACTCACTTTTCCTACATGCCTGGTATCAACAATAAAAAAAAAATAACACTCGTATATTCATAATTTAAGAAAGTACTGCACAACCATGACTTTGAGCTGGGAAGGGCAAAGAATCTACTTGGAGGAGACTATTGTTTGCTTGGTACAGCCAGCTGGATGGAAAAAGCCAGTGCTGATCCTCAAGTGCATTTGTTTTTAATAAAGCTATCACAGAGAGCGTGTGAGTCTTCTTTTCCCAGTATAAGCATTTGATAGCATGCAACTAGTTCCTAGCAAGAGCCCTTGGTAACAATTAAACAGAACTCAACCTGAGTTTTCATGCTCTTTTCCCCAGGGAGGCAGCCTCCTTGTTCTGCAACTCTTGCAGACAAGCTCATATCTTCTGTTTTCCAACTAGTGGGGATTCTCCATTTTGAGATGGACTAGGGTTTTCCTCAAGCATGGATGCAAACGGGCCAAGGCAGGATAGCCCTCTTTTGAGGATGCACATTTCCAGTCTCACTGAAGGCTTGTAGGTAGAGGTGCACTAATACAGCGGTCCCATATCAGATCGGCACCAATATAAAGCAAATTGACTGTATCAGAAATCGGCCTGATGTGGCTGATTATTTGGCCGTTAAATGCCTGTACACGCGCACAGCCACAGCGCAGCACATAGGTGGCAAGGAGCAAAGCCCGGCAGCTTGGAGGGCTGCATGCAGCTCGTAAGTCTGTTGAGGGAAGGGAAGGGGACCGGAGGAGCGTGGGGGGACAGATCAAGGCCCACTGCAGCAAGGAAGGGAGGGAGCGGGACAGGCGCTGCCCAGCCGGGGCAGACATGGGACAGAGCCGTGGCTTGTCCGGGAGGCACAGCTCCTGTCGCTGCATCCATCCTGGGAGAGCACAGGGGGCAGAGAGGGCATGTGACCCCATATCTGCGCAGGGTAGGTGCGCTACGGCAAGTTTTGGGGTGGCTGCAGCCCCTCCATAGCCCCCCACTGCTCCACGCCCCAAGCACAGCCTGGCCCAGCCCCCTGCCACTCCAGTCCCAACCCACTCCACCCCATGCAGACCTGGGGGCACACGCCAGCCTCCCCCCCACTCATGCGTGCAGCAGAAGCCACCCCCCCATGAGCCATGGCTCCACCCTGCCTGGGCAGCACCTGCCCTAGCCCCTGCCCCACTCCCTTCCTCACTGTGGGGGCCTTGATCTGCCCCCCACATCCCTTCCTTTCCCACTCCCCTTCCACCACAGACTTACCAGTTGGACACAGCTCTTCAAGTAAATCAGATCGGTATTGACCTTAAAAATCAGCTCTCTGTATCAGCCCCCAAAAATCTCTATTGGTGTGCCCCTACTTATAAGCCCATTCCTTTTCAGAAGGTTTGATTGTTTTCAATTTAGGAATATATTTGTACTGACCCTCACTTTGAATTGTAAGATTGCTCAAGCCCTTCACAGTTATGCTTGGGTTGTTCCCATTTCCCCATCCAGCAAGCTCAGTGAAGACAGAAATAGAGCAAGCACACCTCTGTGAAACAGGTACTGAGCCTTAACCCCATCAGCGCTCTGGATCAAGTCAAGCAGAACCCAGTCCTACAACAAATCCCCAGGGGAGGTCAAAGAACTCAGTATCTTGCAAAACGAAAGCCTGAAGGCCTCATTCTCCACGGCAGTCTGCCACGTGTCATTACCCCTGTGCAAATGGGTGCTTAGAAGGGCAGCATCTTGATTAGTAAATGTTGCGTGGCTGCAAGCGATCCAATGAGCTACAGTGCAGGGAAGAATCTGGACTGGCAAGATCAACTCATAAAGCTGTTAGGTGACATAGCAGTACATGTTGTGAAGGAGGAAAAATTTCAAACTCTCTCATTTCTCCTCCATTTTACAAATGCTAATTTGTAGTTCTTCACTAAAGCAGGAAATACCATTATTTCATATTGGCCTTTAGCTGGGATAAGGTTTTTCAAACTATGGCTGTTCCACAAAGCTAAGGCAGCTCTTTACAGCTCTCTGTTGGATAAGACTTGTGTTTTTGTGCAGCCCAGGAGAAAGAAAACTCTTCCTTTCCAACATGCCACTTGGTAAGTGGTTCTTTAAAGGACAGCTGGTCACTGCACTGTAGTCCTCACAAGCCTGAATCAGGTGAATTATATATAGATACTGGGAACATCTAGATGGGACCTTTGTGCTACAGACTGAATAGGGTTATGATGGACTGAAGAGCAAGTGACAAGGAATCCTCTCTCAGACTTAAGTGACAGAAGTAATAGCTGAGGGAATATGCAAAGAGCAAGTAGACTTTCCTTACGAGTGCTCATTAAATGCATTCCTCAGTGCTGTTGCTTAGCACTTCAAAGCAAAGCAGAGACTTTCCGTTTCTAAAATGTTTTACCCAGCACTATGCCTCACAACCCCCCCACCTCCCTGAGATATCCCTATTTTTTCTCCGCTTAATCTTAATCTATGTTTTTACATTGCCTTCCAAAACTACAGAAGCTAGAACAGCAGTTCGGCTCTCTGAAATCCAAGTTTTTCTCTCCAGAGATTTAGGAGTAGAAGAGCAGAGACTATTGAGGATGAGGACTGAGGTACAGGACTGCCATGCGGAGATGAGCAGCCGGCCCCATGACGTGCTATCCGTCTTTTAGAGCCATCTCTTCTCCCCTCTTCAGTGCTGTGGGATGTTATTACTTCAATGGGATAACAAGATAAAAGCACTCAAAAGGCATTATTATTAACATTATATATCCTCACCCCCCTCCAATTTATATATGTCTCAGCTCTTTGTCAGTAAGAATCTTTTTATATGATTGTCTCCTTAAGCCTTTCTGAAATAATTTTAGAAGCCTGAGTCAACTGGAAGTTGAATTTTGACATGCTTTCCCAGAAGAGACCCACTTAACAAGTGAACTAAAATGTCCGCCTTAATTCTAGCTTTGAGAAAGAGATTTGATTCATAACAAAAAAATACCCCAACAACAACAACCCGGTCTTTCTTAGGATCTTTATAATCTCTGTCCTACTGCAGAGAACATCATTTGTTAGTTGTAGAAGCTGCTAAGCAAAGGGTCTAAATAACCCATGGTATAAGTGCTAGAGTCTTTCATTGCTGGAGTTTGAATCCTACTGTATGTCATCAGCAAAGCGTCAGCTTATTTTTGGCAAGTCATCATTTGCCCGTATTATTTATTGAAAAATGCTCTGAAAAGGATTAAGGCCAATGTAATGCATTAAAACCAATCTAGGATTTTGACTAGACTGATTTCCTTACATTGGAGGACTCTGTGGTCAACAGTGCAGTTGGACATCACTTGGGCGCACTGAGCAAAGTTGTGAGCGTCTAAGGTAAGGCAAGCAGGTGCCCTAACTTGTCTGGATTTTACTGCAGAGAGGTATTCAAGGAAGTTTATGCACAATCATTAGCATCATTCTCTCCGAACGCTAGGCTCATGCACTGTTACAAAAAAATTGATCAAAAATTGATCAAAAAATCCAGCCTAACAGTAAAATGTATTAACTTTAAATATTGTACTAAAAGAAGGGGGGTGGGGTGAGAAGGAGAGAGGGACAGGATTTTAAACAAAGACGTAATTTTTCTATAAGCCGTCTTAACAGCAGCTGCAGTGCATCTCAACGGACTGATGCAAGTCACCACAGCATAAGCACAGTCTGAGGTCTGATAAAAACCTCAGAGCAAACTCTTAGTATTCACAGTGCTCCACCTGGCTGCTGCAAGCACAGGGATGGGGCAGAGAGAATGATGACATTAGGGTTTTTTCCTGCTTCATGTTCTCCTCTTGTCTCATTAGAGCAACTAAAGGCACAATGGCATGCAAATTCTCTTTACTCAATTCAGTCCACCAGCCTCAGTAGACAGAGGGGTACTCAGAGTGCATCATTTCTCAACATGCAGTGCTCTGCCTTTGTGAATGTGTGAACAACAAACTAGGAGCTGGACCACAGGCTCATTACAAAAGGTTTATTAATAATTATGCTGTTAGCATTTATCTCTGAATGTATATAGAAAGGACTCTTACACTATGGAAGAGTGGAGCACAGCATTTGAACTCCATGTCTAGTTCAGGAGCGGACAACTATTTTGGGCAGAGGGCTGCTTACTGAGTTTTGGCAAGCCAGAGGGCCACAAGACGGCAGCCAGGGGCAGATGAATATTAATTTTCTAAATTTTTTTTAGGGGCCTCGCGGGCTGGATAGAACGGCCTTGTGGGCTGCATCCGGCCCCAGGGCCGCATTTTGCCAACCCCTGGTCTAGTTCACGTTGGGGCCAGAAACTTATGGGGTCGGGGGGCGGGGGGAGTATTCCCATGTTATCTTGGACAAGTTACTGATGCTGAGTAGATACAGGAGAGAGAAAAAGGTGTCCTGGCAACCACCTTGTCAGAATAAAAAGGGAAAGAATAGCCCACTTTAGAAACAAAAGGACATTCATGGTTTCTACTGCTGTGGCCTTTTTGTCACCAAGGCAGAGAAAGTGATGCTACTGGGAAAGTATAGCTAGGGATTCTGGAAAAAGAGGACAGATGAAGTTGATCTTTATTTATCTGCAGTGATATGTCTGTGCTCAGTCACCCTTTGAAGCTAAAACACAGGACTTGGCTGAGGGTGGAGAAGGAGACAGAAGAGGATCCAATGCAAGTCTACAACATGAGGCCTAAGTCTTTCTTTTTCCCCTTAAAAAAAAAAACAAAAAAAAACTTTTACTATGGTATGGTGCACATTAAAACAAGGAGGAAACACCTTGAACACCTTGGCTATTCGTAAAATTTCCATAATGACCCCATTTGACCTGCAGGTATGCCACTTAACTGCTTCGGCCAGTCTGATGCCGGCACTGCAGAGCCGCGGTTCTGATGACAGCTTCCTGTGAAAACCGTGACCAAAGTGTATGGATCTGCCACTCTGCTGCCCTTTGCAGAAAACTCTCATGGCATAGGTTTCCAATCATCCTTCCAGGCTTGTAACTAAAAGGTATCATGCATCCTTAAGCCCTTATCTGTAACTCTTCCCCTTCACAAGATGGTATATTACTAGGAAATAATTGCAGCCTGTGATTGGGTTTCCAACAACTCAAAAGATCTGCCCTAATTAAAGGCTGTGATCTGATGAATTTCAAAACTTACATATTTTCTTTTAATTTGCCTGCTTAAAATTCATGCATACTTGGCAGATTTTTAAATGAACAGACTCATGTTTGCAAATCAAAAGCCTTGGGAAAGCTTTGGTGAGTATCAACACCATTCTAACAAAGCAGCTCTTGCTGACAAACCTTATTTTAAATAAAAACATGGACCCCTCGCTCTAATAGAAGAGCTCCCTGCTTAGGTTACCAAGTCTCACAGGTTTTCTAAGACCACATAAAGGTTCTAAAAACTGACTGGCATGGTTTGAACTTAATGAAACCATAGTGTGACTTCCCTAGAGTTTCATTTCAGAGCTTAGTCTAAAAAAAGAGGTAACAGACACAAATGGTTACAACCCCAGACTGATGCCAGTAATCCAGGATTATTTCCAGCTCTGCCACTGACTGACAAAAAAAAAAAAAATTCTGAGTGCCAAATACTATTATTTAATAAATGCATCAGCAGGAGTTATGTATTTCCTCTGCTTTAATACACTAGAAGATTTCCTTCCTATGAATTAGCAGCTGCAACACTATTTTGCATTTTTCTGTCTCAGAAGACAGCAAACCATTCTTCTTACCTTTGTAAACAGGGTTTTCAATTTTGCAATATAAATCTTCTAGGTTTATGTATTACCCAACAGGTGCATTAAACCCCAGCAGGGTATATATTTAAACAGGATGTCATTCTCCTTTCCTCAGGACATCTGGTTTTCTTTAGAAGAAACACACCCTAACTTCAAGCACTAGGAAGAAGTTATCTGGCTGATTGTGCCTCTCCTTGTGTGATTAGTCTTGGTCCTACTTTCCTGTTTGCTTATTCATGATATCCTCCAATCTAAATCTCAAGAAATAAGTGCAGGTTTATCTTCAACTCTGTTGCACTCTTTTAGTCACCAGCTCCAGTAGCTTTTACCACCTTTGTTAACTTACGTTTTTAAGCGTCTGGATTTTCCTCCAGTCTAGGTCTTTTAGCTGTTTGTAGTGACAATGTTTAGCCCTTACTGCCATCAAGCCCTAGTGATACAAATTTCTAGCCACTATGAAATGGACTGAACTGAAACAGCAATGATCTGAAACAAAACTTTCAACTGAATAATAGGGAGAGGGGGAGAGATATTTTTTTCTATCCAGGTGATTTCCCCACGCATCATCAATGCACAAGAACATCCCCAAAACTGAAAGGAGCCAACAAAGTGAGCATTTCAGCCACCGTGAATATTGCCTCCTTTCCCTTTCTTCAGGTTTCTCCCTTTTCTCCTTTGCACAGAAAAGGTTTGCAGACTGCAATATATAGGCAGTTTGCTTCAGGCTACCACTGGGGCTGGCCACACCCCGCCACTCCAGCAGCGAGTGGGGCGAAGTGCCTGACAGGGGCTGCTACGCCCCTTCCTGGCAGGCCGTAGTTGGAGTCTGTGCTGATGAGACAGGGGAAGCGGGGGAGGGAATTAAACCCCCCCACTCCATCTCTGTTCCCTTCAGGCTGCCGCTGGGGCTGGCCATGCCCCCCACTGCTCCAGCAATGAGGACAAGGTGGAAAATGTCAGAAAGGGGCTGCTACACCCCTGCCAGGCAGACCCCAGGTGGGGTCCCCCAGAGGGGAGAGGGGAATAAACCCTGCCCGCTTCACTGGGCCAATGTCTGGCTATGCCCCCACCCCTGCTCCAGCTAGGGAGCACAGGGGCAGGGCCAGCCCTGCTCTCTGGAGTAAACAACACAGCACAGCCAGGGCTGCAAAGAATGCTGGGATACTGGGGGAGTCTGATTTAACTTAAACCAGCAAGGGGTCTGGGACAGAAGTTCCATAAATCCAAATCAGTTAAGTCTGATACTACAGTCAACCAGGTTTATCTTAAACCAGTTTCAAAATGGCTGAAACTGCCTTATGTGCACTGAACTTCTGTTCTGTTACAGGCTTAAAACAGTTTCTGATCACTTAGACATTGCACATAAACCAGTTTCTCTCTAGCCCTAGTGACTAGGCCCTGTAATACTTGAAGGCCATTAGATTGGGAGAGCTGGTCCTATGTCTTCATATTACTAAGGAATAAAATTGCAACAGAGGAAGATCCCAGGTAGATTATTCCACTGTAATTTTGTCATGGGATCACACCCAGGCCCACATATTGAAATTTAGGAACCTGCTAAGCACCTGGCTAGCAGAAAGAGGAGTCCTTTAAACAACAGCATCTTATGGGTTTAGGAGCATCAAATGGTGACCTGTACAAGGTTTTGAGCTGGGGAATGTAAGAAGTATGTAGAGTTTTTCCAGTTGCATCCTAAACAGATCAAACTGACCCAATTCTTAGCAGGTTGTTTCATTGTTAACGTAACTGAATTGACTCTGGACGAAAAGAGACAGCCATGGGTTCCCCAAGAGCTGTATCTAAGGGGGAAAAAAAAGAGGGAAGGTGCATCGCTAAGGCAGTGCCCTCAATTAGGGTGCCACAGCATCCTGGGATGCCGTTAGATCCTTTTAAAGGTGCCACAGGTGCCATGCAATATCAGTACTGTTAAGTGGGCAAACCCCTCCACATGCTTCACAAGATACACCCACAGATTTCAAATAGAAATCCAGAGCGTCAGAAACCTTCCGACCCAACATGGTCTCTCCAAGCACTTTGTTTTCTTGAAAAAATAGTAGAGTAATTCTGTTACAAGTGAAGACTAAGAACTGGCATTTTTTGAGGGGTGCTTTCAATCTTGCAAGGCAGAGAACCACTGCTCTAGGATTTAACCAAACAAGGTTTGACATTTTCAGACACAGATTTCTTGTCCATGTTAGGTGTTTGCTAGTGACTGACAGTTTATTAACTAGCGTTTATTGACGCTTCCTGACATTTCTTCTTTCTGCAAGCGTAAACAGAAGCCTTAGAGTGGAAACCTCATCCCTGTTACCCCTCTGTGCAATGCAGAATGGGAACAATTAAGATGTTCTATATTAAAGGCTCAGGGCAAGGTCTAAAGCAAGAGAGGCTGGTTCTGATGGTTTCATGGTTTTAAGGGAAGAAAAAGATATAGTAATTGTTTTGTGGATTAATTGTACAAATATTGCCAAGCAACGTACCGTATGTGTGGCAGCTAACAGCAATGGTTTACTGGAAGTGGGCAATACATTCTTTAAAGCTTTTTTTTTTTTTTTAAATGCAAATTCATTGGATAGAAATCAACTACAGTGTTTAGTCACATGACCAACCAGATTTCCACAAACAACTTTGAGATGGTATAGTCAGGAGCTACCCAAGGGGCTGAAGTCACAACTTTAGACCCACTGTGCTAGAGCTCAGAACAGACAGAAAAAGCACAGTTCCTATATTTTCTTAAGGGAAACAACTATTTCTAACTCAGTGTACTCTTGCCACTGAGCTCAAGGGGAATGAAAGAGAAGCAATTAAAAAAAAAAAAAAAATCACTGAGTGACATGGATCCTGCTGAATCATTTTTCCCCAGCAAAGCTGATACTTCAATTCAATGTGGCAAGCAACTATAGTAAACACCAATGCCAGATAAGCATCTCAGATAAAGTTTGCATCTTACACTCCCTGCTTCAGAGGGACACTTGGGTTATAATCAAATGAAAAACAATAATTAAGTAGTCATTTGCTTATGCCACTTAAGATTTTCACTCAACTTGACACAACCCCTGAACGTCTGTTTCTCTTGGCCCATGTCTCTCTCACACACACTGTTTCATTTTCTGGTTCTCAGACACTAATGTTATACATTGCAGGAGAGCACTGACATACAATCCAGACCATAACAGCTATTAAAAATTACATAAAACCATTAACATTTTATACTTCATGTAAACACTAGGCCAGGACTTAAGGTTGCCAAGAACATCTCTCAAGAGTGCCTTAGAAAGCCGGCTGAGCTGCATTCTTTCTAGTATCTTTTCAAACACTCACCGACTGAAATAGCAGCCAGAGTCCAAATGAAAAATTAACATGTCTTTGAGGAAAGTACCTCATTTCTTACCCATATTTCAGATGGTAAAAGGCAATCAAATTTATGCAAAACCTTTAAAAATAAATACACGCAAACTAAGAGTTGTTTCCAATTTTGTCATATATGGTGCGAGAGAACACAATTCTACCATTTCACTTGTCCCTATTGAAGTTATGGCTTTAAGGATTAAACCGTCAGAAAGGGTGAACAGCAGAGACTATAAATGCTAATTGCTTCGGACAACCCTTGGGATGAGGCCCAGACCAGTTTAATTAAGGCGTATCATGGAGCCCAGCTGCAGGTTAAGAAAGAAAACTCCACCCAATTTAGCACATCCCCAGTTTGGAAGCTGAAGTTGCAAGCAAACTGCAAAATATATCCTTGACACTGTTTCTATGGCCACAGGTGCATCTTTGAAGTGAACTCCCAATAGCTCATTAAGGGCAGCACAGCGAGGGCCTCTTGGAGCCTCGCGCTAGTTCTGTGGGGAGGAGAATGATGAAGGAGCACTGAGCTTAGGGAAAAGATCATGGCCCAAAATTCACCTTCTGATCACCCACAGGGAAAGATGGCACTATGGTTAAAGCAACAGCTGGGTATTTGAAACCTATCTCCCATCCCTAAAAATAAATCCTACCCCTGATGAAGTCAACAAGAAGATTTTTTCCTTCTCAATGGTCGCTTTGTTGGAATGAGATGTCATCTCTGGGCTCTAAAGTGATATAGGCCATATAGGCACGCATGCCACAAATTAGCCCTTCACCAAGTGCCAGTGACCCCCTTCCCCTGCTCAATCTGCTACTCTATCTGCTTCCTGCCCTACGTTCCTTACCCAAATCTGCTGCTCCACTTCATGCTTCCTGGCCTATCTACCACGGTGCTGCTTGTCCCCTGGCTGGTATGCCACACAGAGGCTACCTGTGCCATTTGTCAAACACATGCTACACTGGCCACCACTGATGCAGGCCACACAAGCTGCTCAGGCAAGCTCAAGCAGCAGCTTGCTGACTCACAACTGGTGCTCTCCCACAGCTGAACTCACTGCAACTGGTTTCACAGACCTCTGAGGATACACCCAGTTTTGAGTAGCTGGTGGCTAAATGGTAAAGCAGGCAACAAACGAAGCCCAACACACCAGATGAGATGCACAAAAAGAACAGCTTTGGCTGAACACAGAAAATTCATAAGATGTTGTGGGCAGGGGGAGGAAGATGCACTAAAATATTAAGTGGGGGAAGAACCTCCTCACACACAATGACGGTGAAGCACAAGAAACAGAAACACAGCAGTGGCTGAAGTAATTTCAGAGCCATTGGCTAGCCCCTCTGAGTGCTCACGGAAGCAGTGAGGTCCCAGACAACTGGAAAAGTGCGCATCTGTGTGTCTGCGTATGCAGATCCAGATTACAGACCACTCAGTCTGACCTCAATACCTGCAAAGATCATGAAGCAGGTCCTTCAAGGAATCTAATCGGGAAGCACAGAGGAAGACGAGAAGATCAGGAACAGGAAATGTGGATTCCCCAAGAGCAAGGCATGCCCGACCAATCTTATTTCTTTCTATGATGAAATGACAAGCTCTGTGGATTGGGGAGCAGGGGAGCACTGGATGCTATATACCCTGACTTCAACAAGGCTTTTCACACTGTCTTTGGTTACAGTACCCTCATTAACAAGCTAAGGAAATACAGAGTAGACAAAAAGTATTGTAAGATGGATACATAACTGGCTGGCTCACTGTGGTCAACTAGTCATCATCAATGGCGCGCAGTCCATTTGGAAGGAGGCATTAAGTAGAGTTCTCCAGGGGTCTGTCCCAGGTCTAATACTGTTCAACATCTCAATTAATCATTTGGATGACAGGATTCAGTGCATGCTTGGCAAACGAGGAGAGACTAGAGAAACTGGACCTTTTCAGCCTCCGCAAGAGAAGGTTGAGAGGCGACCTGGTGGCTGCCTATAAGTTCATCAGGGGGGCACAGAAGGGAATTGGTGAGTATTTATTCACCAAGGCCCCCCCGGGGGTTACAAGAAATAATGGCCACAAGCTAGAAGAGAGCAGATTTAGATTGGATATTAGGAGGAACTTCTTCACAGTTCGAGTGGCCAAGGTCTGGAACGGGCTCCCAAGGGAGGTGGTGCTCTCCCCTACCCTGGGGGTCTTCAAGCAAAGGTTAGATGTGTATCTAGCTGGGGTATTGTAGGCCCAGCACTCTTTCCTGCTTATGCAGGGGGTCGGACTCGATGATCTATTGAGGTCCCTTCCGACCCTAGCATCTATGAATCTATGAATCTAAAAATGACACTAGGTTGGGTGCAACTCCAAACACTCTGAGGGTAGAGCTAGGATACAGAATGACCTGCATAGACTGGAGAAGCAGTCTGCAATCAACCAGATGAAGTTTAATGAGAACAAGTGCAAAGTCCTGCACTTGGGACAAAAGAACTGCATGGACAAATACAGCCCGGGGAATGACTGGCAAGGCTGCAGTACTGCGGAGAAGGACCTGGGGGTTACAGTATGCCATAGCTGAATACAAGCCAACAGCGTGCTCTTGCTGCACAAAAGGCAACAGCATCCTAGGTTGCATTAACAGGAGTGTCAAGGGACAATTCTTTCACTCTGTTCAGCACTAGTGAGGCCTCACCTGGAATACTGTATCCAGTTTTGGCCCCTATACTTCAAGACAGCTGTGGACAGACTGGAAAGAGAATCCATCAGAGAAGCAAAAGTGATTAAGGGGTGGAAAAGCACAACTTAAGTGGTTAGGGTAAAAAAAAAAAAAAAAAAAAAAAATAGGGTTATTTAGTCTGTAGAAGAGAAGATGGAGGGGGAATTGGTAACAGTCATCAAATAACTGAAAGGTCAGTATAGAAGATGGAGATGGGCTTTTCTCTGTCCCTGCCACTGGGGACAGGACTAGGAGCAATGGCCTCAAGATGCAGCAGAAGAAATTTAGATTAGCAATTAGGAGGAATTATCTGGCTGGGCATTGAAACAGGCTAGCTGGAGAAGTTGTGGAAAAGCCACTCCTGGAATTTTTTGAGAGCAGGTTAGACAGATAGGCTAGCATGGTTTAGTTAGGGATGATCCCACTTTGAGCAGGGAGCTAGAATAGATGTCCTCAAGAGGTCTCTTCCAGCCCTACTTTCTTATGACCCTATGATAATTCTCTCTTATTTCAAAGGTCATCTCCATTTGGCATCCCATCTCTGGTAGTACCTCGTACACAACGGAGTGAGGGTCTGAAAGAAGTGAACACTATTGTGGTCAATTCATACTAAAGCAGGAAGTAGCATCCCCTGCTCTGAGTCTTTCCCCACAGATAGTTGGGGGGGGGGGGGGGGGGAGGAAGCACCAGGATGTAGAGCTGCAGCAAATATCTGCATGGGACTGCTGATGAGCTCCACCCGAGTAGAGGAGTGGTGTCCTTGAACTAAAAACCACAACAAAGAGCCGAGCAGCTCATCCTTAATTCAGCAACCCATGTGCAAAAATTAAGCAAGTTGTGAACCACCCATATTATAAATGATCTGAGTATTTGATGTAGTTGCCAGCAGCACTGGGCACTGACAGGCCTCTCCTGGAGGTTCTCCACTTGAGAGTCACAAAAAGGAGGCAGACAGTTGCAATCAGCCTTTGTTGTCTTCTGGTAAGCCTAAAAGGGTCTCAAGACCTTGAATATATGAATTCATGGACTAAGTTATAGTAGGATCAATTTACTTATATCCACATAGTTAATTCCGGAACAGAAAAGGGAAAGAAGCCATCCTAATATAAAGGTATTGTTTTACCAGGATAACAATAGCTATACTGGGAGTAGGACTGGTGAAACAACTGATAAAACCTATCGCCACCTAAACATAACATACCGTTACAATTAGAAGTTGATCCTGCATCTAAAGCCAGCCTGACCATGGTTTTTTGTTTGTTTGTTTGTTTGTTTGTTTTTTGGGGGGGGGGGGGAAGAAAGAACAACTCCTCCCCCTCAAATATAAATCTATATTATAGACTATGGGTTGACAACCGTTTCGGAACAGCAGGCTGAATTCACACAACTCAGTCTGATGGTAGGCTGCTACTGCTGCCACTTTTTTAGCCCATGCATGCTATCACTGATTCCCCATCACCCAACTGCTGCCAACATCCCAACTTTCCAGGCGGGACTTGACCTGCAGGCTGTAGGTTGCCAACCTCTGCTAAAGATGAAAGTCCTTGAACAAAATCCCACAGGAGAAATCAAATAACCAAAAGAAAAGACCTAAAAGATTTAATGCACTAAAAATGCTAACATAAAAACTGCTCTGGAAAAAGAAAGCCTGGCTTTAAAAAATAATAATAATAAAAAATAAAATAAAAAAAAACAAACACACCAAACACCATGCATAAAAAATGTTCAAGTCAAAATTATAAGGTGTCTGATTATAGATTAGCTCAGAGTATAAAAATCAAGTGTGATATTTTAATGGATCTTCTGAAGGAGGAAAAAAGGCAGATGTCTAATCAGAACAATACAATAAATAGCTACAAAATTATGTCCCCACTGGGCCAAAAACACCTCACTGGAAAAGAGAAAAAATTTGAGTAGCTTTGTCTAACTTCTTTCACTGCTCAAACTATGGTCTTGTGGAATGCAGCCACGGTTTTCTTACTCCTGCTGTCTTAAAAAAAAAAAAAAAAACAACTAGGTACTATATAGAGAAATCAGATAGCTATAAAATAAAAACAGGGAGAGCAAGCGGGAGAGAACTTTTCAAGCAAACTAGAATCAGCTATTTGCATAAATTTAACACCCAATCATATAGTAGGAAAACTAACAGCCTGTAAATTGCAACATTTTTTGGAACCAGTCCTTCAAGAGAAAAATTTATAAACTCCCCTCCCCCGAGTTAAAAGGCAGAGAAGCCGCCCCAAGCATTCACACTGTAGTTGGTCATAGGTGAAACAATAACTTCAAGAATAATTTAATGCCAGCAGAGGTTTTCCAGTTTTCCTCAACACATCAGCTACACGTTGGGCTCATTACAGGTTATTAAATAGGTTTACTCAATAATTAGTGGGGTGGTTAGCTGTGTTGGTCTGAAGTCAGGGAGAAGGTAGAGAGCACCTTACACACTACAGTATTTGGTTCAGAGAGGCATGAGCTTTTGTAGGCAAGCTACTTCAGATGCCAGCATAGAGATGAAGCAGCCTCTAAAGGCACCACTCCACCCTACCTTCTACGTAAATAAATAAAGAAGATGTCAAGTTAAAGTCTATTGAAGTAAAATATTTTGTACAAAGTTGCAGGGGAAGAGAAGAGACAGACAGGCAGTACAGAACATTCCTATTGCAAACAGAAACTATTTTGAAATGCTTACCAAAAAACACACACAGAGGACATGGAAATACATTTTTTAAAACCAAGTTTCTCCTGGAGACTCGAATGACAATATCACTGTAATTTCTGAGTGTCTCTTGCTCTTGATCTCCCCTGTAAAATAGAGAAGTGCTGTTTTGCTCCTTCTCTTTTCTGATGGACTGAGGCACTCGGAGAGAGGCTAAAGGCCCACTCCACTGATATCAGTGGGAGTTAAAGGTGTCTAGAATAGTTTTCTGGATTGGGGTCGACTTGGCCAAAGACAGTCCCAGGTCTGTGGCAGAGCAGAGGCTTGAACCCAAGATCTATGCTTGTGTCCTTCCTCTCTGCTCACAATAAGCATTCAGGAAAAGCTCTCATTTGAAATGAGAGGTTCCTAAATTCATGTCTTCCATGCCAGCGGGAGAGGAAAGGGCAGAGCTGACTAAGAAAGGAGCAAAAAGAACTTCGGCTACCAATACTGAATAATGGGAGCACTAGGGCAGCCTGCCTTGGACATGAGTTGGTTCACTCCAGTCCACTGCCAGGATATGTTGCCTACTGTTGACCTTTGGCAAAAAAAACTCCAGAGGAAAATACTCAGCAACTGAATGCAGCCATATGCTACTGGACATTAACCAGTAACCCAAAACAGCAAATGGTACTGAACTAATGCCTAACTGTTAGAGGTACTAAGAAACAGGGTTCGAATTACATATAGACTTTGGAGGGGTGGTGGCTGCAAAAATGTTGGCCGGGGTTCAGGCCGTGCACAGTGCCCTGCCAGTACAGTGGGGCTGGGCCAGCAGCAGCCAGAAGGATCTGCCACCGCCTGGACTGCTTAGAAAGGCACAGGGAAGGCTGGGGGCCGACCAGCCCGCTGGGGAGTTCTCGTCTCTCATGGCAGGGCTCAGCCTCCCACAAGTTCCCATGTAATTCAAGCCCTGCTGAGAACATACTGAGCTTAATGGAGGCTGCACGCCAGTA
Organism: Crocodylus siamensis; assembly: GCF_052110815.1. Lineage (NCBI taxonomy): Eukaryota > Metazoa > Chordata > Crocodylia > Crocodylidae > Crocodylus > Crocodylus siamensis. Next base: position 238,553,503 of record NC_143398.1, on the reverse strand, counting down.
TCAGGCTCTTCCAAGAAGAGAGAGGGGCCTTTTTCCAAGCAGACACTTTTAGCTAAATCACCTGACAGAATGCCTGGGGCAAGGCACAACTAGATCAAACTTATATCCATCTAAGGTATCCAATTAGGGATGTCAAATGGATGACCCACAGGCCAGATCCATCCCAGAGCCATATCGTCCAGGCCCCAGTGCTGCCCACGTGTCAGAGGCAGCATGCGGGGTACACCTGATGACCCATGCAGCACGTGAGGCCACCTGTACCAGCTCTTGTCCTGCAGTGGTGGAGCAGTTGCCACATACAGCAGTCCCAGAGAGTGTCTGTGCACCACTCCGGGGCCATGCTGCATATGGTGGTTGCTCTGGACCTATGCTGCATGGCCTCACAGTGGTGGTGGCTCCAGGCCCAGAATTTTGGGCTGGCATATGGATCTGATATGGCCCATGGACTGGTCCCATGTCACCCTTCTAGCCCATGTGGCATTTGACACCCCCAATTCACAGCAACCAGTGGGAAGAACCAAAAATGAAAGTCAAGTTGAGAAATGGAACATGCAGCATTCAGCCGAGCTCTGAATTCCCATCTACACTCCTAACACGGGCTCCTTTAGAGAAGTTTATGAGCCGTTGGGGAATTCTCGTCAACTTCTCTGTTGGCCTTAAAACATCTCCTAAGAAGTCACTAAAAAGACTCCCAGGGTCTATAAAATGTCACTTGGATTGTGGTCTAAATACATTAGTGTGAATCTGGTATAATGCCAGCAAGGTGTTAGATGTATACTGGCAGAACAGGAGAATCTCTGCCCAAGACACAACATTTGGCTCACAAGACTTTCTATAAGTCTCATAATAGGGTACCTGGAGCCCTCAGCCTGGCTTCTACCCATAGCCCACACCAACATGAAGATGAGGTTTCACTTACCTAGGAAGGCCTTTTCTGGAGCATAGTTCCTTAGCATGACAAACTAGAAGCTGCACAAAATCGAGCAGTTCACGTGCAGCTAGAGTCTGCTACCTGACAGGCCATTTCCTTTTGACCCAAGCAGTATTTCCCCCTCCCCCTTCTAAAATGGCTAAAACATAGCTCATCCACTCAGTTACAGGCATCCATGACTGTATCCATATCATTTGATATGGATATAAACCGTTTCAGCTATAACTTAAGAGAGCTTGGGCTTCTATTTTTTAAAAAGTGGAATTAAAAAATTGCATTTGCTAGCACAGAAAATATAAGAGAAGCTCTAATAAAACAACCTAAACTAATAGTGGAGCTTGTTATACATATTATACTGCAGTGTGGTAATAAGCATGATCCAGGAGTCACGGCAAGATCATCTCTATTCATGCAATATCAACAAGAACAGTATGTTGCAAGTTGAGAGCGGGCATAATCTTACATCAAGGCCAATGATTCTCAGCTAAGGTGTCATGGCACTACGGACAGCCATGAGATCCTTCTAAGGCTGTACAGTACAAAACACCTACGCATAATTCACTACATAAACTCAGATATTTCAAGTAGGAACCCACAGTATTGAAAGCCTGCCGTAGTCTTGCAGAGTCCTTTGCAACAGAATGCCAATGAAGAACGACTATTTTTTTTCTTTAGTAGAAAAGCCAGTAAAAATTAAAAGCTAGCATTTTCTAAGGGGTGTTTAAGTAAAAAAAAAAAAAAAAAAAAAAAAAAAGAAGCGTTGAGAACCACTGAACTAGGCCATCTATTATACTAGCATATTTAGTAGTCAATGGCAATAAGCCCATATTTATAGCCAGTGGGTTAAATCAGCAGTAATAAAGAAACTAAATTTTTGAAAAAGCTGTTTATTTAATTTTATAACACCTCTAAGAGAAACTCCACATGCTTCTCAAGCAATTTAACCTCAACACAACTCTTTAAGATAAATCAGCATAACTCTCAGTTTACAGACTTTGGGCTTCAGTGCCATGGCCCCAATAAGCAGCTCAACAAAGAGGAGGAGGAGCTGGGGAAAGGAAGTTATACAGCTCCCTCAGAAACACCAAACCACAAAGAAATCAAGCTGTTCACAGTGAACAGATGCCCAAACCAAGATCATTTAGGAAGCTCCCAGACATTACAAGTTAAGTTTGGTTATCAACACCTCTCCGGGAAGTGTGTGACCTGCAGTGCAAGACTGAGAACCAACCTAAGATGGAGACACTGTGCAGCGCGCTCATCTTGAATGGGGACCTTGTGATTTATTTTGTGCTGAGACAAAAAAACAAAACAAGATTAAAGAAGGAAATATCTAACCCAGCGCCAAAAAAAAAGAGTCTTTTTTTTTTTCTCCTGGAGCAGAAGGAGCCAAGTCAAGTTTAAGCCAAAGCAAGTCTGACAAAGGGGACAAGAAGCAAAAAGGATGAGGAGAAGTCTCACTTTTTCCACACCTCCATACTTAAATTTTCTTTACCCTGAGCACAAATATTTTTAAACCACTTCACTGTTAACATTGAAATAGACCTCCATTTATTCCAAAATAATGCTCTCCAGCACACTCGGGTTTCACATGACTTAAAAAGTTAAACAAATCTATGAAAGGTAAAAAGCATCTAAGTCTTTTGAGCATGTTTCAAGGCTCTTATCACGTCACCACCAAAAGAGTTAACCAATAAGGGTGCTCTCACTCTGTGCCAACCTGCTGCCCAATGAAACCTTGTTGTTTTCCCCTCCCAACATCCAAGAGTTATTTGGGTACTTTACAACATTTTTAAAGGGCAGAAGGAGCTGCAATCTTTGTCTATTCCAACTGCCTGTATTAATACATTTTAATGCAAGAGACTGTTCCAGAGACAATCAAAAATTACTGATACAGCACTTTGCATCAACAGGGACTTAAAGGAGGTCTGTAACATCATTGTTATCAAGATGAAAAACTGAGGCACACAGCATGGAAGTGACTTGCACATGCCAGTAGCAGAGCTGGGAATAGGGTCCCCATTTCCTCCATAGGAGTGGAGGCAGAGGTAAGCAATGCAAGCTCAGGTTTGGTCCTGGAAGCAGCTGGGAGAAAACAGAAAAAAAAAAAAAATCAATTGAGACTTCTGTATCTAACACTGGCCTTTTAGCATCTTTACAGCTCTCCTACACGCACACCTCTGCCTGTTTGCCGAATGCCAGCAGAACAAGCTCCATTACCACAGTGCAAATGAAGAGGCCATAGTAGAAGGGAAGCACCAGATTTCAGTGAGGTCAAGAAAAGGCAAGTGAAAGCACCAGGGGTTTTTTGTTTTTATTCTTTTCCAGTCCTGGTAGGAGGGCAGGGTTGAGGATAAGGCTACAAGAAACAAATCTGACAAGACAAAGGTGGTGTGGAAATGATACAACAGGAGCAAAATAAGGTGATGGAAGAGACCAAGAATGATTCAGAAGGGTGAGAGGAGGAGACTGAACCCGCTGGAAGCCGCAAGGAGACTTGAGGAGGACAAAGGAAATTCAGATGCTGACGGACCAATTAGCCTGATACTGTGACAGAGTCAGTCAAAAACTATGGCAAAAATCAAATCAAATGAAGCAAGTGATGGCAACTCAGTTGGAGTAAATAATGAGGGGAGTGACTGAAAAAAGCAGGCAGTGGCACTGAGCACAGCTGAAAGGGGGCCACATCCCCGAGGCTTGCCAGACGCTGCGAACGCTGCTTCCCTTTTGCCGTGACTCTGGCCCAGCAAGGCAACTGAGTGGAGTGACTGATCCCAGGCCTTTGAATAGTAGGAGAGGATGGCATCATCTTTAATGTGCTGCAATAGGGATTAATTGGCCCCAAGTCTTTATTCTGTCATCCCCTTACAAGAAACTAGAACCTGAAATCAAACCAGGCTTTTCCTGCTTTTACCACTTTAGAAAAGTCCTAAGCACAAGCTTATCATTGTGGAGGTGATCAAACTCTTGCTGCTACAGGAATCTCTATCATCTAGTGTAAAACTGAGTTGAGGCAAGAAAGGACTCTGCCAGCACAGTAGTGCCCTTCCTTTCAGTTATGTTTCTTTGCCAAAAAGCCAATTAGTTTACCAGTTTGATCCTCTTGCCTGCCATGATGCTGACCTGCCAAAAAACCCTTGCTATGGTCTGGGGACATGAGTTCAAGCCTCTTAGACTCACCCCTACCCAGCTCAGCTTTGAGCTGGCATCTGCTCTTTCAGGCTGAAGTCACAGAACTGTAGAAAAATACAGTTTTAAAGGACCCCAGGAAGTCATCTAGTCCAGCCCCATGCTCAAGGCAGGATCATCCCTATCTAAGCCATCCTTGAAGTGTTCATCTAACCTATTCTTAGAACTGTGCAAGCAACCCTCATCCACAGCTACCAAGCACGGTGCCTGAAAACATCAAGAACACCCTAACCTCCCGCAGGTAAAAGAAGAGGAAAAGGGCACGGTCGATCTCCTGCCACAGTGAGTACAGATTCAGAGGCCAGATGCAGAACTAGTCATATCACTTCTCCTCATGTGCTGCTGGCTATAGAAAACTGATGAACTTCAAGTACCCTAGGCCAATAAGCCTGACTTTTTGGCTGATTAGTTTGAGAATACACTGGGGGGGAGGGGCGCGGTGTTAGCTCTAAAAGATGCTCTGATCAAAGCTATACTCTGCAGGAACTGTACTTATTGCTAATTACAAATAAGCTGGTACAACTTCATCCTTGTTTGCCTGTGGAGCTCTCTCCTAATGAGCATCTCATTTCTCAAGACAAGATCATCTCACCCCACAGGAGACTGGGCTAAAACTCCAGGGAAGTGAAGAAAGGCACTTTGTCTCCAAAGAGACAAGCAATGCATGTTCGAGAACACACAAACTCCCGGAAGGTTCCCTAGGACCAAAAAGGGGTCTCTCGTTTCACAGCCAACTTCCCGGATACCTCATTGAGGCAAGGACAATCCACTTGCTATGGCTCCAGCCCGGGGTTTAGACAACCTCTGCTCAAGTCCCAACTCAGCCACAACCCGACCATGGGGTGATGGGCCAAGTCACATAGCATCTCTGTCTCAACTTCCTGTCTGTAGAGTGGTGATAACACTATGCAGAATGCCCGCTCAGTAAAAGTTTAAAACTTTTCCTCTTGAATAGGCAAGCCCACCCTGCAGCGATGCCAGAGTGTTTTCACCCTAGAGAATGATGCACACATGGCGGGGAATTAAGGTAGGAGCGCGTGCTCACAAATACAGAAAACAGGTTTTAAAAAGCCAATTTGTAGGGAGTGAGGCAAGGCTCCAGAGTTTGAGTTAACTTTAGATTTCAAGTGGAAGAGCTGCTGGCAGACTGCCCAGATTCCTTGGCCCACCGCCTGCCAAATCCTCAGAGACTATTTTTAATCTTTATTTATTTATTAAATTTAACTATCGTAGGGCTGGATTATGGACAGTCTTCAGGAAAAAAAAAAGTGGATGCTGGCACATTATTTGAACATAAAACTGATTAGCAGAAGGAAAAGAGGCAACAGGATAGTTATAATGAGAACAACCAGTGCTCTCCCATAGCAAAGTGGAAGTCCACAGGGAGCTGCTATGACTAGTTTACATCTTTGCCAATCCTTTAATGCTGAACCACCCAGAATGACAGGGTATTTGCTTACCTGACCAGGGTGCATGTCTGAACGCTCGTTAGGCATCACATAATGCAAAGTGACAGTGTGTAAACTCAGGAGTCCTGACAAAGGAAAGAGGCTGACACATGCTGAAAAGCTTCCCCTCTCCCCTGTTCTAGCAAGTATGTCACATCAGCTCTGCACCCTCTCTGGGTGACAATGACTCCTTCCTCCATCTTCTGTTTCCTGTCCCCTCCCTAATCTGTTGTGCCACACAGGCTGCATGTGCCATTTGTGCTCTAGGTTGGCCATCCCTGTACTAGACATTAGTGTCACACAACCTGGTAGCCCAGCCTACCAACCCTACAGTTGAGAGCCAATTTGTGAAGGGGATCAAATAGTCCAGCTTCCTCCAAGCTTCAGCCCTTGAGCCCAGATTGCAGCTGGCAGACTGCTGAGTCTTCCAACCAGGATGGCACATTGGCCAAAAAAGCCTTGCCAATACTGGATAATCTGGAGACACTAGTTTTTACAGAGTTGTCTTAATACCCAAAGGCTTGGTGGTTTCAGGTATGGATGGATGCAAGTGAAAGCTGTGGCCATTCAACACTTCTCAGGTTAAGATTTAAAGAGAAAGAACTACTTTCAGCTCAGCATGGAAGCATGCCACCCTCCCCACCCCCAAAAGATATGAGCAAACTCACTGTACCAAATTTCCAGATGGAGCAAGGAAAAACGCAGAATGGCGATATACAGATTTACATCCTGAGATGAAGCCGTGTATCGTATCAGGTCTGGGAAAAGGAACATTTTGCAAAACAGGGGCAATTCCCATTTTAAAAATAGAACTATTTTGCACTCAAACAAATATTTTCCATCCACAGACCACAAAGTGTTTGTTACAAAAGCAAACATTATTCCCATTTTACACAGTGGTTCATACCAGGCAACAGACTCATCCAGGGTCACAACACAATATGATACTGTCAGTCCTTCTGATCTTGCTTTTCCAGGGCTTACCTTTCCCCATTGCGTGTCCATTGGTCAACATGGTGACAGACAATGGACGTTTTAACAGAGAGCTATAAGTCACAGCTATGGATCTACTCATGTTCTCAGGCTAAACAATGTCAACACTGTCCCTTCAGTTCGCATTGCCCCCGCGTCTGACTGAAGCAAGTGGAGGTGGCTACAGCTGGCATGACAAAAATCAGATGTAGGGAAACTTAACTGTGTAGGTTCTGCAAGTACAGTCTAGCATATTCTGGGTGGTGCCAAGCAGAAGCAATTCGTCCCTGCTACTGGATGGCAGTTGCTTGTCTCAGTATCCATGATATGCTACAATGGGTCACTCAGTAGACACAATTCTGCACATTCTCTGTATAAAAAGTTTCTATTGACTTCTGTAGGGACGCCAGGTATAAAGGGCCTTGCAGGGCCAAAATATGCCAAAGACCATGTGAGAAGAGCCAAGACGTGCTTGGATTGTTACATAATTTGTACTGCAGCTCCCTCCATTTCCTGCAAGGAAGAAAGATCATCCAGCCCTGGCAAAATACTGCCAGGGTGTCTCTGGTGCCATATGCCCCATGAGTACCAAGGTAATGGTAGAAACTGATTACAAAGAGCACAGCTTGCATAGAAGGATTCACACTGATAAAAGCTAATTGTCTGCAAGTCTGCAACCTATGAGGTTTCAAGTACAGCCCCTTCTTTCCTCCTGTACAGAAATACTGCTAGGTAAGACGTTTCAATTCTACTCAACACACAAGTAGCGGGGCAGAGAAAAGCTGGCTGACTGTTAATGAATCAGCCTTGTTGAAAGTTTCCTCTGTGGCATTTTGCTGGCTGAGTCACTTTGCAGTGCACGCTTCTGACAGGCAGGACTTCTTTTGGGTTTATTCACCTGAACTGTGCTCACGTTTATAAAAGTCTGCTCCGTGGCACGCCTCCTCCCAGTGCTCTTGCAATGCCACATGTAATTAGCAGGCCAATGAATGAATGAATGCAGAGCTATTATTTCAGTCTCTGCAGTCTTAGTGATTAAGGGAAACAATCCAAGATCTATTTTTTTTGAAGCATTTCCTTTTTAATATCATCTTGGTAAAACAAGCAACTGTACAGTGGAAGTCAGTCTCAAAGCAGATACAACATACATTGCTTTTTGTCAAAGCACTTGGATACACATTAACTTGCAAGTCCCATCCTCATTAAACAGAAGGCAGTAGTTAATGCTTGGTTATAAACAACCATCTCACCAGAGTAATGCAATAAGTAGTGATGGAGTCAGTATCAGAGCAGGCATTCCCGGCCCCCACCCATCATTCAAGCCATGCTCCTAACACAGGGGCAGGCTATTATTTTGGGCAGAGGGCCGCTTAACCAGTTTTGGCAAGCTGTCAAGGGCCAGATGGGTAGCCCCACCCCTTGACCCTGGTGGGCCCAAAGCAGGGCACAGGCTGGCAGGGGTCTGTGGAGCTGGGCTGGGCTGCACCACCAGAGACAAGGGGGAACTGGCCCAGCTCCATAGAGCCCCTGGTGACCAGGACCCCACACTCCTGCCGCCCTGCTCTGAGTCCCGGGACACTGGTGTGGGCCCTGTGTACCCGCTGGCTCCCTGCCCAATCACTCCCAGTGCCCCCCAGCCCTGTGGTACAGGTGGGACTGTCCAGAGCAGGCACAGGCTGCGAGCAACTGCAGCGCAGGGTGCCGGCCACAGGGCAGGCGAGTGGCTGCTTCCCCCCCCCACTCAGCTTTTTCTTGGGCCACATTTCCCCAGGCTCCTTCTCTGCCTGGGGTTCTCCCCTGCCCTTCCCCCCCCCCATCATCACTTCCCCCTTGGCTGCCTCACAGCAGGTATGTGGTCCCAGGCCAGAAGGGGGCAGCCTGGGGCTTCCAGCTGAGGGGGTGGGGCCAGGTAGATGCTGCTGTTGTGGGAGCCCGCTAGGCTTTCCCTGGGTCTTACTGCCCTTGGTTCCTGTCTTTAAAAAAAGACAGGAACCAAGGGCAGAGAAATATTAATTTTCTACATTTGAGGGGCCCTGTGGGCTGGATGTGGCTCGCAGGCCGTATTTTGCCCACCCCTGTCCTAACATCACCATGATGTGAAAGACCTCCTTCCTCTTCAATGTAGGTGACAGTCCTGTTCAAGAACCAATGAGTGAGGTCTATTAAGCAATTATATTGAGATGAAACTTCAAAAGAAAATGTCTCAACTAAGTGGTGCCCAGCTGGCTGGGGACTCAGCACCTCAGGAAAGAGAAACAAGACTGAATTCTGCTCCATCCATGGGCAACAGCAGGAGACACTAAGTTCAAGAGAAATCAAGGCTCATCTTACTAGTCCAGCACAGACTCTCCCTTTACTTCTACACAGCTCATTCAGGATTCCCATGGGAACAAATAGATATTTTTGTCCTTTAGCCCTTGGTATCTCTGCCTCTCCCCCTTTGAGTCTAAAAGGTTTCTCCTGCTTTCTCCTGGAAGAAGAATCCAATAGACTAAGGACTGCTTCAGCATAAGGGCCGTGTTTAAACAGTACCAGGCCTGCTTAACAGTGCTCCTTCTGGTCAGAGAAGTGCTCTTTCTGGTCACTGCTGGCACATTCAAGTGGTCAGGTCACCTGGAGGGAGGACTTGTGCAGTGACTGCTCCCTCCCACAGCCTCAGGAGGCTTCATGAGAAGACGAGATGTTGCAGACCCCTGACATCCTCCAAAGAGAAGCTGATGGGCATCCCACTTCGCTGTGTGATGTTGAATCACTGCAGGAAGTGCATCAGCAAGAGTGCAGCGTGGGTGCAGCTGAAGTGACACATTCCCTTTGCATCCAGGGCTCCATCACTTCCTAGCAGCTCTCCTCACTTGGAATAGCATGCGGCCACCCCTCCACAGGCAAAGTTTACTTTGCACAATCCCACAGACATGGTGCTCAGAAAGGAGGCAGCTGCAGCAATCTGACAGCAAAGTGCAGCAGCCTTTTCCAGCAATGACACCTGATGAATGCTAACCCCACAGAGAAGTAGTATGCTAGTTTATGGGAAAGTCCTTGCACAGCCACATAGCACAGATTTCTTCTAACAGATAAAAGCCACAGAAGAAGGTAGGAGTTAGCCTTTGCAGCAAACAATTTAGTGGTGTTTTTCCACTCCTGGTCCCAAAGCAAGATATTCAGGCACCCAGAGGAAAAAGGGAGAGAGCATACGTGCATGCGCATCCATGCACCCGCTCCCCTCGCAAAATGCTATTGACACCAGTAATTTCTCCACTCCACTCTACTATTAGAGAATTATTCTGAGACATTCCTGATTTAGGTCGGGCTTCTTAAAATTTTACTCTGCAGTTACCATATAATGCTTCGTAACTCATTAAATTGCAAATTCTTTAAGACATTTTCTCTGTTCGAAACAAGAGAGGAAGTCAGACCCACACCATTTTTAAGTTGCTGTAATGAGCACTTTCCAGTTCCAATGGAAACTCGCTCCCTCCCTCTTTCCAATGTCCCCTCTCCTCAGTGTTGGCAGCTGTCCTCCTAGAGCACAAAACTTGTGTTTAAACCCTTTAATTTTTAGTGGTTTTTTATTTCTAGCAGAAATTTGTCATACAGGGTTTGTGAAAGAGTCCAATCCAGTTAACATGTACCAAATTCTATTACTTAATGTACACATAATAGTCTCAATATATACTATGCCAGGTTAGTCAGACAGACGGTCTCAAATTTTTACTAGTTATTGCCTACCAAAAACAAAACAAAACAAAAAACAAAACAAAACACATACCACATTAATGCTGTCAAGTAGGACTGCTCAGGAATAAATGCAGAATCCCAGAAAGTCAGTTTGACAGCACTGAATCAAGACAGGGCCCTATTCAAACTCAGGAGAAAGTTCATGAATCTGAAGTCCTGTAAATGCATACGTTCCAATACAGGGACCGGTGATATTTTGGGGCAAAGTGGCAAAAACACCCGCAACCTCAACTTATAAGATCTTGGCAGTTGGCAGGCAAGCTGCAAGGGGCCCAATCCTTGTTGTGGTAGCACAGGCCCAGCCCCCTCCCCTGCTGTCTGCCCTGAAGCATGCATGCAGCTGCTGCCAGTAAGGAGCTAGGGCAAGGCTCTGCAGACCCTGGTGCAGCCGCTTGCAGTGTCAGCCCTGGCTCTGGGCAGGCCCCTGCAGCCCACGATGGAGCCCAGGCCACTGACAGCTGCACTGGGGTCTGTGGAGCCCTGGCCTGGCTTGCTGCCGGTGGCAAGCGCACACGGGTTTCAAGGCAGACTGGCACTGGCACAAGAAGGATTGGGCCCCTCATGCCAAGCAATCTGCCTGTGTGCCGTGCTCTGGCACATATGCCAAGGATTGCTTACCCCTGCTCTGACACCATACTTGGGTGCATCAAGCAACAGGCACTTAGGCAAGTTACAGATATTACACATTTACAAGTAAAGGTGATCGATCAGAAACCTGCCTACCCGTAACAGAACAGAAGTTCGGCACACAGACTGGTTTAAAAGTGGCAGGACTCAGTCCAAGACTTGCTACACCACTTACAGAAAACCACGCAACTTAGCTCAATTCTGCCTCAGGTTTTTTTGAATATCTGTACCTAGCCTTAATTATCAGTGCATGCTCTCCTCCTCCTAGCACTTAAAAAATTAGATTCTGATCGCAGTCAGGCAATTCTGATGAGAAGCCATTAACTGTGCTCGTGATATGCATTTATGAAATAGGATCAAACAAAACTACATGATACAACTGGTTCATCATGACCAAGATCTGAGGCTCCCAAATAAGGTGAAGACCTTTGGTCTTTTGCTGCTTCCCTTAGATTATTAGATGGGCTGGGTTCTGCGCACACACACAACTAGCTATCCTACTATGGACCTGTCTACAATCTCGACTATTTGTCATTTTCTCTTTCCACCACCCACCCTCGCAAAAAAAAGCAACTTAAAATTGAATACAGTTGTTCAAATATTACTATGTTGCTCGACATTTTCCTTCAGCCAAGCCTACGCTGGCCCAAGAAAATACTAGTTCTGGGAAAGTTGCTCTGTTTAAACAAACTTGCTAACAAAGTGCTAACTCAATTTTCCTGGCCAGCACATACACAGTCCAACTACAGTCATCCACTGCATGAGTTCATTAAATGATGTAAAGCCGATTATAGCATCCAGCCATGAGTACAATGGTCGCAGACACAGAGACCAAGAAGCAGTTTAAATGCAGTTCTAGAAAGAGGTGCCAACAATTTCCTTGGCCACTACAGACAATGCTTTACTGTCTTTTGGGTTTTTCTTATTTTAAATGATGTTTTGTTCTGGGGCCCTCTTTGGAAATTACACGGCAACACGTACGGACGCCATTCTCTTCTGCCGTATTCTTTACAAGAGGCAGTATGCCACCCCCTCTAACCTCCTAAGGGGTTGTCTGCTCTGTGTTTTTTTATGGAGGAGCCCTCTTATGGATGTTAGAGGGTATACCTTAGAGCTGCGAATCACAAAAGATGTATGTTAAAGGAGTTTAAGCCACACAGCTGGGGTTCTCACCACAGCCAACACTTGTCTACTCAAGAGACATCTGTAAAGAGAGGCCTCAGGGCTTCATTTTGAGAAGAGAAAACTGAAACACAGGGTATGAAAACACTTCCTTTATTTCTTCCAATTTTAAACATACACAAAACTGTAGGTGCCCCAACTGACAGTGCAAACGGTCAGGATTCAGGCATCTCTGCAAATCAATCCCTCCCTGGACACTAAACTCCCATGTCTCACTGTTTAGTAAAGCAGTAATGCAGGAAACACAGCACGAGGAAAATAGGATAAGTTAGATTTAAGAATGAATATCAGATATACAGGTTGACTTAAGGGTGAGCAAAATATAGCCCATGGGGCATGGGAGGCAGCCCAGGCCATGGCCTATGTGGGCAGTGCCCCCAGGTGCAGAGGTGCCACCTGGCACAGAGCGCAGCCCACCCTACCCCCACACGCGACCCTCAGACATGCTGGGAGCTGTAGTCTCCAGGGCTGGGGGGGAGGGAAAACAGCAACCACACTTGGCTTCCCAGCAGCTCCTGTAGCAGCAGCTTATTCTCACTGCCAGCATCTCCACCGCTGCCACTGTATTTGACCCTGCTGTTCAGGCACCCTTGCCCATCTACCCTGTACCCACTGGGCAGGGGGTGGGGTGGGGTGGGGTGGGGAGGTGTCTATCCGGGGTCCCGGCCCCGCACAGTCACCGCCCCACGATCTCAGCCCCGCTCACCCTACTCCCACACACCATTTCCCACCCACTTCCAGCCCCATCCCATCCACCCAACTGAGTGCACCTCTCCAGTGGGGGTCCCTGCCTGTCTGCTCCATCCAATGCTGCTGGCAGCAGGTGCAGGGCAGTGGACCTGGGGCCAGATAGGTTCACTTGGTATCTCCCTGATGCTCCTCCTCCCCCTCACTCCACAAGACCATGTAGAGAGTCCCTCCCAGCTCTCAACAGCTCACTAGGACTCCTTACGTGGCCTCCTCCAGCCCAAATAATTGCCCACCTCTGCCCAGAAGCAAAATAAGTTTGTGTACACAGGACATCCAAAAGTAACCTGAATTAAAGCGAAATAAACTTTATCTAGTCTCAGCAAGAGACAGCTGATCCGACAGACAATCCAAGTACACAAAAGAACTGCATTGAGCTTGAACTTGACTCTGGAAGCAGCTCAATTCCAGGCAAGAGAGGTAGTGGGTTGTGTGCAGTGGGAGCAAACTGGCTCTGGTGCCCTCTGGGCTGGGCGCTCTACCACAAGGAGGGGCGGGAACAACAAACACAAGAGCTGTGAATGAAAGCCTATGCCCTACATCCATACACACAACACTATCTAATTTAAAATGTGTTTCCCAACCTCGTCTCCAGTCATTCTAGTCCACAGCTCTTCTCCCACTCCTCTCCTCCCCTGCCATCCCACTCCCAGAGTCTACCCCATTGTCAAGTCCAACTGCTAGCAGGCAGATAGTGCCAGTTCATCTAGTCCAGGGGCGCTCAATCCTCAGCGTGCAGATTCTCCCTGCGACTCCATGGGCCCTGCAGAGGCCAACATGCGGGGCCTGATGCTGGCATGCAGACTAGGCCTGTGCCATTCATTAGGCCCACGGGGACAAAACACTAGAGCACCACTGATGTAGCCTGTAAATTAAAGTCACGTCAGTCAGTTAAAATGGGCTTACGTGCTTCAGACTGGACCTTCCAAATAAGCCTGGTCAGCAGGACATTACACATCCACAAAGTTTTAAAGGCCCTCAGTCAGTGTGGAATCTGACCCCTGGGTAACCAGGGAGCACTTCTGCAATTTCCCCACCTGTATTATTCTGCTGGATCATGTCACTTTCAATACAGCTCATCGGAAAGCACTTATGGCTTTTTGTTTAAGAGAGTTAGTCAGAAGCAGAGAGTGACAAAGCCCTTGGATCAAAGGACAACCCGAAATCTGCCAGCTTCCGCTCCCATCACGATTCTTGAACCATGGTAGGCAAACCTCTTGTGGGCTGATTTTCTAGAAATACTTCCACAGCTGCGCTAGTAAGAAGGTAAGAGTGGGCAACTGGGAGAGGCAACGGAAAAAGTGGGAGGAAGTGAAAGCCACATTAAATCTTAACCAGGCTAAGTCTATATGAGAATGAAGCTCCCTCCTTTGAAGCCACCCGATTGCTCTTTTCCACAGAAGGAAAGGAAGCCATTAAGGAGGCAGAATACACCTGTGTCTCCACTTGCAGTACTAATTACCACACTGGGATAATAAATATCCCTCAAGTGAAACATGAGAGCTGGAATTACTCTAATCCTATAGAGAAAATGAAGCTAAAGTTAACGCAGAAGCAGTTCATGCAGGTTCTTGTTGTCTCACAGCTCATCCAACAGAAAGGGTTGAGAGAAAGGTTGTTATTAACTTAATTATGTTTCTAAAAGGGCAATTTGTATGAAGGTAGATTAGGGACATGGTGTTTAAACCTGGCTGCCTGCATCATTCAAAAAATAAATAAATAAATAAATAAACAAACAAACAAAATAAGGAAGGGTTTAATGTTCTCTCTCCCCTCTGCAGAGGCAGCCACCAAAGCAAAAGCAAACCCTGCTCTATCACATTAAGCATGCAGGGTAATAAGAGGACTTTTACCAGCTACCAGACTTCAGTTTTTAGTTGCAAGCACTGTATACCACTGGTCCCTTGCTTGCTAATGATCAGGTGTCATTCTTCACTAACAGTTTGGCCTACAACGCTCTGTATATAAGTTCACTAGAAAATCCACAAAGTGAGCACAGGGCTGCATGGACTTCCTGGTTCTCCCCCATGACCCACTTACATTATGGAGGGGTGCAAGTGAGAACAGGCAAAGGGTTAAGAAGGGGCAGTTTGTAGGTGACCATCCTGACTACCCATGCAGGTCATCCTCATAGCCCCCTTCCCCTGCTTAGATGTGGTGGGCAGGTTTGATGCCAAGCCCCAGACACCTTTCAAAATGAATTCCCATCGAACCTTAGCAATCCCCTGCCTGACAGGTATAATCAAATAGGGGAAGGGGAACTTTCTCCAATGAATAAGTAATGTTTCAGTGCAAGGGTGCTTTTCAGTATCAGTAGGAAAGAGTCAGG
The DNA here is from genome assembly GCF_052110815.1 of Crocodylus siamensis. Lineage (NCBI taxonomy): Eukaryota > Metazoa > Chordata > Crocodylia > Crocodylidae > Crocodylus > Crocodylus siamensis. Next base: position 238,538,343 of record NC_143398.1, on the reverse strand, counting down.
TTAGCAAGGAAGAGCAGAGCAGAGACTCTGCAACACCCCTCGTCATTGGGATTCAGATGCACCCGAGTGATAAATGAAACCAGGCAAGGAAATGAAGGATCTAAAAAAGTGAGAGTTGCATAGTGACAAGATTTTTCAGTCTGGACTGGGGCAGAGAGGAACCCAAGCCATTAAAAATTCAGAAGCATTTGACTTGGCTTAACAATCACATCTTTACTGACTGCCATCTGTCACTGCAGAAGGCACCTTCTTGTTCAAAATAGATCTGAGTTCTAAATAGCAAGGCCATGACCAATTCCCACCAGAGGAGAGAGTGCTATAACACCCACAGTGCTAGCAGAATGCAATACTGCTCCTGTGATCTTTGGCATTAGACTCAGTCAGCTGGGCTGAAGACAGGTTCTCTATCACCTGCCTTACTAAAGGAAATCTTAAGAGCAGTAACTCCTTTGCTTGTAGCGCATGGAAGGATGTTCTGCAACTAACTGGCTACTGCAAAGCCAGTAGAGCAAATAGATTACAAGACGGAAAGGTGGAAAGAGGCAAACTTGGTCAAATTAAAGGACATGGAAGAAAACCTTGGCTCCTGAACTGGTCTGTTAAATGAAGAGCAAGATCACCTGGCACTTCACTACTTAGAGCCATAGGTTACTAGTCTACTAAAATACACTATAGTTTGGGGGATACGCTAAGATACGCTAGAGACAGAGGGACTGGCCGAAGGTTCAGCCCCAACTTGGATGAGGAACTGGAAGTTGCTTGTTCCACAAGGAAGGTGTTGGAAGCCCTCACAGCAGCTTCAAGTGACCGCAGGAGAAAGCAATGCCATAGGAGGAGTGGGGGATGAGTGGGGCAACTGCCCCAGGCACCGAAGCAAAGGGGCACCAACAGGTGCTGCCCATCCAGGACGGGGGACAGAGCTGCAAGCAGCTCATTTGGGGATGCGCAAGGACAGGGCGGGGGTAGCTCTTGCCGTTGGGTGCACTCCCATGTGCCCCCCGGATCTGTACGTGGGACGAGGGCAGGCTGCCACTGTGGGCTTTTTCCCAGGTGCCAAACTTCCTTGCGATAGTACTGGGAGAAGGACAAACTTGGCCTCCTGAGAAGCTGTTTCAGCTACAGGGTCAAGGACTGGACAGGACAACTAAATTGTTCTCTTGCTTCTGGAGACAGTTGAAGCCTGTTGCGAGAGGGCAGTAAGAAGCTTGTGCCACAACCTGTGTTCTGACGGACTATGTCTACATCCATGTAGCATGCCAAATTACTAAGTAGCCTTAACTTGCTCAAACCATACAAGAGTCTTACTTCAGCTATGAGCTACCGAGCATTCATCTACAAGGGGACACTCAGGAAAGTTAAAACTGAAATAACCAAAAGGTGTAAATTCAAACCCTCTTCTAAAATGAATTTAATCTTAAACAGAATTATTTTTTAATAAAAGCATCCATGCAAGGGGCTCAGTGGGTTTAAACTAATGCTCTTTGAAATAGTACCTTTAGTCTATTCAGATTAATTCATGAGTGTTTGCATGTGGACAAGCCCTAACAACTGCAACTAGTTTTTTTAATATTTAATTTCCCAAAGTTGTTTTGGGGTTGTTTTTTTTTTTTTTTTTACCTCTGTTCCTTCATTTAAGAAGCCAACGAGCTCTCCCAAGAGATGCAAATTAGTTCAGAGGTCTTACAATGGTAGTTGCCAGGAAGTAAATGCTATTCATTGCACCATTAATATAAAACATTACTTCAACTAATGGGCATTTCACTTAATGGCTCTTAAGTGGACATATATAAGCAACACTTTATATCAACAGGGGAGGGTACTCTCTTATCCAAGGATAGAGAGTTGATGGCCCAACTGCAGTTGGGATATACTTAGACATGGCTTTGTATGCAAGACATTCTTCTTCAGGTCTACTCATTTAAGCCAGCTTGAAAGGATCAAATGTTAAACCCAGAACCTATTTCCACAGTGGACCGGAAAGTTAGCATTTGACATTATTATTTGTGTTAGAGGAGCTCATAGAGGCTCTGTTGTACCAGGTGCTGTAGCCGAAAGCATCTTACAGTGCTTAGAAATAGCTTCAATGGATGCAACAAGCAAAGCCATGAGCGCTCTTCTCCCCCAAAAGGAGAGAAGATGCCAGGGAACTTGCTTCCAAACCACCTTATTCAGAAGCTTCCCAGTTCCTTAAAGCTCTGGTATATTTAAGAACAAAAGTTCACAGTTAAGAATATTTGGGACCCAAGAGCACAAGAAAACTGAAAGTTTTAGTTGCCTATGCAACTTCCACAAACGTCAATGTAGTCACACAGGATGATGGTAGGACTAAACTTGGCCTAGCACATTAACCCCACTGAAACAAGATTCAAAGTGAAAACTTTTCGTTTCTCCTGCTTGTTTACAGCTCTAAGTTTCACACACACCAGTGTAAGAAAGTCGCTTATACACAGCAGCTGATTGATAGTGCTGAACCATTCAGCGCACAGCAGACAACCAAGGAAGAACAGCACACATCCATTGAAGAGGCAAAAAATGTAATTGCCCAATGTGAAGTCTGAACAGGGGAGCTGAGCCCTGCACTGAGGAAGTGTCCCCTGAGATTTCTGATGAGAAAGAGCGATCAGAACCCATGCCCTCTTTTTTTGAACCCCTGTGGTGCGTCCAGGCAGATTTTTAAAATAATAGCAAACGTCTGGGTTTTCTGCTCTCCAGGGCTGGCTGCTCCAAGCTGGGAGCAGCGGGCAAGGAGATTGGCTATTGGGGGTCACATGCTCCCTGTGAGGACAAGACAGAGAAAAGAGAGAGCTCGCACTGTGGGAGCTGCTTGGGCAGCAGGGCTGGAGAGGCAGGGGTCTGCAGGTCAGGAGGGGCACCAGCAGGGCTGGGGGGTTGGGGGCAGAGGCTGCAGGTCCAAAGCGTGGGACACCGGCAGTGCTGGGGGGGGGGGGGACACACGGGACAACTGTGTGTAGGGCACTGGCAGCAACAGGGTTCTGCAGGCCAGGAGTGAAGGGCACCAGCAGGGCTGGGGGGCAAAGGCTGCAGGTCAGAGTAAAGGACACTGGCAGTGCTGGGGGGACAGGGGCTGCAGGTCAGGAGTCAGGGGCACGTGGGATGGGATGGGCGACTGTAGGTTGGGTGTGCAGGGTACTGGCAGCAACAGGGGGCTGCGGGTCAGGAGTGAAGGGCACCAGCAAGAGGTGGGGGGCAGGGTACTGCTGTTTGGGAGTGAGGGGCAGCAGCAGGGCTGTTGGGGGGGAAAATGTAGCTCAGTGAGGGGCAACAGAATGGGCAGGGGCAAGGCACCAGCATGTCACTGCACCCCCCACACCATCATATTCCCCCTGGTGACAGGCGTCCCCTTTTCTGGACCTGGAAATATGGTAACCCTATCCATGACAAATCTCATCTAGAGGACAGAGCTTAGGGCAGGGGTGGCCAAAATAGGGACTTTGTCTGGCCTGTGGTGGGTCCCTCAGTCCTGTCTGGCACATGCCACCGCCCTGGGCATGCAGTGGGGCTGGGGCAGCTGGACTTTAGCCCCAGCCCCACGGACACTGGAGGGGACCCACACTCACAAGCCTGGCCCTAACCCAGCCCCAGACTTGCCCCAGCCAGAGTGGACCAGCTCTAGACCAGACAGGACCCACATGCACAGCCTGGACCCTGGCCCTGCCCTGCACTCTCTCCACCACCAGCATTGCCTCCGGGCTGCCCAGCGGTGGCAGTGAAGAGAAGCCACAAGGCAGCCCAGACGCAGGCTCCAGGCGGCCGGAGCAAAAAGGGCCCAGAAGCAGTGAGGGGGAGGCAGCTGCTTTTATACCGTACACAGCAGCAGCTTCTGCCCAGCCGGGGTAAGTCCAAAGTCGGGACAGGGCAGGGCTGGGGCAGCAGCAGTGTGCTTAGCTGCTGCTGAGCACTGTTGGTGGTGAGGAACAGCAGGTCACGCAGGTCCCGGGTGTTGGGGGGCAGGGAGTGCAGACTGGCCCATGACAACTCTCCTAAACTACCTATGTGGCCTGTGGGCCTAAATAATTGCCTGCCCCTGGCTTAGGGCAACAATGTGGCCTCAATGTGCTGCATCATATTGCATTATACTGTTACTACCCAGCTACCTTAAAATCCAATTGCTACGGAAATACCGTCTTCATTAATTATCCGTTCCTAGATCTACCCATCTTTGAAGTTCTGATTGGGTGTAAATCCACACACACAGATGTAGGTTCCAACAAGCATCTTCTAGAAAAAGGAAGAAGTTAGTCTCTTCTACAAACATGGATGAATAGATCCATCACCTGCAGACTGGCTGACAAACTTGCTATTCTGAGAAACACTGGTATGACTAGTCTCCTACCACCTTGCCAGCTCTAGCAATTAGCAGTTTCCACAAGTTGGAGTGCCAACGGATCAGTGCTTGCAGCAACTGGCCTTGACTTTTGCCAGTGTCTGAGGCTTCAATGCTTCTAGTAAGAAGGTACAGAGCTGGGCACAACTTGCACAAGTGATATTTCATCACTGAGAAGCTCACGGCAACACAACAGCTGATCTGACTGCAGAACCAAACTGCACATTGTCTGTACCATGAACAGCTTCAGAGGAAGCGCAGAAACCATTGACAATTAGCTGAAGCTACTACCTTACTATTTCTAACACCTGGCAAAAATCATGTCTCCATTTATATTCATCTCCTCTGTACCAACATTTTTTCTTTACTTTCCACGGGACCAGCCTGTTCCTCAGCCTCATAATGTACGTTAGGCTTAGACAACAGTTTTAATCCTAAACAAAACCACTGACCATTTTACACCATCACTGAAATGCAGCCACTATTGAGGCAATGGGCGACTGCAGCCCAGAGGTGGAGGGGAACACAGGCCAAGAATACCTGAGCAAAGCTCCTACGGCTGTGTCAGATGCTAAAAAGAGGTCCCTGAAAAAAGTGCTCCCAGATTTTGGAAAAGTCTCCCCTGAAAGACCTCATAAGCTGGCGAGCCGCAGAAAGTTCTGTTTCCCTTAAAGGACAATGATAAGTGGTTATGTAGACAGGATTCGCACCTGCCACACTAGGGAGTCTGTGTTCCCACCTAATACTTGTATCACAAAGCTATCACAGCACACGTGAGCTACTCCCTGGGCATTACTTGGCACTGTCATCTTAAAAGTTCAGGGAACAGCCAGGATACATAATATTGTTTAGGGATGGAAAATGCATCCTGACCACATAAGCAATGTCTTGCGCTCGTGAAGAAAGAGGATCAAAGTACAACATGCTTGTGAAGAAGGAAAACAGGCAGCCTCACATTACAAACAGCCTTTATATACAAGCCCATGAAAATGAATCCCTATGGAAAGCCAGGGAGGTGCACCAGTGCTAACAGACTCGCAGCAATGGAAACATCAGCAAAAGAGCACCAAAGCTATTCAGCCTATTTTTATTCGCAGAGTCATAAAGATAAGGGTTGGAAAGGACCTCAGGAGGTCACATCTGGTCCAACCCCCTACTCAAAGCAGGACCATCCCCAACCACATCACCCCAGTCAAGGCTTTGTCTAGCCAGGTCGGGGGTTTCATAGTTTGTAGAGTCGGAAGGGACCTGAGCAGATCTTAAACACCTCAAAGGATGGAGAGTCTACAACCTCTGTGGGTAGCCTGCTTTACTACCCTCATGAGAAAGTTTTTCCTAATATCTACCCTAAGCTTCCCTTGCTGCAACTTGAGCCCATTGCTCCTTGTCCTGTCATCTGCCACCACTGAGAACAGCCCAGCTCCAACTATTTGAAGCAGGGTTACAAAGAGGAAGGCTACTATTAAACCCCCTTCCAGTCTCCTCTTCTGCAGACTGACTCAGCCCAGTTTCCTCAGAAGTCATGTTCCTCAGCCCCGCCCCCTCCCGAGCCATTTTTGTCACCCTCTGCTGGACTCTCTCCAATTTGTCCACATCCTGTCTGTAGTGGGAAGGAAGGGGGCAAAACCGAATACAGGACTCCGAATGCGGCCTGGAGAATCGTTTCCCTCGATCTGCTGGCAAAGCTCCTACCAATGCAGCACAAAATGCTGTTAGCCTTCTTGACAACACGGGCACACTGCTAGCTCCTATTCAGTTTACTGTCCACCATCACCCCCAGGTCCTTTATTGTAGAGCTGTTGCTTAGCCAGTCCTTTCATCTTTGTCCTTCCAGACTGAGTGCAATCAGTGCCACCAACCCAAGTGTTAATAACACCACTGAAGAAGTTGGGAAACATTTCAAATGAAACCGAATCCAGCAGCAGTGCTCCCAGTGACATTTAAGGTAGCCAAGTCCAATTAGTCCATTTTGTCCATCTTCCTCAGTCATTTTAGGATTGTACCCATCACTCAGTAGCCTTGAAATACTGCAGAACTATTTCACAATACAATTCCAGCTGGCGCCAACAATATGGCTGGTGAGTAGTTCTAGTATTGTGGGCATACAAGGAAACATGCAGTAAAATCATCAGGAATCAGGGTTTAAAACAAGTAAATAGAAGTTTTTTTTGCATAATGCACAGTTAACTTGTGGATAGTTGTTACCATTGGGGTGAATAATTTAGTTAAGCTCAAGGAAAGATCAGACACACTCATGCAGGATAGGTATTAAACATAAAAGTTGGGCTACGATGTCCAAATTAGAAATTCCCAAGCCTCTGAATGCTGAGAACTGAAGGGAACAGATCAGCCTGGATAGACCTTGCGTAAATACTTAACTCAGCACTATGAATTATAGGATACTGGGCTAGCTGGACCTGTGGTCTGATCTACACCGGCATCTCTTGTGTATGAGGAGGTACTCCAAGCAGAGTGCCATGGGTACAATTCTGCTAGGAATGAAGAGTGAAAAACATCCTGACTTCTCATATAGTCTATAAGAGGAACCAGTAACTGTTTCAAGCCACTACTTTGTAAATGGCTAGAAACTTGCACTAGGTGTTTGGGAAGCTGGAAATACAGCTACTGCAGATGTTCAGGAAATGCCCCTGCATTATTTTCTTTGTGGTTCAAAGTATGTATTTCAAGAGACCCTACGAGACCACTACTGCTCCTCTGAGATATCCTGCTTATCAGACAAAGGTACAGTGACAACACCAAATCTTTCCTAAGCATGAAAAAAGCCACCAAATTAAAATATCCCTAAAACAAAACCCATGCAGTCACAGGCAATTCAGTGTTGCATAGAAAAACCCAAAGGAAAATAAAAAAAGAGTTAAGTGTTTGCATTCTTACCACACACATACGCCTCTATCACTCCACCCTTCCCCTTTGACATCCAGGCCAAGAAATGATACACACCAAGTTGTTACCTGAAAAGGCAAGGGGAGATTCTGGTACACTGTGGAAAATGTATGGTCTCTGCAGAACAATTTATAAAACCTTTAATAAAAATATAGCCAGGCTTAGGCTCACACGACTAGTTATACTTGGAAGTTCCTCTTAAACCCACGCTTGCCCAAACATATCTGCTTTTGTTCTTTGAAAACACACCCAGCTCTACAGCACAGAAAAGAGGACAGGAACTAGAGAGTGTGGTTTCTCAGAAGCCGCTAGCCAGCTCCCAGAGCAGGCTACCTGACCACGGTGACACCCCCCAATGCAAGCCAGGTAAACACAGTCACTTTTACAACCGCGTTAAGAGTGCATTTAACTAGATGCTGAGGATTCTCTTCTATGCAAGCTGAGCGACTGTGCCAAGAAATGAAGAAAATTCTGTTGATTTGACCAGAAGACATTCCACAAATGCTCCATTTAAACAAAAAAGCTAGACAGTCAGTCTGCAAAAAGATAACAAGCTTCAATCCCTCCACTCCAAAAAATCAGATGAAACTTTGACAGACAACTGAATGGTTGCAAGCCAAATCCAAGCCTAATGCATTTGAAGAATGGCTCCATGCCCAAAGTTCACATTCCAGCTGTGAAAAACTCCCAGTCTTCTTCCCTGCCCCAGACTGTGGGCGCAGGGAGGGGGAAGAGAGGGAGAGGAAAGTGCCCTAATTTATTCAGGCTCTGGATGCCTATGAACATCTTATAGTGAAAGCCTTGTAAGCATGGCCACAGTACAACATATTTGCATTTCCCACCATACATTCTGGAAAGCAGCAGCTCAATGTCACGGAGTGGAGTTAAAACTGCCACAGCTCCAGGCCTGCTCAGCAAGTGGCCCAATGGTGGACAGATGGGGTCTGTTTGTAACAGTAGTTTTAAAAAGGGCTTTGCTTCCTCTTCGCAAGCCAGGAGTGACTGATGCCATGAGGCTCCAATGAAACTTTTTCAAACAAAAACTATCGAGCTTGAAGCTTAAACTATCAACCAAACCCTGCCTTAAGAATCAAGGATGCTTAAAGCCATCAGCTCCCTGTATGCCAAGTATGATGAAAGCAGTTTGCCAAAATACCTTCATTTACAGAGAGATTAAACAGGACCATCATGTCCTGCCTTTCCAAGGCCTCCCTCCCCAAAGCAGCTAAGCCATTAAATTAGAGCATTTGGCCAGAAAGTGCCTAAACCATGCCCATCAGGAATGGTTTCATATTCAATTCACTTGGTCTTAGCTAGATATCCACCTGTAATTGTTTCTGAAGAGATGAGAGGATGACCTTACGACGGAGTCTGGGAGCAGGGAAGAACCTTAGGCACCTTCTCCAGAGCTTCTTTGGCACCAAAGTGCCTCGTTGGCACTCAGTGACTACCAAATTACTTATCTGATTTGCAATCATCAGAACCAATAAACACAACAACAAACCTTCCATATCTAATAAGCTTCCCATCTGGCAAGAGAAGGACATTAATAAAGCTAAGAGTAAAGAAAGAAATAGCATGAGGTTTTTACAGGATTTCAATTTTCCAAACCAAAGACCCCAAATCCCACACCTCTTACTGATTCCAGAGGAACTGTTCATGGAAGATCCCATCAACTTCACACAGTAAAGCAAGCCTCCCTTGAGGAGTGGCTCCACTGAAGACACTTAGATGTGTAGTATCTTGCTCTGTGTAAGGGGAGCATAACACGAATAAAGGATCAAGTCTCAGATGAGTGTTGCTTTTATTCACCTTTGCCCCCACTCCCAATTTACAATCTAGATAGAAACCATAATAATCTACAAATGCAAGAGGATCACACACAGCAGTTTGCGTATTTTTTCCTTATGAAAGAAAGACAACCCATTTTATTACCATTCCCAGAAGTGTCAGTGAGACAACAGCAGAACATTTCAGATAATCTGTCGGTCTCAATATCAGTCACCACTCAGACATCCTGCATGATACTGCAGCCTCAGCGAAGCACAGAGTGACATTCCCCACACCCTTCGCATGTGCAATCTGCACTATGCTATTCACTGAATGCTAATTAGAGCACATCCAGTGAGAAGCATCTTGGTGAGAGGTTATGAGCTCAAGTCTAACAAGCGTTGATGTTCAGTTACAATAAAACAGTTTTTATTCAAGTTGGAGCAGTGGTCTATTTTAGGGGAAAACAAAATAACACAAAAAGCATGAATAACTAGAGACCCCAGAAATGGCAGAGTGAAACAGCTTCTTTTGAGGGCTCAGCATTCAGCTGCAGATCAGACATCTCCCGTTAATGCAGATCTCCAAAGAAAAAAGCCAAAAGGGGTTAGAGTAGCATTGTTAGGATATGACAGAGGTATTTGTAATGGGGCTGAACTGCTAGAAGCCAGCTTCCAGGACACTTGGATCAGAGAGGGCAATAGAAAGAGCCACATGATGGTGCAGCTGTTAGAGCCCTACTTTTAGGACTCCTCTGGAGGAGGGAGGATTGAGAGCATTATTTGAAACAAAACCTCAGAACTGTGCATCTACCCAGTGAAGTGGAACTGGAAAGGCAAAAATCTTTCCTAGTCTGTTGTTCTGGTACATTGTAACAGGCCACCCTTCTCATCTTAGATTTAATAAGCTAAACTATGCTACAGTCAGAAATAGGTAGTATGATTCATAGATTGTAAGAGGCCAGAAGTGACCTCAAAAGATCATCAGGTCCAGCCCCCGGCACCAAGCAAGAAAGACAGCTGGGGTCAGGAGACCCCAGTGAGGTGACCGTCTAGTCTCCTCTTGAAGATTTCCGGGGTAGGCTATTGCAGCACCTCTGGAGGGAGCTTATTCCACAGTCTGGACACCCTAGTTGTGAAGTAGTTTCCAATGTTGAGCCTGAAATGGTCTTCCAGGAGTTTGTGACCATTACTCCTAGTTTTCCCCTAGGGTGTCCTGGTGAACACTTGTTCATTGCGCCCTTGATGTACTCCCCGACATAGCAGTCAGCTGCTACCAAGTCCCCTCTCAGACATCTCTTTCTCAGGCTGAAGAGTTCCAGATCCTGCAGCCTTGCCTTGTTACAAGTTCAGGCAGCAGAATAAAGTAAAAAAGATAACCTAACAAACATGGGCTTGATGTTAATACTCTGCATCCTGCATTACTTGCATCTTAATAAGAAATTCCCTCTCTCTCAGCCCCCTGATCCTGGAAAAACAAATATTTGTGCATAACTCAAGAATAGCTCCATAGGCTAGGGACAGACATTCAAGAAGTCAGAGCCTGAATTGATTCAATCTTTGCATGTTAGTGTAACCTGCCTAGATTGAACCAATTTGCAAGTGAATAGACATTCACTTGCTACATTCACCTGCAGTGGCTCAGGCCAGAAGCTGGGGGATGCCAGAGTGTGCCCTCAGCTGCAGGGAAACTGTGCTGGGGAGTCATGGCCAGCCCCCAGCAGTAGCCTTAAGTGAACCAGCCAGGCATAGAGGAAAGCTGGGGTCTGCTTGATGCTCCTCCCTCACTGCAGCAGTGGTAGGTTGGGGGCATGGCCAGATGCCAGCTAGCATGGTCCCTTGAGCCATAGTGGGTAGAGAGGGGATTTATTCCTCCCCCTCCACCCCGGGAGACCACAGCTGGGGTCCACCAGCCCTGACCACTGCCTCCAGGTGCCTGCCCAGGGCACGGAGCAATCAACAAATAAGCTCCCTCCCTGCCCACTTCGCCAGACACTGGAGGGAGGGGGAAATAAACCCTGTCCCTGCCCCCTTCACCTAAGGGGGCCATGTCCCTACCCCGAACGGCAAACAGGGAGTGCCAGGCAGATCCCAGCCCAGGTCAATGCCGGTGGGACAGGGAAGGGGAACTGGCCAAGTCAATCCAAGCTACTGCTGCTGCCTGGCCGTGGCCCCCCCAGCACAGCTTCCTTGCAGCTGAGGGCATACGCTAGTGCCCCCCCAGTGTCTGGGCTGAGCCACTGCAGGCATGTGCCTGCATTTCGGCCAGTCTATGGGCAGCAGCCCCTGTCATGGTGTCTTGCGGAGCACAAACCTCATCCCAGCACTGGGGTTGTGTTGTGGGTGGGTGCCCGGAGGGCAGAGCTGCTGCACACTGTGTGGGGCAAGCGGCAGCACGCTAGGGGGATGTTATGGCCACCCCTCTGAGCCCTGGTGCCATCGCTCACCCTGTGCAGTGTGTCAGCTCTACCCATTCCCCCCTACCAGGAAGAGGCTTGTGCTTCCTCAGGCACCATCATGGGGCTGCTGCCCTCATCAGGGTCCCTGCTCCCTTGCCGCTCCAGCAGGGGTGGAGACATAGCCAGAGGCTGGCTGACATGGTACCCTTAGCTGAAGCAGGGAGGAGACTTATTCTGCCACTAGCCCCACACAGGGAGCAATAGGCAGAGGCAGCGGCTGGCAGACTCCCGCTGCATTCCCAGGGGAAAAGGAGACAGAGGGAGGAATTAACCCCCTCCCTGCCTGGCTACAGGTGAGCAGATGATGCAGTGACCAAGGCCTGGCTAGGGTCCCCAGGAAGGGGGGGGGGGGTTGAAGAGACATAAACCCCCTCCCTGCCCCCTTCACCTCAGGGGGCCATAGCAGGCCAGTGCCTAGCTATGCCCCTGCCCCTGCTTAGGCTAGAAAGCAGAGGGGTGGAGCCAGTCCTGCTCTCTCCAACAGAGAGCACAGCCCAGCCCAGGGCTGCTGGAGGACTCTGGCTTAGTTTAATCAAGGAAGAGGTCTGGGACAAAGGTTGCATAAACCGGTTTGACCTATTTCAACCAGATTTATCTTAAACCAATTTCACACATTTTGAAACTAGTTTATGTGAACTGAACTTCTGTTTCATTACAGAAGTAAGCCAATTTCTGGTCACTTAAGCCGGTTTATGTGTAACTTCTTTCCCTAGCCATAGAGGTCAATGGGACGCATGTATGGAGTTAAGCATAAATGGAGTTGTTTTCAAGCCTGTAACCTCACAATACAAGCTCTGTAGTTTTCCTGCATGTCTGTGAAATGCTTGGTAGATTTACCTGTGTTACAGTAAAAAGCCCACATGAAGCCTCTGAACTCTCAGTATCCTATTTACTGAATGTGGAGAAGAAATAATAGTTTCTCTCTCCCAACTGAGGATGCTATTAGGCTGTCTGTCTCATTCTATGAGACATTTTACTGACAGCCTTAGCTTCTGAGACAAACTCCAGTGGTAATATATTATTTGGAAGTGTATCAGACGCTCATGGAAAGACTCAGGACACAGAGCTAAACAGTATGTATATACAACCCTTGGGCACTAGATCACATTTGTAATCCAAACATTCCCAAAATAAATCTAAGGGCATGCAACTGGGAAAATAAATGGAATTCTGAAAGCAGAATACTTGAGGATTAACTAGCTGCAGATACAAGAAACTTACAACCTACAGATATTTTAATTGCTTAGAAGTGTTATTTATGGAACATACGTTGCTTCTATTGACCAGACTTTAGTATATGAGAACACTTCACAGCCAGATTTCTTTCTTCTCAGAGTGCAATTCTGTTTTTTGAAAGGTTACTCATCTATTTCCTCACATTTCCTCCCTCCCCTGCCCAATCATCTGGAGAAGTAAACCAGCAATAAAAAAAGACAGACTCAAATTGCCAAAGAAATCACTAAATTTGTGTGTGTGTAATTCTCAAAACAGCTTCTTGCCTGCAGCACCTGTTGATCTCTGCTAGAGTTGCCAGTACTCTGCACTCCTGAGAGTACATCCAGCACATTTCAAACAGGGGGAGCAAAGTTGGAAGTGATTTATGTAACTTCCCAGGAAGGCGGGGGGGGGGAGGGGAAAAAGAACAATTCCATTGTAAAAAGGAACAATTAAAACATAGTCACAATTCTGTTGGCCTGTCCCAGTGCTGAGCACAGAAGAGCAAAAGGAACTTTGAGACCCTTTCTGCTCCCCGTAATCCCATTCAGGGGCAAGTGCAGTCCCTAATCAGAAGACCCACAGACACTTTATACTCCTCTTCTCATACTATTGCTAGCCCTAACCTGGACCCCCTCTCTCAACCCCCAACTCTACACATACCTATGCCTATGCACAAAGATATAGACAAGAGATCCTTTATACAGAGTTTCTTCTCTATGACCCATTTCACTCCCTTTAGGCCAAACAAGTGCATCATCCCCTTTTAAAGATGAATTGTGATGAATTGATCCTGGACCTTTAAGAGTAGCATATCTGGATATTGTAAATTGGTTCATAGATAATCCGGTCATAACATATTTCAAAAGAGATGACCCCCATCTTGTGTCCTATTTCTTAGAATATGCTGACTCCTTGCCATCAAGATGTACCAAAAAAAAAAAACAAAAACCACTGGTCTCTCAAGGTGCAGTAATATTTATTAAAGGATTCACAGTCTTAAAAAAAGCACCTAAGGATACAGGAGGTATGGAACACAACAGAATAGTCCACGATCCTTGAGACAAAAGAGTACATGCTTCTAGCTTTGAAGCTACTGAACAAAAGGCAAAATAAATACACGCATACACACCTAGGAAAAGCAGCAGCGAGGAATTCAGTTTAGGGAGATGGGAACACATTCAGAATGGTTTTCTAAGGAGTCACACAGATCAAGAGTCAGAGGGTAAAACAGCTACTGACCAACTGGACAGTCGCGTCTGTCTGAGATTCATCAGACTGAGTGAAATCACAGCTGAGAATAGTGTCAGCTGAAAAGCATTAAAAAACTGATTTATCTGGCCTTCATCCACCTCCGCACATTGAGGTTGAGAGAAATAGGGCTTATATGCATCAGTGGGACAGAGTTGAGCAAAAATTAGATTTCCATGACAACAAGCTACAGCCTCAGTCAAAAAGGCCTGCTAAGAGTTGTGAGGCAATGTGTTTTGTAGACACAGATTTTAAACGTTAGACAGCTCTAGATACCAGCTCATGTACATACATCAATATACCGAGCACCAGATCCTCTGCTGGCATAAAGGAGACTTCAGTAGAGGCAGGCTTATTTATACTGCATGAGAATAAAGGCCTGATATTTAAATGAAGCCCCCCCTCCCCCTCAAAAAAATTTCACGCAGCACAGGAATACAATACAGAGGACTAATTTTTAAGAAACAGTGAAATACAAACCCTGTAGAATGACCATTTAACTAGCTAAATGCTTTTTCTTTGTCTGCTGTAAAGAGGCTCATGCCAGCACAGGAGCAAGCAACTTGAAGATTGCCGAATGCTGTGAATTACTAAATGGGACCAGGATACTGCAGCACAGGATTGGCTGAGCCCGTTGTAATCCCTATACTGCTTCCCTGCTTCCTCAGGCCATACTGTTAGGGGTGCCATGTGAAGTAGTTAGCTGCAAATAAAACCACACTTATCAAAAGTAAACTGAGAGCCTGAACTGTTAAGCACAGTTCTCCCAGCACCCAAGGCCTATGGCCAAACACTCCATCTCTAGGACTTAATTTCCTCACAGTTAAACCAATGCTTTCCGATGATAAGGAGACCCAAGTAGTACTCTGAAAATACGACATTACCCATACTGTATTTGGTGACAATTTTAAAGAAAACTCTTACTCTATTACTTTGGTGCTACATCTTCTGGTGCTTATTTGGGAGGCGTGCATGCATGCCTAAGGTCTATGCATCTCGAGTAGTCTCCTCAACTGAAATGGGGTTACTCGCATTGGATGAGGTTTAGCAAGTGCAGAAGCAGCAGAATTCTAAGTAGCAATATCCGAGTATTTTAGCAAATCTTTACCCTGCACGGACGAAGACAACATACTTGCCACGCTTCTATTAAGTAGAATCATTAATGAGATTCTGCTATGAACATATAAACAGGCCACTTAAATTATGCACAAGAAGAATGAGCAATGTAAAAGGTTCATTTTAAAATGTTTTAATAACCTCGAAACATAACTAAAAAGCTGCTTAGATGCACTAATTAATAAGAAAGACAGGTTTTCAGTAATATTTTGAATTAGTACAGAGCACTACCACTTCAAATTCACCCAAGCATTGGCTGCTTAATATTAAGAGTCCTGAAAGAGTCTTTCCCAAATTCAGAATAAGGTGGACACTAGAAAGAAAAATCTTAGAAACTATAAGACTCACTCAGCCATGGAAGAAGTTTAATACTCTTATACTTAGTATTGCATATTGGTAGCTGATAATCCTCTCTTATTAAGTGGTATAAGAACCAAAACAGAAAGTTATGACCACTTGCACAGAACCCCCAGCATAAAATTAGCTGCTTAACAGTAACTTGTTTATTCATTCATTTTTTTCATTGTGAAGACACAATGATAGTTTCCTATTGTTAATGCATTTGCTAAGCTTAAGCAAAACAACCCCTCTAAAATGCTTGCTTTGCTTAGCAAGGAAAAGAAGTGCCTTGTATTACTGTTGTCTAAACAGACAGAGCAATTAAAAATTGCACTGCAATGCATTTGATAATTGTCTATTGTTTCGATGAGCTGAACTCCTCCAGCTTAACACTTTGTTTATTTTAACTGTAATCAATAGAATAAATAACTATAATGAAAAGAAGATCTAACTCAAGTTTTAGACGCAGTCCAGGCTGTGCGTGGACTGCATTTTGACTTCTTTACACTCTAGGTAGGTACTACACATTTCAAAGAGCAAACACTTTTCTTTAGGTCACTGAGATATTTAGCTTATATTAAATGCATCTCTTTGAAGTCCCAAAAACGTTTTACTGGCATTTGATACGAACTCCTACATTTATAGGCAAGAGCCGTTTCCCCTCCATCCTGATGGCAAGTCACAATGTTTTTGGCACATTTTTTCAGGGCCACAGCATCCAACACATCTACTGTTTCCACAGGTGTGCTTAGGGCCGATCCATTTATGGGGACTAAGACTGGAAGGGACTAGCTGTTAATAGGGCTAATCCATACTGTGCCAAAAGATCAGCTAGTAAACCAAATCAAGAGATGTGTGGGTACACTGTTACTGAAAAGCAATCAAGAGGAAGCAGGACTGTAGCAGGAAGAAATCAAGGTTAGAGTAGCCCGTATCTGGGTACAAGGTCCAGGACAAAGTCCTATCAACCTTCGCCCCAAAAACCAACCTACAAGCCTCAGTTTTGCCTCATCATTGGAAGCCACCAGCATCTCAGGACAGATGAGCCTTTCGGCCCCAAAGCTGAGGCTTGCCTGACTCACCTGCTTTAACAGGAAGTCGTCTTCGGCATTGATCTTGAGGGAGATCGCCAGGTGGATGGCAGAGAGGACCACGCCACTGATGACCGCCGCCCGCATCCTGACAGGCAGCAGCGTGTAGATGCTGTAGATGAAGAAAACCGTCCACCAGATGCCCTCTGAGGCGCTCCTGGGCCACACCAGCAGCACGCCCACGACCTGCACGGCCAAGATCACCAGGATGACCGAGTAGCACACGAGCCACATGTGGTCCTGGTGGAAGTCATTGCGGTTGCACACGGCACCCAGCACCACCATGAGCAGGATGGCAGTGGACAGCACCGCTACGTAGGGTGCCTCGTAGTGTCCGTAGACCGCGTGGAAGATCAGCATGACCACGCACACCAGCACCAGCACCGCCATGAGCATGGTGAGGCTGCTCTGGTTGAGCCGGAAGAAGTAGCGCTGGTAGAGGCGCTCCAGCTTCTCCGACTGGAACTTCTTCGACCTAAAGATCTGCAGCAGGCCGCCGCAGCAGCCACCCACGGAAAACGCTGCCGCGTCCGAGTCCCCGTCGTCCTCCTCCTCGTCCTCCTCCAGCTCCTCCGCCTTGGGCTTGCCGCGCCGCTCCTCCAGCCCCAGCTCCACCGAGCGAGGCCGCACCTCACCCTGCTCCCCGAAACGCCGGGGGCTGGTGGCAGTGGTGCCGTCCCCCCCCGACGGGTGGCGCGGCGGGCAGTGCCGGCGGCTCTGGGGCCCATGGTCCTGCCAGGCCGACTTGGACCGCACGCTCGTCATCCTGCCGCCGCCCTCACGGGTCCGGCCGGCCGGGGGCTCGTAGTCGTCCTCGCTCCGCCACCGGCGCGACGCCTTCTTGCACGAGGACCGGCCGGGCAGCGGCGGCGGGTAGGAGTAGCCATTGGCCCGGGACTCGGCTTCGCCCCAGGCCGAGCGGTGCGGCTCCCAGGGCGCGGGCGCCCCGAACCCCGGGGGGCTCACGCTGTTGGAGCGGGACATGCCCCAGCACCCCCTCAGGCGTGGGAGGGCCCGGGGGCCGCGGCCATAGCCGCGGGGGCGTCGCAGCCTCCACCTCAGGCGCGCGGACAGCAGCCGCCTCTAGCCCCGCGGCCACGGGGGCGAGCGGCTGCCGAGCGTCGAGGACCGGCCCCGGCCCCGCGCGCCGCCCGGGGCCCGCCGCCCTGCCTCGCCGCAGGCGCGCGGACCAGCCGGCATCGCCGCCGCCAGGAACCGGGCGGGCCCCCCGCGCCGCCGCCGCCTCACGCTCGCATCCCCCTGCCCGCGCCCACCCGCGCCGCCCTTCTTCTGCACCTACCCCCCCCGCCTTTTATATGCGCCTTCCCCGACGCTTATTGGCGGACGCGGCCCCGCCCTCCCGTTGGCCGCCCGGTTTACCTGATGGCTCCGCCTCCGCCAATCCGCGCTCGAGGGGGCGGGGCTTTGCGGCGGCTGCTGCGGCCCCCAGGGAGGGCGGGCGGTTAACCCCTTCGCCGCCGCCGCGGGGGGAGGAGGAGGTGGGGGAGAGCCGCGGCGGCGGCTGCAGCCGGGGGCGGCTCAGGGCTATGGCGGGGCGGGAGGTGTAGAAGGGAGCGGGGCTTGCAAAGACAATGGCCTCCCTCAGCCCTGCCTGGCTAGGGATGCGGGCGGCTTCTGACTTTTTGGGGAGCAGGAATTTAAGTGGGGGGTGCACCCTGGTCTGGAGCTTTACCAGGACACCCCCCGGGACACTGGCGACACATAGGGGTGCATGCAGATGTGGCACACCCTGAGTGTGGCAATGCACCCCTGAGCATGGCGGCGCACCCCCTGAGAAAAGGCGCCTTGGAATAACCAGAAACAAAGTGATGGAGAGCCGGCGTAGGCTGGGCCTCGGAAGGAACCTGGAACGGGCCGCCAGGGAGGTGGTGCTCCCCCCTGCCCTGGGGGTCTTCAAGAGGAGACTGGACAAGCACCTGGCTGGGGTCACAGGACCCCAGTGCCCTTTTCTGCCCAAGGTAGGGGGTTGGACTCAATGATCGTTTAAGGTTCCTTCCAACCCTAAAATCTATGAGTCTAGGGTGGCCATCATAGAGGACAGTCCAGCTGTCTTCTGTCCTCTATTGATATGAAACCGGATGCCTTTATGTCCTCTATTTCGCTGTTCGGAGAAAAATAGAGGACATAAAGGCACCCAGTTTCGTATCAGTAGAGGACAGTAGCAGAAAACTGGAATGTCCTCTGTGATGGCCACCCCACCTGGATCCACCCCAGCATACTCTACTCCAGCCGTTCCCAGTCTGTGGTCTGGGTGCCACCAGTGGTATGCAGACAACCTGTCAGTGGTAGGCGTTAACAGATTTATTGCAATTACTTTACATGACAAAAATTTGCTGGTGGTAGTTAAGGTTGTATCGTTTTAAATTGGTGGGGTGCAATCTGTCAGAGTTTGGGAACAGCTGCTCTACTCTACCTGATTCCTTCTAAGCCCCCTTGCTCCCCGGGGGATTAATGACCTTCTCGGCATTTTTAATGGTCCGGCTGTTCCTCTAATGAAGCCTTTTTTTCCTCTGCAATCCTGGGAGCGGCTCCTTTAAATGCAGCTCCCAGTTCACAGCTCTGCAGACTGTTTTAAACTCTAGCCAGAAACATCCACTCAGGTGAACATCAGTTCAGGGGTGGAAATAACTTTCGGTGATGCACCGAGGAAGCCTTGATTTGGCCGTGTAAATCTGAGAGACAAATATTTGATTCTAATGACTAGAGGACTAAAGAAACAACGTCTTTTCATTTTTTTTAAAGTTAGTTTGTTGTGTGTGTTTATACACAAGCTCTAGACAATTAATGCACATTCCAGTAAAGTTATGTTTTTGCTTTGAATAATGCAGCCCTAGGTTCCTCACTTACTAAAGTTTATTCTTATCTTGAGGAAAATGTGTGTTGTGTTTTATGATATGATGCACCTGCACTCCCCTTTTCAAAGCCCTAAAAGAACTCATGCTTTGGTTAGTCTATAAGGTACAAATCTACCTCACCCATGGGCAGATCCAGGATTTTGAAAAGGGGGATACAGATGGTGTGGCACAGCATCACCTATAACACAACATGTACTCTTCTCCAGTTAAAGATGCTTTTCTGATATGCTTGGGAGCAGTTCAAGATCAAAGCAAAAACAAATAGAACTTTTGTAATGTGCAAGATTATATTTAAAGTTTTCTTAAAAACACAACAAACTAGGCACATACACACACACAAAAAATACATCATCGGTCCCCTCTCCTGTGTATGGCCTCAGAAATCAGCTTCCAAATCTCTGAGCCCCTGCTTGGCATTACCGTTCAATGTGCAGATTCCAGCTGCCCCGTCTGGGCATTTGTAAAGATTGCAACTTTCAATTAAGTGCTTGCTGTTTGTTGGACGCCGCAGTCACACAGGGCTGTCCAAAATGTACATCTTCTGAAGTGCTGTTTTGAAGCGTCCATGTCCAGATCTCGATGTGTTCAGTTTGACCCAAGCTTCTCTGTCAAAGTTGTACCTAAAGGGGGACTTGTTTAGTGTTGGTATACAACGCTATAGAAATAGGTCTGATCTTTCTCAGCGATCAGCCCACAGGTTTGGTTCAGCATCCTCAATCTCTTCCAGGAGCTTGTGGGCTTCATGTAAAAAACTTGGTTTGGCTTTTAAGCCTCCATCTATTCAGGTCTTCAGTTAACAGGTGATGGAGCAGGTGACCTCTGTCATCTCTTGCCTCTATAGGCAGTAATGATTTCATAGATTTCATAGACATCAGGGCTGGAAGGGACCTTGGGAGATCGAGTCCAGCCCCGTGCCCAAAGGGCAGGAAGTCAGCTGGGGTCAGAGGATCCCAGCAAGATAAGCATCCAATTTACTCTTGAAGGTGTTCAGTGTAGGTGCTTGAACCACCTCCGCTGGCAGACTGCTCCAGACCTCGGGGGCTCGGACAGTAAAGAAATTCTTCCTTATGTCCAGCCTGAAACGGTCTTGCAGGAGTTTGTGACTGTTCGACCTCGTCATCCCTTGGGGCGCTCTGGTGAACAGATGTTCCCCCAGATCCTGTTGGTCACCCCAATAAACGTATAGGTGGCCATCAGATCACCCCTGAGCCTGCGCTGTTCCAGGCTAAAGAGTCCCATGGCTCTCAGCCTGTCATCGTAAGATCTGTTTTCCTGACCTCTGATCATGCGTGTGGCTCTCCTCTGGACTCTCTCAAGCTTCTCCACATCCATTTTGAATTGTGGAGCCCAAAACTGGACGCAGTACTCCAGCTGCGGCCTCACCAAGGCCGAGTACAAGGGGAGAATGACGTCCCGGGATTTGCTCGAGAAGCATCTATGGATGCAAGCCAGCGTTTTGGTCGCTTTACTAGCCGCAGCATCGCATTGCAGGCTCATGTTCAGCTTGTGGTCAATGATGACCCCCAAGTCTCTTTCTTCTGTAGTGCTAACCAATGTAGCACTGCCGAGCCTATAAGGGTGCTGCAGGTTTTTCCTCCCAAAGTGGAGAACCTTGCATTTTTCGGTGTTAAACATCATCAGGTTCTCGTCTGCCCATTTGCTGAGCTTGTCCAGGTCAGCCTGGATCATCCGCCTGTCTTCTGGCGTGGATGCTTTGCCCCAAAGTTTGGTGTCATCGGCAAACTTGGCCAGTCCACTCCTGACTCCAACGTCCACACCATCAATGAAGATGTTGAACAGGATGGGTCCCAGGACAGAGCCTTGAGGGACCCCACTGGTCACAGGGCACCACGATGAGTGACTGCCATCAATTACAACCCTCTGGGTCCGACCACGGAGCCAATTTCCCAGCCAGCGGATGTTAGAGTTTTTCTTATATCTAATGCCCAAGAGTACAGGGAGTGCATTTGTGTATACGTTGTACAGCCTGTTATGAGTCTCAGTGCACTGTTAAGTGCAATGTCGAGCTTTTTAGTGTGACAACTTGATCACACAGGAGCACAATATTCTGCTGGGGTGTATACAAGTGTGGTGGTTCTGAGCACTTTGAAGTTGGCACCACGTTGGGCCGGCTAACCATCTTAAGGCAGCTATCTGTGCAGAGTTTACTGCTGACCTCCTGAATACAGTGTTTATAGGTGAGGGAACTGTCTAATGCAATTCCTAGGTAGCTCGGGGCTACGCTTATGGGAAAGGATGGGGTTGCCTACTCTGATATTCAGTCTGCCCCGGCTTGAGAACTATCCAGGTGGAAGAATGATGATACCGATTTACTGATGCACAACTTTAAGCACCGCTTGTGAAGACAGTCAATGATGAATTCCATGTCAGTACTCAGGATCTTTTCCAGATCATGTCACTTCCTTGGGCTACTATGGCAATACCGTCTGCGTACATGTATTGCTTGGATGTTGTATGCCGAAAGTCTGAGACATATGCACTGAAAAGTATTAGTGCTAGCACCGACTCTTGTGGGTCATTAGTCCTGTAGGGTCTAGACCCTGAGGGTCATTAGTCCTGTAGTCATTAAAGTTAAATGCGGATCTCTTATTCAGTTTCATAAAACAGTATCTAAGCCTTCTTGAGCATGCCTATGCCTGAGTTAGCTTACCACACCTAAGTTAAGTGTTTTTAGCTCTAGCTAAAAAAAAAAATCCACAGGGCTGTGAAATAAAAAAAACATTACCAGGAATAGCTAACAGACAGCAAAATTGCAGAAGAATGGGTAGTTTGAGTGGTGGAACAGAAAGATCATTACAAAGGATAGAGAGTCATTAACACCTGTGGAGTGGGAGATTAGCCTGAATCAGGGAGATGACAATGAGTCATGAAGTTAATTAATTCTCTCAGCTCTGCCTGGATAGAAATTAAACTGCCCCTCCCAGCAGTTGGTTTTAAATTTGGGGTGGAGCAGGAATCAAAGGAGCGGTGCAACTGCACCCCCTCCCCCATATCTACCCCTGACCTGTCTTCTCCTTGACTTCAGACAAACAGGACTAACTACCTCTCTGATCTCCAGTGCTGCAGCTGTGCTTGCCACATGCTACCTAAGCCCCTCTGAAAAGGCTTGACTGACAAAGCACGGTGCACCTGTTCTCAGGAGCATGCTCATCCCAAACACCATTCTCATATGAGGTGTACAACTTGCCCATCACGTGTAAGATGGAAACTAGAGCATCCTTGAATAAAACACTCTCTCTTAAGGAGAGAAGAGCCGCTCGTATGATTAGAGGCCTGAAGAGCAAGCCATGCAAGGAAAGGCTGACAGATATGGGACTGTTCAGCCTAGAAAAGAGAAGGCTTCAGGGGGATTTGGTGGCAGCTCACAAATCTGTCGGGGTGAGCAGCCGGGGCTAGGTAAACAACTATTCACCAAAGCGCCCCAGGGGAAAACCAGGAGCCATGGCCATAAACTCCCTTTATGGTTCATGTGTCCAGACTCTGGAATAAACTCCCAGCAGTGCAGGCATTTACCCTGAAGATCTTCAAAAGGAGACTGGACCTACACCTTGCCAGGGTTATTTGACCCCAAGAGTCTTGCTGGACCTGATGATCTCACGAGGTCCCTTCCAGCCCTAAACTTCTGTGAACCTGTGAGTAGCCCCTTTGTTTAAACTGCAAGCTTTTATGTAGGAGCAAGACCAGGGTCCCAGCCTGGGAGCTGGTTCCTTGCTTTCAAATACACTTTGTAAAGAAAACATTGTCCACTGAATCAAGAAAGTCAAGCAACATCCTCTCTAGCTGCATCCATAACAACCCTTTGCTCAAATTAGGTTCTTTGAGCCTACCCATGGTAAATACTAATTTCATAGTAATTTTTTTGTTGCATCACTGACCCTGCATGTTTAAAAATTATGCAGTCAGCCTCCAATCATCATGAGTAATGAGATTTAAAAATAAATCAATCAATCTGGAATCTTCTCATTTGCTTCCTGTTCTTGACTATCTTGGATAGAGATTTGAAAACTTTGTTTCTGCAGTGAAGAAGATTAGAAATTTACTTCCAGCATCCAAAATGAAAGTGACCTTTGCAGACATTACATTCATCATGATTATTGGTAACATACCGCAGCTTAAATCATTTTTTCATACATAAAATGGCAAACCAGCAGCACATTTAATGTGGAACATTAGCCCTTAATTCAGATGTGGATCCTAGCGTGAAACATCTTTGCGGCTAGTTAGGGTACTTTAAACTGAATGTGCATCAGGAAGTCGATAGGCTCCTCTCACCTAGCACCTGTAAACCCACATATGGGACAGTCCCATTGGGTTGCCCCATGCATGTTTAAATTTGCAGAGGGAGTCCAGTGGCTCTCCTCCCCCCCACCCCAGCCCCTGTAAGCTTGCAACACTGGGGAGAAGGTGAGCAGCCCTCGTGCTGAAAGAGCTGGTTAGGGTCTATTTAGAAGAGCTGGACATGTACAAGTCCATGGGGCTGAATGTAATGTACCCAAGGGTGCAGAGGGAGTTGGCTGATGTGTAAGGACTGGCTTGACAAAGCCTTGGGTGGGATGATGTAGTTAGGGCTGCTCCTGCTTTGAGCAGGGGGTTGGGCTAGATGTGACCTCCTGCTATCCCTCCTAATCCTAATTTTCTATGATTCTGTGAACATGGGCAGCCCGATGCTGTGGTGACTGTGTGGCTTTCAACTCACCAGTGCCCATGGAGCCCAAGACTGTGGGCTGTACACAGGTGATTAAGTTGAAAGGCTGCTGCAGGAAAGCCTAGTCCTTGATGCTGGTGCAGGGAGCCCAGACATTGCAAACTGGGATTTCATGAATGTCATCCCCAATCCCATAAAATTATGCATCCTGCCATGCATGTCATGACAAGACGTTCAAGATCAGATTCTGTTGCACCATTAAATGAACATCTGCTGATGCCCTATGATGCTGAAGACCCCAGGAGCTAAGGCATTAGGATAAACAGCAGCCTTGGCACCACATACAATTCAGTGGTGGAGGTCAGTAATACCAATGTAGTGCACCAACCTTCACCTTAGGTTTTAATACATTGCATCAAGGATCACATTTCTATATTAGGTCAGCAAATTCTAAATAGAGCTATGTTTAAACAGTTATCCACTGAATTTTTAAAATTTATATTGACATGAGTAGGGACCTACTAAACTCGTGGTGAAAATGGGCTGCACGGCATCTCCTTTACCCCCACCCCTCCATTGGTGATTGGCTGAAGAGCCCTGGGGACCCTACTGGTTGCTGCTGACTGGCTGGGAAGCCAAAATGGTGCCATATTTAAACCCATGTTTTTTGCCTCCCTGCTGATCAGGAATGGGCCGTGGGGCCCTCCACCAATCACTGGGGGGGGGGGGGCAGGGGAACCTGCAAGAGTAAAGGAGCTGCTGGGCAGCCCACTTCTGCCATGCATTCAGTAGGTCCCTAGACATGAGGCATTTTAAAGCCTGATCTTATGGTTTGTATTAAGGGCTAAATTTTGTTCTGAAGTTGTCATGTTAGAACTGACTCATAACCTTACTCTAAATTGTGTTTTCTAATCTAGATTTCACCTATTCAAAAATAATCTATGGGTTAAAGTGGCATTTTGAACAGGAACAATCAGAAAAGGTCTGTTTGAATGGAGTCTATTGGACCTGGTATTCTTCACCATTTAAATCAGGTACTGCATTTACCAGAATCTAGCACTACTATGAATTCAAGGTGACACCCCCCCCCTCCAAAAATTAGGCTCTATACATGGGAAATTATAAATTTGTTGTAGTTTTCCATATATAGAAACTAATTAAAGAAGATCATCTTAAATTCATCCCCTCCACTGCTGGGAGGTACAGAAAACACCATGTCTCTGGTCCAGCTGCAGCCCCAGGCCAGCCCAATGAGGGAGAAGCAGTGGCAGCTTCTGGCCTGGGCCGACAGGGACTGGAGCCTGAGCAAAAGCTAAGCACGGCATCCTGTTCCCCTCCAAATCCTCACTCACACAAGTACTTCTTATTTGCACAAACAACCCCACTGATTATGCTACAAGATGAATGGATACCAGGGTTGTCCAACTGTTAGGCCACACGTGGCCTATAAGGGGTTAACATGCAGCCTGTGGACTCCTTCCTGGCTGCCACTGCCCATTGCTCTTGGAGTAACAGCAGCTGCCAGACTATTCGGGAGCCCTCTGCCTTTGGCTTCTAGCTCCTGCCCCTGCTCCTGGGGATGGGGCAGCACAGTGGAAGGGACAGACTGCCTATTTTGTGCACATGGAGAAGGTTGCTGGGTTGTGTATGCTACATGCTCAGTAGCGAGCAAGGCTGCCCATGCTGTAGGTGGGCTCCCTGCATGATGTGCATGGCTGGGAGGGGCACAGGGGGGGTTACCTGCATGGCATGTATGGCCCAGAAAAGAAAGTCTGTGCTGTACATGATGGGGAAAGGGGAGGGGGAGGAGGGTGGCAGCAACCCCCAGGTCTGCAGCATGTGTTGCTCAGAACGTGGAGATCCCAGAATTATATCAACCGACCTACCTCGCTAAAGAGTTTGCAGATTCCTATGCTAGACCTCCACTGGCAATTTCTAAAGCGCTGCATACAACACTCACCATTCATAGCTGTAAATTAAACAAGTAAAATTCAGCAGTTGACTAAAGTGGTACAGCTGTGGGACAAGATATAGGGTGCATGTTTAAAAACATTTAAAGAATCAAATTGTCGTTCTCTTGGATACTGAAAGGATAATTTGTCTTTTTTTCCCCCCTTAGTTTATGCACCTACTGCCAGGACCCGTATACGGTGTGAACGGGAAGTTACTGAGAAGTCGGAGTTCTTTGATTTCTCTAGACACTCTGGCCCCAACTGTTTCATGTTATGGGTGTGAATAGTCTCAGTGATTCTATCAGAGCTACATGTGTAAAGTCAGACACAATCTCCCTGTACTTGACTGAAGATGCACTTTGCTAAAGCAAAGGATTAAATTACTTAATAGAGCATTTATGTTGCAGTAGCACCAAGAGGCCTCCCATCAGGCAAGACTCCCGAGCACTTACCATCTTATGAGCAAGATACAAAGGTGAAGAGACAGAGAAGATGGGGACACAGTAGAGGTTACCCAAAATAAGTTGAGGTTCTGTTTTATATCCTCTCAACTGTCTAGGAAGATGAATTTCCTCCATCCCCCCAAAATGCCTTCCATTTCAACTGGGAATGGTACTCCTCCTTCCTGCCCCACATTGCTGGGTATTATGTTTGTGCATTTTCTTCAGAGGTTATCACACTTCTGTGGTGAAATAAGGCATCTGGAATGTGGCAACAATCATGTTATTTGTACTGTGGCAGCTTGCAAGGCACCAATCCTGCAGCACGGCTTCACTGTGCAAAGGCACTGAGCAAACACATAACCGACCCTCCCTATCCCAGAAGACTTACAATCTAAAGATAAGAGGTGGATACAGAAACAGAGAAATGCATAAGAAAACTATGCTAGTCACGATGACAAAACAGTGATCACAGACATAAAATACCTCCCCAAATAATAGTTGACTCCCTTAGTCCACAACAGCACCGACACCTTCTAGAATATGGCCACATATTTTCCATGTTTTGCACCTTTATTCACTACTGTGCTGCTTTAGGGACATGATTAATAAGGTCCTATACAGCGGTATCATAGAAGTTTGGTATTTTCTGATATCTAGGATGACTTGAGTCACAATTTGAGTATCATGTTCATGCTTGCCAATCTTTCTCCACCAAGTAAAGATTTTAGTATCAACTGCTGTAATATGGAGACAGGAGTCAGATATCAGTGCATGATGTTTATTGTATCATAGATGGTAAAATAGTAATAATTTGATCCCAATAAATTGTTGACTTTAAGTAAATCGTAAGTATTAATCTGCACTAAAATAGCTGTACAATGTATTCCTTACTCAAGCCAAAGGACCAAATGCAAAAAGGCATTAATCCAGAGAATAGTATCTTCACTCAACTTCAGAAGGTCTAAACTGAAAGCACAGTTCTTCCCCAGGACAAATAATTATCCTATAAACAATGTAATTCAAGACTGCAAGACCCTACTTTGCAGAATAACTTTTGTGTTATAGTAGTGGCTTGCTGCCTTACTGTGGCTGTATGGGAAGCACAGAGGGTATGGACAAACGCACATTTTACCTACCATAAAAGGGAAGGGAGGAAGCGGCTGCTGCTCAGGAGCACCGACCAGCTATTATAATTGAACTTATGTCTGCAAGAGCCTGTAGATGTGGTTCTCAACCAGTGAAGGCTTGAGGCACCTCGACAGGCTCGAGGCAGCTCTTGGAAAGTGTCAGCTCTTAAGTTTTCACTCATTTTTTCACTACAGAATTTAGGAGGTAACAGTCGATCCTCTAGACCATGGCGTACACATAAGAAGTTGAGTTAGACACCTGATAAATCCATTTGTGGCTAATATACCCAATTCGAGAGTGACACAACTCGTTACAAGTTTCACAGGTCCATATGTCTAAATTAAGAGTCCAAATTTACAGCATGCTGCTTTCTTCTTTTTCGTTTTGCTTCCATCCTATGGATCAAAGCCGCTTCGTGTTGAACTTCACCCACTGCTAGATGTTCCCTCCAAATCAGATGGGATTCTGCACATTCCTCCCAGCTGTCCACACTGATGTTGGTCAAAATATTCTTGGGAATACGGTCTCCCATTCTCCCAATAGCCGAGCCTTTACAACCTCATCTTTTTGATGGTGGTTTTTAGATGCGTCAGTGTTGCATGCTCCAGTACCCATGTTTGGTGTTCTGTCTTCCCACTTTATTTTCAGGATCTTACACAGACATCTCATGTGAAAGCTGTTCAGTCTCTTGATGTGCCTAGCATATGTAGTCCACATTTCTGAACCATAAAGCAGGGACAACAGCACACAAGTCTCCTAGATTCGCATCTTCAGTTTAGCTGATAGTTTTGTGTTATTCCTTGCATGTTTTTGTAATAGCCTGAAATTCTTAGCTGCTTTTCTGATTCTGTTAAATTAGTTTAATCCAAAGGTCATAATTTCTCCTAACCATAGAACCCAAGTAGCAAAAGCTATCAATGACGCCAAGAATTTTACACCCTAGAGTAATGTCAGGTATTGGTCCTTCCACCCTTTGGTACATGATCACAGTTTTCTTGAGACTAATTGCTATCCTGAAGCTGTTGCATGATGCAGAAAAGCCGCCCAAGAAATTCTGCATGGAAGATTCACTATGGTCAACCAATGCCATGTCATCCACAAACAGGAAATCTTTCACCTTAGTTTCTGGCTTTAAACTTTGTGATGTTGATCAAGACTCCATTTAATCTGGTTTGAAGATAAATGCCATCACTGTTGTCCTCAAATACATGAAGAAGCAGGAATGAAAAACAGATGTTAGAAAGCACAGGGACCAAGACACATCCCTGTTTCACTCAGTTACTAATGTCACAGATGCTTGCTTCTGTTTTCATACACTACAGTTGCCTTCATCTCTTGATAAAATAAGCGAAGGTTCAACAGTTTGGAGGGATAATTCAGTTTCTTCAGAACTGTAAAAAGACGCTGCCTGTTGGCTGTATTGAAGGCCTTAATCAGACTGATGAAGGCTATGTACAATGGTACTCATTTTTCTCTACACTGCTCTTGTAGCTGCTTGACCAAAAATATCAAAGGTGGAGTGTCCCGAGCGAAAACCACATTGATTTTCAGGACAGATCTTTCACTTAGAGAATGCAAACTAGGGAACACGATGCAAGTGAGAACTTTTCCAATGATGTTCAACAGGGAGCTCTCTACAGCCATCACAGTCATTTCTATTCCTTGTTTTTGTATAATTGTACAAACCAAGCATCTTTGAAATCTTGCAGTATTGCTTCCTCTTTCCAACAGAGCAGTATAACATTATGAGCTTTTCAGAGTAATTCATCACTGGAACATTTGTAGATTTCAGCAAGCAAACAGTCACTGCCAGATGCCTTGTTCCCAGGAATTGATTTAATGGCTTTCTGCAAAGCTTCTAATGTAGGCTCATTGTCCAAATCAATCATAACTTCAGACAGTGGTAATCCTTTGAGCGCTTCATGTTTGATTTCAGTCTCACTGGAGTACAGAATTCCATAGTGTTCAATCCAACACTTGAGTTTCACAGACGTTAGGGTCAGAAGGGTCCCCAGTAGATCGTTGAGTCCAACCCCCTGCCCTGGGCAGAAAAAAGTGCTGGGGCCAGACGACCCCAGCCAGGTGCTTGTCCAGTCTCCCCTTGAAGGCCCCCAGGGTAGGGGAGAGCACCACCTCCCCTGGAAGCCCGTTCCAGATTCTGGCCACCCTTGCTGTGAAGATGTTCTTTCTAAGAGTTGTTTTTGTTGATCAGTAAATGACATTTCTGTTCAAGTCTTTCAGAGGAGCCGTTTTCTTCTTGACTGGATCAACTGCTCGTTCGATGCCCTTGTACATTCCACGACTATCACCTGCATCATCTGTCATGTGAAGATCATCACAGAGTTGCAGCCAAAAATCTTAGGCTCGAAGAGAAATAAGAAAAAAAAAAAAAAAGGAGATTCTCTTGGATACAAAAATAGCATAAATTGTAATCCTTCTGTTGGAAAGAACTCAGATAGACCACAACAGGTCAGAATGGTTTTAGCACTACGGATTTCTATTTGACATCTCTGGCTTTATCTTTTGAACTAAGTCTGGACACCTAACAGTGCTAACACTGTGAGACACACCATGAATCCTTGAAAGGAACTTAAGCCACCCTGGGTGCTGTGGCTCACTAGCCTGTGGCAATACATATCAGCTAAATACCCCAAATATAAATACCCCAAATTTTGACCCTGGACAAAACAGGATTAAAGTTGGAGTGTTTTTGCTATACTTCCATCACTACAGATCATGTAGACCTAACAATTGCAGCCTAAGAGTATCGATACCCTTTGACAGCAATACAATCATTAGGAAATTCCCTGCCCCAAACAGTTTACCTGTATAGTGCATTGTAACATACAGGTAAATCAGTAGAGGAAAGGTGACTCTTTGGTACTTAAAAAATGTATTGATCAGACCTGGCAGCCAAAGCTCCAGGGACCTGAATGAGACTTAAGGTCCTAATTCACTTAGGACATGTCCATGCTGTTTCTGAAATGATCCAGAGACTGCTGCCAAGAAACAAATCCTGCTCATTCTCATTCAACATATGCCTCTTTTCCCCTCAAAGCTGTGCATTTGCTTTATTTATTTATTTTTTTGAGGATGCCCGGGGTGCTTTTGGGATCTGTCTCTTATGGGGGACTATGCACCATTTTGTTCAGTGTGTGGAGTGGGGCAGGGCTGTCAGGCTTGTTTCTCAAAGGTGGTCTCAGGATCATGGTGGATGCAGTTTAGATATATCCATGTCTATAGAAATATTATACAGACAAAAATAGCTTTCTTTACTGTATGGGTCTTTTCATTGGAAGTGGTTTGATATACTATACATCTGGCTAAGAAAAAAGCCACTCAGACTTGATTTCTTTTTAAAGGCACATGAAGACTTGTCATAAGGACGTAATGGTAATGGAGATGGTAACTAATTCTTCTGCCATGGAAGCTCTTCTGGGGAGGAGAGAGGTGTTTCTTGGGATCTTATTCCAGTTTTAGTACATGAAATGTGAATGTGAAAGCCTGGAGCTCCAGAGTCCTAATCCCACCTCAAGTCCCAACTAGCCTTGTGACCTCTGCCAAAACAAATACTCAGTTTGCTGATTTGTAAAAAGAGGACAAATATTTACCTGCCTGACTTGCAGAGGTTAATGAAAGTGTATAACACTTTGACAATACAATGCAGAAGTGCAAAGTCTTATAATCTCTTATCTAGAAATACCATGCTTTGCACCTCCACCTTCAGCCAACCTTGCAAAAATTCACCTCAACTGCTTATTTGTGCAAAGTGAAACACAGGACTGCTTTTTTGCATATACACTGGAAAGAAGATTTTGTTTTGGCCTGAGCTGTTAAATCGTCATATTTTTAAAAAGCTGCCTAGTCATTAGTTAGCATTATTTAGGAAGTTTTAATTTTTTTTTCTTCCACGTCAGTTTTCTAGTGATTCTCTTTTTTTTATCCTGTTACTCTACAAATTCTCTTCACAATTCATATACTGAAACATGTAGAAATGCACAATATCTTTCTAAATCTGTAGAAGGAAAACAATGTGATGAGAAGACGGCATTTCAAAGCTTAGCAACCAGCTGCTGTAATGGGATGACCACTACCAGCAGAGCTACATGCAAGGATAGGAGACAAGATCAAGGGGCTCTTACAGTAACAAAACACTCCAAAAAGTTTACACAAATAGGACTGCTGTAAATCATAGCTGCAGTCCGAAGTTTTTTCACTTTATTATAAAATACAAATCTAATAGATAAAATACCAGTGGACATGTTAAAGAGGGAAGTTTTTTTCTTCCTTCTTATTTACTTGGAATGGGAAACCATGGATAGTTAGGTGTCACTAGAACAGGTGGCCCATATTCTGCTATCGCCACATACTGTGCAGGAGGTTTGCAGGTAAATTAGTTCTGAATTTTGGAAATGCCCATCCGGTTATCTATCAACATTCAACTTTCTATTCCTATAAAACAAATTGCTATTCCCCTCAAAGTATCCTTCTTGCATGGTACAAGGTAACACTGAACTGCAGAATAATTAAATAAACCTAACACTACAATGTGGAAAGCTAAACCTCCAAACAAGTTGCATCTATACATTCTCCCAGGCCTTTTCTGATATAATGATTCAATAGGAAAAACAAACCAGGGGAGATGAAAGCAGTTACAGCTTCTTTAAAACAGTCTGACTCATAATCAACCTTGATGTCTGTAGGCTAAACAGGCTCACCAAAGAAAAAAAAAAAAAGAGTGTGCTGCACAAATCCTCGAAAGACTTAAAATTTGCTTCTTGAGCTGGATGTCTCTCTGATACAGTCAGTTGTGCTACACTGGCTGCAGTATTTTACTCAGACCTGAGAAGGTGAGAAATACTTTGCTCTTTCTTGGTGCCTTAAAATGCTCAGAGCCAAACCTGCCATGCTGCACGGGTAGATTCAATGGAAATAGAAACTGAATGATAAAATTCACTATAATGCAAGTAAGTCAGGAAGATACTTGCTTTGCTTTTAATTCTGATATTGAGAAATACCAGAATTAAAAGAATTGGTTAATTCCCAGAATTGGCTAGGAAGTTCTCAGTGTTTTACAGAGACCAACCCTAGTGTGGGAATCCACAATTACAGCTCACTTAAATACCCCTGACCTATTCTGGATATAGCTAGATCAATTATGAACAGCAGCTTCCACTTGTGCCTAAGCAACTAAGTATTTACTCAGGGGTCAAGTCGGGCTAGTGCAGCCTGCACCAGAGTCCACTCCACTACAACTTCACTCTGTATAAGCCAGACAAGTTAGTCACACCTCTAAAATGAATTACAGACATTGTTTAAGCTGCACAATGCCTTTATTATCATTTGGTAGTCCTGTTATACACAGGCAAGAAAGGGTAATGAGACTTCCACCCACAATTGTCCAAGGTAAGCATCCACATAATCAGACTGATTTTCAGAAGTGCCAAACAACAGTAGCTCCTATCAACTGTAACCAGAGTTTAGACCATTTGGTACACCACATGAGCCGGTCCTCGATTTATTCATCTTCTCCCATTACAAATGCAAGAGGCCAGCCTCAATTTCATCAGCAGCAGTGGTAAAATGAAAAAAAAAATTACACAAATGTAATAGGGAATTGCAATATTCCCTGAGATCAGCTAGAATGAAATTAATTCAGTATATATTGTACAATGCAGACATTCGTTCATTTAAATTAAATCTGTTTATTATGGTTCCAATGAGAGCTGCCTACAGGTTTTCAGGGGTTTTTTTTCTGATGAAGTTTTCAGGGAACAGGGATATGGTTATATAGAGAAGAACAAAGCAACAGAGAAGGCAAATTTAAAACAAGATCAGAGGTTTCCCAAGGCCCATGTAATCCACTGAACTATCACAATTAAGGCACTCCAGTTTTGTTTGGCCAAAGGCGCACAAGGGTTAGCATCACATCCCCCTTTCCTGGACTCTGCAGACCAAATGACCAAGTACTCATTTACAGTTGGGTCAAATAGGAATGGCTACTGGTACAAACCCAGAACAAGACTCAAACTCTGGATCTGCAATGAGATGTCTAAATTGCTTTGCACTGTGCCTCTTAGCAAAGGTAAGTAGCATACTGTAGGACAGCATTAAAAAAAATCTCTCAACTTGATCCAATACTAATTGCATACATGCATGTATTTATTCTGATAAAAGCGAGTGCCTTTTATATTGCACTGTGAAGTGTTTGTCCTACTGAAATTGGTGAGCATAAAGTACCTTTCCTGTAGCACAAAGCATAACAAAAAAAGGTTAATGTATTTTAAATAAGGGTAGTTTGTAGAGGATGAAATTGGTTTCAATTGCTTCCTTTACTCAACAGAATGACAATTATATGGAAAACTTCAGCCCAGCTCAGCTGCTGGAGAAAACACCCCAAAGTACTGTGTTATCACAGGGAGGGCATTGTAGTAGGTAGGCAGTACCCTAGGTAATTAAAAAAAACTGCTCTACAGTCTACACCTTGGATGGGGCAACCCTTTTAATATTCACTTCTATGATGCTTTGCTCAGTTAATTTCCACAGCCTGGCATCTCAACCATGCTTTCAACTCCTATCTGTTTTGGGAATGTAGTACTCATCAGATCGTGAGCTCTAAGCACCAAGTACCTTGCTTTTTTTTTCCCATGAGATAAAATGCTGCATGCCTTGAACAGTGGTACAATAAGAAGAGTTTATCACTTATTTCAGAAGAATTCTTCTGTAAAAGCAGCATCCTTGGGCTGATTTTGCACCCTAAAATGAAGGCTTCGTAGGAGTATTACTGTACAAGGATGAGCCCTTAGAAGGATATTACCCATGTTAAACTGTATTTGCAGAGGAATATAATCAGTTAAAAATCCCGTTTCTTTCATTCTTCAGGGAAGCATTCAATTGCGCTAGCTGTGAGATTATCCTATCATAAAGCGTACACATAAGGAGGTTGAATTAAGTTTTCAAAGGCAACTTAAGAATATACCATTTTGTGTACTCAGCTTCAAAGTGTTAAACTTTTTAAATGCAGCGTTTTGTACATAACATTTATAAACAGCTAATCTTGGTGCTCAAAAGCTCCTGTACGAGTGACAGAATTCAACATATCTTCCCTAAACCATGGCGGTTAAGCATAAGACCAACACACTGGAATAAATGTAGTTTGGTGCCTATTCCCATTCCACTGAGGACATGTCTGCAGACACTTTCAATAAAGCATTCCCAGTAACACCAGCCTTGTGGCTGGGAACACTTGCCCAGAAGGAACCTTCATTTATAGAAAGCCGAATTACCTTCTCATTTTGAACTTCCTTAAGCTTGGAAAGAGTAATATCAATGTGAACAGTTTTATAACTATTTCGAGCCACACTTTATTACAGAGGATTTAAGAAAATTAAACTTATTTTTCAGTTTATTTACATGGGTGCATTAGATCAGCTGGCTTTGATATCCTGAGACATCTTTTGGTCTTCTCTAAACTGAATCAGGACAGGGCGTGGCCAATGTGGATTTGTTACGTTGGTGGGGCTGAACTAGCTCACTGCACTGTGACTATGGCACCCCTTTTCAAACTTTGAACCATTTCATCTCCGAATGCCTTCTCCGTGCATTTCATGGACCCCTATGGACTTGCACAATACCATACCTGAGGCAATCAGCAAGCTGAACAATTTGGACATAAAACTTTGCTAAAAAAAGCTGCAAATACACTGCCATGGCTCTGACAACCTAAATGCCAAGTTAATTTTTCAATATACAACATGTACATATTTTCAATGGCTCTTCAAAAGCAATCACATCTTTGGGGGGGGGGGGGGGACGGAAATTGGTGGTTAACTAGATTAAATTTGTTTAAGTTCCACAGTCAAATACTACTCCACTGCCCAAAGTGCCATCTCCGTCCGTAAGCACTGATAAATAAGAGATCCTTGAGAACCTGCCACAAAATTAATTCATCCTTTACCGCGATACTAACCCCTCCCTGCCAAAAACAACCCCCCCTTTTCTCGCTAGTCAAAAGTCTGTCTGTTTAGGCAATCGGGTAAGTAACATTTCAGAGCTATTAGGAGCTGAATAGAAGGTTCAGGTTATCAGGAGGCTTGAACCATTTCTCAAGTACACAGCAGTGGCTCTCTAGAAACATTTTCTCTATACCAAATAAAACTGGACCATGTAGAAATCCAGTTTTTCACGTTATGGTGTTTACCCCAACAAAGAGCTTTATACAAGCCTGAACCCATCAACCTGCTCCTAAGACATAAGCCTTGAAGGCTATTTGTAATCAATTCCCTCTGCAAAATTGCTCCTCATACTTTGCATCTTTCAGATCTGAGCTAGCAAATTAATATTGCTTCCATATAAACTGAACTCTTTTAGTTTGGCATAAAGACTATAAAGGTGATATAGTCTGTAATTTACATTATTTTCTTGGGCAAAACTAGAGAATTCAGCACAAACGCTGAAAGGGAGTAGCGCTAAGCCATAGCTATCATGCATGGGACATGCTATCACAGGATATGAAAGCAATGTTTATGCCATCTCTTTTGCAAATAGACAAAAAGAAAAATTACTGTAGTTATGAAATCTTATGACAAGCATATGGTTAGAAATATGGTACTCTTCAACCATTATTCATTTCTACTAGAGCACTGGTCTCCAACCTTTTTTGATCAAGCACCTCTATCTATATAAACAGAAGTTCTAATATTTTCTTCCCGCACCCCAACAGATTGTCTTGTGCACACCCCACTTTGGAGACCACTGCTACTAGAGCAACAGAGAACCTTCAGATACTTTCAAGGGTGCCATAGAGTGTCATGCAATGCTAATACTGTTAGGTGTGCAAATATGATTTACAAGATAAATCCATAGTTCAAATAGCTTTAAATACTATGACTTCCTATCTGATCTGTCATGGTCTTTGAGTTCTTTGCAACAGAAGAATTGCTTTATTATTTTTCTGTAGTCAAAAACCAGTGAAAACAGAGTTGGTATTTTCTAAAGGGTGCCTCAAGTCTAACTAGGGGTACCTTGAGTCTACAAAGATTGAGAACCACCATATTAGAAGGTTACCTCTTACCTAGATATTTAAATCTCTCAGAAGTGTTTTAAAGCATTAGAGAATACCTAAAATGTTGCCTTGGTAACATACAATTTGCATTTTATTAGTGAATACACTCCTAGATAATCTACTGCACTTTTTAAAACATACCATTGGCAACTACCTGTACTTGTAGGATAAGACCACTATCAAGAGAACAGATAACAACAGAAGAGCAAAAACCTGATATTCTAGACCTGGGACATACAGGATACTGTATAGCATATATGAATTTGCACATTTCTGCAATACATTTGTGATGGCTATTTCTTGAAGCTGGAAAATAAGACATTAGTTACTGTACATCAAGTTTAATACGTTTCAAGGTTCTGAGTGCAAAAAGGTTTCATATGCTAAAGAAATCTGTAACTCAAGTACACTGTAATAAAACCTAAGGATTAACCAAGCTTCTACTGCATGTCCAAATATATTTAGGCTTTGGTTCCTGAAATACTACCAATGCTACATTTAACTCAGAATTATTTTATTTTGATTACAAGAATTAACATCACTTGTCAGTAGTCCAAATCCAGGCAGAGAGCACAGAACCAATTTATTTCACAATGTAACACCACCAATTGGTATTTAGTGAAGAAACCATTTCACTACATTAACATCAAGTAGAAACATCTTCCATACATGGATAAAAAGTCTATGCTTAGTCTTTCAGAACTGCATGTATTACCAGCTTTCTAAATATACAAAAGATACATTTAACTTATTGTAATCTTAGTGAATCAAATACTTATAAAATTACAATCTTGTTCTTCACAACATAGAAAAAAAATACAAAAACAGCTGCGTATCATGTATAATTTTCACCCAAACTGCATCACATGAATATGCATCAAAATATACTGGATCTGATTGATGCATATTCATGAATATTTGAATAGGAAAGATAGGTTTTAAAATGGTACTGCAGATTGGTCCACACAAATGCTAACCTTTTTTATTGGTAATTAAAAAAAAATGTTGATAGAAACATTACATTGTGAAAAATTACCATGTGTTTGTCTGTACTATAGTCTGTGCTTCACTGTGATTTACAATATGAAAATTTCTACAACTCAATGTGAGATGTGTCTACTGGAAAGGACCATGGTCTTTCCCATGAAATGATAAACATGGATGAAGAAGCATTGTAGGGCACAAGTTAATAACCTGTCTACAATAGTATTAGGCTCAGCACAAAAACCACCAACGCAGATAAGGGATGGCTGCTGTGGCAGTTTGGTAATGCTGACAGGAGAGAAAAGTCAAGTCAGACTAAAAGCTTGTGAAAAATAACCCTAGATTGTACCAAAAAAACCCCAACAACTACAAAAGCTTCCAGTATTAGGTTCTCAAACTCAAAGAAACTTCAGGAACAGCCGCCTACTACAGAGGAGGCCACTTGTTTTCAATTTATGAAAAGAAATAAAACTACAACTAAATATGCATTAGAAAGAAAACCCCATGTATTACAAAAGATCTCTCAGAGCCTGACGCTACAGGAGTTTAGCCTGAGTAACCACTGCAGGATCAAGTGCTAGATTCCTCTTTTTTGTGCAAAATGGATTTTGCTTGTTGTAATGTTTGCTTGTTTTTCCAGTGCAAGAGGTTTATGTCTGATGATGCTTTCTCTCGTAACAAAATCCTTAAAACAAAACAACACAACACAACACAACACAACACAACACTTTTTGGGAGTCTTTTGTTGTTGTTGTTTTTACAAAGGGGTAGGATTTCATTTGCATTTGTGTGGTCAACTATCTTTGTATTGGTATCATGATACTGGTAGATTAAGCATTTCAAAACACAAAGCTTATTTAATTAAATAGGTTAGTTGCAAAGAGCCTTCCCCCAATTTGCAGCAATTTCTCTGCTTCATAAGAAACAAAGTAAACTAATGTATAATTTCCAATAAGAATTAATGTACTTCATTTCATGTCATTTTAAAAAAAACACAAAGAAACAACACTGGGAGCGTAAGACTCCTAACTTTATAAGCCACTCCAACCTAAATCAAAGTGGCTTCTCAAAACAGCTGAGCATCCACAATCCCCACAGACTTCAGCATTTCTGGAAATTTAGGCCATTTTGCTTTTTTATTTAGGTGCCTTCCACTGAAAACACTCTCCGTCATCAACTTGGATAGCTAGTTTGAAGGGAGCAGGAGAAATTTATTTTTCAAAAATATAAGTATATCCTATTTTGTTGCAGTGTGTTTGAGCCACTCTACATTTCTCTATTCCACTAAAGGAAGCAAGACATACACAACATTTTACTACCTTTAAAATACATAAGCACTTTTACTTAGTGTAGGCTTTATATTTTTCCTACCCCAAACAAAGAAAGTGTTTTAATATGAACTACAATTTTAGGCTGCCTATACATGTGCTCAGGGGTGGGGAGGGGCGTTTTAATTAGAGCTTTAATTGCTCTAATTTAAACACCTCACCTTCACATGTATTAAGGCCCTGTGCATAAAAATGGCCATGGGACACTTCATCTAACCCTCATTTGAGAAGGTTTAGATAAAGTGCCCATGCAACCATTTTTAAACATGTGGGGGCTTATACATGTGACAGTGAGGAGCAGACTCTATTAATTGACTGCTCTGATGTGTTCTAATTAGCCCATGAGCTAAGGCAGCCTTAGTTTTTCTTCCCCTCCCATTGCTAACACGGCACCATTTGAACTAAATGTTAAGGTCTGTTTATCTGGGGAGTGCTCTTGACCATTATGAGCTCTGGTAAAATCCTCCTTGGTTACTGAATGGAACCGGGAACAAGTTGACAAGAGTCATACCAAAAAGATTAGAGAAATTTCTCTCTCTAAAAACAGCTCTTTTAGACAATGTAATCATAAACCCATTCATGGAAATACTGTTTCTCTAAATGACTAGGTTTAAAGAAAAACAGTTGGATTTACTAGATTCATATTGGATTTAACAGCATCATTGAAACTGCTGAGTATACATCTAAGTCTAATCATCCAAAACAATTTGGAAAAAGGCTCTGTGTGGAACACTTAGATTCCAGTTATCTACATTTATTCTTAAAATATTTGAATCCTATCTGTGTTTACAACTGCATAAACAAAAAAGACTTAAATGAGCTTAGCAGATACCAATTAGAAATAATAATTTAAAGGCAAAAAGGGAAGAAAACACCAAGTTACTAAGTGATATATTTCACATTATCACATTGTATATGTTCATTACTGATGACAATACTCTGTCCAACTATTCAGAAACATCAACATTTCACTCTCCTTTTAAAAAATAAAAAAGGAGAACCGAGGCTGCTGTATTCAGAACAATTTTAATACTTCAGGGCACCCTTGTGACCTCTGCAGGAGTAGCACTAAAAACAATCAGTGTTCAAGGTAATCAGTTTACACTGAATCTTTAAGGAACACACTCCTGTCAGACACTATACAGTTTAATCTCCTAGAGAACTGCATTCTCTAGGCTCCAGTAATTGTTTCCCTGCTCTCACCCACTCTGCCTTTTAAATCCACACATTGTTTTACTAGATTGAAGCAGTCTGCCTGGGCTACCCCCTTTGCTGGAGTCCCAGCCAAAATGTTAGAGCATTCCAGAGAATATAGTTTGCTTCTGCAGGAATACATACAATTTCTGGCATGCAGTCAAGCACCTTTGGATAAGCATGTCAATAATATAAATCCAATTCAAGCACTGCATGTAGTGAGTACAACTTTGTCACTCATTCTTCAACTCTCAGGCATATAGCAATATATGCTAAAAAGGGTTTTTATGTAAAGTAAGGAAAGGTAAAAGGCTAAAATGCCTAAGCCACGTAAAATTGAGAAATTCTCCATAGCAGTGCATGCTGAAAATGATAATCCAGTTTTCATATGATATTCAACAAAATTAACAAGTTTATTAGTTATTCTTTCTAAGTTATAGGCCTTTTTTTACCTCCGATTTAGTTTTAACTTTATTCTCTATAAACGTGCTGGCTATTGAAAAATCTGCAGCATTCTGATGTGTGAAAAGTTCCGAAAAAGTGCTGGAATTACTCCGACTTCTTGTGTTCTTCAGTATGAGAAAGTACCTTTCTCCTCTGATGTAGCATGTGGAAATACAGCTGAGGGAAGACTGAAAAGAGAACAGACTTATGTAAATACAGTATAAAGTCAGGCTTGTGACCCGACAGAAGGCACTTACATACTCAAGGTCACACTCTCTCTGTGAAAATCTGAAATTGCTTATCCACTTCTATCTAAAATCCTGCAGAAAGAGAGAGGTAGTAGTAATAGAGGAAATGGAGATGCAGATTTTTTTCACTAGAGATCTGAGGTGCAATTCATCAGTTGTGGCCGGCCTGATCACTTTTTTAATGTCAAAAAGAATACCTTATTTTTCTGTTTGATTCAACATAGATCTTCATTCCAGACTACGTTTCAATATTAAAGATTACATCACTCTTGTCCCAGGGTGCTAGTACTTTTTTAAGCAACTCGCACTTAACTTCTGGAATTCACTGCCACAGGTGCTGGAGAGGCAGATAGCAAAGCCGTATTCAAAAAGGAACTAGATACATTCATGGGTGATAGAATTATTAATAGCTATTAAACAGAACGGTTGGAGATGTTTCCTCTGACATCTCTAACCCAGTAAACGCTGGATGCCAGGGAGTACTGAATAGGAGATAGAGCACTCTAGATATATCCAGTCCAATGCTCTCCCTCTGCAGCATCCGCTGC
The DNA here is from genome assembly GCF_052110815.1 of Crocodylus siamensis. Classification (NCBI taxonomy): domain Eukaryota; kingdom Metazoa; phylum Chordata; order Crocodylia; family Crocodylidae; genus Crocodylus; species Crocodylus siamensis. The sequence continues at coordinate 238,496,979 of NC_143398.1, read as the reverse complement.
TGGAGACAGGATGCTGAGCTAGATGGACCACTGGTCTGACCCAGTGTGGTGCTTCTTGTGTCCTCAGAGTCATCTCTCTAAGCAGAAGCTATCCGTATATAGGGAGGGAAAAATAAAAAGGCCCCTGGACTGCATACACAAAATAAGAAAAAGGGTCCTGAAGGGAGATTTAAAAAAAAAAAAAGAAAAAAGAAAAAAAAAAAGCACCAATTCTGGAACAGTTTCTTGGATCCTGAAAGTGGGAAGCACAGGGTTGGGAAAGCAAAGGGAATGGAAAATTGCATTTATACAAGATAAGCTTTAAAGAAAAGCACAGTAAAATGGGAGGTTGGAGAGATGCACATAAATAACTGAACAAGCCTGAATGCCCAGCTCCAAAGCAGTTCATCTAGTGAACGACATGACCCAGACAAGGCTAGTTTACACCAGCTGTGTTCTCTAAGCAATTTTTGCACACAAAAAACCCAACAACAGTCCTGCCCTACTTAAATTGAACACTAAAAAAAAAAAGTTTCAGGTGCCCCCGTCCAGAAATCAGCAAGATTTGTTTAAACTTTTTTCACTTTGCTCTCTCTAGCAGAGTACAAAAGTAGTATTTCTCACAAAGACTACAGTCCATTCTCTGTACTAACTTGTTTCAAACTCTTTTTGGAAGATTAAAGTTCTGTTAATGGAAAAAACCAGACACAGGAAAGTGATAAAAATGGTTACCATTTACCAAAAGGCATTATTGGTATTTGATATTTCAACAAGGGAGAAGAAACAGACTACCTTCGCCTGATCTTTTTTTTTCCAAGTAACTCTCAAAAATGATGCTGCTACCTGTAAAAGTAGCTACTGATGTGTGTACTTTAATCCCCCATTTTCTAGTTGGCCTCTACTGTTTTAACATAATAATCTAATGTAATGCTGTACTTACGTGGAATGTAAGAGATCATAACCAGGATCAGGAATGTATAGTAGTCAAAGGAGAAATTGTATTTATTAGGTAAACTAATGGAATACAAGCCAGACTGTCTGACGAAGGGTAAAGCAGCATATATTGTGAGTAATTCGCCTAAGACTCCCATTGGATACAGTACTATGAACAGCGTGTACCTAGAACAAAGTATTTGGGAAAAGTTTTAAATAAGTCAGACTGGATTCTTACAGGTTTTTGCTAAACAAAGTTATGCTTACTTAAGTGTCTAAACCTCTCAAATAAATGTAATATTTATATTGTTTCTCTATTAACTGGTATGGGATCACTGCATCCATTACCGCCTATGTAAAATGAGTCAAATTGAACTGAAAGCTGAGATGCTTCCAATGAGTTAAAAACTGTATTGGAGAACAGCCCTAAAATATTATAAACTGAATTTCTAAGCCACCCAGTAGAGGTAGCTCTCTTGTTTAAAAGGGTTAGTACCTAGTTGATATAAAAAGTCAGGTAAAAGCAGTCTTGTAGATACAAGATTCCCTGAGCTCTAGATCATTTGAGGATGTTGGCTTTAAAAATGCGTCTCACCTCAATGAAATGCCCCGTATACAAAAGCCTGTCAAACATACAACATATTTTTCAAGCTAGATGACCAATTTAAAAAGGAAGAATTTACAGCAGATAAAAAAAAATATATGATGGATATATTACTACCATTCCAACTCTTATTGAAATATTAAAAATATGAGGTTTGAAAAAAACTGTAACGGTACAACTGAACACAATGAAAGGGGGCCACAAATACAACATTTGCTTGAACCTTTTCGGATTTATAGAAAGGACACTAGATAAAGCATTGCCTGGTTTTTTTCATATTTGTTTACTTTGTGCATTTAACTACCATTCATTTACATAGAGTCAGACAACCCTTTTGTATGGCTTTTTCATACAAAACAATGGGGAACGATTATTTTTCCTGTAAAGAAAATGTGACAAATTGGCAGGGAAAGATAGGCACAAGTTCAGTACCCCAAAATACCTTTTTTAATTACTTGATTGAAGGAAGCTTTTCACTAAGTTTCATTTACACATTTACCTAAAATCTTAAACTCACTTTTCATATTCACCACGGTCTACCAAACATGAAAAATAAAAAGGACTGTTGCTACAAACCAATAGTCTCATCTAGTGGATTACAACTGTTTTAGAGCATTTTTGAGCTATAAGACTGCACAAAAATTAAGTCATTCACTCTGACCCACAGATCAGAGCAAAACTCAAATACTGAAGCTGGTGCTTTATCATGTTACCAAAATGTCAAACAGTTCAAAACAAGAATTTTGTATTCCTTTCATGATCACGAAGAGAATGAGGCCTCTCATTTGGAAAAGTTAAACGTCTCATAGGTCTCAACTTCTGTTTTTACAAAGGTGCCAATTTGCTAATGATCACCAATTCTTCATGCCACCACCATTTTCATTACTTACTGGATAATTTTTCTGTTTTGTTAAAGGGTAAATTTCTGCCATGTCAGTAAATACATTTTGGTGTTGCAAGATTTATAAAGAAGCCTTACCTGGCCCATTTGATAAGATAAGGGAGATGGTTTAGTAAATTAAATGTATAAAAGGAATAACGGATAATCTCTGTGACTGTCCAGGCAACAACAAATAAGAGCACACTGTCTTCACTCTGTACCTATTTAAGAGAGAAGGAAAATGTACAGTATAAATGGAGAAATGTTATTAATAACAACTCATACACCAAGAAATACTTCACAAAGAAATTAATCCTTACAGATGGTTTCAGCACATCAGTTATGAGAATGAATTCCAAATATTTTAAGAGCAACAAAGTGCTTTTGCAATTGTATTTAGAATTAATAAATAAAATTGTCAATAATGAAAAATTCACTAGAAAATTGGACAATGTGAACAGTGTAAACCTGCTGCCTGAACACTATGGTTTGCATTCATGACTCAACTATGCTACGCCCCCATTAAGTCCAAGTGATGTGCAGAAAATGGAACAATTCAGTAACCTGCCAGATATATACAGACAGTCTAACTCCAGTTTAATTCTTGCCTTCTACCCCACAGAGCAGATGATATTAGATTTAGTTAAAAGATGAAGGGTGGATAATGACTGGGGTACAACTCCTAGGGCTTGAAGAGATTTGGTCCAATTTCCTGCTTTGTCACAATTTCTTGTGTGACCTTTGACTTTAGTTGACTGCAGTTTCTCTGTGCCTCAGGCCCTCCATCTGCAAACTGGGAATAATAGTATCTCCTTACCTTAGGAAGACGTTATGAGGATAATACATTCAAGAGTGTGAGGCATTCACATACTGTGTTGAGGGCAGCCCCATCAGTAGATAGATTTACACAGTCCCATATATTTACTTCTGTGTGATTTAGAATTTATTTTGGAAAATATTAACTCATGACAGAAGCTGCCAAGGGAAAATTACAGGTTACTAGTTTGATTCGGAAAAAGGGGGAACTCTCCGAGGGAGACAGAAGTCTATATTTCAATTTTAGACACTAATTAAAAGGCTGAGGCAGGACCTCTCTAAAAACTCAACTATCTGCCTTTCCCTACCTTGGCTCCTTTTCTACCACAATTTCCACTAAAAAGATCATTTAAAAAGCATCTTTGGATTTCAGTGTAGATGCAGAAGACTGGGACACTTCCTACCTCTCAGAGCCGGTGTTTGGGACATATCACAGAATCCGTGTTACTCTATTCACATTCTGAAGGCTACATTCACAACAATACATCTCTTTTTTAAAGTGCTAGATTAGATTTGGGAACACAACTATCTGTCAAACTTTATGGCAGTTTATGTGGCCATATAATTGTATTATGAACTGCTGTAACCTGTCATGCATAATATGTATTTCAGCAAACATTTTTACACTTAGTTTTTTCCAGTAGTGCCATGCATTTTCTCAGCTGTGTTAGAACCCCGAGCCAAATTTTACTAGAGTGTGGGAACAAAAAAACCTCTTCAACCAGTGCCTGCTTATTTTCCTCTCCCCCCCACCAGTTCTTTGGGAAAAGGAAGTCACTTGATGCAGATGATACAAACAACTCACTAAAGTACATGCACACACACAAAAAAGAGGAACAAGAAAAGATATGGGCCCACTGAAACCTTTGCACGTAAACAGAGGTGATCATATGTTTGCTTGTAAAAAGCTCAGGGGGACTATAGGTAAAAAGGCACTTTTAGTAAGCACAGACTGCAAAACGTGACCTTACATAGGAAAATGCAGCAGCTCCAGAAAAGGCTATTGTTATCATTCGTGATTATAATACTCATATTTCAAGCAGCTTCTACCTCACTTGATAGCAAATTTTCTGCATCTCTTCTGACATGAAACCAATTGCTTGCATGTTGTATAGCAATTCCTCTAGTTTCATGTATAAAAAAGGGATCTTCACGGAAGAGGACTGCATTTGCCCATCTATTTCTAGAGAATGGAATCTGAAACCCAGCTGGGACCTTTGGATGCTCTCGCTTTACAGACAGCAGGGCTGACTCCTCAACTAGACAGAAGTACAAGTGTTGCAGAGATGGCAGTGTTTCCCAGGCCAGACAGACTTCACAGCACTCAACACCTGCACCTTCTGGTCAAATCAGGAGCAGGATTTAATTAGTTCATTTCAGTCATGCTGTTTCACAAGGGAAAAGAATGTATCCTGGTGACAGTTTAATCAGACAGGTCACTGTACAAGCCTTCACCTGCCTTGGGATCAGAGGGGCTTAAGGGTGGACATGAGCAACAAAATTGTGGTTAGATATAGCACAAAAATTGAAGGCGTGAGCTGAGGGTGGGGAAGGGGTGGAAAAGAAGACCGGGACAAAGAGCAAAAAACTGGTTCTTATGCTTGGTGACCAAAGCACACAGTTTGAGAAGAGGGGGAAAGTATTTGCTATCGAATCTGTGGTATAACTTTTCTGTAACCATGGCTTTCTCAAATCATAACTCTTTTCATTCCCAATCTATTCTTACAGAAATGCATTTGAAAATGATTCCCAGTGGTTGTAGCACTACTACAGGAACCTGCTTCTATATCTAATCAGCCAAACAAACAACGCTGGAAAATAGTTTAGTGGGAAGCTTATTAAAATGTTTTAGAACAGTCTGCAAATAGTGAAACAAAGACGCAGGTGACTAGTATTCCTTTCTTTACCATGCTTCTTCTAACGTAATTATCCCACTAGAGAAAGAACGAGGTTCCAGATTAATTATCAGTATGCCTGTTGGTAAATATTTATAATGACTACAACTCCTCATTGTGTGTGGAGGGTTTTTCTTTTAATGCTTCAAATGAAACAGATTTGTGAATCTGTCTGAAAAGCGCATCAAACCTCAAAAGATCTGATTTGCTAAACAGCCTCATTCAGTAATAAAGAATCTCATTCAATCAGACACAGCTTGCACCAATTCAGCACAAATATCATCCCTTTCCCTAGAAGAGCATATCCGGGGCAGTGTAAGGGAGTGATTGCAGGGTTATACTTAGCAGCCATTTGCTCTCTGCAAAAAAATCACTGGACTCTTATTAAAAATCCCTCTGCATTTTATTTTTGACTTAAAAATATACTGCTTTCACTGCAGACATTTGAATAAACCTTTAGTACTGCATTCAAAGCATTTCATGCTCTTAATATGACTGATCATTTAACATACTACCTTAACTAAGCTGTTCAGACCATGGTCTAAACTGTTGTTGACAGCTGTTTTAAACTGATTCATCGCCAATGTGGATTCTGCACTTATTTTTTGATTATCTTGATGACTGTGAATAAGAGGCACTTTATATTAGTTAAGAAAAACTGTTAGAATACAAAATGAAGATTCATAACTCAAGAAATGACAAGTAAGATTGTTCATGCAACCTCTACTGTTGTTTCCTCTCGCAGATGCATGAAAGGGGTTGTAACCGTACAGTGTAGGAACAAAGCGAGAACCTGACCTTTCTGGGGAGGCAGGGTGTGAAATTTCTACTGGTAGATGTCAGTCAGCAAAACAATTCAGGCATTTGGTGTGTGGCCCTATTTAAAAATCAATCAGAAAAAACAAAATAAAACCCAGAAACTAATCCTGGGGAAGAAGCCATTCCAGAAAGAAAATTCAGTCCACAGGATGAACACATCAAAAAGCCACAAATGATTGAAAAATGGGCAGAGTTTAAAACAGAAACACTAAACAACTTCAGTTCCCTCCACAGTATATATATGTGGTCTTCACACAGAAAATGGGGGTTTAGAAAAGATGCGTGGGTCTTGATAATGCACTATTGGCAGATCACTACAAAAATTACACTGATGTAAAACCGGAGTATGCAGTCATGATTAACTCACAACGTTCTGTCACTGACCGTCAAACTTTTAGTGTGGACTTTGTCTCATCAATACCAATAAATGCTACAGACTAAAAAGTTCTAACTATCCCAGAGCAATAAACTACGCTATTAGCACAGTTAAATGGCAGTCTCCCTTTTCTCAAGCATTTTTTGGTATACTCGGCTAATAGCAGATGGCAGTTTCAGACCTAGACTGATGTTTCATCTACCCACACGAGATACTGTAAAGCACAGATATACTTCCCTAAAATACTTTGCTACAATTCAATTGTTTTCTGAAAAGGTCAGTTTTAAAAATTAGAAAGCTTATATACATTATACCCACTGTTCAACTTTTTAGTAGGATTTGAGGCATTGTAGCCAGGAGAGTCCAGAAAATATATGACAACCAAGGATTTCCCTTTACTAAACTTTTATTGAAACAACTGCAGGGTGGATAAAAATCAACAATTTAAAAAAAAATATATCAGATTTTAAAATTTAAATCAATTTCTTTATTTAATTGTATTTGAATGTTTTTGTTAAGATTTTTTTAAACATAAACCTATATACAGATCATTTTAATTTAAGATATGCTAGAGCTCAAAGATGTCATCATGGAAGAGGTATTATAACTTCTAATTATATATGATTTGAGACTATATTCATGTAACGTATTTAGAAAAGTTTTATAAATAAGTCACAACAGGCCATGGATTATATTAGGGCCCCAATCTTATGGGGTTCTCAGAGGCTCTTCTATAGATTAGAAAAGATTATAGAAAACCCAGTGGGAGTCAGTGCTCAGCCCTGCAGATCCCAGTAAGCATCTCTGTGATGCTTAGTTTCCGTTCTCAAACTCTGGATTTGTGCCTCCAGAGGTAACATGAAAGATAACCGACTGGATTACCCACCCATCAGGTCTCTCTGCAAGTTTTTCTAAAAGTGCAAAGTTTCAAGAAGTTAAATGAATAGAGGCTTATGGGGGGGAGCAGATCTGGGCAAGGAAGAGGAGTCTGGAGAGAAATGCAGGAGGAGGGCAGGGCAGTAGAAACAAGAGAGAAACATTTTAAGCAGAATATTCCAGAAGTCTTGAGGGATAAGTTTCTGAGTACAGCCTCTCCACTGATTTGAGCTCTACTGAGTGAATGGTATGGTAGAAGGGAAAACCTATCATGGTAGCAGGCTTGCCAGACCATAAAAGAGAGCCTGTTTGGGAATATTTTAATGAAGGTTATATCACACAACAAAAATGCACTTTTGGTAGAAAACAATGATTAAATCAAGGCTTACTGAGCAGTGGTTTAATTCATAAATTAAAATCAATTTGATTTAAATCAAATCCACCCTGACCAACTGTACTAATTTTTTTTAAATATTGGAGTTGAGGAAGGTCACTGTTTGCTTGAAAGTGCATCTAACCCCTCTCCCAGCTGTTTAACTGGTTCCATACAAGATCCCATAATAATAATGCTTTTCTACTGGAGTGAGGAATCATCAAGCAACATTACACTCAAGCCACTGACAAATAGCCAGATGATTCCATCGTTGTCGTTGATGATCTACATAAAACAGGGAACATAAAAAACTAAAAAGGCTGTGTTATTCCACTGCTTACTTTTAACTGAGCTATTCATTCCTGGCCATTCCTTCCCTTTCTTATTCATTGTCTTAATACCAGGACTCACCAGAGGCTAAACAGATTCCCATAAATACCTGCTGGACCGCATGTACTGTACTACACACTGGACCTGCCCCACATAGCTAACAACTGCCACGTCCCAGCTGACCGTAGAAAAAGAATCTAATCGCTCTCCCAAACAGTGAACAAAGCGCAAGGGAAGTTTACCATGCAGCTACAGTTGACTGTTATATTTAGGAATAGGATAACACCAAACAAAAATATCATGAAAGCACACATACGTTAAGAGCAAGAATCATACTTCAAATCACGTCAAAATAGGTTTTTAAACGGTCAAAAGAACAAGAAAATATGTTACTGATGTTTCTTCTTCCAAATAATGAACCATATCTACAAGCAATCTGGATAAGCAGGATATTAAATGCTTCTCACTCAAGTTAACATAAAAACTGAAGTGTATTATAAAACCTCATGCATCCACAGGTCTTACTAAATCCACACAGGTGTGTAAGAAATTAATCCTGGATTTCGTCAAGGATCTCACTTGTCCAGACAGCCCTTTAGAAAAAGCAGAAAACTCTCATGACAGTGCAAAAACATCTACCCAGATGCTATGGCATCATTGCTGGTGCACAAAAATCGACAGACTCTCCTAACCTGACCTGCTCTCTGCTTTACTGTTACTGTTCTGGGTAGTAGAAAAGCCATTCTTGAAGGTAGCTAGCTTTACCTAAGTCCTCACCATCCATAAACCTAAATCTTAGGATAATAAGACAGTAGCACAGACAACCCAATCCTTAATAATTCTGGTGTTAAGACTGAAAAAAATTATTCAGCATGGATAAGTCCTTTACCATTATTCTTGCATTAAAAGAACCATTCAGTCCAAAATACAACAGAACTGACAAGGATAGTTTCATGTATTGTCTAAGGGGGTTTCTTAAAGAATTAATGTTTTACATTAATCAATCTATTTCCTGAAGCCTTTGCTTTTTAGCTTACTTGAAATTAGGCACTTACCACCAGTAAGGTTTCCCACCCCACACTCCCCCTTTAGAGATGATAAAGACCCTAACTACAATTATCTGGATTCACAGCAAGACCTGTCAAGTAGAGCACAGTATTTACTCAAGCGTTTTGCATTTTTATTGAAAAATGTTTTAAGTCTCTCTCTGCTTCCCCAGTAATTGTATTAAACTGTGTGAACTAGAATACTAAACGAGCAAGCATCATGACAGTAGGAAGAAAAAGGTCATGGTTGTAAGGCCTTATAATTAACATATGTGCATGGGCTAGCTAGGAAAAACAAATATAGGAATAAGGAAAATTTAGTAGAAAGCTTTGTGGACTATGGCAACGGGGACGCATACTCTTAGGTATCTGTCCATAAAAGGAATACAGGAAATAATTAGCCAATAATGAACTAAGATGTACTTTTGGCAAAAAGTTATACCAGCAGTAACTTCAATCTTTGATGAGACAACTAGTGTAGTAAACTTTATAGATGTAAAATAATTCTGAGATATTTCACTTGGAAATGCCCAACAAACATTCTGATGAAAAAAATAACAGTAACAGGTGAAAGCACACACGGACGGAGTCAGAACTCGGTAGCAAATCTCCATGAAGTGATTCTCAGCAGGATATCATCAAATATGGGTGTTTCTGTAAGGTTCCACCTGGATCAGGACTAGGACCACTACTTTAGACACCGCTGATGAAACGTGCAGATGATGCAGTCTGGCTAGTAATGAGGACAGCACAGACTGCAGATCTTCTGGTCTCCTATGTAAGTTGGAGTCATTCAAACAAAACACATCTTAAGACAGGCACATTTAAAAGGTATAGACAGAGGAAAGAAGGATGCAGAGCATATTTTCAGAACTGGGGAATATATCCTAGAAAACAGTGCTCATAAAAATGATTTAAGGGTTTTAAGAGATTTAAGATCTTAGTTAGGCATTTGGGGCAGATGGAGGTAGAAAGTATGAGCTTTGGTTTTGTTCATTTGTCTTTCCCTGGGCAGGTGTGAGACAATAGAGGAAACTTACCAAAATCATGGTCGGTTTAGAAACCCAACGAAATCCACTCTGACTGTCCTGACAGCATTGTTCATATACTAAATTCTTTTCTTCTATTTTTTTTTTTTATAAATTAATATTCTTATACAATCTTCCTACATATTTGGACAATCCATGTCATACTTTAGGAACTATTATAGTACATTTAACTATTCTTGTTGGTTTTTTTATCATTAAAAGGCAAATGACTACCTTTTAAATATTTCATCTCTGTACAAGGAAAACAATATTAGAAATTTTGTTTAGAAAAGTGATGAGAGCTTCTTAGAGAATAGGAATATGGCTGCAATGCTTGATCCTGCTCTAGCTCTGAGTAAAAGCTTTGCTATCTGCTTCAATGAAAACAGAATAAGGAGCTGAATGGGAAAGGACATTATAAATTATCAAGATTCAGGATACAGCAATTTGGTTCTGCCCAAATCAAAATTATACAGTGGGATCGAGTGCCATGAAACAATGATGAAAGGAATTCCCGTGAGAAATTTCACTAAGAGAGTGACAATTTCTTACTGGCTCTAGTAGCTCCATGACCTGTTTACAAAATATTTCCCAGAATATCCAAGTTTTAGTAACTAGCAAATTAAATATTGCATCTTTCCCATCAAAACTTAGACCAGGGTGATAAAATACCCATTTTGGAAAGGAAGAGCTTGGATTCAACTACAAAACACTTAAGAGTTCAGAAGACTGTAAAAGGGAGAAAACAAAAGTGGAACGAATGGTTATGATCCGAAGAAGTCCTGTAGTATCTGGAAAAACAGCAGGTTATTCTATTTTGCTTTATACTTTCATGTGGAGGGTGTCACCACAAGTGAAGTAAAATACCAGCATGCAAATTTTTCCAACCATTTCAGTAGCTTTAAGGATGGTGCACAAATATAATTAGGGTGTCAGAAAAATAGAATACTGCATTATAACGAATGTGATTTGAGCTGATGTCGAATATTCTTTTCTTATGTAGAGAAACTCATATAAATTATTTTTATATTGGGAGGAGAGGGAAAAGGGAGGAGGGAGAGAACACTTGTAAATAAAGCAAGACTATGACCAATATTAACTTCTTTCTACCACTCACCCATTCGCCCTTCATTCTTTATTGGTTCACTTACCTCTTTTACACTGTGTGTTACTGCCCATGTCAAAAAAACCCTTGACATCACCTGGAAAGCAGTCAGGACAACAGAAGAGGGAACGATGCCTGAAAAATATTTTAGGATTGGTGAGCATGTTCACATGAACTGTGTCAGACAAACAGATTTAATAAAGCAGAATTTATCAAAACTACAGTCATCCTGAATTTTTAGAATGCAAGAACTTGAACTTAAAAATTAAATAGTCAGTTTTTGGAGCAGTATTGGTTTTCTATGACATGTTTGTAGAGCCTAGTACATTAGAATCACCTGCAAAGCTGACTAATTAGCTCCGCCATCAAGTGTCACTGTCTACACATGCATCTGTATTATGGCACAGTAAATTAACTAACTCCACCATAGGACAGTGGTGTTTGGGACAAGTACTACCCTACAGTGGAGTAATTTACACTGCCACAACACACACGTAGGTATTGACCAGGGCTGGCCAGGGCACGAGGGTGCTGTAGTGTTGGGGCTGCCTGCCATGCACTGTAGCACCCAGCCAGCCCTTCTGCCATGACCGGGGCTGACCCCCTGTGGCTGCTGCCAGCCCAGGGCTACTCCACCCTGGCTTTAACTGCTGCAGTCCCAGGCACACATATATACACTGCACTAGAAGCCGTCGACTGCAATGCAAACTGTGCTGGAGTTTATTGCTCCATGCTAATTGTACGTGTAAATAGATGCCCATAGCCCGCATCCACACAAGTGTGGACATTTGTTCCTCCAGCCAGCCAGGCTCCAGTTTTGGGTAGCACACACTGCCACTGGTGTGTGCCACCCTGCTTTTTTTTGGTGTGGGTATTTTTAACCCCGGTATCTCCTGGGGTCAAAAAATACCCCTGCACTGCTATGTCTGTGCTCATCTAGATGCAGCTATAGAGTTTAACATGGGATGTTCATCTAGTTCAACAATACAGATACGGGAACATACGGCGGGGGGGAGCAGGGAATCTGATCTGCTTGCTCATTTAGGACACATCAACCATGAGGCATCATTTTTCTTTTTAATCAACTGTTGCTTCATGACAACTAAGACTATGAAAGACAGTAAACAGATTCCAGAACTGAAATTAATTTTTATGCTGCAAACAAGACCGGTGAAAATCTTAGTTAGCTTTACAAGGTTCTTTGAGTAAATCTGATATCTTGTATTAGACCAACTTAAATAGTTGGAAAACAATTATTAAGCAAGCTTTTGGGTGCAAAAACCCTTCGTCAGGGTAAGGAAGTCTCTGCAGTCGGTGTGTGCTCTTCCTGGATGGAATGAAAAGTAAAGAAGCCAGAGGCTGGGCTGGCCTGCATGCAAGAAGGGTAGTCAGTGAAAATGTAGACTGAGTCGTCAAAGGGTGAGAGACAGGCTGGGCGGGGGGAGAGAAAGGGGATGAACAGTGGAGAGATAGATACCCAGGGAGTCAGATGTCAGGCATGTTATAATGCGTCATAAATCCAATGTCTATATTTAGTCCATGATTTTTAGTAGCCAGGAGGCTGATGAAGTGGAGTTCATAGGCTCATCTCTGGGAAGTGTTGTGTTTGTTTCTGGTGATGAGGTTAGTGAGGTTTGGTGCTTGTTTGAAGGCTAGGATGGGTGGCTCTGGGAAGATCTTTTTTAGAGTAGGGTCTCTTTTCAGTATGCGCTGCAACTGTTTGAGGATTTTTTGTACAGGTTTGAGGGAGGGGTGATATGTCATAACCAGCGGTGTACGATTTGTGGGGGGTTTTCTTCTGTACTGCAGCAGTTCTTCACGTGGTATCCGGGTGGCTCTTTCAAATGTGCGATCTCTCTCTGGAGGAGTGTCCTTGTTGGGTGAAAGCCTTTTTAAGATTGGTGAGGTGGCAATCCCGGGTGTTCTCTTCAGTGCAAATTCGCTGGTATCTGAGGGCTTGGCTATATATCACAGCTTTTATGGTGCGTTTAGAATGACTGCTGGTTCTGTGCAGATATGTATGTTGGTCTCTGGGTTTCTTGTATAATGAGGTCTGTATTTTATCATTCTGGATACTAATTGGGTCTAAAAAGGAGATGTTGGTGCTGGAGTATTGTAGAGAAAGTTGGATGGAGGAATGGTGATGCTGAATTTCTGATGGAACTCAATCGGAGATTGCAGGTTTTCAGTCCAAATGAGGAAGGTGTCATGAATATATCTTAAGTATAACAAGGGCTTGATGGTGCAGTTCTTGAGTTAGCTTCTGCATTCAGCACTTTGTAAAGTTCAGTGCCACATTCAACACATCGGAGCTCCCAAAACAGCTCCAAGGAACAAAGTTCCTTGTTAGGCATGCTCTCTCATCCAGCTATCTTCCAGTGAATCCATAAACATGCCAAAAAGATCTGTGAAAGAATTCTTTAGTAGTATCTCAAACTGCGCAAAAGCAGCACCGTCTCACCCACAGTGAAATGCAAGGGTCTACGTCTTAAATGGAGATCAAATTAATTAAGCAGGCAATTCTGATAGTGTGTATAGCAGAACAAGACAGACCAAACAACAACTGTGCCCCAGAATGAACGCACACCAGAAATCTATCAAAGACAGGAATTTCCAGTTACCGGTGGGGGTCCACTTCTCACAAGAAAACCGCTCTCTCTCCAATCTCTCAGTTCTAATCCTCAAAGGAAATTTACAAAACACTTCTCAGAGACGAGCCTATGAACTCCACTCCATCAACCTCCTGGATACTAAAAATCATGGACTAAATATAGACACTGGATTTATGACATGTTATATATAACCTGCCTAACATCTGACTCTCCAAGTACCTCTCCACTATTTAACTGCTACATTCATCCCCTTTCTCCCCCCCACCCACTGACTCCTCAATTTACATCTTCACTGACTGTCCATCTTGCACGTACAGGACAATCGCAACTTATGCAGGGGTTACGTTCCGAGGTCAGCGCGTATAGTTGAAAATTGCCAGGCTCAGCGCCAAACAACCGCCACCGCCGGACCCGGACAAAGTGGCTAGCTAAGCGTGAGCCCCCCAGGCCCCCAGCCATGCCGGCACGTGCGCGGCGCCATGTGGTATTGCCTGCAGCGCTGTACTACACACTGTGCCCTGGCCGGCACCCGGCAGCCAGCCCCAGCAGCTGAGCGCATAAAGCTGAATTTGCGTAAATTAAATACGTGTAAGTTGAGACTGTACTGTATACCAGCCCAGTCTCTGGCTTCTTTACTTTTCATTCCATCCAGGAAGAGCACACACCAACTGCAGAGACTTCCTCAGCCTAACAAAGGGTTTTTAAACCTGAAAGCTTGGTCTAATAAAAGATATCATATTCACCCAAAGAACCTTGTCTGCCTATAACAAAGCAGGCATTCATCAAGCTACCAGCCAGCACCAAGATACCTCCCGATAGTGAAACTTTAAATATCGACGCTAGCATTATGTATTCTAGGACTGTTTTCACCATAGCTATTAACAAACGAAAGGACTGCACTTCATTGTTTCCATATGCAGAGCTCAGCGAACACATGCCATCTGCATCCCATTCTCTGTTCCCCCCACACCAGCTCCATGTGCCACTTCTCCAACCCCAGCTACCTAAGGCATCAATCAGGCCTGCCCCTACCCCTACCTTCACTCCAGTGGTCCTATCTGCCCACCCATGCCTGAGGTAGCTTGTTCCTTTCTATGTTTGGCCTGCGTTCTCTCTTCATTCACTAGGCTCCCCATGCCCTGCCATTCCTCCTTTTCTCACCCGTGCCCCAGGCTCTGTGTCTCTCCATTCTTCACTCCATTATATGCCACGGTTCTGTTCCAACAATCCAGTTGTCCCTCTTTCTCCAAATGCCACTTACCCATTCCCCTATTTCAGGATGCCATCATTAATTTCCCATCACCTTTTTGTTCTGAGGGATGTCATTCTGAGCATCAACAATTCAATGCACGGTTCAAGCTAATGTCTGCTACACAGATCCCAGGTACTCTCTATGTTCCCCAATTCCCCTTTCAAGTGTGCACCAAAATTAATACAATTCTGACCACTAAAGCCTCGAATATCCCCTGCAGGGCAGGGTGGCACTGCAATGTACAGATGCATTTGATAAACACGGGTGGTGTTGCCTGCAAAAGCTTATGCCTCCCTGAACCAGGAAGTCTCTAAGGCTGTGTCCAGATAAGCACGGCCATATGGTATGTGGCACCAAAGACATATCTGCAGCACTACATACTGCACATTCAGGTGTTCTCTGCAGTGCAAGGTAGCAGTGCCAGGTGGGGTAGGGAGCACAGGTTGTGCCTGCCACTTTAAGAGGTTTCAGGCAGGCTTTGGATAGCTGGGAAATGTGGTTTGGCCTAATTAGATGGTCATATGACTGAAAGGGGGCCACCAGATTGCAGGAGGGCTGGGCAGCCTCAGTATAAGCCCAGGCCCTAGGAGCAGAGCTGGCAGTTAGACCTAGGGAGCCAGAAGTGCAACATTACTCAGCCTGTAGACTGCAACTCCCAGAACATCTGGAGGTCAGGGGAGGAACTAGGGGATGGAGGAGGTTCCTGGTCCTGAGGCATGACCTGAAACTGCACCATGCTGGGATTGGATGGTGTGATGGGGCTGCTTGTGGCAGGGCAATGTCCAGGAAATGCCACATCTGTGCCTCCCCGGTGAAAGGTGAGGATGGGGTGCTAGAAAACCTCAGCCCCTGCTGCTCTGTGGAGGGGAAAGGCTAGGGGAGCACACCCCAAAAGAAAAGCACAGGGCCCAGGCCCACTGAATGGGGCCTGAGATGGGGCCAATGTCCACCTACCAGGACCTGAGGCCCAAGAGGCATAAGACCCAGAAGCCCAGTGAGGGAGCAGAGTGGAGGCCCCAGCAAGGGGGCATGTGGCCAAAGCATGTCTGAGGACACCTGAGGCCAAGTTTGGACCACAGGCCAAGTGCAGTCCAGCAACGGGGCCAGGGGAGTTGGAAGTGATTTTTGGATGTCATCTACAAGGTGTGGGACACGGTGTAGGGATGGTTTGGAGGCGTGTATTATGCCCTTAGCATCAGGCAAATAAATGGGCAACCTTCCGCCTACGAACAACTTCTTAATTCCAACAAAGGTGTGGCAGGTGAGTCAGGTAGTTGGATTGCCCTAGACGGGTGGGCAGGCTAATGTAGTGACTGGCCTCGTGACAGATCACAAGGGTAAAAAAATACGTGCATGAAAGAAGGTGGGGCAGCACACACCAACCAAAACCACAGCCTGGCCAACCAGAGCCATATTCCAGCTGCTGGCTAGGCTCCGAGTGACAGAATCTAGGAGGCCGCCAGCCTCCCTTACCTGACCCCTGGGTAACCTGCCAAGTGCACAGGACATTCTTTGAAGTTTGGAATTGATTAGAACGTGGCCTTCAAAAGTTGTCATGTTACGGAAACAGGGGAGTGCCATCAAGCTGGCAACAAGGCCTCACTCCAGGCAGCCAACAAAGGTTCTCAGTAGCCAAAAAGGAAAGCACGCACATGCCTTGCTTTCAACAAAAACATTGCTTTGAGAAAAGCAAAGCAGAACATTAGATTAATACAAAATATTTTGGGACATTACATTAATGCTGAGAGCTAAAAAAAGTTACTGATTATATAACTGAGAGCTACATGGATCTACGCTTCAAACAAACTGGAATGCTCAAAAATTAGATTCACCAAGGCAACTAAATGCACAACTTGCAATAATGATCATTTTAAAATTAGAAATAAAACTTCTTGGAAACAAAAATAAAATCATCAAGATCAACAAGAGTAAATGTTCCAGAGAGACAGAAAAAAGAACAATGCAGCGATTTCTAAAAGAACAGGGGCCAAAACAGTTCTGACAACGTAAAAGTGATGAATCGTGTTCACAAAGATCTGAACTAATCATTTCAGCTTTCTACTAGCAGACACCAGTTGGCTGAAAACAGGCCAGTTGATACGCCAAATTGTGCTTTTCAGCATGTAAAGATCTCAGCTGGATTTAAAGGAAAAAAGACATGAAATTGCTTATAAAAAAAACAACAAAAAACTAGGAAAAAAAAACACCACTGACCCTCTGAGAGATGCAAAATGCATCAATAAAACCCTGTTGGAGAGAGAAGCAAATAGCAAGAGATTTTGATTTGACCAAGAGGAATATTTGTTAAACACAAACAAAATTGGTAGGTGTTGATTTGTGGCTGGAGAGAAGGAAAAATGTGCAGCTACATGGATTTGCAAGTGCAAACTAATAAAGAACTCTGTGATATGAAAAAGCTCTGAAGCAAGCAACCTCCATAACGATAAACAGAATCAATTGATACAAGGTCATTTGACCACTCAAGTCTACCAGATTTTCAGGGAACTACATGATGCGATTCCCACATTGCCATAACCCAGTAAACAAACTTTTAGGTCAACAGCCAAAAAAAAAAAAAAAAAAAAAAATCAGGTCGACAGAGTCAACAAATACTATTTGACAAGTGCCAGGTATGTGAATGCCTGGGGGGCTATATGCAAGGCAAGTCCAGAAAGTCCAATTAGATTTTATCAGCAAAAAGGCTAAGAGTATAGCGAAGACAAATTCCTAAGAGGTGTTTCTGAAGCACAATGAAGGAGAGAGAGCAGGACAAGCTGGAGACCATCCAAAAGATGTTTGAGAAGAAATTGTGAACACTGCCATCAGCAGCCACTTGCAGAGAGATTCGAAAACAAGGGGGAACCAGCAGAAACAGTAAAAAGTGCTGATTCTTTTGTATTACATGCCTAACAGAGCATAACCACAGTTTAGTCTGCTAGTCAAAGTATATACCATTTTAGCAATATCTAAAACTGAACCTTTCCTGCCATCTGGTAAAAATGGAATGGAAACAGTTACAACCTTTACTAATATTTCTGGAAGGGAAATCTGACTCATCTCAAGCTTTCTACCCAACAATGTTTTTTTTTTTTTTTAAAAGAGTACAGATTATTTGACAAAAGGAAAAACTGAGGGTTTGATCACCTGAGTGCAGCAAAGCAAAATAGGACAGGGAGGAACCTCCTGTGTCAAAAGTCCCTTGCTAACAGGCAAACAGATCATATAAATCCAGGAACTGACAACCTAAGGCCCATAGAGCCACTGGATCTGGCTTGTGGAAGTTGGGCTTCAGTGGTGTTTGGCAGCAAAGGAGTTCAGCTGTGGGTAAAGAATCACAGAAAATAAGAGTCAGGAGGTCATCAGGTGCAAACAGGTGAAGGCTACTATTAAAGTCCCCCCCTGCCACACTTCAGTCTTCTTTTCTCCAGACTAAATAAGCCCAGTTCCCTCAGCCTCTCCTCAGAAGTCATAGCCCCCAGGCCCCTAACGTTTTTTGCTGCTCTCAGCTGGACTCTCTCCAATTTGTCCACATCCTTTCTGTAAGGGGGGGGAAGCACCAAAACTGGATGAAGAACTTCAGAGTACACCAAAATCTGTCTTTTCTCAGGAGAGAAAGTTAGATAGCATCACCTATTTTGGTCATATAGCTCAAGATAACCCAAATTTTACTAGTCTCCTGATAATTAACCGACAGCTTTGATAAAGGCAAGACCTTGGTTGCTGGGTGCACGTGACCAGTACCTAAACCACTGCACTATGCTATTAGGATATATTTAATACCCCGCTAAACTTGAGTGTTTAAATTAATAATGAATCTTCATCCAGGCAAAACAAGATCTAAGTTTAAACTTTATTGTACCTCTGTGACTGAGTTGGAGACAGGGGGCGAGGGCAGGGGGAGCAGAGCAGAGGTTTTGGACTGAAAGGCAGGAATACAGTAGGGATATCAGTTGAGCAGGAAGAAGTGTAAAATGTATGCTCTGGTTATGCACAATTACTTATCTTTGCTACGTCAACCAATTTTAGTTCATCTAAGTAGTAATCAATTCTTGCTGCTGGCAGACTCCTCTGACTAGGGTGGATTTGATTTAAATTAAATTGATTTTAAATCATGATTTAAATCACAATTTAAACAACTGGTCAGGATGCCTTGATTTAATCATTGTTTTCTACCAAAAGTGGATTTTTGTTGTTTGATATAACCTTCATTAAAATATTCCCAAACAGGGTCTCCTTTATGGCCTGCTACCGTGATAGGTTTTCCCTTCTACCATACCATTCACTCAGTAGATCTCAAATCAATGGAGAAACTGTAGTCAAAAACTTATCCCTAAAGACTTCTGGAATATTCTGCTCAAAATGTTTCTCTCTTGTTTCTACTGCCCTGCCCTCCTCCTTGCCCAGATCTACTCCACCCCCAACAAGCCTCTATTCATTTAACTGCTTGAAACTTTGCACTTTTAGAAAGAGGCAAGGGCTTGACTTGATACACAAACTTCCAGAGCGACAATAGGGCTGATGGGTAGTTAATCAGGTCTGTTATCTTTCATCTCCATATACTGTTAACAACAATGATGTTACGAGGCACAAATCCACAGTTTGAGAACTGAAACTAAGCATCAGAGAGATGCTTACTGGGATCTGCAAGGCTGAGCACTGAGTCCCATTAGGTAGAGTGGTTTTCTTTAATTTTTACTACTCTGTAGAAGAGCCTCTGGGAACCCCATAAGATTGGGCCCCTAATATAGTTCATGGCCTGTTGTGACTTATTTATAAAACTTTCCTAAAAAAGTTACATGCATATATCATCTCAAATCATATATAATTAGAAGTTATAATCTCTGTTTCATGATATCTTGGAGCTGTAACACATCTTAAATTAAAACTATCTTTATATAGGTTTTTTTTAAAGCATCTTAAAAAATAAAATAAAAATTAAATTAAAAAAAAAAAAATCAGAGTTTTTTATGTGTTGCTTTTTATCCACCCTGCCTCTGCCTGCAGTATCAAACAGGTATCCTCAAGAGAAAGGAGATCAAAAGCTGGTATCAGTGTCAGGATGTAAGATTACTGAACCAAGTAATGACAGGCTATGCTATACTCATTGTACTCCAACCTGCAGCCCTGCCAGACTAATACTGCGCAAAGGTGGTTATAAAACTGATAAGGACAACGAAGAGGAACAGTTGTAATAAAACAAAATTGAGGTATTGTAGCCACAAATTCAGGAATAGGAGCTGTATTTTTTCCCTGTCTAGCTTGGCCTATGCAAGTATGCAATTTGACAAAAGTTACTGCTGCTATGTCAGTAAGAATCCTTGTCAAGCCCTCAGTGGAACAAATTTAAGCTGCTTAATTGTAGCAGCCATTTAAAAGGCAAATCTGGATCCTTCTGCTAATGACAGCTTTGGTCAAACTGCTATTCTTATAAGTGAATAGGGAAAGGACTGTATGGGAGACTTTTTACATTTTTTTCTTATTTTCAAAAATATCCTGTTTTTCACTTATTAGCAAAACTGTGCATGGTTTACTAATTTTCCTTGCTACAAATAACCATGGAGCAACTGAACTGTTTGGAAATCCAAGATTTATTGCATTACTCAGTGTTACACTGCCCTCTGCTGCTGAATATGCAACTACTGGAATGCAATTTTTTATTTGTTATAGCAAAACAAGCTTTAAGCAGAGAATAAACCCGGGTACTGTAAGTATGAGGATATATGTTAAATTTGGAAAGACGCATAGACAATATGTGGGACAAAGTGTTGTACATTTGGCTGGGAATCACAAGGGCACCTTATTGGTTGGTTCATATGAATTGGTCAAGAGCCATATAAACAACTGCATTCTCAACCACAAGAGGAAGTTTCTGAATAAAGAATTCTCCGTCTTCTTACGAAAAGTAATTTATTTGTATAAATACATTGTTAGGTTTGGCAAAATAATGGAAGTCAGCTTCTTAACACGCTGTGGTCTTAATTCAGCAGAGAATTATGCCTGCGCTAAATTTTACACTCTGTGTGTAGCATCTGTATAACCCATACGACCGCTGAAATGGTAACAGGGACTAATGCACTGCAACACCACCCCCACTTTATCTAGGTGAGGTGGAGCTTTGTAGCACAATTTACTAAGAAGTACTGAAACTCAGAATGAGTTTCTGCTTCTGCTTTAAGTCAAGA
This sequence comes from Crocodylus siamensis, assembly GCF_052110815.1. Lineage (NCBI taxonomy): Eukaryota > Metazoa > Chordata > Crocodylia > Crocodylidae > Crocodylus > Crocodylus siamensis. The sequence goes on along the minus strand of NC_143398.1, from coordinate 238,475,873 downwards.
TATTGCTTGTGCATAGAGCAGACCTAGCTCTACTGCTTGGGCCTAAATTTGTCATTTGTTCATCTGAGTAATCCTCAGTAACCCAACTAAATAAACTAGTCACTTGAAGAAAGCCCAATTATTAGGGGTCTACTAAACTCGACGCAGTGGCCAACCAATTTTGTGGGCAGATCCTGGGGCCAGCTGCCATTTTCATGGGCTGAATGAAGCAGGCTCCCCATGCCTCTGATTGGCCAAGGGGCCCCAGTAGTCTCGCCCCCCCTGCAGATTGCCAATGGCCCCAAACCACCACTTAGATTGCAATGTGTCAATGGTTTCTGCAGGCTTAATCCCTGGGTAAGCCATTGACACATTATTAAGTAATCTAAGAAGCAGTTAATGGCTTCTGCAAGCCTAATCACGGGATTAAGCCCCCAGAAACCAATAACTGCCACTTAGACTGCTTGATAACATGTCAATTAATGGCTTCCACAGGCTTAATAAGGGGATTAACCCCAAAGAAGCCATTAATTGAAGTGTTATTAAGCAATCTAAGCACTTAATTAAGCTCTAAAATTACAAATCTTATTAAAATGGTTATGCACACCATGAATTGTAAGTAATACCAACTATGTACACTTTATTAACTAATACCAACTAAGCACTTACTTAAACTCTAAACTGAAATAGTTAATGAAAATAAAGCTATACACAACATGAATTATAACTAATATACTAATATAACTATATACACTGTATTAAAGACATAAAAAGGAGTTTACTTAAAGTGAATGCTACCCTAGAGACAGACAGTTCATGCTAGCTATTAAATGTGAGCATGCTGTACCCAGCCACAGTCGCTGGATATGTTCTCTGGTCTCTGTAGGGTGAACACTTGTCCATATACTGAGATGGCATGCTCAGCACCCACCGAGTTCACTGGAACTGTGAGGCAGCAGCTTGCCAGCGAGTACAGGTGTGCAAACAGGTCACAGACAGAGCCCGTGGACACAGACACAGGTATCTGACACTCTTTGATGAAGTTCATGTACGCAGCATGTTGGTTGTCATGCTTATTCCCCTTCCCAGGATGGCGTTCAGTAGTCAAGGGTCACAACTCAGAACAGGCACCTGGCTGGTGTCCAAACTGTGAACAGCACTAACAAAGGGGTTGCCTTTTGTCTGAACTGCAGGGGCAGTGATGGATCATACCTGTAGTACTCATTCAGCTTCGCAGCTATTCCCTGAAATAGGTCCCTTCTATGCTGGTTTTCATGATGACAGCTTGACAGTAATTGCAACACCCTGTCTTCGACCCAGCTTATCAAACCCATCAGCTTGTTGTGTGCATCGTGGATCACAGCCTGCTAGCTTTCAAACCGCATCAGGAACTCCATGAACTGGGTGGCATTGGCAGCCACAAACGTCACTTGATCCTGAATGTCAACTCGACCCAAGACATCACGAAGCTTAAGCTGGGTATGATTTCCAGCTCCTTGCTCACCAACTGCTGGTAGTGCTGCGTATGCCTGGTGTGGTAACGGATCGCGTTGAATCATGAATTCCACCATCTGATTATGAGCTCTGGTGGCAGTGGCACAGTGCTATAAGAGTCCCAACTTTGACTCCCTGTTCCAGACATTATAACCTAGACAGTGCTTGAAAGCTTTCTTGAAAGATGACACTAGGCTATCTACCGGGGGAACTGCATTTGCCAGACATCACTAACTAAGGACAAAATATGCACATTGCAGGTGACATGAACAGCTTTGGGCAGCATTCCTTGGAGCACATCAGAGAAAGCCTTGCATATGTACATAGCACTGGCACTATCAGACAGGAATGCTGAGATCTTGTTAAAGTCTATACCATAGCTAACAATTACCTTCACGATGGCTTGAGATACGGTAGAAAAATTGACAGACGTGAGGTGGACTGGCCCAGTTTGAAACACAGGCAGATCCTGGGCTGTCCAGCTCCCTGGTACAAATAAAATGTGCAGCATGTAGTCACCTTGAAGGTCAGTGGCTTGATCAACTACAACAGAGGAGTCATACTTTGCAAAGGTAGCCTTTGCAGACTGTACGTATGAAACAATCACTGCAATGAGACGGTCTTGGCAAAGCTTGTTGGCATTTGGAAAACTGCTAGCATTTGGCACATTTTGATTCAGGGGTAATCCCTTAACTTCAGGTGATCAAGTTTCTCCAGCAGGATGTTTGCCATCACAGGAAAACGCTGCCTCTCACCTTGCCAAGTTGCTTTCTGTGGTCCTTTTAAAAAGAGAGAGGACATGGTCACTTGCTTCTTGCTCTGACCTTCAGTTTCTGCAACAGCCTTCTGCTCCACGTGCACTTCAAAGTGTCTACCTGTGCTGGTTTTTCTCGACACATCCTAAGTTACATTGCCGGCTGTACAGAAGAGTCTGTCTCCATCTGCATGCAAGGTCCCTGCAGGATACATGGTCCAGCGCTGAAACATATTTTGCTGTCTTAAAGGATTTCTTAGCGTTCATCCCTGCTCCTCTTCAAGCGGCAGCATGCATGCTGCATGTGAGCGTTTTAAAAGCCGGCGCCAAAACCCTCCCAATTCCCTGGCTGGCTCCAGACTGTGCCTATGTCAGGGACTCGGCCTCTGATTTGCTCCCTCATCCCCCTTCTCCCCTCATGTTCAGGACTCCAGAGCCTCCTGCCCATTTATCATCTTGCAGATCCCCACCACCCCACCCCACCCAGCCCGCCAAAAACATGCAGCCCGTGCTTTTTGGCAAAGCCCATCCAAAGTTGTGATTTCTACCAAAAAAAAAAAAAATCACATAATCGTGACTGTGGTAGGTCCTTACCAATTATTAGAATTATTAGTAATATTAGGATAAACAATAGCTTGCCTTGCTGAATTCTAAATACATCCCTGGGCAATTAATAACAGACAAATTAAAAAGCAGGGATCCTGCTTTACAACATTTGCTGTCAATGCAAAGTATATATTCATTACCTGATACAGTTATTTGATCTTTATCATGTTTACTTACTTTCAGTTTGAGCAAATTTTAAAATGATGTTTTGCTTGTTGAAAAAATCAGACATTAAATTAGAATTCTAACCCTTAACATTGTGATTATACTGAAAAATAAGTTAAAACTAATAAATTTGTATATGAGGAAAAACATGCAAATTGTGAATTGATATAATGTTTTATTTCATTTGATTTTTCAGAGAAAAGTATTTCTCCATAAAAAATAGTAAGAAATGAAAAAAAACTAAATTCCCAACTTACCAAAAGCACAATGTAGAATCTAAAAAAAGAAAAAAAAAAAAAGAAAAAAAATCAAGTCAGAAATGCATCAAAAATTTATTTCCTTAAACCACATTTATTTACTTTTATCATAATAGTATCCAAACTGGGGAAAAAATACAGTGGGTTTTTCAAAGTTTGCACTACCTGTTGTAGTATTAAAGTGTTAGCATCTTGTTTTCCAGACAAATATTTCAAGATTTCAACTCTGACGCGCTCTCTCTTTGTAAATTTAAGCAAGTTCCTATACTACTCTAACCCCAAGACAATAAATTAAAGGAGGGTATCTATACTCCACCTGGTGGAATAAAGTTATTCCATTACAAATGCAAAGTATATTTAAAATGAACAGTTAAACTATTATTCAAAAGGAGATGATGTTCAATAGACACTTCTCACTTTATCAAACAATAATTCAATCATCAGTGACATTAAAAAAAAAAAGCACTATACCTACCTCAAGCAGAGCTCCAGTTTGGAAGAATTTCAAGGGCTTTTCTATCGAATAGTAAAGATTATGATAGCTACCTTTAGCCAAATATGCTCGAACGAGGCCAACGGCTATAACAAGCCACCTGGAAAAAGAGAAGAGGAGACTGAAGACAAGTGGATATTAACCTGAACATGCGCACTGAGAATGAAGGCAGGCAAAGTCACCTGCTGACTAACAGAAATAGCCAAAGCAACTCATAAGGATGGGAATAAAAGTCATACAATCGTGCACAACGGCCCCCAGCCAGAAACTATGCAACACACAAATATCTGCCAACCTTCAATTGTTACACACTTTTTGAACTTCATATATCTCTACACACACACACACACACACACGCACCCCCTTAACGTAGGGGCAAGGCCAAAAGTTTTTCCTTAATAGTCTATTAAACTATAAATTACTTATCAAAAATCATGCACACTGTTATAATTAAGGTTGATATCAAATTCCCATTATAAGCTCTTGTTAGAGAGATTTTATTACTTGGTAATTAATAAGCAGCAAAATCTGCACTAATGTTCAAATCTCTCTTAGGGTACTACAGCAAACTGGATTTGCCCCCCTACACTGCTTGAGTAGTTAACTCAGTTTTTCAGCAAGCACAAAGAACGAGAGAAGCTGGGACCTCACACACAGGGTTGAATCAGCTCATGTAAAAAATAAGCATTGTGAAGGATAGTCTTACTGGTATTACAGAAAGAAAATAGGTTATTTCATAGCAGTATCATAGTTTCTAGGGTCGGTAGGGACCTGAGCAAATCATCTAGTCCGACCCCCTACCATGGCAGGAAGAAGTATTGGGGTCAAACGACCCCGGCAAGGTGTTCATCTAACCTCCTCTTAAAGACCCCCAGGGTAGGAGCCTGCACCATTTCTCTTGGAAGTTGGTTCCAGACCCTAGCCGCCCTGACCGTGAAGTCGCGTCTCCTGGTATCTAACCTAAACCTACCCTCTGCCAGCTTGTGACCGTTATTCCTGGTCACTCCTGGCGGTGCTCGGGGGAACAGGGACTCCCCCAATGCCTGCTGGTCCCCCCTGACTAGTTTGTAACAGGCCACCAGATCCCCCCTCAGCCTTCTCTTGTGGAGGCTGAACAGGTTCAGGTCCCGTAGCCTCCCCTCGTAGGGCCTGCCCTGCTGCCCCCGATCATGCGAGTGACCTCCTCTGGACCCTCTCCATGCTGTCCACATCCCTCCTGAAGTGCGGCGCCCAGAGCTGGACGCAGGACTCCAGCTGCGGCCTGACCAGTGCCATTTCAATTTGTAGTGTCTGGAGTAGCTAAATAAATAATAGCAGGGGTTGAACTAAAATAGCATTTTAAAATCATGCAATGGTCTGCTACAGAGGTTCTCAACCTTTAAGCCATGCGGCTATATCATCCAGTTCGCAGGGCTTCCCCGGGTCCAGAAATGTGGTGGTGGGCAAGCAGTAACAGTGTTATTTGCAGCTCCCCTGCTGACAAATTTATGGACCTGTGGGAGCCCCATGAGATAGATAATGTGGTCCTACACATGCATCCATGGGGCTGGAAAGTTGGGCACTACTGGTCTAATGTCATTCAAGTGCAGATCTCCCATCGATAGAACATTATGTACTTATCTGAATTTTGTTTAAACAATCAACACTTGGTATATTCATGGTGTTGTCAATAGTGTGGCGTCAGCAGCAGTAACACTAGCTAGGTTTCCTCACTTTTAAACTTTTAGCAGCCCCAGAATGACTACGAACTGTGAAAATGCGCAGAGCTACTCAGTTTCCGGTCTGCAGGTACTCTAGTGTTGATCACTTCCTAACTAGAGACCCCCCCCGGTAGTCTTAACAGCCCAGAGTTTACTACAATGTCAACAACAGGGCCCAAATGGGGACTGGCATTATAATGCATTTAGAGAAGTTCACTCTTATCTGGCATGCATAACTGAAGTACACCATAATATGCTGCCACAAACACTCTTCTTGGCTTCAAAACCCTTTATGTAGGTGTTGAAGGCCTAGGTATTATAGGAGGTTCAAAAATAAATTGTAGATACAGTGTAAAGGCTAATATTTAGCTTTAAAATTGTAATAAGATATTTACATAAGGCACAGTATAAAAAGGCAAGACAATGTCTCCTAAGCCTCCAGTATGTAAACCCAAACAGATATGATCTCTGCAAAATTGCTATCTATAAAATCATGTTATATGCTCAAAAAGTTACTCATCTTGCCTTATCCTAGACCCAGCCTCAGCCCATAGACAAGAATGCAGCCTTCTTCCTCTTATTCCTGCAACAATTTAAAATGGATGTTCATCATATTTGCATCTAATAAATTCACTCATGGTAAAACTGTAAAGCCAGTATGAAGCAACACATTTTGCTGCACCCTGTAAATCCCCCAACCCTGAAGAACGCTGAAATCCGGGGACAACTGATCCCCCCGCTCTTGCAGTAGTATCTAGTATCATTGAATGTGGAGATTTGCTTTGAACTGTAACCTAACCCAACCCAAAAATTAAGGTCTTCCAAAATTTAAATTTGCTGTTCATCTTTTAGACTTTAAAGCTATAGCAGGGTATATTAAAAAAAAAATTAAAAAGAAAAATCACCAGACATTTTAATTGAAATTACATTTTTACTTAAATTATAATGATTTTTTCTTTTAAAAAAATACACCAGCTTAAAATATAACCTATTCAAATAATTTAAATAGCATATTTTATTTAATTTGACAGATGGATCAACATACACAATCCTCCAGTAATATGTACTTTTGTGACAACAGAAGGCAGGAATTTTTTTCTCTCAGAAAAAAGGTACATCAGGAAATGCGCATACTGCAGAATATTTAAAAATAGAAGCAGTAAATGCTATAAAAAAAACAAGTGTCATGTGTGTAGCCTTGGCACAGATAATGCTGCAAACGTAGCAAAGATGAGAAGAAACTTAGAAGAAGGCAATGAAGTAAACCTGAAACTTATAACATATGGGTACAGCGCTCACGTGATGCATCTTTTAGCCAAAGGTTTAAGTACTCCAAGAATAAAGGAAAATGTTGAAATTGTACAAGACTTCTGTAACAACATTTGCTTCAGTTTAACAGAAGAGAGCCAAGAGTGCCAAGCTAACTCTCCCCCAAGGTATATCCCAGAATTCAGTGGCTGACTGCTCTGAGCTAGTTATTAAGAACTGATCTATTCTGATTAAAAGAAAACGGTGACAAAATTGATGGACATATCACAGCTAAATAAAAAATGTAGAAGATACTCTAAATGCACCAAAACCTATTTCCACAGCCTTGGATAACTGCAGCAAGATTGCAACTATGTGAATGCCGTCGTAATTTGGAAAGAACTTCAAGAAATATTAAAGCAAGAAACGTCCAAGAGCAAAGTTCAATTGCAAGCAGTAAAGGAGCGGATGGATCAAGCACTAACTCTACCTCATTAGCTAATATTATTAACACAAAGTACCAAGGTAAATGCCTAGCTGGTGTGTGTGCGCGCGTGCGCGTTTGTGTGCGCGTACATACAGAGGTGTTTTATTTTAATCATGGAAAAATGCATATTCTGGGTTTTTAATATGAAAATTGGGGGGGGTTAATTTAAAATCAGAGAATTTATGATTTTTAAACAGAGAAAACCAGGATCTGATGCTATATAAAAAGGAACATGCTGTTCTGACACAACATCTACTAACCCCCATCAATCATGCCAACCGTAATACATTTCAGGGCGTGAGGTGAGCCATGAAAGCAGTACATGGTTTGATGAGGAGGTTTTAAAGCAAGTCACCGCTGAACTGGTTGAAGTCCCTAGCAAAGCACCTGGACTTCAGAGCGTGTTGAACAGCAGTAGCCTCTTTGGCGCGTGAAGAAAGAATATTTGCTTCATTTGGGCAGGTTCATTCAAAGTGGAGAAATCAACTGGGAGTTGACCAGGCAGGAGAGCTTGCTTTTCTCTTCCAGTCCAGGAATAAAAAGGGGGGAGGAGGGGAGATGTACAAGCTCTGGAAACCTGAAAGGGGGGAGAACATTTTTAAAACAGCCTAGGTAGAAAAAGACTACTTCATTTTAAAAGGGAAATAGTTAGACAAGTATGAACTTAAGCTCAACTGACTTTCACCTAGACATTTTTCCCAGGGTAACCTGAAATAATTGGTTTAATTCACTGACCACAATTCATACTTCTAATATTATAACAGTTAATCCTATGACCCCAGGTGACTTCCTGCCCTTCAGGCAGGGGGCTGGACTCGATGATCTTCCAAGGTCCCTTCCAGCCCCAAAGTCTATGAAATCTATGAAATATTAGTGTTTAATAAATGAGCTAGTTGTAAAAGGGGCACCATACTTAGCTAGAAAAAGGTTTCTGTATCCAAACGGTTAAAGTTTTGTTTAATAAAGTGCTGGTTTTATGGATTTAATCAAATACAAGTTACCATCTTAATAAAGCTTGATACAAACACAAGCAAAAAGATAATTATCTAGTGAATAAGAAATATATATTTCACCATTTTATAGCATACTAAAAAGTGGGATTTCTAACCATCCAAATATTTTAAGCTATATATTTTTAAAATACATAAATATAGCTGGTTTGTGTACCTAGGCAACATATGTACCAAATCTATTGTAAAAAATTATTTAGTTGTAAATCAATGTTTTAATTGTTATATCAAGGAATGAAAAAATACACCTTTCTTTAAAAAAAACAAAAATGTGGAAAGGTGATAAAAATCAATGACTGAAATCAGGCTTTTGGCTTGCTCTCGTAAATCATAATTGAATCACTCCATTCTGCCAGTTTCTTTTGCACTAGACTCGGTTCCCACACTCATCAATAAATGCATAGGTAGATGCGACTTTCAAAGCAGCTACACCCCTTCTCCTGCATGCCTTCCTCTTCTTCTGGACAGCCGATTTTAGAAACAATTCTTACTCAGTGAAGTGAAGTGTAATGATCTCAAAGGCTACATATCTTCTAATTATAAAACTGGATTTTAAAGTGCATTTAGTATTGATGAAAGTATTGACCTGTCTAAAATTCAAGCCTGCCAGCCTGCAAGGAGAAACCTGCAGTTTCCCGCATTTTTCTGTTAAAGGAGAAAATCCACGTTTTCTTGCAGAAAACAGAAAACCTGGACCTCTGCTCAACACTAACTTGAACAGCCTCCCATGTTAAGGTGTTAGCCAAGTAGCAAGGCCAGTGTTGTTTATCTGGACACACTCTCAAAGAAATGAATTAAGGCTACTGGCTCCTATACTACAGCGCAAAGAGAGGTAGTTAGCTACCTTAAGTTGCAGACACAAGGGCAGCTCCTGTTGTAACTCATGGTGCTTTACAGGAAGCACCAGGAGTTGCAATGATCCCCTGCACCCAACTGACATTCGTTGTTGGGTCCCGGGAGTTGGGGAATTGAACAGCTGTTTCAAGTGACTGCAAGCCTACAGCCGCTCTTCCTTAGCAATACCCCTGCTCACTTCCAGCCCTGAAAATGTTTTCAGAATAGGAGTGGGGAAGGGAGTAGAGGGAGCTCATCTGGGGGGGTGCCCAGATGGTGCTGGAAAGTGGAGCAGGTGTACTGGAACCCCCCCACACCGGGGGGTGGGGCTTCAATCCACTCGCCCTACCCTCCAACTGACAAAAGCCCCAAACCAAACTCCCTCAGCTCCCTTCCCCCCACTCCCATTCTGAAGACAGTGCCAGGAGTGGGGCTGAGTTGCATAAACTGAGCCCTGTTCCCAGCATGGGCAGACACAAGGTACTAAAGATACTCCATTTTGGAGCATCTTCATCTGAACCCTCATGCAATGAGGTTCAAATTGTCGCAGTATCTGGCCCTTTGAAAGCACTCTGCAGCCACGCACTTACATTTGGTCACGGCTACAGAGAGCTTTCAGGGGCCAGATTGGGCGAAACCTGTCACTTCTGTCTGTATCTTTAGAGTCTCTAAGGTGCCCTCCTCTGCTGCCTTCTACCTTCAGGGAGACTCATTCAGAAAGACATAAGCTTTTGCAGGAGATAGCCTACTTTGTCAGATGCTACGAATAAACTTGCAGAGAGCAAAGCTACTAAACAGAAAGGAGTTAAGTAATTTAAATATAGAGACAGGGAAAGTGAAAGGAAAGGATGGGAGGAGGGCGCACTACTGAGAGGGGCAAAAGTAAGTTGAAGAGATCAAAAGGATCAGAAGCGATTAACCCACTGGGGGGGCGTAAGTTATAAAGGCCTGTCCAGGTAACGGGATAAGACCACTGTCGAGACCTTACTCAACACAATCCAGTTTGTGAACATCCTCTTGCTCCGCGGTGTCTCAGACTATATCACAAGAGCAGTGTCAAATGGCTACAGCCTTTGGTGGTTGTTGAGCTCTTGTTGATTGCAACCAATGATCAAGTCCATGCCCCACTTCCAGTTTATCCCATAAATTTCTACTTCTCAAGATCTGTTCTTTAAAGACAAACCCCTGCTAACGATCAGCTATTTTTAAATTTAGAAACAGTTTGATATCTTCTCTGACTCTTCCTTCACCAAGCTCGATCTGGAGCAGCATGAAGAAGGTGGGGGAGGCTTAAGTAGGGACTTCAACTTACAAACAAAATCTCTCTTTTTTCATCAGTTCCTGCTGCTTTTTTCTCACCTCAAGTGACATCTCTATTTTCAGGTCACTAATTAGTCTTCACAGAGACTAAATGCATTAAAACTTTAGCTGAAGAACAAACATTGTGCGAGTGTCACTTTGAATTTCTTCCTTCATCCGATCTGTTGCTTACCTTGCGCTCTGTGCTGCTCTCTGCCCAATCTGCTGCTGTGTTGCCGGTCTTCTCCAAAATCTGCAATGTGCCACACATACAGGATACCTGTGCCACTTGTGGCACATGTACCACAGACTGGCCACCTCTGAACTAAGCAACAAAAGATCCTATCTTATAAAGATGCAGAATTATGTTAAAAAAAAAGTTAAAGCTGAAGTGGCCATTCCTGCCGAACTGTGTTTTTCCATTAATTTAAAATACTCAAAACTCTCTCTGGGATAAAACTCCCTTTGCTTCTTCTGAACGAAAAAAAGAGTTTTTAAATTATATAAATATGAAATATTTGTTTCAGAGTGAAATTCGAGATTTTATATTCACTTCCCTAACAGCTTTTTTACTTTAAAGTGGGCTAGTAAACAGAGCAGACTTTGTGCTTCTGAAGTTTGAGCATAATTAACATTAAAAATTTGATTTTAGCAGGCATAGCACTATATTTTTCTTAAGTCAACTTATCAGTGAGCAGCAGATAAAACAAAGACAATCAAGGCTGGGAAGGCATTATTAACAAAACGTGACTCTAGCCATTTTAGAGAGTTAACCTTTTTTGAGAAGTTTCTCTTCTCTTCTGTATTGACTTCGAGTATTCACTCTTTCATCATAGTATCATAGAAAATATGGGTTGGAAGGGACCTTAGCTGGTCTTCTAGTCCACTCCCCTGTTCCAAACCCAACGATCCCCAACTGTATCATCCCAGCCAAGGCTTTGTCTAGCCGGGTCTTCAAAATTGCCAAGGATGGAGATTGCACCACCTCTATGCATAACTTGTTCCACTGCTTTACTACCCTCCTTGAAAGTTTTTCCTTACATCTAACCTAAATCTCCCTTGCTGCAACTTGAGCCCATTGCTCCTTGTCCTGTCATCTGCCCCACTGAGAACAGTCCAGCTCCGTCCTCTTTGCAACCCCCCTGCAGGGAGCTGAAGGCTGCTATTAAATCCCCTGTTAGTCTCCCTCTTCTCCAGACTAAATAAACCCTGTTCCCTCAGCCTCTCCTCATAAATCATGTTTCCCAGCCCTCTAATCATTTTTGTCGGCCTCTGCCAGACTGTCTCCAATTTGTCCACATCCTTTCCGTAGTGCGGGGCCCAAAACTGGACAGGACTCCAGATGTGACCTCCCCAGTGCAGAATAGAGGGGCAGAATCACTGCCCTCAGTCTGCTGCCGTTAGCCCCCTTCACAACAAGGGCACACTTGGCTCACATTCAGCTTACTGTCCACTGTGACCCCCAGGTCCTTTTCTGCAGAGCTGATGCTTAGCCAGTCAATCCCCAATCTATACTGGTGCATGGGATTAATCCACCCATCCAAATGCAGGACTTCACATTTGTCTTTACTGAACCTCATGAGATTTCTTTTGGTCCAGTCTGCCAAGCTGTCTAGGACTCTCTTTCTAGGCCCTACTCTTCAGAGCTTATCTACTACTCCCCACAGCTGGGTGTTATCTGCAAACTTGCTGAGGGTGCGCTCCATCCCATCTTCCAGGTCACTGATGCATTGAACAAAACCAGGCCAGGACCAACCCCTGGGGCACTCCACTTGATACTGGTTGCCAACTTGACACTGAGCCATTAATTAATACCCTTCGAGTTTGATGATCCAGCCAGTTTCCTATCCACCTTACAGTCCATTCATGCAACATGGATTTCCTTAACCTGCTTGCTGGAATGTTGTTGGAGACGGTATCAAAAGTCTGACTCGCTCTTGCACCACTGCTGGCTGCTCCCCCCTCCCAAAACTGTGCTGCCAGGTGCAGTACTCTGAGAGCTGATCGTACCTGTGAAGACTTGATGTAAAAAAGGCATTGAGTATTTCAGCCTTTTCCACATCATCTGGCACTAGGTTGCCTCCCCCATGAATCACTCCCTGTAAGTTAAGTCCTGCCCCCAGATCTTCTTCCACAACCCACCTGAGCTTTTCTATCACTTTAACTTTGCCTTGTTCACTTTTATTCCCTGTCCCCTCTATGCTGGGGACAGCCACCTGACAGATGTACAAACCTTCCACGCCCATAAGCTACTCTGGAAATGGAGAGTAACCAAATCCATTAAGTATTCCAGATCCAACTCAACACCGCTCTGTGTGGTCCCATTATGAATTTTCTACGGCTCGTTATTGTACTGCAACAAGATCAGATCAACTACATATTTGAGACTAAGAACACTGACAAGCCTCAGCAAGATACAATGCAGTCAAATTAACCTAGTAGTGGGAACACAACTACAAATTTCTGGTGTTTTGTAGTTGTATGTTTCTGCAAATTCTCCACGGTTTGGAAAAAATAGGACAATATTTTCTAAAGAGTGTCAAAAATGTATACGTGATGCAAAAGTAAATGGAAATAGCAATCTTTAAAAAAGAAGCATAAACAAACACATCTCTCTCTCTACATGTCTTGCAAGGTTTTACATAAAAAGGGTCTAAAGATTGTACAGTATTAATATAAACCATTCATTTTTTAAATTCTAGCTAAAACAGAGCTGTGACCAGGGGCTATTTAAACTAATACTAGGTCTTAGATTCCTGCCATGTCTGTAGATGTTTCAAGATGAAATGTTTAAAACACAGACACTAAACTATAAGCATTGATGAGCCTCTCAAACACCTGTGGAAATAAGGCAACAAACTACGGTCCCAATCCTGCCAACAGTTATATGAATGCTTCACTTTAAGAGCAGGAATTGTCCCTAAGGACGTGAGCGGAACTACTTGCTGCTTAAAGTTATATATGCATTAAGTGAGTCCATGCTGATACAATGCCCAGAACATGAGTCTTGCACTGTTGTTCCACCTCGCTTTTCTTACTCAATAAAGCCATGCCCATCAGGCTGAATTCACTGCAGAAAACCCCCTGGGAGAATCTCAGTAAATACAGTGAAGGTGTGTGGGAGGAAGTCAGTACACAAGCCAGTTGTTCCCATCTGATAACACAGAAGTGTACTTTGATTCTTAGCAACCAGTCACTGGGGAGGTGGACCCAGGAGCCCACAACCCTAAACAGTATTTGGTCTGTAATAATAGGATATACTGTTAGCAAGTTAACACTTTAAAATTAAATCTAAAAAAAATCCCAGAGAAATCAAGTCTTTTCACTAATTAAAACTTCACACTAGACAACCATCTTGAGTGGCTGTTAAACAAACAGCAATCTTGACACTTCACTAAAAATGAGAGCAATATGATAATTTCTTAATAGCTTTAATGAAGCCAACATTCAGTGTCTACCCACCCCCATCAGTCATTTTCTGTTCCAATTCTAGCACCATTTCCAGGAGATTTTTTATACACTATAATTTTCACTTCTTCTCTTATCTGTGGGATTAGCTTGTTTGTTGAAAGACACCCCCAGACCACCTTTGAGCCAAAATTTAGGTATATGTGAATTTACAAATCTCAAACGACAAAGATTATTTTTCTCGCAGAAGTGTAACATATGTAAATACTGCAAACCCTATTTAATGTAGGAGTTCTTGAAAACACAACTAGGAACTATATTTATCCTCCTCCCACACATAAATCTGATTACTTATTTTCCCTAAAATGAGAAAACACAAAAAGCAAACAAGTGAAAACTTTATTTATTTTTTTTTAATCGACACTTGCCCCATTGTAAAACTGCTAGTTCTTACTAGCAGTTAAGGCAAATAAAGATTTAAAGCATGCTCTCCTATTGCATATGTAAGATCAGTGCTCCATTTTGAATTTAAAATTTAACTCTGCATCAAATTAAAAAGTGCCTCTGGTACTTACATGCCCCCCATGAGCATATTACCTGCACATGTCTCAAGCCTTAGTATTTCTATTCTAATAAGTACAGATTCCTGGGGAAGGAAGGAAAGCATCTCCTCCTTTTTTCCTTTCTCCTTTCAGATCGGGAATCCTGATGCAGATGATTTAAGTGGATCTGCCAAAGGTCATGCAGGAAATTGATGGAAAAGAAGAGATTTCAACCCAGGTTTCCCTGAGTTCCAGCTAAAGTCCTAATTACTTCACCATCCTTCTCCATAGCCTCCCATAGGAAGAGAGCCTTTCTGAGATTTTTTCATGCCACGTCCCATCTAAAGAGAGGCATTTCTTGGGGCCTTTGGCCAAAATTAGAAAGTGACCAGATAAAGAATTTAAAAATAGCGAGGAACCATCCAGATCCTTCGGCCATTTCCCCACAGACATCAGAACGCACGTCGCGGCTTTTCTAAGGACTGAACCGTGAAAGTGTATTGCTTCCCAGCATTCTTAATCATTTGCATTTCTACCGCACCTTTCACCAGAGATTTAATGCAAATTACAAGTCTGACTTCAACTTCACCATGGGCAAAGCAAGGCAGGAAAGCATTTTTTCATTTATAAAATAAAGGATGAGCGAAGCTCAGAGAGGTTAACTTTGCTAGTTGTGCAGGAACATGATAACTGAAAGAGCAAGGAGTCCTTGTCTTCTAATCTTGAGGGTTAGTTATTGCTCCTACATTTAAATATTGAACAGCAATATCCATTGTGTAATCAGCTTGCAAGTCCGCTATTTCAAAAGCGCATCTCCCGCATCTGTCACAACAGGCGTACACTGAGTTACCCGCACCCGAAATGGATTGGACCCTCTTAAAGCACACAGTTGTGTAAGGGAAAAAAAAGCTACAGAGAGGGTTGAAATCTCACGCCACTTCTACTGCTAATGAGAACTGAGGCCATTTTAATAAAGAATCAATCCACCTGGTACTCTCACAGTACACACAGATCTCACAGTATAATCAGATCTTCTATGGTGAAAAGAAGAGAATTAAAGTGTTGTCTGCTAATCCCAAATGAAGACATTTTTCTCCAGAAGAGTGAGACTAGTCGCATGCGTCTGCCTGAAAGCAAACAGCCTGAGTCAGGACTAAGGTTACAGTTTCTCCCTCTTCCTGCCCCAGTCTCGAGTGAAGAGTTTTATTTTATGAATGTTTCAGCAAGACTCTTTAAAATCTCCCCCAAGTTGTCCTGGCTTGATACCATCCCACATCTGTACTGCACCAACACCCAAGAAGCCCTGTCATGAATCAAAGACTCGGTTTTGCTGGGCACAGCGTAAAAAGATAAAGACAGTCTTTGTTGCATTGAACTTGTGCGCTAAAGGCTCATCTACGTGAAAAAATTAATACAGAATAAGCTGTAGTAAGAATTTTAAAATGTAATATTGATCCCAAATCCCCAGACAGATCGCCTTACTCCACGGTTATCAAAATAACGTGAGGCAAAAGTTATCAATATACACCACGATCCCGCCACGCCTGCTTAGCTTCCACTTCGCAGGGGATCAAAGGACACCCAGAGCAGCACGTGCACAGCACAGCTTCGTCCCCCTTCACCCAAAGGGGAGCTGCTTCTACATCCACGTCTCACGAGCCCCTCAGCCGTTTAGCTTCAACATTTTACAAATTAATTATTAATACGCCCTGATGAAGACACCCTGCGCTCACCAGGCTTTGTGCATTTTAAACAGCGTCCCGCTAGGGATTTACTGCAGAACCATGACTCTGGGCTCCAGCCCTGGCCGCGCTTTCATAACCTCGGCAAACGTGACAGATTTAAGGCACCCGACTCGTAGCTTTTACCACTGGTTTGGGGATTTTTATTTTTATTTTTTTGATGATGGGAGCAATCCTTCTCTCACAAAGCTCACAACGGGACCGACTATTTTTGAACGCACTTCAAATCCCTGGTGGGGACGGTGGGGCGCGCACCTCGCCGTGCCAACCTCTCCCCAGGCTGGCGCGGCAGAGTCAGTCGCTTTTACACGACCGGCCCTGGCTCGGCGCCGCCCTGCGAGCCCAGCAGCCCTCCTCCTCCATGGCCGCGCGCAGCCGGGCCCCGCCGCGGCCACGGGGCCCGAGCACCGGGACAAGAGCCCAGCAGGGGAAAGGGGCAGGAGGGAATCGCACACACATGCACACCCACACTCACACCCACACACTCACTCTCACACACCCACATGCCCACACTCTTACACACACGCATATACGCACACGCGCACACACACTCTGATACAATATATGCACTCACTCACACCCTTACGCACACTCACACCCACTCTTACACACATGCAGCCACATGCACTCACACTCACCCACACTCTTACACACACATGCTCACACACGCACATGCTCTCTTACCCACACTTACACACGGACTGATACATGCACACGCACACACCCCTACACACTCACATGCACACACACGCGCTCACACTCTTACCCCGCCGTCATCACCACGTTGTAGATGACGAGATAGGCCGTGGCCAGGGCGCTCGGCCCCTTCCTCCTGAGGGCCGCCTGCCCCCCGTAGCCGTTGTCCGCCCGCCCGCTGCCCGGCGCCGCCATGTTACCTCCCCCGGGCCTGGGGCGGGCCCCGCCGCACGGCCCCACACCCCGCCCCGCACGCCCTGAAGCGCCCGCCGCCATCTTGGAAACGGGCAAGGCCGCCCTTAGTTCCTCCCTCCCCGCCCTCCCCGACTTCCTGACGCGCCAGCCGCCATCTTGGAAGCGGGCACGCTGCCCTTAGTTCCTCCGTCCCCGACTTCCTGAAGCGCCCGCTGCCATCTTGGAAGCGGGCACGGCTGCCCTTAGTTCCTCCCTGAGCCCCTGCAGGGAAGGCAATGGCCTCCCTCCGCCCTGGCCCTGAGGGGGACAAGTGGGTCCCTCAGCTGCTCCCTCCCATGAAGACCATGAAGTCTTCCCACAGCCGGCTGGAGATCACAAGCGCTTGCGACCCTTTCTGTCACCCCTGAAAACAGCAGCCATCCATGGTCCATGGTCAGGAAATGCCTCGTCCTCCCCAACCTGTGCTTCCTCTGCCGCCGCGTGCGGCCGTCGCTCCTAGTCCCATCCACTACAATCACGGAGAAAAGCCCATCTCCGTTCTTTCTATACTCGCCCTTCGTGTATCTGAAGACGGTTATCAGATTCCCCGATCTTTTCTTCCCCAAACTACCTCTTCCCCCCGGACCCTGTAAGCCACACTTCCCAGGCTTTTCATCACTTTTTGCTCCTCTGGACTGGACTCGTTGCAAGCTGGAAGTGTGGGGCCCAAAATGGGACATGGGTGATCCCTCACCGGCTCCGAGCAAAGCAGAAGATCACTTCCCTCGACTTTTGTTAACTCCTATTAGTACAACGAGGATGCTGTTGGCGGGGTTTTTTGCAACAATGCCAGCTCATATTCAGCTTATGGTGTACTGCAACCCCCAGGTCTTTCTCTGCCGTATTGCAGCCTCGCCAGTCGCTCCCCGGTCTGTATTTGCACACGCAGTTATAACATCCCCAGTGCACGACTTTGCACTTGTCCTTGCTGGATCTCATCGGATTGATTGCGGACCATTTCTCCAGTCTATCCAGGTCATTTTGGATCCTAGCCCTGGCCTGAAGCCCACTTGGCATCATCTGCAAATTTGCTAAGTGTGCATTCAGTTCCACCATCCAAATAATGAATGAAGATGTTAAGCAATACCAAACACAGGACACACCCCAGGGGAACGCCACTTGCTACTTCTTCCCACCCAGGCGTTGATGAATATTCATTGAGCATGATGAGCCAACTAGTTATGTATCTATGTTACAGTACATTAATCTGATTTGTATTTCCTTAGCTTGCTAATATCATAGACTCTAGGTCACCTTATTCTTTAATTGCTAATGTCCTGGTTGTGCAAGCTGAGCTGTGAGGCAAACATCTGTACCTGCACAGTCTCATTTGACTTTGCCAAGACCCTGCCCAGTACAGAGATCTCCTTGAGACATTGGAGTTTGCACCAACGAGGACTGGAACTTGAATTAAAGAATAAATTGTACAGTGAATTATTATTTTATTTTTAAAATTACAGTCTGTTCTTTGTTTCAGAAGGATGATTTTTGCCTTTTAAAATTATTTTAAGAATTAGAAAGGTAGAAATCTCTTTTCAAGATCTCACTCCCACAGAAAAAAAGCTAATCTATAATTTTCCTTAGAGAAACTAAAAAAGATTACATTTTTAAATCCAGAAAGGGCCTTCAGTTTCCAGTTACTCTTGATTTTTTCTGAATAGACTTCCATTGATTTTGTACTTCAATAAGCTACTACACTGAAGCATAACTGAGAGTTATAACTAATTTGTTGCAAATATTCTACACAATAGCAAAGATTAAGTAATATTACATTCATAACAGCACAAATTTCAGTACCCTTGAAGGTTCGGATATAGAAAGAGAGCTACTTTTTAGATCGGTTATATATAGTCAACCAGTTCTTCACCTCCGCTTTTTTGGGCAGGGACCGGGACTTCCCCACCATGATGCAAGACAGACTTGAGGGGAACGCCTCCAGACCTCAGGGTGGGGAGGACCAGGTTAGAGAGCTTCTGGAGGGGCTGGACGTGTTCAAACCAGCGGGTCCAGATGCTCTCCAACCCAGGGTATTGAGGGAGCTAGCTGGGGTTATTGCAGGGTCCTTGGCACGGCTTTACAAGTGCTCATGGTGCTTGGGCCAGGTTCCAGATGACTGGAAGATAGGTGCCAGATGACTGGTCTCCATCTTTAAAAAAGGGAGGAGGGAGGACCTGGGCAACTATAGGCCCATCAGTCTTACCTCAATCCCAGGGAAACTCTTTGAGAAGATCATCAAGGAGCACATCTGCGATGGGCCGGCCTCAGGGATGATGCTCAAGGGCAACCAGCAGGGTTTCATTAGGGGCAGGTCAGGTCAGACCAACCTGATTGCCTTTTATGATCAGGTCACAAAAGCACTGGATGCAGGTGTTGCCGTGGACGTAGTCTTTCTGGACTTCAGCAAGGCCTTTGACACCGTCTCCCACCCCATCCTCATTAAAAAATTGGGCGACAGTGGCACTGATGCCTACACAGTCAGATGGATTGCAGGTTGGCTGAAGGGTCGCACTCAGAGGGGGTGGTGGACGGGTCATATTCGACCTCAGGAGAAGTGGGCAGCGGAGTCCCCCAGGGCTCGGTCCTTGGGCCCGCGCTCTTCAATCTCTTTATCAGCAATTTGGACGACGGGGTAAAAAGCAACCTGTTTAAATTCACTGATGATACCAAAATGTGGGGTGAGGTGAGCACGCTAGTAGGGAGGGAAAGACTGCAGCAAGACCTGGATAGGTTACAGGGGTGGGCTAGCAAAACAGGATGCGCTTCAACACTGACAAGTGCAGGGTGCTGCACGTGGGCAGTAGTAACCAGCAGCACACTTATAAGATGGGAAACTGCCTTCTAGAGAGCACGGAGGCAGAAAGGGATCTTGGGGTCATTATTGACTCCAAGATGAACATGGGCTGACGGTGCGAGGTCACGGTTGGCAGGGCTAACCGCACCTTGTCGTGCATCCACAGATGCATCTCGAGCAGGGCCAAGGAGCTGATTGTCCCCCTCTATGCGGGTCAGGCCGCAGGTGGAGCACTGCGTCCGGTTCTGGGCGCCGCACTTCAGGAGGGATGTGGACAACATGGAGAGGGTCTAGAGGAGGCCACCCGCATGATCCGGGGACTACAGGGCAGACCCTACAATTAGGGACTCCGGGACCTGAACCTGTTCAGCCTTCACAAGCGAAGTCTGAGGGGGGCCGTAGTGACCATCTATAAACTGACTAGGGGGGACCAGAAGGGTTTGGGAGAGACACTGTTTCCCCCAGCGCCCCCTGGCATAACAAGGAATAACAGCCACAAGCTGTTGGAGAGGAGGTTTAGATTAGACATCCGCAAGAGCTACTTCACGGTCAGGGCGGCTAGGAGCTGGAACCAACTTCCAAGGGAAGTGGTGCTGGGTCCTACCCTGGGGGCTTTAAGAGGAAGCTTAATGCCTACCTGGCTGGAGTCATTTGAGCCCAGTTTTTTCTCCTGCTCTGATAGGGGGTCGGACTTGAAGATCTACAAGGTCCCTTCGACCCGACTTCTGTGACTCTATTATTCTAGTCATCAGATTATTTTTTTTCTTTAAAGTGCAGCAATGAAGGGAGTGACATAAATCCTCTACTGAAATTGTAACTATTCCATAGACCTATTTCTCAGTCTCCCACTGCATTTTCCAGTTAATTTTCTATGCTACAGATCTTTACAGTATGCTTACTGGATGTGCAATGTGAGGAAGTCAGTGTCTGTGGAGAAAGTACAGGTCTATATCCACCCCTTCCTAAAACAGAGCATGAATAAATGATCCAATTCTGCTGTCTCCTACTGTATTTCGTGTATTCGTTGCCTGGATTGAAATGCTCTAGGACTTTAAGAAAGATTAGATTAATAAGAAATGTTATGAGGAATGAGTAATATTTATCATAGTGCTTTGGAACTTTTCAGTAAATATGGAAGAACGTTCTGAGGCTATTTTGGGCCATAAATCATGTGTGCAAGTGCTTCAGCATGTTTTATTTCCTCTCATTTCAGAGGCTGTAATTCCCTACTGGGTTGACAGCTCCACCATTCAAACCTCCTTTGTGGGCAGGCAGGACTGGATTACCATTACAGAGGACTCTTGCATACTGAAGTAGGGGTTTCTACACCAGCCACAGTGTACTGCATGCCTGGCTGATTAGGCACAAATCGTTTTTTTAGGGTAACTGAAAACAGTGGCTGTTGCTGTATGTTCTCACATATAACATACCCCAGAATAACATATGCACCTTCTTTTTGCAAAGGCAGAATGAAGAAAAAAAGCTTTATCCAGAGTTATGGCCGACAGATCAGGGACAGAGCTAAAAAGTCTGCAAGCTATGAACAGGAGAGACCAGGAGCAGCCAGCAGAAAGCAAAATTGCCAGAAGAAAGGTTAGCTTGATTAGTGGAACATCAAGACTGTTTAAAAGGAGAGATGATTGTTCACACCTGTGGAGTGAAGAACAATAAAGCAGTAGGGCAACTGCCATCCTCAGCTGCCTGAAAATAAATCCCATTAATGCTGCTGCTGGGCAGTAGGTTTTTGGAGCAGGAGTCAATGTGGGGGACTTCTCTTCCGGGCAGAAAAGTCAGCTTCTCCACTTAAGACATGCAGCCCAGTTGTTGGGGAAAACTAAAGTGGTGTGTGCAAGAAAATATGGTATTATAGCTAGGGACCTACCCAAATCACAATTACAAGATATTCATGGAAACTGCAATTTTGGGTGGAAAAATGGTGGGCTCCATGGCTTGCTGCAAAAAAACCCAACTTACCAGAAAGCACAGAAAAGGCCAGAAAGCCCTGCAGTCTTGGGGGGGGGGGGCAAGGTGGGGCTGCCTTTGAGCCTCCTGGTGTAAGGTCTCCTCCTCCCAGCTCCCTTCCCATCCACTGCTCCCCTGCCCTTCCCCTTCCATCTCCCCCCATGCCCAAAGGTTCAAAGCCAGCCACCTCCTCGAGTTCAGCAGACCCCTAATTATAGCTCATAGGCTTTTCTTGGGTTTTAAGTGAGAGGGGGAATGTCAAGCATAAGGAATATAAGCAGACTTAAACCAATCCAGTCTGTGGCAGCAGTACCATCTTGCAACAGCCCAAACTCTGAACTAAGGCCTGATTCACATGCACATTCCTTTAAGGAAATAACCTGACTCTTGGAAGTCAATGTCCTGCTTAAAGCCATATATTTAGGCTGTGATCTAGGAAAGACACTTGTGCAATGTTAAAGGATTGCTTAAGAAATGCAATATTTGAAAAGTTGCTTCAAACATATTAAGCTTTGCCTTGGACAATTATAACATGGTGCCTGGGCTGACTGTTCAGGCCACAGTAGTGGGGGAAATAGATCTGGCGGGGTTATAGTGGCCCATAAGGTGAATAGGTACCAACATGTGCTCTTGCACACCGGGCTGTATCAACAGTAGCATTGCTTTTAAGCCAAGGGAAGCGATTCTTCCATTCTATTCAGCACTCACCTGGATTACCACGTCCCATTCAGGGCATGGCAGGGCAAGAAAGACTTAGACAAATTAGAAAGAGTCTGGCAGAGAGCAACAGAAATGATTAAAGGTGGAGGAAATATGGATTGCAAGGAAAGACTGGAAAGACAGGGGCAGATCCAGAGGGAATGCAGGGTATGACCATGCCTCCCCTTTCTGACCACACCGCAGGAGCAGCAGCTGAGACTTTGTAAAGTCCCAACGAAGGTACAAATTCTGCCCCCCGTCCCCTCTGTGCTCAGCGCACCCCCTCCCCTCCCATTTCTCCCTCTCCCTCCTGCTGCTGCCCGTCTCCCTGCTGTCACAGGAGCAAGGAGAGCTCCTCTTCCACTCTAGCTGCTCTGTATGGGGACTGGGGTGGGCACAGCTCAGGACAGCAGCAGCAGTGGTGCCCTCCCACCCCAACTATCCCCCCCTCCCGGTCCAGGTATTACCTGCCAGCTGGGGAGCAGGTGTAGGGAGGGGGAACCCACCTGCTGCTGTCCAGGACTGAGCCCAGACCCTGCACAGCATGGCTGGAGCAGGACAGGAGCTCCCCTCACCCCCAGGACAGCAGCACCAGGCAGGGGAGAAGGGAGAGGAGATGCCTCTGAGGATGGAGGGGGAAGGCGTGGGGA
This sequence comes from Crocodylus siamensis, assembly GCF_052110815.1. Lineage (NCBI taxonomy): Eukaryota > Metazoa > Chordata > Crocodylia > Crocodylidae > Crocodylus > Crocodylus siamensis. Next base: position 238,452,823 of record NC_143398.1, on the reverse strand, counting down.
ACTCTGACCTTCTTTGGAACTTATAATAAGTCCCTGACTGCTGCTCATGTGGTGCAGCCTGCCTGCCCCAGTGGGCAGGGGCAGGAAGCTGGAAGTGGAGCGTGCAACCACCCCTAGACCATCATTTGCTGATCCCGCACCCCCCGTTGAACAATCCTACATCTGCTTCTGTGAAAGGTGGATACAGAGGGGATGGTGACAGAATATTCTCTGTGGTTGCACAAGGGAAAAGAGGGAGCAATAGTCTTAAATTGAAGCAAGAGAGATTTAGGTTGGATATTAGGAAGATGTCTTTTTTACTAGTGGGGGTTAAGCATTGAAGCAGATTACCTAGAGAGGTCGTGGAGCTTCTTTTCTTGGAAGTTTTGAAAAGCAGATTAGACAGACATTGGCTGAGATGGTTTGGACAAGGATGATCCTGCCTTGAGCAGCGCTGATCTAGATGACCTACTGAGGTCCCTTCCAGTCCTACTTTTCTATGCTTCTATGACTATATATTAGAGGACTGTCTACTTATTTTCTTAAAAGGGGCAGTAGAAATGAGACTGGTAAATATGCTGGGTTCTGCGGTTTCTGGAAGTGTAGGATTTTTATACATTTACACATAGATTTGTCTACAATTGAGGTCAGGTTCTCTTCTGTTGTTTCAGTGACAAGAAGTAACACTATGTGTCACCAGTTGAAAATGTCCCTTGGCATAGGAGGGCTCTCGGGTGGCAAACAGCAGTATATCTAACTGCACCCGGCTGCTCCCTTCCTGCTCTTCAGGTGCGGAGGATATTTTGGGGCTAGAAATTAATGGAACGGAGCAGGCCTGTGCTTTGCAAAATCACAACTGCTTTTTAGGGATTACAGCCAGCGGCATTAATTAAACAGTTGCCTAGCAGCCAGATTTATGCTGATAGGTAAAAACTAATGTTATTAGTGAGATGAAATTGCTACCCCCTCCCTGGCCTCTCCCACAACCACATTCCTGTGCCAAACAGCCTTCAGCGCAGGAGAGCATCATTAGACATCACTGTGTTTCCCTTCCCTGGTCTGGATGAATAAAACAGCATCTTCGATAGATTATACAACTCGCATGCTCTGTGGTATTATTTATTTAGAAATCGTGAGTAAACTACAGCTGTAGTGTTCTCATTTTTCACAATTCTGATAGTTCAACAAACTGGGAAAACATCGGCATATTTTTATTAAGGTACAAAATACACCCCATTGTTACCTACACATATTTAAAACTTGTGAGAAAAGCTCTTATGCTCTAAATCAGATGAAAAATCTTTTCCTTATAAGAAGTTGTGGCAATACGGTGTTTAGTATAACAAGAGTTCTTTATCCATTTAAAAAGAGAAGACATGCTGGCAATATTAACCTAGCAACAGAGAGCAAAGCAGTTATAAAAACCATTGTGTGATCCACATTAGCGGAGTTGGAATTGTTATTTTAAAAACACATAGAAGAGCAGATAATACAAAACACATAAAACTAGGTAATATCAAACATCCTAAAGTTGATATTGTAGACATCTGCATTAAAGTAACTCGATACTTTATTCTGAGGCTCTAAATTAATCTTTTTTTAAGGTACCCTTTAAAATCTTTGCACTTCAAAAACACACGCAAAGTGGAAAAAGAAAATAACCACATTTGGAATGATGCATAGCTACTGAAATTGTATTGTCACTGGATTATGCATATCAGCTTATGTCCTCTGATATTACCCACGAGCAACAAAAATTAAAAAGTGCCATTATTGTGAAAGGAAAGCAAAGTTACTACGTCTGAGTGCATTAATTGCCTCTGAGAAAAGATCAGGTTTTTTAGATTTTTTTGTTTGGTTTTTTTGCTTTTTTTTTTCCCAACAGGCAGCAGCCTTCCTGACACAGCTTTAACACAGACAGTAGGCTGTCGGACTCTTAGGGCACACACGATTCTTTGGAAATTGCTTGGTATAAAGGAGTTTACCATCCAGACTCTTTTTTTTTCTTGGCTATTTTAAAACCTCTGGTAGTTTCCAGCTGATCATCAGTTGAAATCTGTTCCACAGTGGCCACATAAATAAAGTAAAAGGACATTTTTAACTAAGCTGGCTTTCTGCACACATAGACACGCAAGTCACTGGATGTGTAATAACCTGTATTTCACAGCAGCACACATATGAACCATGAATCTTTATTAAACTGACAAGCACAATAGGAAGTTTGTGGTGCTATATATTCTCAATCTGTTCCCTAAGGCACACCCCTGTGACTTCACCAAGGTGGCAGATACCTTAAAGGAAAGATGACAAGTTAAAAGATGCTTGGTTAAAAGGAAGGAAAGAAATATTCTCTCAGAGAAGCTCCTGGAGATCTAGGATAAGCAGTATTACTATGATTAACAGCAAACTGGAAGAGAAAATTAATGTATGCTTAAAGGTAAGACACAAAAACCCACTATTAAAGATGAATGAAACAGAAGGAAAGACCCAGCTTGTTTCATTTCATTCCAACGTGCAAATTGCAATGCTAACTACAGTATCGCCTTCACTCGCAGTTACGTGAAGGAATGACTTCACTGTGGGAGAAGTCCATGGCCATCGGACCAAACCGGTCGACTGTGTGTTTGACAGAAGATATCTAAGCCCAATGGTAAATGCAGATCTTGGGGAGCCATCACAGCTATGGTATTAGCCGATGGAAGTGATCGTGTAAACCAAACAATCTCGCTAAATGCAGGTTTTATGAATCCAGGGCATAATTAAGGATTTGCTTTCCATACGATTGTTTCAGTATAAAATCAGGCTGGGCAACTTCACTGATTTATTTAAACTAAATCCAATCCCAACAGCAACTTAAAGTGCCTGCCGATTCCAACTAATGCCCATAAATAAAACAAACAGGTATCAACTGATCATGCTGAAGAAACAACCCTCCCCCGGTGACCTAAGCATCACTCTAGGTGCTTTTAATAACTTGGTTTTCTGAGCCTTGGAGATAAAGTCTTTGTAATGTGTTTTTTCAACTGTCTCTTTTGTTGAGTTGTTTCATTCCTCCTCCTCCTCCTCCTCCTCTTCCTCCTCCCCTTCTTTTCCCATTGTTTCCACAAGGAGATCTGCGGTGCAAGTTGCTTCCCCAAGGCTATTAACAGCTTTGCAGGTGTATTTGGCATCATCGTCCCCACAAACTTCAGAAATAGTCAAAGAACAGTTCCCGTCCTCATCGTAATCTATCTGGAAGTGACGAGACTCCTTAATGGACTGGTCATCTTTGTACCAGATCACCTCAGGGTCAGGGTAGCCTGTGACAGCGGGGAAAGAGCAGCCGTTGCAGTAAAACAAGACATTAAATTGCATTCATCTCTACTTCTCTTAGGTTCACATGGATTTCGGCATGTCTGTAAATCTAAGTCTGTCAAACCCTAATTAAAGTACATTCAAATGATCTACTAATTTAACTATACCTTTATCTGGCGCCTCTATACTATGAATAATACAAGTCTGAAATGAAGGCTGTAGGTATGGGAACTCACCGTTTCCTATACTCTAACTAGAATAAAGTAGAGAGCCTTTCACAGCAACTCATTCATCAGCCAAGGGAAGACCTGAAACTCTTATGACGAGCCTCCACAGCCCTTCACAACGCAAAGTCTTTCTCTGCAGTCCCCACTGCTTAGATTCTGGTCCGTAGCTTTACCTTACGGCAGCCTCGCAGGCATGAGAGCTACTCAAAATCTTTCCTGTGTTCACCATGGTGAGTTTGGGAGGAGGGGGTCCTTGAAAGGCAGACACTGGTTGCCTTTTGCAATACCTGTGCAGAAATATTCTCTGAGCCAAATTCAAGCCTTTGAGAGTCCTTTTGTGCTACTCTATAAAGGGGCCAGACAGGGTGTGGATCTCACCCCAGGAACAGAACACGTAAAATCTGTACATCCTCTTTCCTCCTGCATTTTTTACTCTTTTGATAAAATATTACACCAGTGATCCCCTGTCAGACGCATATTTTCCCTTCTCTCTTTTGTCATGAGTTGTTTTGGAAATTCCTCCTAATTTTTCCAGCCCTTTTAGAGGCCCTCAATAATATTTTTGGCACCATCACTCATACTGAAAACAAGACAGCCCTCCTCCGCACTTGTTCCATTCTGAATTCATTCTGCTTGGCTAGAGATAACCCTGTACTCCCAGTGAGATCTTGCCAGTGTCTTTTATGTCAGTGACACTTCAAAATGCACTGCTTGCTACATCCTAGGGCTGCACTTGCCCTTTCACACCCCCATGCCTTGGTGGCTTCTAGTCAGTTTGTGATTGACTAATGAACCCAGGTCTTTCTCTTCTTTGGTCTTTTCTGACTGATGAGCCCCAAGCTTATAGCTGAAATGCTTAATAGCCCCTAAGTATATGACTTTCCAGTTTGTATTATTACATTTTATCTCATTTTTATTACTCCCATCCTCAAGGTCATTGTGACATTTCAATGAAGTGCAGCACTGTAATACCCGGTTTCTTCTCCATAGCAAGCACAGAATATCACCCAGCTGCTCAAAGTGTATTCCATTATTGCAAAAATAAATAAATATTTAAAAAAATCACACTGCAACGCACAGATAGTGGTAAAGCTGAAGAGAACCATAGCAAAAAGGCAGGCCGGAGGCACAGAGATGGCAGAGTAGGGGGAAGAGAGAAATGAAGACACGCGTTCATTTAAAGTACCTTCAATTTTGCAGTCAAATCTAGCAGCACTTCCTTCCACAACTTCTATATCAAGGATGGTTTTAGTAAAATATGGCTTTACATGGGGCTTTTCCTCTACCACTTCTTCAAGGAAATCTAGGAGAAAAAAAGGAAGGTTAGTTATGTTATAGAGGAAAATCTCTAGTGATGAATTTGAGGTTTGGATAACCAAACAATTGCTGAGAACTGCCCATTGTTTCATTTCTCTTCCTGCTAGATACCAAACGGATGAGTGGAAGAGTTCCCTTTTGCTTTCATGTGTCTTTAACAGTTAGACAAACAGTCAGATTGTGAATAGGAGAAGGCAACACAGTGTCAATTCTTCTCCTTCCCCTGAATTTGCCCAGACCATGGCATTGGGCTTTTACTGACAGTTGGGACAAAATGTTCTAGCTTGTATTCTGTTTAAAAGAGTTGCTATTGACTGACACAACATTCATACTTAGCAGAACTCACTGTATACATAAAATTATCACTACCTTGTACACATTATTGAAGTCTCTTACCTTCATTTCTATATTTTCTTTGACATATACAGATACCTAAAGGAGTGATACAAGTCTCAGGACTGTTGAACACCTGCAGGTCTGACTGACATGCATGACCGTTATACGTAGTACACCTGAAAATCAGGTAACTTTTTTAGGACCCTAAATATAGATTTGGGTGGCTAACTTTGGGCACTCGTGTTGGAAAATTTTGGCCTTTGAGGAGAAGTGGCAGAACCGTGTTTGGGAACAAAGATGGAAGACATGATCCACCTCCAAGGAGGGATACTCTGCACTGGCCCGTTCCTGCAGGGAGCAAAGCAGGAAAGCCAAGGCTGCGACTGAACTCCAACTAGCTACAAGTATCAAGGACAATAAAAAGTCCTTTTTTAGATATGTGGGGAGCCGAAGGAAAAGCAAGGGCAACATTGGACCCCTGCTGACCCAGATGGGGCAACTGACAACCGATGCCCAGGAAAAAGCCAACTTGCTAAATGAGTACTTTGAGTCAGTTTTTCACCAGTCCCAAGGGGCGCCTCTGCCCATTACAGGGCAGGAACGCCTGGGTGAGGATGATTCCTTACCCTCCATTAATGCTGACCACGTGAAGGAACACCTTGAGAGGCTGGACACCTTCAGCCGGCCCTGACAATCTACACCCCAGGGTGCTCAAGGAGCTGGCGAACATCATAGCCCAGCCCCCAGCACGGATCCTGGCGCTCTGGTGAAGTGCCCGAAGATTGGAAGAAGGCCAATGTGGTGCCGATCTTCAAGAAAGGGAGGAAAGTGGATCTGGCAAACTACAGGCCCATCAGCCTGACCTCTATCCTGGGCAAGGTCTTAGAAAAGATTATTAAAGAGCCCATTCTTAACAGACTGGCCAACGGCAACATCCTGAGGGCTAGCCAGCATGGGTTTGTTGTGGGTAGGTCTTACCTGACCAATCTCATTTCCTTTTACGACCAGGTGACCTATCACCTGGACAAGGGAGAGGATATTGATATCATATAACTTGACTTTAAAAAAAGCCTTTGATCTGGTATCCCATGATCACCTCTTGGCAAAACTGGCCAACTGCGGTCTTGGCCTCACCATTATCCGCTGGCTGGGAAATTGGCTCTGTGTTTGGACCCAGAGGGTGGTGGTTGACAGAAGTCACTCATCATGGTGTCCTGTGACCACTGGGGTCCCCAAAGGCTCTGTCCTTGGACCTATATTGCTCAACATCTTCGTTAATGATGTGGACACTGGAGTCAGAAGCGGACTGGCCAAGTTTGCCGATGACACCAAACTCTGGGGTAAAGCATCCACACCTGAGGACAGGATGGCAATCCAGGCTCACCTTGACAGGCTCAGGAAATGGGCGGATGAGAACCTGATGGTGTTTAACACCAAAAAATGCAAGGTTCTCCACCTTGGGAAGAAAAACCTGCAGGATCCTTACAGGCTCAGCAGTGCTACGCTGGCTAGCACTACAGACAGAAAGGACTTGAGGTCATGATTGACCACAAGATGAACACGAGCCTGCAATGCGATGCTGTGGCTAGTAAAGCGACCAAAACGCTGGCTTGCATCCATAGATGCTTCTCAAGCAAATCCCGGGACGTCATTCTCCCCTTGTACTCGGCCTTGGTGAGGCCGCAGCTGGAGTACTGCGTCCAGTTTTGGGCTCCACAATTCAAAAAGGATGTGGAGAAGCTTGAGAGAGTCCAGAGAAGAGCCACGCGCATGATCAGAGGTCAGGAAAACAGACCTTACGATGACAGGCTGAGAGCCATGGGACTCTTTAGCCTGGAAAAGCGCAGGCTCAGGGGTGATCTGATGGCCACCTCTAAGTTTATCAGGGGTGACCACCAGGATCTGGGGGAACGTTTGTTCACCAGAGCGCCCCAAGGGATGACGAGGTCAAACAGTTATAAACTCCTTCAGGACCGTTTCAGGCTGGACATGAGGAAGAACTACTTTACTGTCCAAGCCCCCAAGGTCTGGAATAGACTGCCGCTGGAGGTGGTTCTCGATGATCTTCCGAGGTCCCTTCCAGCCCTAATGTCTATGAATCTATAATGTCTATGAAACAGACATAGCATACTGCCAGCACCCTATTCCTGCTGGTACGAGTCCTCTATTACTTACATGGGAACTAAATTCTCCTATTCAGTGCTTCTAATTATAATCACTATGCCCCCAGACTGAAACAAAGGAAGCTGACAAATACACCTTTGCAATGAAACATTAGAACAAGTATTTTTAGCTGCTCAAGTGCCTGCAATGGACCGTTCTGAGTAACAGATCAATACAGATGGAAACTGTAACCAAAGACTCCTGTTCCTAAAAAGAGGAAAGCATGGCAGGCTACCTGCTGTCTAAGCAGACAAGCAGCTGAGGCAAGGGCTGCACGCAGCAGACCCAAGCTGCAAGGGGGAAGAGCAAGCTGCCCGTTAGATCTAAAGAGGAACATCTGTGCGGGCTAGAGAGTCACTTGGCTCAGAGTGGGCAGCAGTAGATAGGACCCCTGTCGGAGGAGGAAAGAGGATGGCTATCTTGCAGGGAGCCGAGCTCTCTGGAGAGAGAGGCTGCACGAACCCCACATGAAAGCACGCAGAGGGCAGGGAGGTGAGAGCCCCCTTGGAGGACGTTTGCTCAAATATTTGTCTACCCAGAGTGGGGGAAGTTTTTGTTAAGGTGGTAGCTTGCCTTTTTCCCCCCCTTTCTTGTTTAGACCAATGGACCAGGTGTGGCTATAAGGGGTGAAGAGAAGCCACAGTAGGGTGCCTGAGGGGCACAATGAGTTTTAGAGACCTGCTAGGGGCAGGGTGTAAAACATAGGTGGCCTGAAGCCAAGAGGGCTGAAGCCTGAGAGGAACAACAGAGGCAGCCTGAAGCCAGGTCAGCTTGAGTTGGAGCTTGAGAGGACAAAGATGGGGCGCTGAGGGCACCCAGAGCCTGAGAAAGGTGAAACGAGGGCCAGAAGGGCCCAGAGCCCAGGAGATGTGAAAAAGGGCAAGGGCCCAGAGCCCAAAAAGGGGCGAGACTAAGGGCTAAAGCCCAGAGGAGTCATGTGTCCACTCGAGAGGACCACAGCACCAGTGGTCCTGTTACACACAAAATAATGACTTTCCGATACACTTCTTTAACGGAGAAAAATGAGGGAGATCAAGAGTTGGCAGAAGTGACTGACTTTGCCTCTCTGCTGTATTTTGTTAGGTTCTACTTTGTGTGACAGAGGCTGCCCAAAAAGTTAGTTGTCAACTTGCTCTTTGGTTGGTCTAAGAAGTAGGCACAGTACAGATAAAGCCACCACTCCATCTTACACATCAGTGAAGCTGCTTACCTTCATTTTCTATCTTTTCTGTGTTTATGGGACTGGTAGGTGAATTCACAGAGGCCTTCCTTCCACTCAGGCCAGAGATCATGGCCATGGATGACAGTCTTCCTATTGCTCGGACAGCATGGCCTGTTTTCTGAAAAGTAACATAAAGGCTTCTAGTCAGTCCAGCTCCCACAGGCACCCACCTTTTCTCTAACTATATGGCTGCAAACATGCAACTTGAGGTCTGATCCAAAGCCCACTGTAATCAGTGGACAGATTAATGAGAAACCCTGTTCAAGATTAGTGAGACAGACTTGATTTACCACTTTCAGATGCAGACACAAACTTTTACAAAGGATTCAGATCCATGGACCACATGTCTCCTTAGCAGGGGATGAAGCACATCCCTATACATGAGGCCTATATATAATTTAAATGCCACTGAAGTCCTTAAATTATAACTTAAATATGACTTGTGTGATTGATAGGCCTGAGGCTGAAACAGATTACCCAGAGAGGTTGTGGAATCTCCATCCGTAGAGGTTTTTAAGAGCCAGATAGACAAAACCTTGGATGGGATGATACAACTGGGGATAGTCCTGCTTGCAGCAGGGGGTTGGACTAGATGACGTCCTGAGGTCCCTTCTTACCCTAACTTCCCATGATTCTATGATGCTGGCTCTTTGTGGGAAGCTGAATTTCACCTTGAAATAAATAATTTATAATGATTATAAAGGTGCAACTGAAGTCATCTAAGCAAGCCTGTACAGTGACATATTAGCTGATGTGAAAACAATCACCAAGTGATTAAATATTCTCTGCTGAAATTCTCTATAATATAGATACCAAGTGCAGTACCTTTTGTAAGGTTTGTTTATAAGCACCTGAGAAATGTATGTGGTCAAAGGCATAAGGGAACCCATGTAGCTCAGCGTTTTGTAGGCTGGCCAAAAGATTTCATCCAGGCCACGAAGCATCTGCTTCTCTAGCAGCAAGAGAAAAGAAGTAGTGAAGCCATCTGGCAGGGAATAGATAAATGTCCAAGAAGGCTGGTGCTCAGAGAAGTGGGAGACACTGGGTTAGAAGAACAATTCCCTAGTACGTCTTTACAGAGACCAGCTTGGTAACATCAACATAACTGCTCAGTTCACCTTTGTAAGCACACAAAAAGCATCCGCTTCCTCATAACCCCATAAACAGAGGAAGTGAAAACCCATACTTAGAGTCAAATGTTTCAGCACAGTTGTGATATGCGCCCATGCCCCTGCTACTGCCCATCATTAAACTAGCAAGAGAAACCATAGCTGGTCTCCTGCACTTATGCACTGAGGACTGCAACTGGGGTTTTGCATTAGCAGCAGCAAGAGCTTTCTGCAGTAAGTTCTTCCAGGATCATGGCAATTAGAAATAATGAGACTCATTAGGATTTCTAGCCCACTTCCTTGCACTCTTTATTACCTGCCATTTTCTTCTGGCCATATATTTCTTCATCCGGTCTTTGGAAAGTTTTTTGGCTTCCATGGTGTTGGTGTCTTTTTGCAGCCAAGGATGCTGAAGGCACTGAGTACAATCTAAACGAGTCCTGTTTTTACATAAAGAAACAAAGTCAGTATGCCCAGTACACAGGACAAAACCATTTATGTCACTGCTTTGCCTTTTCTTTTTTAAGCAAATGATCTCACTAGACTGCACTAGTTTCGGTGACCCAGCTTGCATGGTATTGCTTATTAACTGCAAATTCTTACTACCTGTTACATTCTCTGCCCATTCTAAGACTCCAAAGGGTCTTCTATGGGGAACACTTCACATTTTTAAAAGACCAGTGAAGCACTGTCCAAAAAGAAACATGCATCGTAGCTGAAGGACAAGCACAGCATAGTCACAGTCCACAAGACTCATCTCTGCTATAAGGCCTACTCAGAGTCCTGCTCGTCTCCTACTTATCCGTATGCCCTTATACTTACTAACTTTCCCGTTCTTGCAAACCACGTCTTTTCCACCATCAAATACAATTAAACAATTTATTTAACTGTATGTTATGTGTATATAACTCTTTGTTCTGTGTTTTCTTTTTTGGCAAGATGCTATCCACAACACTCCCTTGTATGTCGCTGGTCAGACACTGGCATGCTTTATCTGAGCTAGACAAAATTGTTGCTAGGCTCAGATGGACCTTTCACTTTTTTTGACCTTTGTATCTTTTGGATCATAAACCTTCCAGGACAGGAACTGTCTCTTCCCTAGGCTTGTTCAGTGTCTGCTGCAATGGGGCCCCAATCCTGATGGGAACCTGTGGGGGTTACTGTAAAATAAACATTTGCTATTATTACTAAAACATGTGTGAAGCTGTGGTTTTTGTGAGGCTGCACCTTATGAGAACCATTGGGAAGTGTACTGTCACGGTAGTGCCATCCATTGAAGGACACAAACAGCACTAAACAAAATCCTATGAGCAACCCCATCAAACCAAAAGCAGCACTCAATGCAGACATCTGTAGCTCCCATGTGCTGCAGCAGTACATTCAAGATGATGATGGCCACACAAACTACACAACACAACTTCCATGCATTTGGGCTATGGGTCCATCCCTGCAGCAGACATTCAAGTGAAAATGCTCCACCCAGTCTGCGCAATGTAAGGCAGATGATGGCTGCGTGCACAGGCACAGGCACTGGTGCAACCGGAGCCCCTTCTACAATAACACCAAGGTGCTTGCAAAAAGGGGTCTGCAGCTTCAGTTAGATGCCAAGTGTGTCAAATGCAACAGTTTTACTTCATATCCTTCTTTAGTAGACTGCTGATAAAGTCCTTGGCATCATCGGAGATTTCATCAAAAGCTTCATCATCAAAGTCCCACGTGGCTGAGGTAACGTTAGCTAAGGTTTCATTGTCATTGTCTCCCATGAAAGGGGAAAGTCCACTGACCCTGGAGATAAACATGCACAAAACAAACCATGTCAGTCTTCAAATGGAGCAGACAGCAGTTCAAATTCTCAGTGACCTTTTCCCAATCTTGGCAGATCTGTACCAGTACAAGTTGTCCTATAACCACTTAAAAAAACAGACAGACCTGAAAGTTAAAGCCTAGACAAAATCCACGGGAACAATTCTGTTTCTTACTAGGCACGTCTACACGAGATACTTATTGTGGAGTTGCCTAATTAGCTACGCAGTAAAGTCTCGGTGTCCACATGTGGGGCCCTATTAGGCTGCAGTAAACTAATAAACGCCACCGTAGGTGAGTACTCGTCAACGCAAGGACTGTCCTAAGTTGTCATTATGTACTGAGCAGCAGCACCCGCCCTGGAGCACCCTCGTGGCCCAGTCAGCCCCTGCACAGCAGGCTGAGCCCGCTCGGAGCAGCCCTGGGCTGGCGGGCTGACCCCAGGGCCCTCTGCCAGTCGGGGCTGCTCGGCCCCAGCTCAACATGCTGTGGTCCTGGGCGCACGTGTAAACGTGGCGCCTGGGAGCCACAAACTCCAGCGTGAACTATGCCGGAGTTTATTCAATAGCATTAATAACACGTGTAGACGCGCCCCCTTTGAGGTATTTTGGGGGGAAATAACTCCAGTTTGGTAAAGATGGAGAGGAAAGTAAGAGTTTGTTACCAATTTGTTATATAAAGTTCAGTTCAGCTCTGGTCAGTAACTAAGTAAAAAAATTACATCTGACGGAGAATATCTGCTTCCTGAGTGCATCCAGAACCATCCTGCCAACCTGGTAACAACAGTGCTTCTCGTTCCTGTTACCCCCCGGAGGGCCAACACAGCCGAGAGAGAAAGAGAGCTGGAACCTGTCCCCTCCCACACGTTCACAGAGATCTGCGCTAAACAATAATTACAGGGCCAGATATAGCCCAGCAACTTCATTACAGTCAACTGAATTGCACAGATATATCTGAAGACATAATTTCGCCTTCAGGTCTTCTATTACTGATAGAGGTGCATAGAAAAGAAACAACACCCGTTGATTTCTATAGCCTGGGTTGAATCTGCAGGGCTGGCAGAGTAGAAATCTTTGTACCGAACAGCTTTGATCTGTGGACCCTGAGAGCAACATGGAGACAACAGGCAGGAGGAGTGGGTAGGGGGCAGCCGGAGCTGGAGTCAGAGTCCCACATACCGGGGCATGAACCGCCCAGCTGAAGCTTCTTCCCCACCCGGAGGGCTGCAAGACCAGCCGCCACTTGAGGCGAGGGGAGCGGAGCAGCAGCCGCACTGGGAGCAGCCCTGCTGATAAGCTGTGCACGCTGGCTGGGGCCAGGCCAGCAGGAGTGGGCTGGAGTGCAGCATGGGCTGCCCCGTGCGGGGCTCGGCCCCATATGGAGCGCCGTAGGGCAGCCACAGACTGCACCAACTGGATGAGCTCTGCTGCACGTGGCCCCTGCTCCCCCCTCACCCCCAGCTGGCTTCTGGGACCTAGCACCCAGGCAGCCCCCCTGGCCCCCAACACACATGCGGACATGGCCCCCACTCGCCAGGCACACCCCACATCCTTTCCCACAGGGCATAGGCTGTCCTGCAATCCTATCCCATGCTCCCAGCTTCTGCCTCCCATCTCCCCCCTGACCACTGCTCCCCACCTGTCCGTGGCCCCGTCCTACCCAGGGAGTTTTGGTGAGCTGCTCCAGCACGGGGGGACTGGTGCTGACCCGGCCTGCCACAGATCAGCAAAACTCCCTGTGCGGCCCCTGGGCACAAATAATTGCCTACCCCTGAGCTAGGCTGTTCGCAGCGGTGGCAGATGACAGAGCAAGGAGCAGCGGGCTCAAGTTGCAGCAAAGGGAGTTTAGGTTAGATATTAGGAAGAATTTTCTCACTAGGAGGGTAGTAAAACACTGGAACAGGTGACCCCGAGAGGTGGTGGGAGCTCCATTCTTGGCAGTCTTGAAGACCTGGTTAGACAAAGCCCTGGCTGGGATGATGTAGTTAGGGCTGGTCCTGCTTTGAGCAGGGGCCTGGACTAGATGTCACCTCCTGAGGTCGCTTCCAACCCTCATTTCTTTATTTCTAAATCATTTTTGCTTACAGCCACATGGTTAAATTCAGGCTGTAGCATGACTGAGAAGGGCCGACCAGGGCAGCAGCCGCAGGTGCCCCCTTTGTGCATGTCAGGAGAGGTGGGGAAGAGGATGCAAGAGCAGGTATTGCCATGGCGGCAGCAGCGCTGTTGTAATCAGCAAGGCAGGAGCCAGTGCTGCCCTGGATGCCATGTGGCTGCCCCAGTGCCATGCCTCTGAATCCAGGCCAGTGAGTGAGACACAATAGATAATACCCCACGAACATATCAAAATTGTCCAGATTCCCCAGGCATTTGCTTTGCTGCTCTTCATTAATTAATTAATATTTTTTATTCATTTTTTTTTCAACAGACAATCTAATTAGAAAACCACGTTGAAGAATGCTGTTTCAAGACAGCTTGTGCTCTATTAAATGTTTGTAAGGTGACAACCTATTCCCGTTTATAACGTTTACCACTAGGGGGCAACTTAGCCCAAACTATTTTTTTCAATATACTTGGATTCTTCTCGTCTTTCCTTATTTTTACAGTTATCCATCTTTATAAAAGCCACATTCATTTGATAAAGGAAGAAGAAGAACACAGATTTTTTAAGATACTATAATGGCAATGGCTTCAGGGGAATGGATCTGGCCCAAGCCCTTCCCGTCTTTTTTTCTACATTGAAGCAATGATTATAGGCCACAAACATAGAAGTTCAGTTTTATACATTTAGTTTTCATTCTGACAAAGTACATAAACAGTTATGTGGGTCTATATAATGGGAAGTAGAGTATACCATTTTATTAAAAGTGGCAAGAGAGATTCCTAGAATATTTTTCTACTGGGGCTGGGTCCTTGGGTAAAATCCAATGGAAAATCTCCTATTGACTTGCAGAAAACCAGGGTTTCCTCCCCTGTCTGTTTTTTTTCTGCTACTACATATACAGATAACACTGAGTTAAGAAAAGAATAATATGAAGTTCACTGTACTTCAAAATATTCACAATGGCTCTGAGAGCTCCCTGCTATGCACCAGCATGGAGCAAAAGGATGAGGTAAAGAATTGGACTTGGTCTGCCGGGGAAGTGCTAGTCAATGCAGCATCACAAGAGAAATTTATTCTATTTGCATTTAATTACCTCTGTTTCAGTTCCATGCTCTCTTCAGAGCTGATAATTTAATGGCATGTTACTTCCATCCATCACCAAAACAGCTGCTGAGACCACTTGCCAAATATTACAGAATGGGGTCCGCATCTGCAGGACTTCAAGGAAAGGTCTGCCCCTCGTTGAACAGACCAGCCACTAGAGCCTGGGATCCAGGGACACTTTTACAAATCCCCTTAATTCCTAAGCACACATGAAGGTAAGAGAAGCAGAAAAGGCTGCTAGTCTGGGACCAGCAGGGAGTTGCAAGGGATGGAATAATGCCTTTTCCAGTAGATGTATCTCACCCAATATTTTGACCTGGAAAAGGTTATAGTGAAATAGAGGTTCAATGTTGCAAGATGCTGATGAATCAGACCCCAATCCTGAAAAACACTTACGTATATGTGTAACTTTGGCATGCAAGCAGTCCCACTGAAGCGAACAGGATTATACAATGGCCAAGGCTATTTTTGTCCCATGTTGTCACGAACGTACAATATTTTGAGGTGTTTGTGGAGTGCTATGCATGTTTGCTTGAGCTTGTTTCACAAGCTTAAAATCAAACACATGCTTCAGCTCCTTGTAGAATCAGGGCCAGACTCAAACCCCAGCGGTGAAATCTTTGCCTCACTGAAAGTCAACTGTTTTTGTTCCTTGTGGGACAGAATTTCATCCTTTTTGGCTAACTCTCAGCGAACATCAGCAAATGTTACAACTGAAGGCTACCTACATTGATTCGGTTCATTTAATCCTTTCTTTAATTATTTGCATTCAATTCAGATAGATGAGTAGAGATCAGGGTCAGAGTCAGGAGACTGGCCGTTTTGTATAGCTTGAGTGCTATATTATAAAACTTTTTGACTAAGGCAATTTTTTTCCCATGTTGTCACAAACCTACAATATTTTGAGGTGCTTGGGGGATGTCATGCCTGTTTTCTTGAGCTTGTTTCACTGATATGGCATGTATAGTCTTCAAGTATAGGGCGCGTCAAGCTGTATTAACCCTATTGTCCTTATGTTTGTATGCACTGTGATACTGGACAGACATGTACAGCATATGTTACAAAGAGGCCAGGACTGCATTCATGAGAATGATCTTCAGGTATTGCTACATAAGCAATAGGTTTCCAGTAGCTGTTGCACTCAAAAGCTTAACTCTGCTCTTAATAGTGCGCTGAGTCTCATAACAGGCTACATATTAACTCACACACAGTACTCCCTGTACTCTTGGGCATTAGCCCAAGCAATATAAGAAGACAGAATCGAACATCATTACTGGCAATAGGCAAGAGATGATGTGTATCACCTGCTCCACCAACTGTTACCTGAAGACCTGAATAGATGGAGGCTTAAGAGGCTTAAAAGGCATAAACTGTTTATACATGAAGCCCATAAGCTCCTGGAAGAGACTGAGGATGCTGAACCAAACCTATGGGCAGCAATGAGTGGGACCACTAGGAAAGATCAGACCTATTCCAACAGCATTTTATACCAATGCCAAATGAGTCCCCTTTTGGGCACAACCTTGACAGAAAAGCATAGATCAAACTGAACAGATCTGTGACCGGATGCTTCAAAACAACACTTCACAAGATGAATATCTTGGACAGCCCCTGCGTGAATATGGTGTCCAACGAACAGCGCTGCACTTAATCGAAAGCTGCAGTCTTTACAAATGCCCAGATGGGGTAGACTGAATCCACACATTGAGCAATAATTTTAGACAGTGGCTCACAGATTTGGAAGTTGATACCCGATGCCATATGAAAGACAGTCTCTCACATCTGGGAGAGGCTCAAAGCCTAAATGCCTAGAGAAGTAATCACTGAGATTGGCATCTGACATGGGTATGTCTACTGAACAAGCAAATAGACCCTGGAGGACATGGTCTGAGGTACGAGCCAGGTCCTTCCAGATAACGATGAACTTACCTTTTATAAGGAGAGGCCTGTGGCAAGAACAACACCTTGGAACAGGCTATTCAGGAAAGGATATTTCTCACAGCGGGGAAATTAAATGAGACAGTATCTTTAGGATACTGGATTAGTAATCTTTGTCTGAAAGGTTATACATATTATCCTGATCATAATGGCATCGGGAAAGATTTGTGGTTGAATAGACAAATATACTTTTGGGAAGGGGAAGAAGCTGTATGCAGTGTGGGGTCCCCAAGAATTCAGTGCATATTGCATGGAAATGGCCAGATAAGAAACCATGCTTAAGCTATGCCTGGAGAGCAAGTGTTTGGTCCTTGCTTTGGTATCTGTAACAGAGCCAAAGAATTTACCTGATGCAAATACCACAGAACTAGCTGTGCTGCAGTAGCACCATGGGCTAGAGCCTTGTATGGGAGGTCAGATAGGTGCACAGAAGAGGCCAGTAGCAGTAAGTCATCCTGAGGCTGAGCCAGCAAACTAAACCAGGAAACACCTGAGGCAGCTCAGGGAGGCCCGAGGCCAGCAAAGGGCAGGGCCAGGGAGGTATATGAATACAAGCCCTGAGCCAGCAGGTCTGGCCCTGGAGGCTGCGGAGGCCACAGCGGGGCACCTGAGGGCACGTGGTGATTTAGCCTACCGTGAGGGGCATGCTGGTGTTTAGAGCCCTGCTAGGGGCCTTGATTCAGGGCATGCCATACACTTAGACCTGAAGGGGAGTTTAAAGCCCAGAGAGAGAGGAAGAGAGAAAGACTGAAGCCTAGCTTCGGCGAGGGCAAAGCCAGGGCCAGGGGCTCCTGTGCACAAAAAGGACAGAGACAAGGGCCAGGGGAGGCCCAGGAGCCTAAGTCAATTCAGTGAGTGTATCCCAGAATGGGGCAAAGACGAAGCCAAATTAGGAGGTCAAGGGCTGGAACCCAGAAGCCAGGTCGGGCACAGTGGGCCCAGGCTAAGGGAACCAGTGGGAGAAAAGGGGCTGAGGTCAGGAAAGATGAGGTCCCAACAAGGGTACAGAGGCCTGAGGTGGCCTGCTATCTGGTTGGGTCCAAGTGCCCACTGAAGTCATAGAATCACAGAAGTCGGGTTGGACGGGACCTTGTAGATCTTCAAGTCCGACCCCCAGCCTGGGCGGGAGAAAAACTGGGCTCAAATGACTCCAGGCATCCAGCCTCTTCTTAAAGCCCCCCAGGGTAGGAGCCAGCACCACTTCCCTTGGAAGTCGGTTCCAGCTCCTAGCCGCCCGGACCAGGAAGTAGTTCTTACGGATGTCTAATCTAAACCTCCTCTCCAACAACTTGTGGCCATTATTCCTTGTTATGCCAGGGGGCACTTGGGGAAACAAGGTCCCTCCCAAACCCTTCTGGTCCCCCCTAGTGAGTTTATAGATGGTCACCACGGCCCCCCTCAGCCTTCTCTTGTGAAGGCTGAACAGGTTCAGGTCCCGTCACCTCTCCTCATAGGGCCTGCCCTGTTGTCCCCTGATCATACGAGTGGCCTCCTCTGGACCCTCTCCATGCTGTCCACATCCCTCCTGAAGTGTGGTGCCCAGAACTGGACGCAGTACTCCAGCTGCGGCCTGACCAGTGCCGCATAGAGGGGGTGGATCACCTTCTTGGACCTGCTTGAGATGCATCTGTGGATGCATGACAAGGTGCGGTTAGCCCTGCCAACCGTGACCTCGCACCGTCAGCCCATGTTCATCTTGGAGTCAATAATGACCCCAAGATCCCTTTCTGCCTCCGTGCTCTCTAGAAGGCAGTTTCCCATCTTATAAGTGTGCTGCTGGTTACTACTGCCCATGTGCAGCACCCTGCACTTGTCAGTGTTGAAGCGCATCCTGTTTTTGCTAGCCCACCCCTGCAACCTATCCAAGTCTTGCTGCAGTTTTCCCCTCTCTACTAGTGTGCTCACCTCACCCCACATTTTGGTATCATCAGTGAATTTAAACAGGTTGCTTTTCACCCCGTCGTCCAAATTGCCGATAAAGAGATTGAACAGGGCGGGCCCAAGGACCGAGCCCTGGGGGACTCCGCTGCCCACTTCCCCCCAGGTCGAATATGACCCATCCACCATCCCCCTCTGAGTGCGACCCTTCAGCCAATCTGCAATCCATCTGACTGTGTAGGCATCAGTGCCACCATCGCCCAATTTTTTAATGAGGATGGGGTGGGAGACGGTGTCGAAGGCCTTGCTGAAGTCCAGAAAGACTACATCCATGACGATACCTGCATCCAATGCTTTTGTGACCTGATCATAAAAGGCAATCAGGTTGGTCTGACCTGACCTGCCCCTAATGAAACCCTGCTGGTTGCCCTTGAGCATCATCCCTGAGGCCAGCCCATCGCAGATGTGCTCCTTGATGATCTTCTCAAAGAGTTTCCCTAGGATTGAGGTAAGACTGATGGGCCTATAGTTGCCCAGGTCCTCCTTCCTCCTTTTTTTAAAGATGGGGACCACGTTGGCTATCTTCCAATCATCTGGCACCTGGCCCAAGCACCACGAGTGCTCGTAAAGCCATGCCAAGGGCCCTGCAATAACCCCTGCTAGCTAGCTCCCTGAACACCCTGGGGTGGAGAGCATCTGGACCCGCTGATCTGAATACATCCAGCCCCTCCAGAAGCTCTCTAACCTGGTCCTCCCCACCCTGAGGTCTGGAGGCGTTCCCCTCAAGTCTGTCTTGCATCACGGTGGGGAAGTCCCGGTCCCTGCCCAAGAAAACGGAGGTGAAGAATTGGGTAAAGAGGTCTGCTTTCTCCTCTGGCGCAACCACCAGATTGCCCAGAGGATCTTGCAGGCAATAATTGCAAGTCATTAACTGGTAACATCTGAGAGGCATGGGAATGGCTGCAGGGGAGGCCAGGGGCTATGATTAAAGCTCCCTGGTGCCCTGGGAGAACTAGCCAACATCAAGAGGAACTGAGGTCACTCTATGACCCATTGGGCAGCCTCCCTTCCAAGCAAATCATAACATCAAGGCATGGCAGGAAAGTGAGAAGGGAAGGATAGAGCTGGAACAGGATAAGGGTTGTCCAGACATCCCTGCAGCCCAAACCTGGTTATAGTATTCTGGATATTTTGACTGACAGGAGAAAATGCAGGATCTTGTGATATCATAGGTGATAGCACTGGAGCCCACAGAGAGCAAGATGGATTCTGTTCTGTCTTTCTGCATCATCAACACTGTTAGATAAGTTATTGATGCAGTTAGAATCTCTGGCTCAAATCAGCAAAGTAAATATGAATGTACTTAAGGGCAGTTATGTTCAGCAAAGCATTTAAGCATGTGCCTAAGTTCAACAGAAGTCACCATTACCAATGATGATATAGGAGGCAGAAAAAAGTAATTTCGCTTCTCTGATCAGGTGTGTTCTGCAATTCAAAACCCACATTCATTTTTAAGCAATATCTTTTCCAACTGTAATCACATCAAAAGTGAAGCCAGCCCTCAATCAGCAGTTACTTAGCAGCTCAATTTACTTTATGCAAATTAAGTGTTCTCAAATGACTTCTCCAGTTCCTTGAATGCAACTGTGCACACATTTAGATAACATGTGCACATCTTTTTCTATCTATGCTTCTTGAAGAAATGTTGGCAATGGCCACTGCAGGGGAAAATCCCAAGCTTGGTCATGATTTGATTGCAAATGTAACCTGTGCTGCATTTCTATGGATCACAGAAATTGTTCCATGCTGGTACAAGGAAATAAGGTTTGCTATAATACACGAAAGCTGTGTTTGCTTTTTTAGTAGGGTTACCATACGTCTGTGTTTTTCTAGACACGGCCTCTTCTTGGATACTCCAATCTCCATCTGGGCAGTTTTTAAAAATACGATCAATTGTCCAGGATTTTGCTGTGCTCAGCATCAATGTTTTTCCCGGCACTTCCCAGCTTGCCCTAGTAAGGAGCTGCTTGGGGCTGGGGGGAAACTGGGGGCAGGCTGGCTGCAGGCAAGGGGCACCATGTGCATCTGTGTGTGCAAACGCACGTGGCTGGCATACAGGCAAGCAAGGTGGCAGGAGCAGGCATGGCAGCTGGATGCAGATATGTCTATGGGGAGCAAGGGTTGGAGGGCCAGGGCTTGGGGACTGTCCAGGTGTGTGTGTGTGCGCGTGCATGCATGTATGTGTGTGTGGCAGGGTGTGCGGAGGGGATGGGTGTATGAGGGGGGCAGGTTGCCTGCTTATGCTGGAAGAAGCTGTCCGGGTGCTGGGACTGCATCAGGGCAAGGGGGCTGGCCTACCCCTGCAGTGGGGGAAGGGGGAGGAGGGGCCCTTCAGCAGTAGTGGTTAGTGGGCCGGCCCCTGTTTGCAGGGGCAGAGGGGCCAGGAGTTGCTGCAGGGCTGAGGGGAGCAGGGGGCTGCGAGTCAGGAGTGAGGGGCACTGGCAGGGCTGTGATGGATGTGGCTTGAGAGTGAGGGGCACCAGGGAGACGGGGGACTGTGGATCAGGAATGCAGGGCACAGTAACACTAGAGGGCTGTGAGTTGAGAGTGAGGGGCACCAGCAGGGATGGGGGGGCTGCAGGTCGGGACACAGGCATGGCCCAGAGGGACGGGGGACTGTGGGTTGGGACTGAGGGGCACTGGTAGGGGCCAGGGGTCCACGAGTCAGGAGTGAGGGGCAGCAGCAGGGGTGGGGGGCTGTGGCTTGGGAGTGAGGGGCAACAGAATGGGCAGGGGCAGGCCCCAGCATGTCACTCCTCCCACTACAATCATATGCCCCCCCACAGGTGTCCTCTTTTTTGGAACTGGAAATCTGGTAACCCTATTTTTAGGCCTGATTTCTCATCTGTAGTACTTGCAGTGGCTGGCAGCCTACAGAGCAGTACTTCTGCAGCTCTGACACCCCCTTCCATCATCCCCCAGTGACCTCTCAGGCGTGCCAATGAGAAATTCCTCTCATACTTTCTAGGCTAAGGAATATCACTGTCATGCACTGTGCTTGTGGAGTCTGGGCAATGCAGGCTGAGGTCTGGAGAATAAAAGGGTGAGAAAAAATGGAGTGGGAAATAAACAGAATGGTCCAGCAAACTTGAAAACACATTTCTTTAAATCGATCCTTTCTGCACTGTTTACTGTAACACAAGTAGCAGCCTATAGTTCTTTAAGCAACTGAAACGCTGCTCTTTTCTGTGCTGTCCCAGCACCAACAGTGCTTGAAACAACCAGTTTTTCATGTTTCTGAGCCTTCCGGGCTGCTGAGGATTGATAACGTCTTTTTGCTCCACGGCTGAAGTGCGAATCAGCTGATTTGTCTTGGGAGTATTTGTAACAAAAGCCAGATGTATTCGTACATATAGAGAAAGCCCAACATTTGGCAACTAAGGGATGATATACCCAGAAGTTCTTATCTTTAAGACAGAGCTCTCTGACCTGGGGCCTTGGCTGTACTTTCTTAATAGCCATTTAAAGTAATAATGGCCTAGCAATTGTTTTGACAGATTATGAAAATAATTTTCTTTCTTGCAGTGCTAAGCTATGTGATAAAGATGAGCTGCATCTGCCCTGGAAAATTAATTCTGAGCTTATGCTCTGAAGTGACGATTACACAAACAGCACGCTGTTTACTGAAAACATTTTTCCAGCTACTGATGAAAAACTATTTTACTGGGCTTCTTCCTGGCATTTGTTTCAAACACTCCTCCACAATTTCCATGTTTAAGTAAAGGACAAAGAGATGTTCCCTTAGAGGATTTACACATTTATTCTTGCAAGGGACTGAATGCCATTTAGAGATGTTAAGTCAGAAGGAACAAATAAGACCATCTAGTCTGACCTCCTTATACAACACAAGCCACAGACTTTCACTCATAAGGATGGGCTAAGTCCATAATTTACCCAAGGAGCAGGAAGGAGCACGCTCATCCCCTTACAGAACTGCACTCTGACTTCTCACTCTGTTGACGGAGACTTGCTCAACACCGCCCACGACTGGGCTTAGGGAGAATACACTGTTCCCAGCACGTTCCAGCAAGAACTGCCTGCTTGGGCACGCCACACCTGAAACAGCCGTGAAGGTGCTCCGGAGGCACCCCCCGTATATCTGCCTTGTGACCTGATGTGCTCCCGTGCGCTTGAGAGCAGCTGCTGGAGCTGCTCTGGAGTGGGTTTACTGCTACCTTTCCGTGGCAAGTGTGAATGGGAGCAGGAGGCTGGGCTCTGCTTGGAAATGCCCTGTGCAGACATGCCAGAGACCCTGTGTAGACATGACTGACAGAAATGCAATATGAAGAGCAAACGCTGGTTCCTGAGCCGATGCAGGTAATAAGCACAAGTGGGCAAAAACGATCCTTGAGATCAGATAGAAATCAAGGGCAGCAAGGAGGTGAAGGTTGCATACCACCAACTGATCTCCCAGACCTGCCACGTGGTCTCACAGAAGTCCTGTCATCTTTCCTGTTTCTGTTTTCCGTGCCATGTCTAGTACCTATTGTACTAGGGCCTTGCTCCTGGCTGGGACCTGTAGAAACTACTGTACTACGCATTACAACTATCACCACTGATTTTTGCCTTTTTTAGTCAAATACCCCAAACTCTTCATGGGCAATGACTATTCACAGACACTCAAGCTTCAAGAAATTTTCTGAACGTGTCACACAAAAGGCATGATGTTTTTACTCTAAATATAACAAAGCACCAAACTAGATGAAAAACACTTTTAAAAAGCATTAAGCACGCTGGTATTATTTACTGTGGTGTGGAATATTTTAATTCAATCTAGAAAATAGCCCGTAGGGGGCGCCTCTGCATTGGCTGAAGCACGACTGTAGCGCCGCGGCTCGCAACGGTTTCAGACTTGAGGCAGAGGCGTCCCTGGAGAGACTGCAGGAATCCTTTGAAAAATGCCAGCTCTTAGTTTTAACTTGTTTTTTGACTACCAAAAAATAACAGAACGATTCTGTTGTAAAGGACTCGGGAAGTCCACGACAGGGCAGAATTTTTTAACACCACGAATTCCTCTTTGAAATCTCTGGATGTATCATGTGAGTTGTACTTGTACACATCAGTGCTAACATTGTTATAGCACCCTTGAAAGGATCTCAAGGCACCCCAGGGTGCTGTGGCACCATGGTTGAGAATCACTGTATTCAATGAACAAACAGGCCAAGGTGGAGACATGAGCAGCCCTGTTGCACAAGAGGCCTCTGACAACGTAAAATAAACGTACTGTGAACACTGCCTGTGGGGCCCAAATTACTTGAGCCACGGATGATTCAAATGAGCCTTCAGGATCCAGAAAAAAACGCTGGACTGAATGAGAACAGTCCAGGAAATATAAGGCCCAAATACAAGCCAGCAGTGACGTCTGACCTCGAATGCTGAGTTCAGTTTAGTTCTCTGTATCTAAAACAGGACGGGCCAAAGCAGGATAATGGAAACGTTCAGAGCCGTCTCTGGGAGTGGGTGAAATACCACAGGAGGTGAGAGATATGACATGGGGAATATCAAATTTGGATATGAAGAGTAAGAGGAGATTTCAGTAGTATCACTGGAGCAGTGTGGACTATGAGGGGGTACCAAAATCCCCCACCGGGAGTCTTTACCGGGCAGGCACTGGCTCGCACCCAGAAATGTATCTGGGGGGCCGGAAGTGGGTGAAACAGTGCTTGCTGCCATCCTGGGGAGCACTGCAGCAGCAGGTGAATCTCTGAGCCCAATAACACATTGGGAGGAGGGGACCAAGTCCAAAATCACATGTGGTTCTCAAGGAGCCTTCAGGGCTCCTGCTGCCTGAGCCAATGTTGCTACCGCCATAGCAGCAGCAGCAGGTGGATCACCTGCCTTCAGAGCCCAGGCAGGTGAGACTTCCTTTCCCCCGATCCCACCCTGTCTGTAGTGGTCAGCATCCTCCCTTCCCCTGGTGCTGAATGAGCTTTCTACATCTCCAGGAGGTTTCACATGGAGAATGAGTGGTGTGGAGAGCTGGGGTAGAGACTGGGCAGAACAACTGAGAACTTCTACATCTGCTCCCATCTCCAGGAGACTACACTCTTGGAAACAGAAAGGCCATGGCATCTAAAAACCAAATAAATGCTTCCACACAATGCTAATCTCTCTGCCACAGGTTATTACTGAGGCACGTAGCCTAGGAAGGATTAAAATAGGGTTAGAGATCTTCGGATAGAACTCATCATAAATGACTACTTATAGGACCCTCCCCTCCAAAAAATCAGTCGTTTTAGGGTGATGGCCTGCTTACAAAAACAGAACAGTATTATACTTCATTAAAGTGAAGATATTTTGATGCTGCATCTTAAGAAAGGAGATTGTCTAGTTGTCTCACACCTTGTACGATTAACAACTGGACTTGCCCTTACACTGGTCCTAGATAAAAAGGACATGAACTTCCATTCCTCAAGTTTCATGGCAAAATTGAGTATCATGAAGCAAGTATAGCAAGTTATAACAGCTATAGGAGTTGCTCTGCTTTAAAAGTACATGGTACCAGTCATTTCTGAACTTGACAACTAGCCTATCCTAATACGGCAGTGCCCATGTTTCTAACATCATCACTTCAATTAATTCACAATGTTAAAAACTGTTAAATAGGAAAAGTATGGCTGCAAAGCCTGCAGTATTGTGAAAGATGGAAGTAACAAGGTCCAGTCCCAACTTTTTCACTGTGTCAAGTATTTGGCTTTGTGCAAAATACTCCATCTCTTTGAACTTGAGCTGTGTGCAAAATCAGAAATTGTATTATCTATACAAGAAAGTGATACACATCAATCAGACATCTTTGTCTCATCTGTCAGGGCATTTTTGGATAAAGTCTTATTTTTACACAGCAGAAAACCAGTCAGCATAACAGAACTAGCATAAGTGAAAAAGAACAGCAGAACTTGGAAGGAAGGTGGATTATATTATAAACCAGGCCAGGCTTCTGTGGGAGCCTTTCAAAAGAGCTAGGAAAAAAACAGATCTGTCAGGACAAAAGAGCTGTACAGATTTGCAGCTTCAGAAAGCTTTGATGATGCATCTCATAGTTCTTGATTAAGAAATCTCTGGTGCTATTGCATTCATTTTTTATTATCTTCATGCTATAAAACGTCTCTATGGTGTTGGAAACAGGATGCAGAAAGATACGAGTGGGGAGGGAGGAAACAAAAACCCTAAAATGAAAATTTAGCAAACATTTATGATGGAGTGTATTTCATATGTGGCTAAGATATTAATTTTTTTATTCTTTCTGGACTCTATTAATGTTACTTCAAAAAAAAAAAAGAAAGAAAGACTGCTTAGATTTGAGAAAAGAAAGGAAAGAAAGCCGAGCATGTGCCTTTCACAAAACGCTTGAAAACAAAGTTCCCCCACTGTGCCTCCCTTCTTCAGCACTATTAACAAATATAGTAAGATAATGATTACTCTCAAACCTTCGTCCCCAAGCATGGCTACTGCACAGCCAATACACTAGGTCCCTGGGACTGCTCAGCCAACACACTAGGTCCTGTTCATGTAGAAAACACTACTTTTATCTCCCCTGTAGGCAGATGGAACAAGTCACTGGGCTTAGCAAGTACGCAGAGTAGTTGGAGCCCACATACTCCCTTCCTCAGGGTGCTTTAAAGAAACACTGCTGTCCCGTTTCAGAATCATAAGTAAATGGATGCTGGGTGTTAAAATGACTGATACTGGGGGTGACAGAAGGAGACAGGAAAGGTGCTGTTTCCAAAAAAATTATTCTCTCAGCTTGTATATATAACCTCAAATACGGAAATGTCACAGCTGGAATCAGATCCCTTGTTGTTCTACACTTGCAATAATGGAAACCCTGCTCCTCTGGAGCCTCCTCTCAAGTGATCCCCTGGAAGATCATGAGTGTATATAATCAGTCACCTCTATAAAAAGACCCCATAGCAGAGCCTGCAATCCATCAGGGCTCTATAACATTTGCAATAAGTTGATACAGCCCACTTATAAAAACCTGGTTTATCCATTGTTAGGTCTATAATACTGCATTAAAAATCACTTTATAACAGATACAGCAGCACTGGGATTTGTTAGTCTTTCTTACGGGCTTTCAGAGGATACAGCTGGGATTAGACAAACCCCACATTTAACTTTTCTTTTTCATAGATAGATGATTCATAGATGCTAGGGTCGGAAGGGACCTCAACACATCATTGAGTCCGGCCTTTCATTGATATAAATTGGTTAAATTGACCTGATGCAGCCCATGTTCTTTTTGTAAAACAAATATTTCAATCCTCTAATTTGGTAAATTATATCAATGGCAGTAGACTAAGGATTCAAAAGCAACCCTACAACAAGTCAATGTGCATGGATGACAGAAGGGAAAACAACTTCATAGTTATATTTCCTTAGCATGTTTCAAGACAAAGTATTTCTTTTAAATAGCAGGGAAGGAAAAAATCATTTCAAGATACTGTAATAGCATTATTATATGTCTTTTTAAATCAGCAGGGAGTATTACTGGTTTATATTAATTTATTCTGCTTCCAAAAAGCCATGATATTCTGAAACTACCATACAATAAAAGGACAACAATGAATCATTGGTGCTGATCCTGCATATGTATCAGTGGGGCTCTCCAGAATACCTGTGCTCCAGTGCATCTGCACTTCGAATAATTACACATGGATCTACCTTTCCTTCACTGTTATATTACAACATATAAAAGACTAAATCCTGACAAGTACAAAGCAGCTTTGAAGTGAATGGAAAGAAGGGGTCATCACCAGGGAGGACTATTCTGTAGTTGCTCGGGGATGTAGGGGGTAGTTAGGAAGGCCAAGGCAGAGATGGAACTGGGACTAGCTTCCCGGATTAAGGACAATAAGAAGTCCTTTTTTAAATACATAGGGTTCCAGGTAACGTGGGGCCCTTGCAGGATGCGTTGGGAAACTTGGTCGTCACACCAGACGGCAAAGCTAACATGTTTAATGATTTCTTTGCCTCCGTCTTCCTAAGTAGGGACCAGAACAGCCACCTCCCTGCTGGGCCGCCCTCGGGCCCCGGGGGAGGCACACCTGGGCCACGGGTTAGCGAGGATTTAGTTAGGAAGCTTCTGGAGGGGTTGGACGTATTCAAGTCAGCCGGTCCAGACGATCTCCACCCTAGAGTCCTAAAGGAACCGGCCGAGGTCATTGCAAGTCCCCTGGCACGGCTTTACGAGCACTCGTGGTGCTCTGGTGAGGTACCGGAGGACTGGAAGAGGGCCAACATGGTTCCCATCTTCAAAAAAGGCAGGAAGGAGGACCCGGGAAACTATACGCCGGTTAGTCTTACCTCGATCCTAGGCAAGCTGTTTGAGAAAATTGTGCTGGCACACATCCAGGAGGGGTCAGCAGGGGACTGCATGCTTAGGGGCAACCAACATGGGTTCATCAGTGGCAGGTCCTGTCTGACCAACCTGGTGGCCTTTTACGATCAGATCACCAAATCATTAGATGCAGGGGTAGCAGTGGATATAGTCTTCCTGGACTTCCGGAAGGCTTTTGACACTGTCTCTCACCCCGTTCTCATTAAGAAACTGGGGGGCTGTGGTGTCAACACCCACACAGTCAAATGGGTCGCCAACTGGCTGGAGGGCCGCACCCAGAGGGTGGTGGTGGATGGGTCCTTCTCATCCTGGAAGGACGTGGGCAGTGGGGTTCCGCAGGGCTCGGTCCTCGGGCCCGCACTGTTCAACATCTTCATAAGTGACTTGGATGAGGGGGTAAAAAGCACCCTGTTCAAATTTGCTGATGACACTAAGATGTGGGGGGACGTGGGCACACTGGAAGGGTACAACAGGCTACAATCAGACCTGGACAGGTTACAGGGGTGGGCGGATGAGAATAGGATGGTTTTCAACACAGACCAGTGCAAAGTGATGCACCTGGGGAGGAATAACCAGCACCATACCTATAGGTTGGGGAACTCCCCTCTTGTCAGCACGGAGGCGGAAAGGGATCTGGGGGTCATCATTGACTCCAAGATGAACATGGGCCGGCAGTGTGGGGACGCGGTCAGGAAGGCCAACCGTACCTTGTCATGCATCCAGAGATGCTTCTTGAGCAGGGCCAAGGAGGTGATCCTCCCCATCTATGCAGCACTGGTGAGGCCGCAGCTGGAGTACTGCGTCCAGTTCTGGGCACCGCACTTCAAGAGGGATGTCGACAGCATGGAGAGGGTCCAGAGGAGGCCACTCGTATGATCAGGGGACAACAGGGCAGGCCCTATGAGGACAGGCTACAGGACCTGAACCTGTTCAGCCTCCAAAAGAGAAGGCTGAGGGGGGATCTTGTGGCCTGTTATAAACTAGTCAGGGGGGATCAGCAGGCATTGGGGGAGTCCCTGTTCCCCCGAGCACCGCCAGGAGTGACCAGGAATAACGGTCAGAAGCTGGCAGAGGGTAGGTTTAGGTTAGATATCAGGAGGCGCTACTTCACAGTCAGGGTGGCTAGGATCTGGAACCAACTTCCAAGTGAAGTGGTGCAGGCTCCTACCCTGGGGGGCTTTAAGAGGAGGTTAGATGAACACCTTGCTGGGGTCGTTTGACCCCAGGACTCTTTCCTGCCATGGCAGGGGGTCGGACTTGATGATCTGCTCAGGTCCCTTCCGACCCTAGAAACTATGAAACTATGAATGGACACGAACAGGAAAGTTTTGTGTACAGAAGTTCTGGGAATGTGGCCAAGTACTCACAGGATATAGCAGATAACTCCTATACTCCACATATCTGTTGCATATCCAATAGGTTCATAGTTTATAACTTCTGGAGCCACAAATTCAGGCGTCCCAAAGAGAACTTTGAGGGAACCAGCAGTTTCTGCAAAAAAAGAAAGAGAAAATCTTTCATGGTTGTAACATCTTTTTCCAAGGGGGGAGGGGAAATAAAGTTTTTTGAGCAACAGGTAAAACATCTTTGTGCTCATTTATTTATCAGACTGCTCTTAAACTCCCTCAAAGAAATTCCTGCTTGAGCTGCTACCAGCTTTAGCAACTTTTTGGCTGATGCACAAATAGCACAGGAGAATTATTATTTGTTAAGCATCAAAAATGCACACAGCACTATACTAGACACGTAATAAAGAAAGATTCACTCCTCCAAAGAATTTTGTTTCTAAACAGAGGCCCTGGACACTCTGGGAACCCAAGAAAATGGGTCATTTTTAACGTTTGGATTCAGATATGAACTACCCCAAAGCTTGTGGAAGGTCTCAGCTCAGAAATCTCCACAAGAGCTAGACTAGAGCTGAAAGAATTACCAACACCATTATCAAAGCCTGGGCATCTTGTGTTGAACGGCAAAAATGAACTGAGAAAGGAACTGGGGGGAAGGGTGAAACAAAGCCTTCCTCTTCTCTCTACCCCATCCCGATCTGCTTACAAAACATTTTGCTGAATAAAAACAATAAAGAACATTAACAAGGGACCTCTGGTACTCAGCTATATTTGAAGGTGCCCTTGGAGGGGAGGAAAAAGAAATGAACTACACATGGTAGATGCCCTCCTGAAAAGAGTCCAGATACTCCAGTAATTGGGCAGAATAAGACCCTTATACAGAACAGAAACACATCACAACATATAAGAAACTAAATTACTATTACTGTAATAGTGCCACATTATCAGCTAAAGCAACCAGGTCTGGGCACTATCTGTGCTGCATCCAGGTTCAGATAAGGTTTTCAGACAACGCCTGGAACTAGCATAGAACGATCAGACAAATTGAGATATGTTCACAATATCTGGAATGCATTTTAAGCATATGGAGAAATATGGATGGAAGCAAGTGCAGGATGGGAGGCCCTGCAATGCATGGGAGAAGGCAGAGAATGGGGATGTCTGGGAACTGGAGAGGGGAAATGATCCAGTGCAAATTTCAGTAAATGATTCACGCTGCATGGAAGCAGATGAATTTGTCTTGGAAGCCTACTGCTGTCCAGACGGTGTGACTGCCTGGACACTTGGCGCTTAGCTTGAGTGAGGCCCATTGTACCACTGTTCGTCGTTGTAGTACAGCTGCAAATCAATGCCACTCCACAGGTATGTAGTGAAGGACAGTCTCTGCTCTGGTGAGATTATAGTCAAATAAGCAAGACAGACCAAGAATGGAAGGGAAAACCTGTGGAAGGGATTCTGGTCCTCCTAAAGGTAAAGCAATCAGGGTCAGAAAGTGTTGCCTCTTTAATGATTACAAAAATTTAAAAGTTGCATCAGTATGTTAGACTACAACTGATCCTGTGTGGCAACCAGAACAGACACTGCCATAGTACACATTTATTTCCCCAAGCCTCCAGGAGATACAATTCACCACATCTTAACTTTTGAAGAATTAGTATCCCATGAAGGACCCAAGGCCCAGCTAGTTAGGTGACTTGCCCAAAGATCACACAGTAATTTGGTGGCAGTCTCAGCTTCATGCCACCCACTGACGCTCCTCTCTGCCCCTGGGCGTACACTGGACACTGCCATGGGGTATTCCCTCTGTCTCTGTGGTTTCCCAGCTTAAGCCCTGCAAAACCCTTTTTTTCTTCTTTCCCTCGTAAATCGTGCTGACAAGCTCATTCAGACTATGTTCAGATGACACGTTAGTAGTGCTGCATGTGCCTTTGTAGCACCACAAAAATCATGTGTTCAGACATGTGCACCACCTGCAGTGCTACAGAAATGGTGCGAGTGCTCCCTCCCCTCCCAGGGTGAGGGACAGGGTCTGCTGGGCGGACAGCTCATGAGTGCTGCCCGAGTGCTCAGATGCCATCAGGGCTTGGGCAAGGAGGGACTACAGCAGTCTCAGCGAGAGCCCCACTGCTCTCAGACCTGGCTCTCAGCGAGCGTGGGACTGGGCCCACCCACGGCAAACAACCCAGCCCCGTTTCAGTCCTACAGTCATCGACAGCCTGGTCCAGGGGGCTGCAGCGCTGCCTGCCATGCCCCAGAGGGGCAGCAGGCTATCAGTGTTTGGGTTTGCCGAGAGCCTCCTCAGGAGCCTCCCCAGTTCACTGACCAGGGTGGGAGGTGGGAGAGAAAACGTGGGTGATAAGAACAGAGCTGCATCCCCTGGATGCCTTTGAGATGACCTATAATGCTCCAGCCAGAGGTCTCTGTGTGTTTGTCTATGCCTCACAGTGCTGTATTTTTGTAGTGCTTCAAAGTGCTGCTGCACTTGTAGTGTTGCAAATGCCCATCTGAGCACGGTTTCAGAGATCTGCGTGATACTCACTTTCTAGGGACTGAATCATAGGAATGTCAGGCTGGAAAGTACCTCGAAAGAAGTCTTCTAGTTCATCCGACTGCATGGAGGTAGGATCAAGTGTAGCCAGAACCCTCCCAACAAATGCTTGTCTAAACTGTTCATCGTAACCTCCAGAGAGTGAAATTCTGTAGGTTGCCTATGTTAGTATTTCTTTATTTGTATAATTTGAAAAAAAACGCTAATATTCAACCAAAATCTCAATTAGATCGAATTCTTCTGCCTCTTCTATACATGAAGCACAATAACCATCTTTTACATATCGAAAGAGTCCTGACCCTCTTCACTCTTATTTTTTTAGATGAAATAAACTCAGTTCCTTCAACTTTTCCTTGCTTCTCTCATGAAAAGTTATTTACACTTATCACAAAAGACCAATTTTTTTTAAGTAACCTCAACATAATTTCCAGAACCTTCGGCACAATTTTTCACAACCAATTTTTTTGATATATGTTTGTAACTCTCGTGAAATACTGCACATGCAAAAACCAACATGCAAAATGCTGTCCACAGGTTAAGAGGCAGTTTTTGAAACAACAAGCTTTAAAGTACAAACATATTGTGGGACAGTATCTCTCTTGCACTGGCTATACCCAAAAATAGGCATCTCCTACTCAATAAAGACCTCAAAACTTTACCCTGCTGTTTACAGGCTTGGTACACAGGCAGGATCCTGTATTTGGTTACCATTTAAGTGAGACGGACTGTGGAAGAGCTAGTTGGAAACTGGCCCTTTTTCTGTACTGTGTGTAACAAATTGATTTAAAAGAAAGTCTTAACAGCGCACACGAAGAAACCTCCTGTGTCCCCAAGAAGTTTATCTTAAACAATTTTTTACATGGGCTTCTAAGCACACCAAAAAAGGCCAGGAAAATATACCACTACAGCTTTGGTATTTCCTGACAAAATAAGAGAATTAATTAACTGCAGAAAATGTCTGCAGAAGGATCTCTTAAGTACCCCAAGGTAGATCAAAGTCCTGAAAATGGAGATGCGCTAGATTGGTACTTGTTACAAAACAAAACTAAAAACCCCTCTAATGTTATAAAGAAAAATCAGTCGGCCCTTCCTTGGTTGCCATTCCCATTGGACTTCTGACCAAGTAAGGTTTTTGAATTAGCCTCATAAATTGCGGTCCTAAACCCAAATCCATGGAAGTCGGTGAGAGTCAACAGATGTAGGAGTATGCTTCGAATATGTCAAATGAGATGGCTAGAAATAAGAAGGGAGCAAGTAGAGAAGCCAATACAGAATGGCTTAGAGCTGTTGCTAATATAGACTGTTTTCTTATTCCTGGAAAAGGCTTATGCCGAATGTTGGACAGCTTATTGACTAGCACAGGGGTTTTTTCTTTCTGTTGGACCATTCAGTGCAATACTGCCTGTTTCTGAGGGCTGCTACACTTGCCACATCTTGAATTTAAATCATTTTGATACAGCTGGCCAAATTAAGCCCTGGCATAAAATGAGAACTCTGGATTTGCAACAGAAATGAATTTGCTTCATAGATAAGAAACAGTGCAAATGCCTGTAATGTCACCATGGCAGCAAGAGCAACACACAGGGCCAAATTAATATGCTTGGTAGGAAATTAAGGTCAATCTAGTGCCCACAGCCAGCAATTTACTACTGCTGAGAAAACCATAAACTGATTGTAGATTTTGTACATGAGATGAAAATGCAGGGTGAATCCAGCTTGCTTTCCCAAGTGCAAAAGGCAACAGAAATGAAACCCCAGGTTAAGAAGGTAAGAGTTCAGTGTTTCTTTTACTGTACCTGGGTTAAAGTCATCTAAAGGCTCTGCTTAGAAAAGTTACCGCGAGGACATCATTCTGCAGTTTCATGTTGTGTATCAGTGACAACATTTGCTCACTTTACGAGCAAATCCTGGTTCTGCAAAGTGACAGCTGGAATTTGATGGCCAGCCTGGGTTCTTTCACATCCCCACTGAAACCCAGTGAACAATTCTGCGGGCGATCCCTGAATCAGAGCAAAATCAGGCTCATTACGCACATGTAGTGAGTGCTAATGGAAGCCTCAAGGGTAGCATAATCTTATTTCAGTTAGTCAAAAATCAGGCCTAAGTCTGAATCGAAGCAGGGAGCAGACTGCCTGAATAAGAATGCCACTTTCACAGATACCCTTTTCAGTGCATAACCACATCTGACAAAGTTTGAAAGCAGGATGTTCTGCTCCAGTTAAATTAACATGTTCTGTTTGCACTGGCTGGTGGCTTTTAGGACTGAAAGGAAAGGGAAAGATAAAGGGGTATAGCATTAAGACGATAAAAATTCCAACTCTCGCTTATGTTAGAAATTTGTTCTTCCCTTTCTGTAAAGGGATCAGGTATAAGTTCATATAAGAAGGGGAAAAAATCACAACCAGAGGCCCTTTTATTAGTCCCCTTACCGACAATGGAGAAAGTAATTCACACAAATTGTCCTTAGCCCACTTTATTAGGCTAAGTCTACAGACCTAGTAAGAAAGCAGTGTGAGCAAGAGATATGGAATCTGACTTTAAGCAGTTTAAGTTTTGGAATGATTTTTCTCCTGCTAATTAAAAGGTAAACCAGAAACTCATGGCAAAAGAAACAGAGCCCCCGAGGTTGATATTCTTCTCTTAGATAATCAATTTGCAGTAATTTTTTGCCGCATGTGAGGCTTCCTTCTCAAACTAGCCATGTAGCCACCGAAGGCTAGTTGCCAGTTCAATTAATTCACTTTAGAGCAGAGACGGGCAATTATTTTGGGCAGAGGGCCGCTTACTGAGTTTTGGCAACCGATCAAGAGCCACGTAACAGGCAGCCTAGGGCAGATAAATATTAATTTTCTAAATTTTTTAGGGGCCCCATGGGCCAGACAGAATGGCCTGGTGGGCCACATCCAGCCCCCAGGCCACATTTTGTCCACCCCTGCTTTAGAGTGACACTTAATGGAAAGTTACAGCTCAAAAGACAGTGTAGGGGGAAGTTATGTATCATTCAAGAAGTGGTTTAAAATAAAAGGGGCTTTTTAACATTAATTATTTACAACTAGTAAATGCTGTGGTATAAACCCCTCTGACCAGCAGTACTTCCCTTTAGGATGAAATTTTGCAATGGTCTGGTATGCACATTAATTCGGAAGAGAAAGCATATCAAACAAAGGGTAAATGTAAGTGGAATGTAATCAGACAAGTTGGAAATTTCCTAGACTATCAAGATAACTCATACTTTTATAAAACTGTCAAAGATCTTTAATGAGCATAAGTGATCAAGATACGGATTTCAATATCTTCGTAAGATTTTGAAGGCTGTAAGATTGTTTGGAGTAAATGTGATGTATTTATCTACCCACATACCTACTTTCAAGCAACAGAGAGAACACTATCCAGAGACACACGTGCCAAATACAGACAGTCAAAAATCCCAAGGCTGAATAGATTCAGTCTTTATAGGCTAGTCTAAGCTGCATAGATTGAACCAATAAGCATGTGAACAGACATTCAGTTTTGAGTCCAGAAATGCAGCCACATGCCTGCAGTAACCCCGACTAGAAGCTGGGGAGCACCAGAGCACGCCTCCTTGTTGGGCTGGAGCAGACAGCTTGGGCCAAGGCTGGCCCACCCACCCAGCGAGCGGTGGGGTTTGTGGTGAAAGTACAAAGCATCCTGGGATGCTGGGGGACTATGAGTTGATTTGAATCTGGAGGAGATCTGGGAGAGAAGTTCAATAAATCAATTTAACCTAACTCAGTGAGGTCTGATACTACATCCATCCAGGTTTATCTTAAACTGGTTTTAGCCATTTTAAAAGTGGTCTATGTGCACTGCACTTCTGTTGTGTTACAGATCTGAACCAGTTTCCAATCACTTATACTGGTTCATGTGTAATTTCTGTCCCAAGCCACACAGTATTTCTGTAGTAACTTCTATGCAGACTCATGGAGAACAGACACACTCTCTGCTTTCTCATCTACATTCTTGTTTTATACTTCTTAATATAATAAGAATAATTGGACTGAAAGTATGTGCTTGTACTTATTGAAGAACAGACTAGTTATACACTGCTGTTCTACCTGTCATACAGCTTGTCATTTCAGGAACAAAATTAGCAAAAGATGTCTTTCTTACCTAATCGTCTTGCAAGTCCAAAGTCAATGAGCTTGATACTTGTACCAGTCTTGTTGACACACATGATGTTTTCTGGCTTCAAGTCCAAGTGGACAATACCCTGTTTATGGATGTACTGAACTCCTTCTGAAATCTGCTTCATGTATTTAATGCACTCTCTCTCTGTCAGCTCAAAGTCTTCATCAATGATTCGTTCAAAGAGTTCTCCCCCAGAAACACTAGAAAAGACAAAAATAAAGGTTTTTGCAGAGTTTTTGGTAAACCAGATGCTTCCATTTTTTGAACAGATATAGTTCAAATATATCAGAAGTTACTAAAAGTCTTTCAGGCTACAGCCTATGTGCTGTAATGGAGAGATTTCCATAGACCCAAGACCTCTCTCACCCCCAGGAAGATGACCACTCTTGTACAATTCTCATTGTGCATGGTATAAATCAGCAGATCTCAACCTTTTTCATAGTGTGCTCCTAATTTCCATGTTTGGGTACTGACATCTTAGATAGCTGGGAACTAACCAGGAAACTTTCAAGTTTTGCAACAAGAAATGGGTAATATGGCCACGATCCCTCATAAACTGTTTGTAACTGGCCCCCTAAACAGTCACAGACTGGAAGTGTGAGTGACTTTCCTCCTCCAGTATCAAAAAATGTATATAAAGCAATTAAAAATTAAAAGCAAATGCTGAGTGGAAAAAGAAACTGGAACATAAAAAGAGAGCCTGAATAGTGTCCACCCACTCATACGTTAACTATTTTTCAGGGAGCAGGATTACACTTAGGTGCCTAAGGCTACTTGGATGCTTAATAGATGGAATAGGACCTATCACAAAGCATGAAATCCTGACCAAGTGAAATAATAATGCTTTTTGACACTGGCTTTAAAGGGGCCAAGATTTGACCAAGTTTTTCTCAGATTGATTTCTTTCTTTCTTTCTTTCTCAAAGCAGCGCCCTTTTAGTTGTTCATCTCTATTCAGATTCTGTTTTTCCCCACTGAAGTAGCAAAATCACTGTTTTTTCCAGGGCACAATCCATTGTATCAAACTGTTCCCAAAGCTGAAGGTGGACATTCTTCATATGGTCAAAATAAAGCAAAATGTTATTTTTGATTCTTAGTAATCACTCATCTGGTTCTTCTCCTAATGTCCAAAGATGGGAAGTACTTTTAATTACGTGGGGGGTGGGGATGACATACAGAAGGGAGCAAATGGTAAAAAACAGCTTTGCCCTCATAAATCTGTTCCAAATGAAATGTGACATACTTTTTATACAGCTTAATATTTGGCAACATTTACTCTCGCTGCCAAATGTAATTGCACATTTCAGTTACGGAAGGTAAGCAAAATTGAAATGCAGCCTTTTGGTGTTTACAGCTTGTCTGATGTAGGGTAAGAAAGCCAGTGTATTAAGCTGAAACTGAAACATCTGGAGTTCTGGACTCATTCTGTTGCT
Organism: Crocodylus siamensis; assembly: GCF_052110815.1. Classification (NCBI taxonomy): domain Eukaryota; kingdom Metazoa; phylum Chordata; order Crocodylia; family Crocodylidae; genus Crocodylus; species Crocodylus siamensis. The sequence continues at coordinate 238,415,478 of NC_143398.1, read as the reverse complement.
TTCTCTGTGAGGTTTCAGAAAATACATCATTAGAATAGCTACTGTAGTCTACTAAAATGTTATGGAGAACCAAACACAGAAACGATAGGGGCAGCATACGTTTGACAAACACAGAAGAATACACAGGATTATTATGTTTTTGGAATGGAAAACCAATGTAATTGCTTGACTTCTCAGATCAACGCATCCAAAATCGAAGTGCCCGGGTTCTGATATTTCATGAAGTTGAATCAGTTAGTTACCAGAACTGACATTTTTATGAAAGCACTGGCACCCAGAAAACATTTGTCTGGAGCACTAGGCAACTCCAAATTAAATGTCATCCTTGTATTTTCCATGAGAGATCCAGAAGAAAATTCGGATTGCTTCTTATCATAGAAAACCATATTTTTTTGGGTGGCTAAAAGCAAATTTCCAAAAAATGAGCTTTTAAACAAAGAAGCAAGAACAAAAAGCTTGAAGTGAGATGTATTGTGCTGGCTGCCTGAAACACACCTAATGTCAGATTTCAGCAATAATTTTTAATCCTACAAAACAATGATCTCTGTGAATGTGCAGCCTTTGTGAGAGTACAGCATTGTGCCCAGTACAGCCTTTCAGCCCTGTTACACAAAGATGAATTAAAGTCAACTTATCTGCTTGTTGGTCTCTTCCCTGCTTTGTCCGGTTATTGGTAATGTCTTTACGATAAACTGTATTCACATTTCCTAGGTGCTCAGCACCTCATTTATTTCCTGCAGCTCATACTGTCTCCGAGTAGTGAAGCTGTTTAGAAATGGACTCAATTTTTCTGTGACTGTGCTTTTAAAGATACTTTAAGATGCTGGATCAATGCAGGGATTAGCAGAGGGCATTGTGTTTTCTTCGTGCATGCACAAGTCAGGGGAGTCTTCTCCACTGTGAGGATACCCTCAAAGATTCACTTGAGGCAAACACAGCCCTTTCTTATTTTAAGATTGCAGTGGGCCTGTAATCATATAGAGGACTTACTGTGGCTCTTCCTTGTGAGAAATCTCACCACATTTAAATATATGCCCCGGTGCAAATCAAACAAGAAACCATGCTGATTTGTGGCAATTTAATCCCATCAAATTTCTACCTTCTAGCTTGCAATTTAATAATCTCATGTTTAAAATAGGATATATACTAATTAAAGTGACCTTCTGAGAGAAGTGAAAGGATCTGAAGACAGTTACTCCTCAACTTTCAAACCCACTCACATTGCATTACTTTATAAAAAATGTCTTCCCACCAGAATATTTTGAGCGTATCTACTGCTGGACAGTGCCATTTGGGAAACAAACTGTCTGGGATCGCCTCTGGATTGCAAAGCCAGGTGATAAGGTGCAAACAAACTGGAGGGTTTTCAGGAAAGGACAACTGAAATAATTTAAGGGCCTCCAGGGATTAATAGAGGAGGCATGACCAAAATAGCTAAATAGGAATAGCTTGCCTAAATTAAATCTATGCTAAACAGCAGGATTAAGTGACCTAAAATATTTGCATGGTTTAAACTCCAGAGAGGAAGAGTAATTGTTTAGCTGGATTCAAGGAAGAGGAGAACAGAGAAACTGAGAGAGGAAATATTAGGCTGAATATTAGGACACATTGATCTTCTTGGTGGTGAGATCTATGAAACAATGGAAGAGACTTTATTCAACAACGTTCCAGTGGAAATCCTTGGAGACATTTAAAACGAGAGGATGTAAGTTATACTGCAGAAATGATAGGGCAGGCATACTTTAGGGAACGGGCCCGTGCTGGAATTCTGGAGGACGGATCTAGTACATCATACGTCTGGTTTACAATCACGTGAATGAGAAGCACGCCCGTCCACCCACCTAGTCAGGATCAGATTTTCTAAAGCAATGTGGGTTTATTTGGAATGAATTTTGATTGCAGAGCCCACATCACAGGACATGGGCAGTGAAAATATTCTTTTTCCATTCAACTCATTTTGATTCATAAAAAAATAATCTGTCTTTCTGGAAACTCTAAACTAATGGGAATTACACAGAAGCAGATCCAGGCAAATTGAAAGCAGCCTTTGGCTCCAGCCATATATACAAGATCACAGTTTCAAAAGACCTCTGCTCCAATGAATCATCTCAATGAAGTGGTCACCGGGCACTCATAAAAATCTGGTCACTTCACTAGAAACAGGCTGGCAGCAGGTGAATTCTTTTGAATTTCTGGCTATATTCTTAAACCTTGATGAGAACAAGGAGAACAATATGAATGCAGGGAACTTCTGCTCTTCTGAAAATCCAGGCTTACCCTCTTTGACATGCAAATACAACCTAGCTTAATACCTAAAACTGCATCTCAACACAGACTACAGTATGTGAAATTCCCTGGTATCTGAATGCATTTTAATGTTTATGCAAAGCTGGGGTCTTTTGGTGGTACAAAAAATCAACAGTTCATGCAGCTACAGGTTCCCCAACTCCTTTTAAAAGCAGTTCTCTGTTTTCCACTAGATTTGCCAGCTCCCAGTTCCAAGTGAAGTAAAATGAACTTTCCCTTCTCAATCACCAGTTTTAAGTCTATAAGTAAAAATCCACATCTAGTATTTTATCATCAAAATTTGCATAAACAGGATTCAATCTGTAAAACGTGCTTGTGTTAGAATAGCTTTTTTGCACAGTCTGAATATGCACCAGTTCACCAAAGTAGAATTCTATTCTCTTTGCTTAAAGCAATCTGTATTTTGCTTGGAGAATTAGGCTGGGAAAGAAAAAGAAACCCACCCCTTCTCTGCTTCTCTATGCATCAGAACGAGAAGCAGCTGCACGGGAGCCATAGTGACTGACCTAGACTTTTGGACACGACACTCGCAGAGATCAAGATTTGATTTTCTTTCCTGCTGCAATGAGTATGGTATTCCCATGAAACAGGTGCACAAGGAGTTATGCAATGGACACTTCGGTCATGCACGTCCTCACTGCTTCTAGAGTCTGACTGCTGCCTTCCAAGCTGTGCTGAACAGATTCTCTTCTGCAAAGAGTTCTGGCACAGCAGCACCTTCTGAGCCCGGGATGAAAAAGACATACTGCGCCCTACATATAGTTATGGAGTATTTACAGTGAGATTCATTAAATGCTTCATTACAAGTCACATGAGCATGATACTGGGATGCTCTGCCCAGAAATTCTTAAGTTGCTTCTGTGTTGCTTTCCACAGTGCTGTAAGCTGGGAGCACAAAGTGAGCAGGATGTGTAGCCTCAAGAGGAGTAGGAAGATTGGGTGGGGTTGCTCTGTTCAGCAAGAATCCCAACAACAGATGGGATTTAAATGCGGCCTTTTCTAGTTATTCTCTGCATGAAGGAAGGAGGGATTTGAAAGTGGTGGGACTAAATGGAGAGAAACAACATGGATCACCCTTCTCTTCTACCATGGCTACAACTGGGATGTAAGTTAGGGAGATCCAGCATGGCTACATTATGTTGTGCTTAGTTAGTTAGGTGCTAGCTAGGAAGAACCACGGCATCTTGTCTATGCCCATTTACGTCAATTTAGAAAGTTTGCTGTGTATCAAGGTTTTCTATAGGCCCACCCCTGTTTTGCCTACGCATTATGTATCCAAACCCTTTTGTTCTTCTTCCAGGAAGAAGGTTCTAGGTTGGTTACTCTGAGTTTTCTTCACAATGTAGAAAGGGAACCTTGACCTTGATGGAAAATAAATGTTGTTTCGAACTGGGACTGTCCAACTGGTGGCCTGAGGGCTGCACGTGGTCTGTGTGGAGCCAGGATGGGACTTGAAGGCCCCTGAAGTCACATCTCCCACTTCTGCATGCTGGGGAAGGAGCTAGAAGGGGGCTGAGCACTGCCCAGGCAGCAGGCACAGCAGAGATTGAAGCGTGCTGCTTGCGCAGTCCACATGGTGGGGTTCACAGGGTCCACATGCTGCCCACATGGTGGGGGGAGGCAAATTCCAGGGGTTCGCCCCCACAGCATATGATCTGTGTGGTCTGCAGCTCAGGGGCCACATGACGTTGGACAGCCCTGATCTAAACTACCATTTAACTGTATTGTACCTCAAACAGATCCAGCTCTAAGTGTGCGTGGTTAGATTTTTTGTAAGACTCCAACTCTTCCCTTAAGAATTCAGCTTTTGGGTTTGTACCCTGCAGCATGTCTTTGTCTTCTGTAATTCAATCACAGCAGCCATTGCATCCGCAAGAAAATACAGTGCTTTATTTGGTGCACGTGACAGATCTCAAAATCAACAACAATAGTCCCTTGCTTTAAACGTTTCTCATGTCTAAAGCCAAATAAAATTGACAGTGGTGAAATATAAAGCTAACTTTTTCTGTCCGGTAGGCAGTTATTTCTAATTCTCACATTCCAGAGGGTTTAGAGAAGAGGAAACATTGTAAAGTGCCATTATTTCAGTAATAGCAACTGAACCAGAAGCAGGATGTGCTGCAAAACTTATGACTGCTTGGTCTCATAACATTTCTAGCCTGACTGTGCAGACTTTGGTGCATGTATGTTGATTTCCAGGGAGAGAGCTGAGAGATGAATTGGCCAAAGATGTTTAAATACCCTGAATAAACAGAATAACTTTGCCATATGTGTACAGAGAAGAACACCTGGACTTGTTGAGAGAGTCACACATGTCTGTCCTGTTTTTGTACAAATACTTTTAAATTTCCTGTCAAAGTGTTGGCAGACCTTCACATATTGAGCACCAACAACCAAAATACACTGCTATTAGTTTACCCTAGAGTGCTCTGGTTTATACTTACATTTCCAGGACCATGACAATGTTGGCTTTTTCTTCAAAGGCATCTACACACTGGACAAGTTTTGGGTGATGTAGACAGTTCATGATGCTGATTTCTTGCCTTATATTTTCCTTATCTTTAGCTGAATATGCTTTAAAAAACTTTCCGGCCCAAACTTTTCCAGTTTTCTTCTCAACAAGTTTGAAGACTTGTCCAAATTTTCCCCTGAAAACATGTAAATATTTATATGACATGATTTTAATATGCCATAGTTCTCTAGGATTAAAAACAATTTTAGAAAACCCCTTTTCAGACTGGGAATGGCTGCATTGCAAACCCATGATCATAAGCACTTCTGCAGTTCTGTACTAAACCGGGCAGAGCTGCTTGCCAAAATACCTTTCTGAACATTATACTCAAAGGGTGAGATCAGATTACTGTAGTTTCTTTGAAGTCAATGGAGTTGTGCTACTCTATATCAGCTGAGGACCTGCCTGAGACATTTAGTAGAAATTAAGCATGTGAGTTGCTTGAATTTTTATTATAAGTTAAACACTTCTGAACTCATCAATTTATCATCACACTGCCCTTCCTCCCCAGCCATCTATTCTTCTCATCGTACAGGCGAGTTGTAAGAAAATAATCTCTCAGGGCAGGGCTGTCTAACTGCTAAACCCCTGGGGGCCACAGCCTGTGCCCGCAAATGCTGCTGTGAAAATGCACCCTGCCTACTCACTCCCACTCTGCATATAATAAATGCCAAAAGAAACATAATGAAGTTATCATTAGAACAGAGTCAGACATGCCCCAAAACCTTGTTACAGCACATTTTTCCAGTGTGTGGCCCACACTGAGTGGCAGAAAAGGGCAGGGTGAGTTTGTGCTGTGTGGGGAAAGGGGCTTCCCTCTGATACAGGACAAACCTGCTCCTCAAGACTCCCCCTTTATCTAAATCTATGGTTGCAGCTGGGAGCTTGCATACCAGTTCACTTTAACTATGTGCCTTTCACAATGAAAGCATTAAAAAAAGAGAGATCTGCCAAGGGAGAGTTGTTACAGAGAGGACTATAGAGATGCAAGATCTTAATGGCTTTGGTCATCACTAGCAGGACTAATCACTCAAGGACTGTCCTGGCAGACAGTTCACATATTCACAGGCCTGAGTGCTGACACAGCCATCCTAATCATTGACATTCACTGAGCGAGACTATTAATCCTTTTGCTTTTAGGATTACAACCACTGTCCAGAGACTCCAGGCGACAGGCGGGATAATCTTGTTATCACTAATGGATATAATGGAGCTGCAACTGCACAGTGGGTTGCTGCTTTTCAGTGAGCTTTTACAGCAGGGAACAAAGAATAAATCATCTAGTTGTATTCATTTATGGGCTCCATTTTCCTTACTGCAAGTACATGCAATTCCTATATAAAATGATCAATTAACAGAGTGATGTATCATTTATGAAGAGGAGACCAGACCACTTTGGAATCTATTTTTACTGAACATGAGAAGTCTGCTTTAAATGCTAAGAATGACCAAGTACTGTATTATAGGCATTTAAGAATGCACTTTTTTAGCTTTGACTTGACTGAAAGCCCATAAGATGCATTAGTCCAAAAAAGGACAGTGTACTACTTACGATCCCAATCGTTCTTCAATATTGTAGAATTCTGAAACTTTCTGTTCTGTATTGATGCTAACGGTCCGATAGTCAATCTCTACTTCCTTCCCTTCTATAAACAAGGATAAAAAACTGTGATTAAAAAAACTCCTCGTACAATATGAATGAAAGATGTAACAATGAATTTGTTCTGATTAAGTAATGGACTTCTTACCATCATCAGACAGCTCGGCTTCATCTTTAGGTTCTATTAAAAAAAAGGGGGGAAGAAAAAATACGGATGACTAACTCCTTACTGCACAGGATGTTGATGCTTATATAAAGTAGGTTTATTACTTTCACGTTTGATCTTATGGTTAGATGAAAAGAAGCAGCTAGGTATAAGAAACAAACAGAGTTTGCACAATTAGCATACAATAAAGTGAATTCATTGACTCAGCCTCCATTTTTAACTAAATCAAAATCAGGTGGTAGAAGCTGGGTAACCTTTGCTGCTCTTGTCAATGTGGAATATCTTTTGAAGATAGCACAGCTGTTTTACATATCTCCTAGGAACATAATGAGTCATTAATATGTTGACTTGGGAGTGCTTCAGAAAAAAGGAAAGAATTTTAAACAATGAGAGTCATTGACCAGATGAAATACCTAATTGTCTGTACACAGGGGCAAATGTACTTCTGACTCTTCCTTTCAAGCTAAAAAGCAAAAAAACCCTAAGCCCCAAAACAACCCCCAGAGAGAGCTTGTTTTTGTCAAATGTCCCACCAAATTTTGCAGACCCAAGGGTTTTGGGTAGCTCAGATAAGCAGCCATGTTTTACTAAGCTTGACTGAAAAGCACTTCCATATTCTGTGGACTCAAATTATTAATGGCGCCTCAATTCCACTCGTGCGTTTAACTGCAAGCACAAATGCCAGGGACTTTAACAGCATAAAACAAAGACAGCTTGAGGGAGACATGGTGGGATTGCCCAAACAACACCTGGGAATGAGGTGTTTCTGAGGAGATGGCAGTGTATGAAAACTTGTTGGAGTACATGGACTCGAAAAAGCAGACCCCATCTAGTAGGAACATATTCAGAAGAAGGTCTTCCTGTTACAACCAGTACGTGCTCTGTAAACGGGCAGTTACACAGCTCAAGTGGACTGACTCAATTAATGAGCCCCCATCACCCCTTCTCCTTTTTGTATCTGTGACATTTCTAGACTGCATGGGACTCGCTGCCTGCTGTCAGCCAGTCTACCAGAATAGCAAGGAGGGACGTTTGCTCTCCCCACCCCTCTGCACTAGAAACTGCTCAGATTTTTTTCAGCTGGAAATCACACTCGCATGAAGCACATCACATTTTCCTCCCCTTTTAAGGGCTGCATGAGGGAGCTGATTCCAGCCGGGCTGCCAATAGCGGTGTCTGCCAAATGGTGGCCAGATCCTCGAAGCAGTCAGTTCCCCATCCCTCAGCTGTGTGTGCAACCTGTGCAGCACTGCATCGCAGGCCTGAACTGGGAAACCTTTCTGTCCACAGGTGGAAGCTCTCAGTTAGGTAAAAGATGCATTTCCTTTGTGGTTAAGCTCATGAAGCTGAGTTCAAGACTTCCACAACTGGAAGGCACTGTACATCCAAGCTGGAATCACCTCTTTGGTTCCTTTATGACTCATTACATCCCCTTATCATTTGTATTCATGGTGAACATATGGCAGCATGTCTCTGTCTTCCTCCACAGCAACAATCATACTCTGCGTCGCCAAAGCATCTTTCACTGGAGTATCTCAGGGTGTCACCAGCCTCTGCGGTGACTACCAACACTTGTGTGAGGCAGGCAGCATGCCTTAGTGTAGAGATGAGTAAACTGAATCTAAAACTGTCTTCAGAGCCAGAGAAACTGCATTTTCTTACACTGAGATAACTAATGTGTGTTAGCTATCTTGCTGTCAAATCCTGTTGGAAAAGGCTCAGTAGGTTTTACCGTGATGTAGCAAGGTAAGGTCAACATGGGTGGGCATACAGTGCTGACCTCAGGCAGTACGGACCTCACCTACGTCACAGTTCAAGCAACCTGAGCCTTTTTTCCACTAAGATTTTATAGTGAGACAGCTGTGCACTACCGATCTTGATCTCAATGTAAAAATCAAGCACTGCTTTTTTTTTGGCAGGGAGAGACAGGGCTTTAGCTACTTGGCTAGGAGTTTACAGTGGAGCAAAATACGGAGCCTGATTTTCTAACATGTTGAAAACCCACAGTTTCTACTGACTTTGGTTAGAAATGCAGCTATGCTTTGAACTACTGAAAATCTATCCTGACGCGACTTACCCCAGGTCACTCAGTAAGTCAATCACAGTGTCATTAACAGAAAGCCCTGGTTTGGTTTCCAGTCTGGTGCTGAAACAATTAGATCAGTGAGTCTCAACCAGAGTGCCATAAGGGGCCTTGAGATCCTTTCAAGGGTGCCACAAGATGTCACACAGATGTTAGCACTGTTAAGTGTGCAAACCTGATTTACAAGATAAACCCAGAGACTTCAATTAGGAATCCATACTGTAAAAAACTTTCTGACCTGAGGTGGTCTTTCGGAGTTCACTGCAACACAAAAACTGCTCTTTATTTTTTGGTAGTCAAAAAACGAGTGAAAACTAACAGCTGGCATTTTTCAAGGGGTAGCTTAAGTCTAATGAGGGGTGCCTCAAATCTAATGATGGGCACCTTGAATCTAAAAAGGTTGGGCACCACTGAACTAGATTAACTTTTTCCCCAGATACTAGGAGCTATCTTTCCACAATGGGTTTCTTCACCCAACTTATTTCTGTGAGTATCTCCTAGACACCCCAGCTCCACTGGGGCTTCTAAAACCTTCTCTTTTACATTAAAAACAACCCCTCATCTCAAAATGTATGTTGCTGGTTCCTACCCAGTGCAATTAGTGATAATGTTTGGAAGTGCAAACGCTTGGAGTGTTCAAAGTTAAAATGTGTTCTTTCCACAACCAAAGAGAGAGGAGAGAGCAATACCGGGAGCTTTTGCTTTCAGAGGTTGACTGTTCCGCTTTCTTAAAGTCTTAGTGCCACTCTACTTCTTCCTTGGAGAGAATTTGGCCCTTGATTTATTTTAAAGTGTTTTAAATAAAGAAAGCAATTCTCATATACCTTGGAACATAAGAGACACTTGAGAAAATGGAATATGTCTTCTAAAAATGGCTTGTTTTAAGTTGGAGTTAAAAAAAAAGGAAATAATTATATGCACCACAGAGATTGTTTCCCTGTACATGTGGTTTTATTTGCTGTTTATTTTCTTCTTAAAATGAGAGTCAGAAAACAGGGCCAGGCCTTAAATTCAAAGGCATCTTATAGTCAAAGGACTATTTCCATTGAACTAGCTTCTATTTAGCAGCCCCAGCAAGAGAACCAATTACTTGTGTGGGGAAATATTTGTGGCAAAACTGCAGAAGGTCCATAATAACAGTATTACCAACTTTCTAGGGCTTTATCTGAACAAACAGTAAATTAAAACCAATGCATATTTAATATATAATGAGAGAGAGTGAGCTGGAACTGGTGAACCACTCCCCAAAGATCAGCAATTAGTATTATGAGAAAAGACTTATTCTCCTTTATTTTCTAAATCTGGACTTTGCTGTGGTGCATGAGATTGTTTACAAGGTTCTCCTCTCCTCCTCTCCTTATACGTGTACTCTGTGCGCGATGGATCATTTGCCAGACTACAGAGCGATGAACACTTTTTGTTTTTTGAATATATGTTCCATGCTCAGGAAAAGTCCCAGGATACTTCAGCTTTTCCCTTTGAGACTACTCCATTGCTAAAGGCTCAGGAGGGGAAAAATATTCTGGGATGTTAACTGGTTCAAAAAAATCTTTCAACCAAATTGACATTCATACAAGGTGCCAGTTTGAAAGCACAGTGTCAGTGGCAAAATATTTAACCCACGGACTAGTTGCCTCATGGGTAACAGAGGGGTAAGCTTTCCCCCAGTGACCCAAAACAGATCTGAAATGTAAGAACCACCTATAGGAATGAGAGGTTAAGCCATCTCTAGCCTATTCAAAGATGGCCCACAGGTATGGCAACTGGTGTCAATGCTAGTGATGGTTTTTTTTGAGCTATGTCCACTGTAAAGCAGATTGAGCCTCCCAGGGCATTTCACAAAACTTGCTGGACAGCACTGGCAGACTGGATTAAATTTGAAGACATTCTTCTTAGACACAAAGTTACATCTCTCATTACTAGTACCATAGACAACAAATATTAATAACCACATGCATACGTACAAGTGCAGAGGACAAACTAGTCATTGCAATTCTAAAGACGACAGAGAATTATTGATATAGGGTTTTCAAGCTCATTGAAAATATATGTACAGTAAAAGCTCTGTTATCTGGCATCCATGGGGAATGGGGGATGCCGGTTAATCAAATATGCCACGTCCAGTGCACCAGGGCTTTCACTTCCTGCCGTTAGTGTGCCAGAGGAACAGGGAGGGGGGCCCTGCGGAGGCTGCTTTGCCCTGGGCTGTGGTCCACAAGGAAGAAGCGGCACTTGACTTGCGGCAGTGAAACCAGAAGTAGGACTTCCAGTTTCGCTTTTGCCGTGTCCCTCGGAAGGAAGATTTGTATTGACAGATGCATTAGTGGAGCATTTTGGATGGTGAAGTGCCAGATAACACAGCTTTTGCTGCACCCAGATACCCAAAGGAAGCATGGAAACAGGATGTTTGCATATTCATATAAGACACTAGCATGAACAAATGACAAATGATTGCATGCAAAGGCATGTATGTAATTGCCTGTGCCTCATTTGGAGATTCCTACAACATCATTCAGTATTATTTAATTGTTTCTCTCATCAAGACTAACCTTCTGGTTTCTCTCCTACTTTTACCAGTTCCGACTCTTGGCTGGGCTCACTGATGCCGTACACGTTAGCGGCTCGCACACGGAATTTGTATTCCCTATCAGCCAGCAGGTCTTGTACATTGTACGAGGTGCTACGGCAAGTAGTGAGGTCTGTCCATTGGTTGTCCGCTGAGTTCCAAACTTCCACTGTGTAGGACTGCACAGCACTTCCACCGTCGTAAGAGGAGCCATACCAGGAGAGCGTGAGAGAAGAACTTCGTATGTCTGACGCGCAGGGTGTTCCAGCTGGGGGATCTGGCTTGTCTGCAGACAAAGATGCACATATGAAATAAATGCTCAGTTAGAATAAAGAAATGCTTTGTTCCTCATTTCCCTCCATGGGGAGTTGGAGAATTTGGCTCTCAATTCTGTTCCCTCCATGCCACCAACAGACCACTCTGCCTCAGAGATGAAGTGTACATAGCAGCCACAAGGTAGGAGTCTAGAAGAAGCTGGGTATAGCTGAGCTAGGTTTAATCCAGCTAGTCTGGGTAACAATAGCAGTGAAGAAGTGGTAGTACAGGTGCTTATACACGTAAGGGACACCTTTCTTCTTATTGCTACCCAAGATAAGGTTAGCACAGCTCTGCTTACACAATTACGCTGCAATCATACCTCCAACTGCAGCAGCAATGTCCCCTTGGGCTCCTGCTTAGATCATGCTGTAATGGTCACTGTGCTTCGCTGACCACCTTATTACCACTCCCCAAAAGCACTCCTTCACCGTGAGTAGCCTGAGCTGACAGTAAGGAAGGAGATCATTAATCCATTCCTACTGTGCCTATATATCTAAGACGCTAAAAATAATTTCAGTAACACAGAACTGCTGCTATGGGTAAATGTTAACTTTTTAAACAGTGATCATTGTACCTGTCAACAGCTCAAAATACTTCTTCCATATGCCACAGTTTGAAGCCTGAGAGCTATTTTGTAAACCCTCAGGAATGTCTCCCAGCTTCTGGAGTGAGCAAAGTCTGCAAGCAGGGCAGTTATGAGCTGGGGCAAAAGTAAATCTTGTCTTTCCACCACTAAATCTCTCCCAGCTGTCCCCCCTGGATCATTTCAGCTGAGGTTCAACCTTTCTATGAATTTGAAGCTTCCACAAGACACAGGGTATTCCCAAGCACAAACATAATTAATGTTCACTTAAAGTTAACAGTGTTTTATGGATCCTTTCTAATATCCCTTTTAAAGAGCCCACACATTAAAAGCCTGAACGTTTACGGCAAAGGATCCAGCTGGTTCCTTACTCCCATAGACGTTGTCATTAATCACTGCTTCCCTGTCTGACTGACAGAACCTACGCATTCATTTTGACACCTTAGACCCTGCTTGTTCTGTCCTATAATAGTCAGAATTCATATATGGTTTATTAAATCCAGATCGGCAAACTCTCACAATTTTATTATGAGTCTCATGATACTCAGGATAGGTGTTACATCTCCAGCTACTAGAGTCATGTTATTTCATAAGAATCTCCGCTTTCATTAAAAATGCAGGGTTATAAAGTTGAAGAGCAAAGCTTGAAGGCATGGCCGATCTGCATCCAAAAACCAGGTAGAAGGGACTGCCTCCAAAAAACGGGTTAAAAATGACTCAACATTTTATACACTTTTAAGACTCATGATTTTATCTACAAGCATGCTGGGAAGGGAAAAGAACCTAGGACCTGGATGAATAAGCAATATAATTGTGAAAGAGCAAATGTATCATGCAGTCTATCGGGCAAAGCAGGACCAGTAGCAATACGGAACATTGTGTTAGTGATGTTGTACACGGCAGAGATGAGAACTCATTTGGAATATTGTGTACAGTTATGGTGACCTATGTTCAAGAAAGATGAATTCAAATGGGAACAGATACAAGGAAAAGGCTACTAGGAAGATCAGAGGAACAAAATATCTGTTATGTTAAAGGAGACCACACTCCTGGATGATGAATTTTACTGACAGTGAATGGGACAACTTCCTAAACAATTTAGCTGGGATGTCCTGAGGTGCTGTCTACCATAAGTAGGCTAACTCACAGGCACTATGGCTGCTTATAGACATGCTAGTTCATGCTGAATGAGTTTTAGTTAAAGCACCCTGTGGACATTTTAAAATGAGCGGTGGCTTAATACACGTGATGGTGAGCCACTTCAATTAGAGCAGCTGTCAGGGAACCGTTCTAATTAAAAATACCCCTCGATTTAGTATCCAGTGGGCATATCTGCTAACATGACAGTGCTAATATGCTACTGCACAGTATTATTAGGCTGTTGCACAATAGTGTCACTAAAAAGGCATTCACTGCCACTACTGTGCAGTTACTCTAGTTACTACTCATTTAGTCAGTACTTCATTAAGCAAGTACTAAATTAAATGTGTAGTAACTAGTGTGCATTAATGAACGTGTAGATGTGCCCAGTGAAGTCAAAAGAAAGACTTCTATTAATGTCAATGGAAGTTGAATCAGCCCCTGGCATGAGGTTCTTTTTCCTCTCCTTCAGCACTGGTGGGGCCTCACCTGGAGTACTGTGTCGTTCTGGGTCCCATAATTCAAGAAGGATGTGGACAGATTGGAAAGAATCCAGCACAGACTTTCATAAATGATTAGGGGCCTGAAAAGAAAGACTTAGGAGAAAAGGTTGAAAGAACTAAGGTTATTTAGTCTGGAAAAGAGACCGTTGTTCCTAGTCCTGTCCCCTGCGGCCACAGAGGAAATTTAGGTGGGAGATTAGGAGGAACTTTCTGATTATAGAGTGGTCAAGGATTGGAACAGGCGATCTAGAAAAGCTGTGCAATCTCCATCCTTGGAAATTTTCAAGAGCAGTTCGGACTGACACGTTAGGAATGAACCTGCCTTAAACTGGGGATTAGACTAGATGCCCAGGATGTGAGGTCCCTTACAACCCTACTTTCTTATGATCCAACAATCCTAAAACAGGGAAAAAATGGACAATTTCCACACCTGGTAACTTCCCCCCTCAAGATCTTAAAGTTTTTTCAAAACTCATCCAAAAAAGTCTATCAGGGGCTGGAATGTGATATACGGTGAGAGATTTTTATAATGGGCTGTCTAACAACCTTAAGCATAGGCCAGCTGTTTCTCAGTGAGGGGCTCACTCCCACAGCCCTTTTTTATTTGTGTAAGAAAAGCCTGAAGGACCAGCGCCTACTGAATAGGTGTGCAACCATGCAGGTGGCTCTCTGGTAGATTTTATAGACATTAGGGCTGGAAGGGACCTCGGAAGATCATCGAGTTCAGCCCCCCGCCCAAAGGGCAGGAAGTCAGCTGGGGTCATAGGATCCCAGCAAGATAAGCATCCAATTTGCTCTTGAAGGTGTTCAATGTAGGTGCTTGAACAACCTCCGATGGCAGGCTGTTCCAGACCTTGGGGGCTCAGACAGTAAAGAAATTCTTATGTCCAGCCTGAAACGGTCTTGTAGTAGTTTGTGACCGTTTGACCTCATCATCCCTTGGGGCGCTCTGGTGAACAAACATTCCCCCAGATCCTGGTGGTCACCCCTGATAAAGGTGGCCATCAGATCACCCCTGAGCCTGCGCTTTTTTAAGGCTAAAGAGCCCCTTGGCTCTCAGCCTGTCATCGTAAGGTCTGTTTTCCTGACCTCTGATCATGCGCGTGGCTCTCCTCTGGACTCTCTCAAGCTTCTCCACATCCTTTTTGAATTGTGGAGCCCAAAAGGATATAAGGATGCGGCAGCTTTTTCTTCCCAAGGTGGAGAACCTTGCATTTTTTGGTGTTAAACACCATCAGGTTCTCATCTGCCCATTTGCTGAGCCTGTCCAGGTCAGCCTGGATCACCCGCCTATCTGCTGGCGTGGATCCTTTGTCCCAAAGTTTGGTGTCATCGGCGAACTTGGCCAGTCTGCTTCTGACTCCAATGTCCTCATCATTAATGAAGATGTTGAACAACATGGGTGCAAGGACAGAGCCTTGGGGGACCCCACTGGTTACAGGACACCATAATGAGTGATTTCCATCAATTACTACCCTCTAGGTCCGACCACAGAGCCAGTTTCCCAGCCAGCGGATCATGGTGGACCTAAGGCCACAATTGGCCAGTTTTACCAAAAGGTGATCATGGGACACCAGATCAAAGGCTTTTTTGAAGTCAAGATATATGATATCAATCTCTTCTCCCTTGTCCAGGTGATAGGTCACCTGGTCGTAGAGGGAGATGAGATTGGTCAAGCAAAACCTACCCGCAACAAACGTGCTAGCTATCCCTTAGGATGTTGGCACTGGCCAGTCCATTAAGGATGGCCTCTTTAGTAAACTTTTCTAAGATCTTCCCTGGGATAGGAGTCAGGCTGATGGGCCTATAGTTAGCCGGATCCACTTTCCTCCCTTTCTTGAAGATAGGCACCACATTGGCCTTCTTCCAGTCTTCGGGCACTACACCAGAGCACCAGGAGTTTTCAAAGATCTGTGCCAGGGGCTGGGCTATGATGCTCGCCAGCTCCTTGAGTACCCTGGGGTGTAGACTGTCAGGGCTGACTTGAAGGTATCCAGCCTCTCAAGGTGTTCCTTCACGAGGTCAGCATTAATGGAGGGCCGGGGATCTCCCTCACCCGGACCTCCCTGTCCCATAGTGGGCATGGGCGTCCCATGGGACTGATGAAAGACTGATGCAAAGTACCCATTTAATAGGTTGGTTTCTTCCTGGGCCTCAGTTGTCAGTTGCCCCATCTGGTTTAGCAGGGGTCCTATGTTGCCCTTGCTTTTCCTCCGGCTCCCCACATATCTGAAAAAGGACTTTTTATTGTCCTTGATGCTCAAAGCTAGTTGGAGTTCAGTTGCAGCCTTGGCTTTCCTGGTTTGCTCCCTGCAGGACCGGACCAGTGAAGAATAATCCTCCTTGGAGGTGAATCCCATCCTCCATCTTTTGTAGGCTTTTCCTTTTAGCCTCAGTAGGTCTGCTAGATCCCTGGAAAGCCAGGGGGGCTGCTGTGTCCTCTTGCTCCCTTGATGACACAAAGAAACCTGTTGTTTTTACTGACTCTTTCAAAATGAAACATCAGGATTATCTCAGAAGTCAAATAGATAGAGGCAGAAAGATGCTGACACTTATGTTTTTAAAAGTACTTGTTTAAAAAAAATAATTATGATCTTAAATGTTCTGGAAAACTTGAAAAAGAACAGAATATTTACTCTGGGAATAATTCTTTCAGACCTGTCCTTACCAATAAAACCTACAGTGTACTGATGATGTTAGTTCAGATGAATGAACAGCCAAAGCTATATGGGAAAGTCAAAAAGGGGAATAAAGCACTGTCAGCTGGAGGAAGGCAAAAAGGGAGAAGATGGAGAGAAGTCCCAAGATGATGCAAAGGGTGGTGAAGTGGTCCACTGGGGATTGTTAATACACTGGGTTATAAGTGAACAAAGTTACTGCAAGGTAAGCTATGGTGCAACCTTATAGCACATTAGTTCTTTTGCACTAATGTGCCCACTCTTAACTCGTGGTAAATGCAACATAGCTACCCCCCTACCTATGTTGAGAGTAAGACCATGTATATGGGGAACTGTAGAGAAGTAGTTGGTATGTGGTAACTTTAGTAAGCTGTCTGTGTAGTCATAAGGCAAAGATGCAGCTCGATGAATGAAGATGCATGAGCTCACCAAGGCTTTAGGGGCATACTAACCGGAGCAAAAATGGTGGATGGACACTACTGGCCTGAAATGACTAGAAAAACTTTTCCTTTCTATAAGGTATGACTCCACCCTGCTTTCTGCTTGACTTCAGACTAACAAAGATAACTACCTCTTTTTACCTTTCTTGTGTGCCACCACCATCCTGAGTCTCTCAATGATCTTAATGACACCAGTCCACACTCACTTGATGCCTAACTTCCACAGTATGTTTCCAGTAATTTCACATTCAACTGGTAGCTCCTTTTTCACCAGTCTTTATCATCTGTTTGCTGGAAACTTTCTAGGCAGTCAGGGATTGTGTACAACCCAAAGGTATTTCTGTATAAGATTCATTCAGACGTAACATCGTGGTGGTTTTTTTCAGAAATATGTAAAAGTGGGAAAGGTCAGAGCCACTTTTTGGGCATTCAAAAATCTTCCCTACATTTTTCCCCCCACAGAATCATTGGTATATGCAGTTCAGAAAAGCAGTGGCATTACCAGTCAAAGGGATATGCTTGAAATGAACCACTGCAGCCATACTTATGGACTGGGTCATAAGGATAAAGCACAGAAATCCCACCAATGCACAAAAAGTGGATTCTCTTTGCATGATTAGTAAGGGATTCACATGGGCCATCCTGTCACCAGTAACGGAAAGTTCAGGCTACCAGGCATATCAAAACTTGAGAACATAAGATGGTGGAATACATCATGGGAAACATATCTCTGCTGCCGTTTGGGAATTTACTGTGGCTTATGCTAATGCACACTACCAGCATAGTCATCAGAAGGGCAGAACTGCCAAGCTACAAGAAAAACTCGTCAGCCTGTCTGCTGCTCAAAAATTCAATATTTAGGAAAGACTCCCTTTGATTTGAATAGACTTTGGATCAAAACCTTGCTATAGAAAACTCTTTCAGCAATTACCTTCTGCAGATTCTCATTCCCAAATAAACTACAGAGTCAACAGTGACCACCAAATCCATAAGGATGCATTTGCATTCTAGACTCAGAAACAGGTTGGCAGGGCCTTTTTTCCCCCTCCCACTGCTATGGCTGTGTCCTGGTTAAAGGAAGGCGCCTTTATGGTTCCCTACTTGATGTGCAAAGAGAGGAGGGTTTAAAGGAAAAAGAGACAGTTTAATCAAATCAAGTCAGTTCTGTAGTAGGTTAAGCAATCAGGCCAGTTCATTGACTGGAAGAGGACAATTCAACTTTTTTTTGTGCTTTTGACTGGAACAGCTTGTCCAAAATCTTTTTCTTTTTGTTTATTTCAGGTTCCACCAAAACATTGTTTTTTTGCATACAACATCCACTTTACTCCTTGAAATCAGCCCCCCAAAATTAGGATTCATGTATTAAGCAGGGAAGCTGATTTTCTGCCCAGGAAAGATTTCTGCTCCCCAGTGCAGCAGTATTACTATTCACGCAGCTGAGGGAGTCATTTGACTCAAGGGCCAGGTCTTTACTCAAAAGGTGTTAACAATTATCTGTCCTTTTTAATGGTCTTGATGTTCCACCAGTCAAGCTAACCCCAGGACAAGTTTGCTGTCTTGTTTGCTCTTGTTAGTCTAAACAGGAAAAGGAGGGCGAATCACCTGAAGATTAGTCTTTGTCCCTGCTCTATGCAGTCATAACTATGGGAATTTTTTTTTCTTCACTGTGCCTTTCAAGAACAAGGCACATATTATATTCTGGGGTGTGTTGTATGTGAGAAATCATGGTAGTTACCCCCACCCCCATCAAATAGGATGAAATTAAAAGATTATACCTTTAGGGTGACAAGGTTCTTTGGGTATATATGATATCTTTTATTAGACCAACTAAATGGTGGGAAAAATTGTTCTTTGCAAGACTTCAGGTACAAACACCCTTTTTCATGCAGTGGGAGAGTCTCTGCCTGAAGAAGGGTGTTTGTTCCTGAAAGCTTGAAAGAACAATATTGCCAACTACTTAGTTGGTTTTATAAACGATATCACATTTACCCAAAGAACCGCATCTGCCTACAATCAACACCCCCAAAACACCTTTAGGGTAGCAAGAATTTTTAGCTACATTGTAAGAACTTCCACACAGGGTATAAAAAGGCTTCAGAGTTTATGTCATCTGCAATTCTCTTTTGGCAATATTTAAAAGACTATCCTGCGATGAATCATCATTATTATACAGCAGGTATCTAAATAAAACCTTAAACATCAGAGACCATTGCAATTTAACCCTTAATATCTGGAATGGCCTACTTCCTTTCTTAATTGTCAAAGCGTCCAGGGCCTGAGTCTGAGGCAGGGTAAAGGGGCTTTAAAGTGGACACAAATTCCCAATTTCTAGATGGGAAACTGAGGCACAGAGACTAAGTGACTTGTCCAAGATCAGACAGGAAGACTGTGATAAAGATCTCAATCAAGACCTCCTGAGTTCCATCCCAATGTCCTAACTACATGACCATCCTCTCCATCTTCTTGTCAGTATAGGTCAAAATCCTCCTCTTCCTCCTTTGGGCAGTGGACAAAAGGGAGAACTCGCTGCTTATACCACTGGCTCTGTCACCCAGTGCTGTTTGGTATATCACAGGCTTGGTACAGATGGCTCCAATCACAACACTCCACGAATTCTGGCAGCAATCTCTTCCTCTTCATTACAAGTCGTTATCTGTGGAGACTCCACAGAGACTTATCCTGTCTGTCCTATCCTCTTCAAAATGCACAAGAAATCATGTGGAGAGACAGTAGAATACCCCAGGCTCTGCTGCCAACAAACATGTTTGGAGCAGGTGGTTGAATTTCTCATTTTCCACATGGATATAAGCAACATCACCACCAAGACTGGCTCTTGGATAAAGGAAAGTTGGCTAAGACTCAACCCAAGGAAGACAGAACTAAGGTTGGCAGGAAAGGGAAAACACGTTGAAGAACTAGCTGAGATGCTGATCATCACAGGCATATCTGCCAGAGTTTGTTAGTGTGCTATAAAGCCTCTGGGGCCTAACTGTGAACAATTTGGTAAAATCATTAAAAAAATTATGCCTTGCACTATCTTCAGCAGGCTGTAAGCCCTGCCCTGTCCTCTAAGACAGGGACATGGCCATGATGATCCCCATGGATACCACTTCTGAATGGGGGTGCTGTAATGCAATGTATCTTGCCACGGAGATGGAAGTAATGCAGAGCTTCCAGTTCACATGGACCGTGGCAGTGTGCTCCCTCAAGCTTATCTCTGCTTGTGACTGACTCCAAGCCTGCTGCTGTAGGCAAGGCAAAGCCTTGGATTGGGATTGTGGAGATCAGCGGGCTGGGACAAAGCTAAACAAATGACCTCTCTACCCCTGACCTGCATGGACAGCTGCACTTGGACTTGGACAACAGAGCTGGCAAAAAATCAAGGAAGAAGCATGTAAGGGCCAGAAGCGCCCTCCCCCCAAACAAAGTAAAGCAAATTATTTGATGAATTCAGATAAATCTTATCATTTGTATGCTTTGAGAATACCCTGGAATGAACTCCTTTTTCTGTACTGATTTTTGTATAGAAAACCATGTCAAAAGACAGACAGATAGACAGTCTAATCCAATTACTGCATGGCTTTGTGTGCCATCATATGCTACTACCTAGGTTTCTATTCCAAACACTCCCTGGTTCATTTTATCATGCTTACAAAAATGATGCGGCGCTACAAACTGGATGGTGTATTTTAGCTCTGGGTATGTGGAGAAATTGCAGAATGCCCCTCCATTCATCTGGTTTGTTTCTCAACAGTTTATTCCAAGGGGACTTAAATGGTTACCCTGTGTTTATGTCTCTACTGAAGGCTAAAACATTTTGCCAAAACAGCCCCTGCTGAAATAGTGAAATCTCCCACAGACCAGTCTCCAGAGGAAATATTTAGTAGTTCGGAAAGGGCTGAGAAGGTTACACATACTTCTACATTGCCCTTCAATTTTACTGTTTTAATATACCATAAACATCTTTGGGGCAGGTTTATTTCAAATGTATATTTCATTCTTATGTCAGGCTCGCCCCGTCACATACACAAACATACAGCACCTCAGGCGACTTCGTTAAGGACTGTCTGCAGCCCATTATATCATAATTTACTATTTCCTGTTCTGGACCCAAGCCGTAGCCATGATCCAAAATGAGAATGAGAAGTGAGAGTGCATTCAGAAATATGCCATTGTTTGTGTTTATATACAAACGAACAAAATAGACTGGTTTACATGGGACCTCCCCTATGGAGGCCTGCACCACACTTCCGCTGCACTGCAGCGGACTAGACAAATACAGGTCTGAGACCAACACACACGTATTTGCATTGGTAAATGCATGACCTAAAACTGGAATGAAACAGCTCAACAGATATTTTCAGCATGTGATTTCTCTTCCACTTTCCACTGGAGTTGTACTCTATTGACTTTTCTTTCACTGACTTAGCTCTTCAGTCGCTAAAAGATAATGTCACTAGGGTAGTTCACATTTTTTATAGGGAAACCTGAAAACACATGAAATTCACACAGCGGTGGGGACTGTTACAAATCTCAATAATCAGATAAGATACATCAGAAGGCTAAAGGGCCCTGGGCCATGTTGGGAGCAAAACAGTAATTACTTTCCTTGTTATCCTTAAGAGATAATCCATCTCTACACTTCGCTACACAACATATCGGGAAAGAAGAAGTAGGGTAAAATTCTCTAAAGAGAGTTTAGAGCCTAGGTTTTCTGTAATGACTTAGGAGCTTGGAAGCCAAAGTTGCACTGACATTTAGTTAGCCTGGGACTTCTATGTGCTTTAATCCATTTTTACCATGAATCCACCCAATTAAATGATCAGCGATCATCATAAACAGTGAGAAGGAAAAGAAACAATGCGTGCCATAGCTGGATGTGCTTTTCATATTCTAAAAAGGAGAACTGAGATTGCAGAGTGCCTTTCCTTTAGGACTATTTTCCCATTTCCCCTGTCCTTAATTTGATGAAACTAGGTGTAATCTAACCTGCATTAACCACAAACAACCCCTGAAGTAAAAGTTTGCTGTGTAAAATGAAACAGAGATGGAAAATAAAGAGAAGCTGAGATTGTCTCCAGCTGCATAAGGAAGAGCAAGGTCTTCCTGCCAGTTATGTCTCTATTAGAAACAAACTGTGGAGGAGGGCAAGGAGTGAAAAGAGCTCACCTCTACTCTCTTCAACTCCAATGTAGTAATCTGGGCCCAGAATACTGCACACAATTGAGGTAATTACCGACCTTCAGAGCAAAGCAGGAGAGGGAAAGATGTGCAACTCTGTTTTGTTCTCTAGCCTGTCCCTGGGACACAAAGTTACCAACACAAGAATTCTTTATTTTTACTGACAATCTCCAAACTTTTTACTGACAGCCAAACTTCTTTTTACTAATTGTTGTTTTACATAATATAAATGTGACCAATTTACATTCTGGGCCCTATACAGCAATAACAAGGCCTGGTTTTAAATTTAGGGCTGAACATCAACTTTCTAACTTCGCCTTGAGTCCCCACCCAGAATACAGTCTTACTAAATGGCAGAGAGAGAGTCGTACTTTCCTTTTCCTCCCCTCCCCCCTCAGGGGTCCCCTACTCATTCTCCTACCTCAGTACTGCTGACCGCACTTGACACCATGCTGCCTCCACCCTAGCCCACTCCCAACAACTTACCTCCACTAGCCTAGTTTTCCCTATCCCAGCATGGATTTTTTTCACCTGCTGCCTCTCTCCGCTCCCAGCCTCACGGTTCCAGCCACCCTGCCCTATCCTTGTTGTGCCTGGTGCTTCAGACTGCCTTGGGCTGTGTGGCCCTGCTAGGCAGGTAGGTGATGCCTGATGGCAGCACCACGTAGCTGAAGGTGGGGCTATGGAGGCTCTCGTGGGTCCAACAAGTCATGATAGAGAGCTCCCTGCAGAGAGCTCCCAATCAGGCACAAGGTGGCACTGCACTGCTCCATCTGTTCATCAAAACTTGCTCAAGCCTCAATCAAGCTCACTGTTCTTCATTTTTTATGGACCTCTCCAATTTCTAACGGACTTCACAGCTGAGCATTTTTAGCCTTGTTTTTTTATGGACAATCAGCAACCATAAAGGGATATGGTACCTATTTGCCATCCGTGAGGGGGTCAGATGGCAAGTGTAAAGTAGAGCCATGTATGCTTCAGCTAGGGCAATACCAACTTCCAATTTAACAACACTAAAATTCCCACTTTCTGTTTACATCCCAATTGGATCCAGCACCACTCCTTCCTCAGACAAATTATTAAAAATATTTTGATAAAATATGATTAAATAAAACCCAGAGTAACCCTTAATTAATCCATTAAATCATGTATACCTTCTGAGTGCAGAGAAGTACACAGACTGAGTCTCCTTGGCCTTAAATCATTCCTACTTATGAGATGAGTTTAACTTGTATCCCTGACCTATTTTTAGGTGAAAATCAGATGTGAGCTATTTAATTTGAAATTCATTGCAACAATGGCCTTCCAGCTTTCTCATGTGGCCATGAGATGTCCCCATTCTCAGCTCTCTGGTGGAGTATCAGAAAAACAGCCCATTCAGCAAACCCCTGGAAGAAGATGCCATCACTATCTCAGCATCACTGGTTTTCCTAAGTGGCACAATCATACAGGGTTAGTCTCAATCCACAACAAACATATTCTGTTCCAGGAGACCAAAAAAGGTATTGTCTCTTTATATAACCCATGGGGCAAGAAAATGGAAGCTATTCCACCCAGTGTCAAGGTCACACTGAGCCAAACCCTGCTGTAAACCAAAAACTTGCAAAACTATACAGGGCTGTCACGTAGAAATCTCCTGTTCCAACAAAGAGCCCCTGAAAGCAGGGATTATGATGCCCGCAGCTCCTGAAAGAAAGGGATATTGTTCTTTTTAAAAGTAAGACAGCACTGCAGCACAGTCTGTAAAGTGGTTTTCTTTATCTGCTCTCAAAATTGGTGTGGTTTTCCTCTAAATCCAGTTATCATATTACTGTACAATACTATTATTAGCTATTGCGATATTCGGCTGCCAGATAAAGAACAGACAGAAAGAAACAATTTAATTCCATTCCACAGGCTGTTTAACCAGAGAAGGTATTTAATATACTGCGAAAGCCAGTTGGACATTGTCCATGCCGACAGCACTGGCAAAGCCTTCATCTGAAACTCATCAGCAGGAGAAAATCGAAACCATAAAAGGTCATAACTGAACTCTACGTTATTGCTGACAGGGCTTGGGGTCATGGCAAACCTTTCTGCTTTGCTTGGAAAACTGTGCCCTGGAACTTATTTTGCAAGGGAAGAGAAGTGCTACAATTTAAAGGTATTATCCCTTGTGGATGTTAATGTACCATACATTTAGCATAAAACTCGACTAAGGAAAATAAGGCTTCTTCCCATGAAGTAAAGCAGCACAAGAGAAGCTGAAGTTTTTCTCTCATAAAGCAACTTGCCTCAATGCTGATTTGCACTTCATGGGTCAAATCCTGCCCTGTGTTATGTGCACAGGGACCTGTTAGCTCAGTGACAGCCCATGGTTGAGGGCACAATTAGGACTTTGATTCCACTTCCCCTGCTTTTTTTAAAATTCCTCTACAGATTTACTCCAGCCTCCCTTAAACCTGTCTCATCTCTCACCGTGCTCTGAGCCTGATGGTTGCCAGCTCCCCTTGCCGCTCCTCTCCACCATTCAGAAATAAACCTGCTGTGTTTAATAACTGCACTCACACATGAAGATCTCAAAGCACTACACAAGAACTAAGGGTCGCAAACAGCACAATGCAGTAGGTCAGATACTTTCTCTGCACTGCAGATGGAGAAACTGAGGCACACCAAGGTAAAAGAGCCTGGGTTCGGGGTGCCCAGGAGAGCAGAGGGCTGGAAGGACAGCCTCACTCCCAGGCTCCTGTTTGAACCACGAGGACATGTCCTTCTGTGACAGGCCTAAGAGAAAAATACCCCCAGACTGCAAAATACATTCTCAAGAGATCTTTTTTCAAACCACTGCTCCGGGGCCTGGACTCATCACGGATCACTGACATGTGAGTAGCCATTCACGTCAATGAGACGGCTCATGTGGAGCAGGTCAGTCAGGTGCCCTGCTCCCTTGCCGACTCCTGGCTCTGATGTTTGTCTCCTGATGAACGAAGAGGTGCTGTGGCTTGCCACAGAGAGACAGGAAATCTATGTTCCCATCCTCATCTGAGTAGGCTCCGGGTCTAGCCACACTACATATACAGAAGCTCAAAACTCATTAAGCTATTGTAATTAAGCAAACTAGCATTGAACTAAAACCAAGGGAGCACTGACATAGTGCAAATATCAAGGGAGTACTAACAGCACTAATAAGATCTTTCCTCTTTCTAACCCATGGCCCTGGTGCTCTTTCCTGCCAGGACAGGGGGTCGGACTCGATGACCTGCTGAGGTCCCTTCCGACCCTAGCATCTATGAATCTATGACAGAGTAAAAATGAATATCTGTTAAAAATAATTACGTAGTAAAATCTACTGGACTGTATCAACAGAGGTATTACTGGAACAATACAGAACTGTAGGGGACAATCCTGGATTGGCAGAGTTATGAAGTAACCTAATTAATTAGTAGGGGGAGCTTTCTATGAACATCTGTTGCTATCTCTGCAGTACTTTGTCATGAATCTTGAGAGAAGGAAGGATTTGCACTCTGCTGTCAGTGCATGTCATGATGGTAAAAAGCACTGGAGGACAATATAAAACAATCCTTTTTGGCCCACTGGCCAAGCTCCCCTTTAATGGCAGAGCTTGGCATGAAAGTCCCATAGCACAGCCCAGAGGAATAAGAAGGGCACAAGGCTGAAGGCAAAGGAAATGCCTGTAATCAAAATCTGTCCTATGCACTGCTGGGCATTTTCAACTTTGGTTATGTCATCTGTAAAAGGGAGATGAGCACCATTATCTCAGGGGTAAGGTGATAATGAGATGCATGCAAAGAGACGATGAAACACACTGCAGAAGTATTTGGTATTAATATTCTAGAGTTGATACTATTTTCTGCAGAACTGCCATTGCTCCTCTTTGCTTTTTATTTAAGAAGCACAAAAGCTGGTGCTTGACACAAAAATGGAAAGTTTCCCAGTGAACCAGAGTTCTTAAGCAGTGACACAAACCGCCAAGAGGAAGGGCCAGTGTGAAATTACTATTTGCATGGCTACATTTTCTGGCAGCAGCACTTGAGGGCAAGGCTCTCAGGCCAATGCACCATGTGTCCATCAGGTTTTGACTTTTAGAACTGGCTGCAAAACCAAAACCAAAGTCCACTCAGATCAGTACATATAGCTATACTGGCTCCAAAGAGATCCCAAGACCATCGCTGAGAAACAAGCCCAGGCCCCTCACCCTGACTCTTCACAGTTGCATGTTGAAAAATGTCATACGGTCTTTTTCTGGAGCAGGTCTAGGGATGCGCTCAGGATCTCCATCTGGGTGTCCTCCTGGTGGAGGATACAACAGGCATCAATCGCTCCCTTGGGGACCAAATGATGGAAGTAGGGGAGGTTGTTTTTTGGCTGAGATCTCAAAATAAGTGTAGAGGTGGAGGAGACGTGAGAGTCCTCCTACTGAATTCAACAGCTTGTCAGATCAGGAGTCAGCTCTCACCCCAAAATCAAACAGATCTTTATCTCTAAGGTGGGAATACCCATTCCTTTGTAGAATATAATGCCTGTATTCCAGCCCAAACAAAGACTTATGATGTTAAATAGAGAAGCAGATGGTACTTCATAGTTTCATAGTTTCTAGGGTCGGAAGGGACCTGAGTAGATCATCTAGTCCGACCCCCTGCCATGGCAGGAAAGAGTACTGGGTTCAAACGACCCCAGCAAGGTGTTCGTCTAGCCTCCTCTTAAAGCCCCCCAGGGTAGGAGCCTGCACCACTTCTCTTGGAAGTTGCTTCCAGAATCTAGCTGCCCTGACCGTGAAGTCGCGCCTCCTGATGTCTAACCTAAATCCACCCTCTGCCAGCTTGTGACTGTCACTCCTGATTGTGCTTGGGGGAACAGGGACTCCCCCAATGCCTGCTGATCCCCCCGACTAGTTTGTAACAGGCCACAAGATCCCCCCTCGGCCTTCTCTTCTGGAGGCTGAATGGGTTCAGGTCCCATCGCCTCTCCTCGTAGCGGCCTGCCCTGCTGTCCCCGATCATGCGAGTGGCCTCCTCTGGACCCTCTCCATGCTGTCCGCATCCCTCCTGAAGTGCGGCGCCCAGAACTGGACGCAGTACTCCAGCTGCGGCCTGACCAGTGCCGCATGGAGGGGGAGGATCACCTCCTTGGCCCTGCTCGAGATGCATCTGTGGATGCATGACAAGGTGCGGTTGGCCTTCCTAATTGCCTCTCCACATTGCCGGCCCATGTTCATCTTGGAGTCAATGATGACCCCCAGATCCTTTTCCGCCTCTGTACTGACAAGAAGGGAGTTCCCCAGCCTGTAGGTATGGTGCCGGTTTTTCCTCCCCAGGTGCATCACTTTGCACTTACTGGTGTTGAATCCCATCCTATTCTCATCTGCCCACCCTTGTAACCTGTCTAGGTCCGATTGCAGCCTATTGCTCTCTTCTGGCGTGCCCACATCCCCCCACATCTTAGTGTCATCAGCAAATTTGAACAGGGTGCTTTTTACCTCCTTGTCCAAGTCACTGATGAAGATGTTGAACAGTGCAGGCCCAAGGACTAAGCCCTGGGGGACCCCACTGCCCACATCCCTCCAGGTCAACAATGACCCGTCCACCACCACCCTCTGGGTAGGACCCTGCACCACTTCTCTTGGAAGTTGGTTCCAGATCCTAGCCACCCTGACAGTGAAGTAGTGCCTCCTGATGTCTAGTCTGAATCTACCCTCTGCCACCTTGTGACCGTTATTCCTGGTCACTCCTGGCAGTGCTCGGGGGAACAGGGACTCCCCCAGTGCCTGCTGATCCCCCCCGACTAGTTTGTAACAGGCCACTAGATCCCCCCTCGGCCTTCTCTTGTGGAGGCTGAACAGGTTCAGGTCCCGTCGCCTCTCCTCATAGGGCCTGCCCTGCTGCCCCCGATCATGCGAGTGGCCTTCCTCTGGACCCTCTCCAGGTTGTCCACATCCCTCCTGAAGTGCGGTGCCCAGAGCTAGACGCAGTACTCCAGCTGCGGCCTGACCAGTGCCGCATGGAGGGGAGGGAAGGATCACTTCCTTGGACCTGCTCGAGATGCGTCTCTGGATGCATGACAAGGTGCGGTTGGCCTTCCTGACCGCCTCCCCACACTGCCGGCCCATGTTCATCTTGGCATCAGTGATGACTCCAAGATCCTTTTCTGCCTCTGCACTGACAAGACGGAGTTCCCCAGCCTGTAGGTATGGTGCTGGCTCTCCCTCCCTAGGTGCATCACTTTGCACTTGTCAGTGTTGAATCCCATCCTGTTCTCATCCGCCCACCCCTGTAACCTGTCTAGGTCCGATTGCAGCCTATTCCTCCCTTTTAGCGTGCCCACTTCCCCCCACATCTTAGTGTCATCAGCAAATTTGAACAGGGTGCTTTTTACCTCCTTGTCCAAGTCACTGATGAAGATGTTGAACAGTGCAGGCCCGAGGACCGAGCCCTGGGGCTCCCCCCTGCCCACATCCCTCCAGGTCAAAAATGACCCATCCATCACCACCCTCTGGGTGCGGCCCTCCAGCCAGTTGGCAATCCAATCGACTGTGTGGGTGTCGACACCACAGCCCCCCAGTTTCTTAATGAGAACGGGGTGAGGGACAGTGTCGAAGGCCTTCCGAAAGTCCAGGAAGATGACGTCCACTGCTACCTCTGCGTCTAAGGATTTGGTGACCTGGTCCTAGAAGGCCACCAGGTTGGTCTGACAGGACCTGCCTCTAATGAACCCGTGTTGGTTGCCCTTAAGCATAATCTCCCCTGCTGGCCCCTCGTGGACATGTGCCAGAATAATTTTCTCAAAAAGCTTGCCCAGGATCGAAGTAAGACTAACTGGCCTATAGTTTCCTGGGTCCTCCTTCCTCCCTTTTTTGAAGATGGGAACCACGTTGGCTCTCTTCCAGTCCTCTGGCACCACACCAGAGCACCACGAGTGCTCATAAAGCTGTGCCAGGGGTCCTGCAGTGACCTCAGCCAATTCCCTCAGTATCATGGGAGCCAGATTCATCAGTGGGGATAACACACAGGGATATTCTCTTATTTTTATCCAAATATTAATGAAAAACAGCATTGCTATTTACAGAAAACGCCTACAGCCTTTATAACCCGCTGCAACTCCTGGTCTAAGATTTAGGCTCAACTCAATGCAAAGTCTGAGTCTAGCTAAGTTCCAACCTGGTTGAACCTCAGCAAGGTCATCTCCAATATGAATCCTGACAAGATGAATTCAGTCCTTTGCCATTCTGTTGAGGACTCACCAACGCTGCACTTTACTGTGTACAGAGGTTTTTGGCAAGAGCTTAAAAAAGTGTGCTTCTGCATGACCTTAAAGCTCCCATGACACTGCTGGTCTAGTGCCATTGGCCAAAATTTTTCCTTCCCCACTGTGCTGTGCGCTGTTTTTACTATTTTTCACTATTTCTACCCCACAAGTGGCTGCTATTCAGCAGTTTCCTCAGTCTATAATGTGCAAAGTGTTTATTGGATCCTTTTGTATGAGGAGCTGTACATATGGATGTCAAGTTGTCTCTATCACCCATATAGTGACTAGTTGTCTAAAAATCTAGATACCAGTATTACTATAGTGCTTCTTTACTAATTTCATTTTGCCTTTTACCAAATACCACATATCCATTAGTATTCAGAGACAAGTTTGCCAGCTCTCACAGAGTAGATAAGCCCCAGGTCACTCCTGGTCACTCCTGCAGGAGAAAGGGCACTCTAGACCACCTCTAGTACATCCAAAACCCAAATATTTGGTCCACCAGATGTGTCCTTAATTTGCAACTGGCTAAGTAGGCAGCTCATGCTAAGTTCACTCTGTTTTCTTTTAAATAGTGGAGGCAAAGAAAGCTGACAGCAAGCCCTTAGGCTTTGTATTGCAGCCACTCCATAACTTCCCAGTGAAGGCAGGAGGGGAGGAAGGCTCTGCCTACATGCTGGAGGAAGTAAAAGGAATGGACGTACTTGGACTGGAGCCTTATGGAAGAACTTGGCTCTTGGGGTTTGCATGGTGGATCTATTGCTTAGGGGTGCATGAAATTGTGCTCTGTCTGGTGCAGGCTGACATGGAAACCAGGGTTATGCTATTCCCTTTACACAGCAAGTAATCAGAAGGTGCCGGCAGAGACCAGGAACTGGTCTCTGCCATGTGATCAGACTCTGAGGACCCAAGAGGTATAAAAGCACCTTGTTGCCTTTCCCCACTCAGCAGTCTGGATGCTTGTATATCGGGTGGCCCATCCAGCACACTCGAAACTTGAGGGCAACACGCCCAACATGCCCAATGCAGTTCTGCATTCAGTGGGTCCCTAGCTGACTCTTGGAGAACTGGCAAGAGTCATTATATTCTTTTTACCTGGAATCCCTTGGTGTGTCACTGACAACGCATGGAAAACTCAACCATGAGGTTACCAAGGCCTCTCTGGGAATGCCAGTAATCCCTTTCACCTTTTCTGCTAACCACATAGTTAGTGAAGGGGAGATTGAGAGGCAGTTTTAAAAGGCTGAAGAACTCAAGTTTCTCAACAACTTCTGAACTACAAACCAATTCACTCAGACTCTACCACAGCTACTTACAGCACATGCACATAAGGTTCACAGAATAACAGCAGCACTGAATCGTAGATCCTATTGGAGTTGACCTGATAGCTGCACTCGTCTGCTCAGTCTTTCATATGTAATTAGGCAATAGAAATATATTTAAATGGTCAAGAGGTCTCTTTACATAAATACAAACAGATGCATATGACTGGTGAGTATTCTCTTTTCACAGGATACCGTATGTGAACAGAGCTTACTCTATTAATTAAATTAGCATTTGTCTTGAGGAGGTGAAATCCTGGTCCAAATATATAGTTAATGGGTGTTTTATCATGGACTTTTATATCTACATTTCTTTAAATGGCAAAACTGCTTGCCTTCTACTAGTCTCTTCTCTTTAGGTTGCTGAGCCAATGTAATTATAGTGGATTTTATTTCGGCTCATGCAGCAGTTACAGAAAGGCTAACTACATTGCAATGGCACCAACAAATTCTAGCTTCCACTCTTATGTTGATACATCCCCCTATAGGCAATGAATAACTGGGGATATAATTTGGCCAGTACAATCACCATTACTTCAACAACAAACAGATTAGAAGAGACCAGAGTAGCAAGTTAACTGAACGTAACATGTAAAATGCCTAGTTTTCTTCTGAAGTCCTTCAGAGTATGTCTATGCTTCTTAGCAGCTGTATTACTGCATGCAGAGCTCCATGTGACTGCAACTAGATTGCTCTGGTGCTTGTCTTAGCTTGCGTATCACTGCACTACACTCTAGTTCAGGATGCGGCCCACCAGGCCATTCTATCCGGCCCACGGGGCTCCTAAAAATTTAGGAAATTAATATTTATCTGCCCCTGACTGCCCGTCATGTGGCCCTCGATGGCTTGCCAAAACTCAATAAGCGGCCCTTCACCCAAAATAATTGCCTGCCCCTGCTCTAGTTTAATGTTGCACAGACATACCCCTGGAGGCAGTAATTAAGGGCCACAAAATTCCTTTCCACGATGCTTTTCAGAACACAACCACATTTTCAAAGCCTTAAACATGATTTTCTCTCAACTTTTCACATATATGCATATAGAAAACCTTCCACTGCCTACATGTAAATCTGTATCCCAACAAGATGGTATATCTACCCATTCCTTCCTTCTCCATAAAGCAACAGACAGTGATGATACAATAACATCAGATTAATCAAAACCCAGGGAATTTCCTGTGTTGCAATCTGCAGCACTACAGACCACATGAACCCTTCAGACTTGATCATTTCCCAAACTCAAGGGTCTAGTGTATATCTACACGATACAAATGATTAATGGGAGAGGGATGGCTGGGCTGTTGTCTACACATAACATGCAACATGAGTTTAGAAAAAGGAGTTATTTTGTACTCCTCAGGTTAGAATATTCTCCAAATTAAAATAAAGGAAAATGTGTTATTGTCTAACAGGTCAGCTCACCTGTTGTCTAACAGGTTAGATCACGAGCTCATACAAACTGACTTAGTTCTCCTGACATCAGCTATGTTGATTATACAAGCTCAGGATCTGGCCCATTCATATATATATATTTTGTCTGTTTGCTTGCTCTTTTTTTTAGCATTCATTGAATGGTTTCCATATGCATACAACTCAGTCCTCATCATGCACTTACCGACAACAGTGAGGTTGACTTGCGCTTGTCTGCTGCCTACTTTGTTCTCTACCACTAGCGTGTAGCACCCACAGTGCTCTTGCTTTGTTGAGGAGATCGTTAGTTTGCTGCTGTTTTCAGCATTCTCGATTTTGATGTACTCATTTTCTTGAATCTGCCAAATTAAACAGAAAGATCATCAAAGAGCTATCACAAGAGGTGGTCTTCATCTCTCTTACAGGAAGGAGCCCACAATTACATTAATTACATTATCAAAAGATGTCTGTAGTTGATGCCATAAAGGCTAGGGACAGAAATTACATGTAAACCAGTACAAGGGATCAGACACTGGTTCAAATCTGTAACACAACAGAAGTTCAGTGCACATGAACTGCTTTCAAAACAGCTGAAACTGGTTTAAGATAAACCTGGATGGATGTAGTATCAGACTTCACTGATTTAGGTTAAATTGGTTTATTGAACTTCTGTCCTAGATTCAGATTCAAGTTAACTCACAGACCCCCAGGATCCTAGAATGCTTTGCACCACCCCCACAGCACCCCCCCACAGGGTGGATGGGCTAGCTTTGACCCAAGTGGTCTGCTCCAGCAGAGAAGGGAGATGTGCTCTAGCACTCCGCCAGCTTCTGGCCTGGGCAACTGCAGGCATATGGCTGCATGCCCAGAATCAAAAGTGAATGTCTGTTCACTTGCTGATCAGTTCAATCTACACAGCTTGGACTAACCTGCGAAGATTGAATCGATTCAGTCTCAGGCTTTCTGACCATCTGTACTTAGCCATGGTGGCCAAGTAACACCTCTAGGTGATGCCGTAACTCCAGTAAAAATAGTTGGCAAAACATGGAATTGCCCAAAGATCTATAAATACACTTCAGTAATGTAATGGTCTGAACTATGCAAAGGAAGATGGGAGAGGTCCTTACACCTAGGTCCTTCCACAAAGGCCACAGCCATGAAGAGTCAATGGGAATCTGCTTGGGTATAAAGGTCTTCCTCCAAAAATCTTTTTGAAGGACCAGGGGCTCAAGCTGGAAGACCATGTATAGGGGGAAAGGGCCACCTAGGTTAGTAAGAGTTTTACCACCTACTTGAGTGGAACCAGGATTTGCCTCAAATACACTGGGTTCATTTGCTATTCACTTCTGCAGGCTGGATTTCAAATTCTGACTCAGAATATCCAAAAAAATGACTGCTAGTGTCTCCTCCCATTTCCACGCTTCCCCATCAAAGTCACCCTTCTACAAATCAGTAGGACAGTTTCCTGGACTGAAACAGTGGATGCCATCTATGGCTGGTTAGGTTAGGGAGGTGAAGGGTAGCAGAGCCATACAGGGAAACAAAGCATTAGCTTCTCTAGGGCAATCCTGGTTTCCTGAGAACCACTCTGAATCCAGAAGCAAAGGGGAAGAAAGACACAGCTATTTGCTGCCCTGCCAAACCTTTAATTCTTGTAAAACACCCAACATTTAATCCTTGAAGTTTCCAACCCAAAGACAACACTACATTCACCCAAATCCAAGACAGACCTCAATTTAAGATGACCACCCCGAGTAATTTGACTCTATACATGGAAAATTAGAAATCTGTTAAATTTTCCATGTATAGAATCTAATTATTGGAGGGTCATCTTAAATTAATCACCCCCATTGCTCTGGCAGAGAAAGTATCAACAGGAGATAAGGGGACACACCTCTACCGCTTGCCCTCCCTTCCTGCTCCCCTGCCCCTTGCACCTGTGCCTGCCTTCCCTGCCATCTATTTCACTGCTCTTTGCCTCCCACTTGCCTGTGCCCACCCTCCTGTTGCCTGTCCCCAGTGCCTGCCCCCCACCCTTCTGTGCCTGTACCTGATACCCTGTCTGTGCCTGTACCTGATACCCTGTACCTGGCCCCATGGCAGTCAGCAGTGGCAGCCCTGGCTCTGGCCCAGCCCCAGCCCAGCCAGGCAGATGCAGTGGTGGCAGCTCCAGGCCCAGTTTGGCTGGGGCCAGAGCTGTAGCTTGGCTGGAGCTGGAGCTGAAGGTAAGTGACAGGGGGAAGAGGGGCAAGTAGCAGAGTTGGGGGCAGGTGATGGGGGGCATGCTATGTAGTTTCCTCTGTGCCACCCCACTACCCTCACACAGTCTCCCCTGGACTCCCTCCACCCTCACAGCTCAGTGTCATAAGCCCCTTCCTCTGCTGCATGAGCCACCCTGGTCCAGGACAGGAAGTGGCTCAGTTCCTGGGGTAGAAGCTAGAGCTGAACTGTCACCTGCCCCAGGCTGGCACTTGAGTCTAAGATGAGGCTCCCCCTACCCCCTGCCAATTGATTAGGGGATAAAGCTTTGTCTTGGATTCAAGTAAATATGGAAAATTTTCCTTGCTCAACTTGCAGAAATAGGGATTTCCAGGCACCTTAAGTAGCTTTCATAGGTAACTGAAAGTCACAATTCCAGCTGAAATCCATCGGCATGCTCTGTACCTGTGACTATAACCATTCCTTTCCAAATGATCCAGAAAAGAACCAGAGCATGAATGTCAGAGACTCAGATTTTGACTTTTATTAATTTGAGACATTACAGGGCATTAAAACACTGGAGCTACACTATAATTACAGAAGTAGTACACTGTGTTCTCCCTGTGAAATAGAAAACATAATGTCCGTGCCCTTCCTCCTCCCACCACTTCCTGTTAGATAAGAGATTCCCGATTTATTCTCAGAATTTCATTTATCTTGTCTCATATATTTAAAAAATAAGGGCTCATGAGGCTAAGAGCAGGTCTTTCCCCTTAGCTGAGACATAAAACATGTTTTTGTACAAGCCTGCTGAAGTCAACATGAAAGAGCTTCTTTTTGCTGTGGACAGGGTGGATATGCACCTTTACAGCCTAGCTAAATAAAATCTAAGTAGGGAGCACAAGCTTTGGTGAACCCAAGTTCTTACTTTAGTATGAGCAATAAGACGATAATATAGCTTAGACTACACTGAAGGTTCCCACCTCCCCATTGCCTTGTGTTTGAAAGGAAGTTCTCTTTTGCTTTGTGCAATTTGCTCTATTAGCACTAGTCAAAGTTCAAGTGAAATCTCAGCACCTGACAACTTCCAAACAAAGCATCAAAACATGAAGAGCTGCTGCCTTCCTTGGAGATTACTGGTTTCTATTTGGCAGCTCTGCTTCCTGCAGTCCCTTTCCTGCCCGGGGCAGGCGGTCGGACCTGATGATCTGTTTAGGTGCCTTCCGACCCTAAGCACCATGATACTATGATACAGCATCTGATGAAGCAAGCCAAAGCTTGTGCCATACATCTCTGAACCAACATTGAGTTGGTTTATAAGGCCAGGGACAGAAGTTACACAAAACCTGGTTTAAGTGAGCAAAAACTGGCTTAAACCTGTAAAAGAACAGAAGCTCAGCACACATGAACTGGCTTCAAAATGGCCAAACCTGGCTTAAGATAAACCTGGATGGATATAGTACCAGACTTAACTGATTCAGGTTAAACTGGTCAATGGCATTTCTGTCCCAGATCCCCTCCAGACCCAAGTTGCCTCACAGGCCCCAGGTATCTCAGGAGTCTTTGTGGGTGGGTGGGCTAGTCTCTGCCAGGGCTCCTCTGCTCTGTCACATGGCCTGGCTCCAAGCCAGCATGGAGGGATTACACAGCAGAGGGCTTCTCCCCCTCCCAGCTTTCTATGGAGTGCTCCCATCCCTGCTGCCTGGCACAAGCCTCCAGGCTGCCCAGTGCCTCTCGCTGGCTGCTGCTCGTGCCAGGCCTCAGTTGGACGCATGAGGTGGCCTGGGGGGCTTGTGCCAGGTGGCGGCAGGGACAACAGTGCTCCATACAGGGAAGGATTGGGCTCTGTTGTCCAGCGCAAGCCTCCTGGGCTGCCCAGAATGTCTTTCCAGAGCCTGGCACCAGCAACAGCTGCCAGGATGCAGCAGGCAGCCCCAGGGGCTTGTGCTGGGTGGCAGGGCTCGATCCTTCTTTCTATGGAGCCAGCCCAGCCAGGCAGGGACAGGGGAAGACTCCAGCTTGGGGGGCTGACACTGGGCCGGGGGGAGGCTTTGTTCCCTCCCTTCACTTAGTGACCCGCTGACCCCCTCCACATCTGGGCTCAGGGGCAGGCCCCAGATGCGTAAACTCTCCCCCTTCCCCCTCCACGTCAGTGACTTGTGCAGCCAAGACTGGCTGGGGGTGGGGGGTTACCCTCTTCCCCCCGTCACAGCTGGGTGGATCCCAGGTTGGCCAGAGGCTTGAGGCTCCCCTCACATGGACAAACACCTGGCCTGGGGTCAACTGGGGATGGGGGGACTGATTCCCCACTGAGGGGGGACAGCAGGGCGTTGGGGGCACGTGCCAGGCAGTCAAACAGGCCCCTGCCTTTTGGCCTGGCCAGTGCAGGCCTCCACCTGCCTTCCCCAGCTCAAAAGTTAACATCTGTTCTGTTCATTACAGGTTTAGAAAAACCTGTGAAGATGGAATCGATTCCCCTTGGGGCTTTCTGACTGTCTGTACTTAGCCTAAAGGTGCAAATCTACCCTACCTTCTGCCTGTGGGAGGCCTGGGGAACAGAAACTAAGGTCCTTGTACTCCAAAAAAGATGGTCACAAGGATTAGAAGAGAATCATACCAGTAATATTAAAGCTAATCTATGTGGCAGCAGGATTTCAAAGCACTCAGCTCTGGGGGAGTTCCACTCCCATTGAAGGCAAGGGTAACATGCTTATTGAACTGGGAGCAAAATTAGGCCAGTAAAATTACATCCCAGCAGGAGGGTGCAATTCCATTCAACAGAAAGTTGCCATGAATGCCCTGAGTCCTGAAGTGTAATCTGCTGATTTCCTAGGGATTTTTACATATCCAGGTGCCATAGTGCTGGGTTCTTTGAAAAGTGTGTGGCGCTGTGACACTTGGAATTGTATAAGTGGCAAAACGTATGTCAGTGCTGAGAAAATGGCAGTGGCACATTTTTGAACTAAAACACACCAGAGGTGCTTTAGTTCAAAAGTGCACTGCCACCATTGTCTGTGCACTGACGCGCATTTCCCCGCTTACAGAATTGCATATGGGATGGTGCAGTTTGCCTTCGCTCGCATGCAGAGCAGA
This sequence comes from Crocodylus siamensis, assembly GCF_052110815.1. NCBI lineage: Eukaryota > Metazoa > Chordata > Crocodylia > Crocodylidae > Crocodylus > Crocodylus siamensis. The sequence continues at coordinate 238,378,136 of NC_143398.1, read as the reverse complement.
CTCAATTAATCACATTGGGGGACAGAAAAGTATGTACATAAATGCCCTGAGTGGCCTTGTAAGAACATAACATGATTCTTACATTTTATCTGACTGCCTCAGGGCACTATGAGCACTCACACAACAAAAATTGTCACCTCAGGACCCTACTTCCTGAGCTAAGGGAGAATCTCAGTTAGTTGTTACCAATATAGGGTCTAAGAAACACAGTTGGCTTGTTGATCCTTTCCAGGATAAGGCGGGAGAACACACATACTTCTTAGGTCATGAGTGTTCTCTCTCTATTGGAACGGGGAAAAAGGGAAACGGGTACTTGTACACATGGCGAAATTGCCCTTCTTAGCAGTTTAAATTGCCCTTTTATAGTGGTTTAATTGCGTTGCACATTGCACGTGTGGCGGCATCTTGCGACTTAATTACGTCATGCTGTACACACGTGGCAATGTACTGCGATGTGAATGACTTTGTTATGCAGCAAACTAAAACACATCCCAATGTATTTTAATTTGCTACCTAATAGATGTAGTGATACATCTATCCCTGAGCTCTCCTGGGCTTCCAGAACCCTGTGTACTGTTGCTGTTGTGTTCTCTGGCTGCCAGCACACCCGGCTTGCCCCTGGGCCACCATGGGGAGGCACCAGGAGGGTGGCTGGGTGTGGTGGCAGCCAGAGAAAGTAGCAGGGGCAGTGCACAGGGTGCTGAAAGTTCAGACAGGCTCGGAGAAGCTCAGGCTTGGCAGGCTTCCAGTGCCCCTGCCGCCATCTGCATCCCTGCTGCCTTCTCTAGCCACCAGCACAACCAGATGCCCTCTTCCTACCTTTCTGCACTGCCCCGGGGCAAGCCAGCTCATTCCTGGGCAGTCCCATGTGGCAAAAACAGTGCTGGAAGCCCTGGCAAAGGGGAAAAAAAAGCAGCCAGGGGTCTGATCCTTTTTTTTTTTTTTTTCCATAGGAGCCTGCCCATAGCCAGGCGGCAAGCTGCTGGCAGTGTCTAAGCTGCTGGGGTCGCTGGTCTTTCCTTCTGCAGTGGTGGTGCCCCTTGGGGCTGCCCAGGTAGGCTGCTAGTGGGCCAAGTGCTGCCCCAGGTTGGAGGCAGCACCTGGCCTGCTAGCAGCCTGCCTGGGGAGAACTGAGGACACTACCACCGTGGAGGGAAGGACTTCGGCCCCCCGCAGCTCGGGGTCCACTGGCAGCTCACCCCCACAACTGCAGGCAGGCTCTGCTGAAAAAAATAAAGCACTGAAGCCCCTAAATGGAAATGGTGGGTTTTTAATTTTTACAATGAAAAATCCACCAATTAAAAACCCACTGTTTCAATTTAGGGAACTAAACCCCTATCACATGTACAAGTGGCCACAGAGGCTGCAATATTCTCACACTCCACAGTGATAAAATGGCAGAGCTGATGTTAGAACATCCCAGTTCCTGAAGCCTGGCCCAGGACCAAATTACTAGTGCATGCTGCCTCCAAGAGAATGCTGTTGTGTGGTTGCAAAAGAGAAACAGAAAGCTATATTGGTTTCTGGTTCATGGAACAGGGTTGAGACATTATGGGCTTGAAGTGGGAATTGCTAGGTGATGTTATATGGCCTCTGTTACAGAAACCAACATAATATTGATCCCTTCTGACCTGGAAAATCTAAGGGTGACTATACATGTGCTCCGGGGTGGAGGTGAGGGGAAGGTTTAAAGCGCCCATGGCATCACGTGTATTCACTGTCCTGCACTTCAAAATGACGGCAGGGGTGCTTTAACTAAAGCTCATCAAACGAACTTTAGTTAAAGCATCCCCACTGCCATTTTGAAATGTGGGGACGCTGAATACATGTGACACAGAGGCTGCTGGAACATGTTAATTAACACACTCCAGCAGACTCGCAACAGACTTGATGGAGTCTGCTCTGATGTGTGCTAATTAACACATGGTCTGTCATGTGTATAGGTGCCCTTAGTCAACAAGAATTTTTCCTAAGCCTAGATCAGAGTTCAGCATATAGGTAGAAAGATGCCTGCTCTGAAGAACTTAGGCTTTGAACCTTGTGAAATCTGATTCTGAACCCCCCTGGGAGTTCAGAGGGCTACTGTAGTGAAAACAATGTGGTATCTGCTCTTAAATCCAGTCTCCAAGCTATAGAATGTTTTTCCAAAAAAGGACTAGAACTGTACAGTTGGACAAGAACAGCCTAAAAGGAAACAACAGAAGCATATGAAACAATATAGAAATGATGAATGAGAGAGAGAAAATTAGCTGGATGTGATCACTGGCAACCAGTTTCAAAAGGTTAATAAAAAGAATTTGCAATGTCCTGTGCAACGAATACAATGTCTTCAGCCCCTTGAGGAAATGTTGGCAAAATAAGGGTTGGATCCCACCTTTCCTTGCATCAGGGACAGTTTTCATTCCTGTTCTCTACAACTTAAAAGTGATGGTGGGGGGGACCACATGCTGAAGTAGTCACGGGCCAGGGCTGCACGCTTTGGGGGCTACAAGCCCTGCCTCCCCCTGCTGGAGTAACATGAGCCCCCCCTGTTGCTGTATGGGCAACATGAGCCCACCAAGTCCACACTGCATGAGTCCCCTTGCTGTTGCCACCAGTTGGGGTGAGTTTGTTCCTCCCCTACCCACCATTGTTACAGAATCAGCCTACTCCCACAGTTGGGTAGCCCAAACCTCCCTGTTCCTGCCTGGGCAGCAAGTTTCCTGGGCCCCTCTGGCTAAGCTGCTCTGCTCCAAAGATGCCGACTGTTGCCACAGAAGCAGGAACAGGCCAGACAGAAGCCCACATGCTGCACATTAACCCCTCATGGGCCACCGCTTGCACAGCCTTATTCTAGATGCTGAGTAAATTCCTAACAATATAAAGAAAAGAGCTGCTAGAGCAGCTTAAAGTTGATCTTGGGCTCTTCAGTTTAAAATGTTTAAATTGGTTTGTTGCAGCTCGTATTTGGGGAGCCCATCTCTCTTCAGGAACAGAGCTTAAGAACATGAATGACTCACACTAAATCCAAGAAGGAACCATAAACCTGTAGACGGTGATGATAGTCATATCAACCACAAATATGGCCTGTGACAATACTTGCAGCATAAGATGCACTTAAACATTTTTTATTACTTTACTTCTACAAAGTGGACACCTCAAGCATCAATGCTGAAGAGGCAATTTCTTGCCACTGTGGGCAGGAAAGAAAGGTTTAAAAAAAACAAATATCTTTCCAAGGATGTATCCTTCAGCCATACTGAGGTCTAGGCATCTCTCAAGGGTGAAGTCGTTTCTGGCTAAAATTTACCTGTTTGCGGAATTTCATCCAGGTGCAGGTTATGGGGGCAGTTCCTACAACTTTGCAGAACAGTTCCACGGATTCCCCGGCACGGACTTTCCTGTCTTCTGGGAACTGAGTGATCTGGGGGGGAAGAACTGATAAAAAGAACCCTCTCTTTAGAGACCTACACTTTCTATCTTTGCTAACAGCTGAGCACAAGCATCTCTCAACAGAATTTAGTCCCATTTGATTAAATCGCAAAATGATATGTATCCATGACTTTCAATGTATTGGCTCTCTGGCCCCAGGAAGAAGGCAGAACTGAACGCACGGCAGCTCTGTCATATGGAACGATGCTGATTTCTACCTTGGGTGTGCGTATGGTTCACACCTGCCTCTGCCACTTGAGCCAAAAGAGCAGCTGGCAGCAACAGTACACTGTTGCCCTCTGTGTGGAAGAACTACATGAGAGCAGAGGCACACAGTGCCAGTGGGCAATCTTAGCTATTTGTTGAAGCAGAGGAACGGAGGGACCTGGGACTGCTGGATTTGGAGGGATGTTTGCGTTAGTGGTTACAAATTCTCCTTCCATCGTACTTTAGCTCCTGCCCATCCTTCCTCTGCTTCAATCCACATCTTTGGCTCATTCAACCCATTTTCCACCTCTTCATTCCACTGCATGTACATTAAGTACTTTTTTCTTTGTATCCTTGTCTGGGCATCACAGAGCAGGGACAAAGAGCACGTGGAAAGCCAGTCTGCTAGCTCCCTGGGGAGACGATGTGTCAGCAACCCCTGGCAGGAGAGGGAGGCAGCTGCAAGGGAAATGCTTCCCATTGCTTGCAGCTCCAGGGTGGGACACATCCATCTGCTCCATGGGGATGGTGCACGTGCACCCTGGTTGGCATGTGGGAGCTATGAGGGAATGGGGAATGCCATTCAGAGAATTTAGCTGCCAACCTAACCTGTCTCTACTGAGCATATGCAAACAGAGACTCTTTGGAGGCTTTTCTCTTTGCCAAATTTAGGCATTTTTTTCAGGGACAGCAGAATGCACAAGCTAGGCACTGGATCACTTTCCCTCCTCCTCCTCCCTCTCCCCCAACAACTTTTGAGCCCCGGCTCCAAAGCATAAGGGCATTAAAATTAGGCTGCCAGATTTTTTTTTTAACAAAGGCAAAACAGCTCAGTGTTTCCATCACCTCTTTCTGGGAAATGGCTAAACATTTTTTGGCTAAAACTTTTCAGACTGCTGTCTGGGGCAGACAGCTGACACCAGTCTGATTAGTTAAAATATGGCAAAATTATAAGCGACTGAAAGCAAGTGCCTTTAAAAAAAAGAGGTCAGGCCTCTGAGGTCAGGCAACGTAAGTGGTGCCTCTTCTATAAATCTTGCCTCAATATAGCCTTATAAAAGAGCAAAGTAAGGGAACTTAGTATTCAATCCCCCAAAAATGCAAGGTAACAATTGCAGTGAGAAAGATGTTACCTTCTCTTGGAAATCTTATCACTTTATTGTCTAGTCTTGCAGAATAACATAATGCAACTATTTACCTGCCTTCGGGGGGGTCTTTGGAGCTGGTTTCTTCTTTACTGTTGCTTCACCTAAGGAAAAAAAAATTAAACCATTCATGAGAAAATGCATTTTGAGAGGCACTAGTTTAATTATAAAAATATTCCCATTCCTGGCAGAATTGTGTCGATTAGCTCACTCCACAAGGAGATCTACTTCCTAATAGTAGTGGGCAAGAACAAAAACTTTAAATACCATCAGGGATCCTGGCTTCACCCTCAGGATACGCAGATTGACAAACGGGTGTTTCAAAAGCCTCAGGAAGTACCTACTTTCCTGTGTGATCTGTGCCTATATTAACCACTGAGTACCCACCATACTCAGCCCATTGAAGTGAGGCCGCCACATCGCATTAAACTACTACAATCCATAACAAGATGATTTTCACCATAATGTTTTAATGTTAAAGAAGGCAGAATGATTTAGGAGAAAACCTGGTTAAAACCAGGTAATCCATTTTGTATTTTTTTATCAAGCAACTCCAGAGCCTGCACAGATATTAGCATATGTGGGAACTGAGTGTTATATTCCACATTTATGAATGGGGACAGAACTTGCCAATTCCAAATAATACGATTTAAAAAAAAAAATATGGGCCTTCGTTTGAAACCTAAATATGCTTCAATACAGGTACCTATATCCATGTGTAGGCCACACAACAGAAGTGTGGATAGGCTTGATTTTTAAAGATGCTGAGGACCTGCAGCTCCAGTTGACTTCAACTCAAGTTAGGTGCGCTTAACACCTTCAGATACCAATCTAGATCCACTTCGGTGCCTAAGCACAGCTATGACAGCCCAACCTTGTTTGAATGATCTAGTCCAGAGGTGTCAAATTCACTTTGTACCCTGGGCTAGTTATGGACCACAAGGCTGGACATGGCCCAGTGCTGGTAGCCATGGTAGTGGCCACTGCAACAGGGGTGGAGAAAACAGCCACAAGCTTGGCAGGTGCTTGTCCTGGCAGAGGTGCACAAGTGGCAGTGGGGCCAAGAAGTTGCAGGGCAACTGAGGATTGTATTGCATGGCCCTTGTTCACCCACCTGCTACTGACAGCCATGTCCTGGAGCCTGTGGCTGGCCCCTCCCCTAATTCCCCAGGCCCACTGGCTCCAACGCTGGCATCTAGTTCATAAGCTGTATGTTTGACATCCCCATTATTTCTTAAAAATGTAGCGGTTATCCAATAGCTGGCACATTACACTAAAAAAAATTAAAATAAAATAAAAATAGCTCTTGTTTCCTTTTAACCCTCCCCTTTAAGGAGATATTTAACATTCTGGACTCTTAAAAATTTGGCATCAGCATTTTCTTCTTGAAGCACTGGAGGATGTAACAAGAACTGCTGTACTTCCATTGTTCCAAGCTTTGAAATCAGTCATGCAGACAGCAAACAAAGTACAAGTATTTTACATTACTTGCATGAGTTAACAATGGAAAGCACCGGCCAATGCATGCTACATGTCTCCTGCTGTGCTTGGTCCACACAAGGTCTCAGGCTGCTGCAGAACATAACTGCAGGCCTAACTCTAGTTCAAAGCTGTAGAGACTCAATGCTTTTAATTTTGGAGGTCCCCAGTTGCAAGAGGTGGCAGCTGCCATGCTATCTCTGCATTGGACTGTTAACACAGAAAAAGCCTTGTAAATACATTTTACCTTTCAGCAACATATTCTTTTCTCTGTGGTCTTTTTTTGGAACCCTTTGCTAATGTAATTTGGACAATGTAATCAGTCTGTATCACTTTCTATAAACAGCTTTGCTTTATGGCATTTCCCCCGAAACCTGTTTTTAGTTTTCACGTGTTCTACATTTACAGGTTTTGGTTGGAACAAGTAGTACTATGCTACAGAGAAAGGCTGTTCTCACAGCGCTTACATCTGAGTCAAAAACAGGAAGCACTCAATCCCTCTCAAGAAACCCTGTTCCTTAGAGATTGCCAGCCCAATTTAGCTTGTTCGAAGCCTGGTCTGATATCCAAATTTTAAGGTGGTTATTCTAGCGTAACTGAAGCATAACAGCATTCACTCCTTCTCACGACACCTGGTCCTATTCAAAAGACACTTCCAGAAAATTAAGTTTGTTGCTTTTTTGAGTCAGCTGCCAACTTATCTGTTGGCTCTATTACATCTTCTCGACTTTAATAATGACTGTTTACTTATGTAAAGTATATATACTTCCAGCTCGGTCCTTTCCCCCATAACTTCATGGAAGAAAAAAAAAAGTGATGCCTTAAATGTAGCATCGAGGACTCCTTATTCTAAGCATGTTGTTGGCCTGTTTTACTATCCGAACTCATGCTGAACATCCTTCATTGGATGAGAAGCCCCAGTGACCTCAATAAAACTACTCAGGTGAGTAGGTGCCAGCGACTGAAGCCCATGGACTGTGGCCCCCTGGGAATCCTCCAAGTTGGGTTTCATCTAACTATCACTGAAGTCAATGCAAGATCTGGAATGACTTTAGTAAGAGGGGAAGCCCCGTGTTATTTTTTAGCATGGCTCTGTTACTGTACTGTGCCATGAATACTGCCCTCATCATATATATTTGATATGTGCGTTTGTGCATATTACCTTATTTTACTGTACTGCTCATCAGTTGCCCCATCCCTGCTGTGAGAACGTTAGCTGTCCTCAGAGTAATAAGGTCTTTAAAAACAGCACCTATGATCTGACTGCCTATGTACCATGGTAGGCCTAACTTGAAAGACATCAAGGAATATGTGCCATTTGCTAAATACTCATGCTTCACTGAAGGTCCAACTGCCATTTTTCAGAAACTTCAGAACAGGGCAGAAACCACCACGGCAAAGTGTTTCGATCCCACATGATTTACAAGAAGCTCTCTCTGATACAAGTAATCTGTTCACAACACAAATTATATACCTGCTGGAATAACCAAGCTAACAGGCAGGGTGGTGAATGAAGTCCCATCTCTCTCTGAAGTCTCTTGCCTTTTCCAAGATTCAGTTCAACTCTGTATCTCTCAAGATCTTTTTCCCCCTCTTGGTTGCCTGTTTTATTCTCTTTACATATGAACCTAATTCCAAGGACACACACAGACACCTTCCCATCTACCCATGTATATACACACAGATCTAGCCCTTCTCTCTGCCTATCTGCTATCAGCCACTCCTTGCCCATAAAAAGGATACCAGATCACATCATCCTGCATTATTTGTTCTTTTCACAGTTAAATTCAGTGACATGCACTTCATCAGTGGCCATGCACAGTATTTATACAAAGATGAGGATGCACAACGAACTATCTTGTTCTATATTTATGCTGCAAGTGAAACAAATGGACAGATCTTATCCCTGGGAAAACTGAGAGCCAGTTTAAAAGACTCTTGCATCAGGGAGGATTTCCATACCAAAGCACATAAACCTATCATCTCACTCAGCTGGGGACACTGTAGTTCATATAGAGATCCAGGATTTTTTCAGGACATTATACATACTGAACAGAAGGCATGCGGACTGTCCCTCCACTTCATCAAAAGGATTCAGACTAAGAAAGGGATGCTGGGAGATCTGATATAGTACCCTGATCTTATTTTGCATAAGTAGACTTGGGCAGGAAACGAAAGCTGCTGAAGAGCCTCACATTTTTTTGAGGCTGGGGCACCTGGAAGAGGAATGTGTGACAGCACAGGCACGTGTAGGCATAGAGCCTCTTCCTGCTTTATTAACAAAATCTGCTCTGCTGTTCTTAGACCCTGCCCTAAAAACTCCCGCTTATCTCATGTGTCTTCTGCAAACAGCAAAACCAAATTTCTTTTAATAGCTCTGGAGGCAGTTACCAAAAAAAAAAAAAAAAATCCAGCAAGATTAACCAAGATGACAAGGTCAAATGATTGTTTTCATTAAAATATTTGAGGCTCTTGGAACTGTTAGTTCAAGGCTGCTTCTGCTGTTTAAAAAAAACCAATGTCTCTCTCCTGCTATTTACATTGAGATGGGATGAAGCTGAACACCAGCCTGGTGGAGGAAAAAGGACATAATATTCTCTCCCTAAATGAGCTGGCCTCCTAGAAACTACATAACGTAAATAGTGCCAGGCTGGTATTTACATAACTGTATAGACAGGTTTGTCTGTTAGGGAGTTTGAGCCAGGGGAGGATATACACTGAAAGGGAAAGCCAGATTCCTTTGCCGGCTGCTATCTTATGGAACATTTGGTTGTGCTGTTTCCCTGGCCCCGATGTTGAATTCACAGGAGCAGAGATGCTCAGAAGCTTCTGCCTTTCTTTGGTGTTTCCCTTTTTTGGAATTTTACTAAAAATAGTCATACCCCCTCCCTCTCCTGGAAATGGCTCCTACACAGTTTGCTTCATAAAAGCATCCAGTAGAAAACTAATAGAATTGCAACAGGGATACTTGATCATTTGAGTGAAGCCAGAATTTCTCACTGACCCCCAGAATTCAACAAGATATCCCTATTCCAGGTAGCACCTCCCATGAGTCCTAACCCCTCTGGCTGCAATAGGATTGAAGTACGTGCCTAAAGTGAAGTATGCTGGGAAAGCACTGGGCAAAGATCTCACTCAGCAGGTCCTCGGCATGCAGCAGAGCCCGTCTCCATGGAGGTTCCTTCCGTTTCAGCGTAGACTGAAAAAGGAGCAGGCGAATCTGTGGCTGTTGAACCTACTAGCAAATACCACCTACTCATGCACGGAGACCGGTGGTAGAAAGAGGAACCAACCAGCTGAATAAGGATAAGCATTATGCTAGGAGACTGCAGTAACTAGCCTGCTCCTATGAAACCAGAAATTGGATGTCCTCATCTTGCATGAATGCTGTACCCACCGAGGGACTTGTTATACTAGGGGAGGAAGTCTCTCTCCTGTTGGGGCCGTTCAAATGAGTGACAAAAATTATTAGAGGCCTGGGAAGAGAGACTTATAAGGAAAAGCTGAAAAAATAAGGGCTATTTAGAAGAAAGGCGGAGTAGAAATTTGATATCAATCGTTAAATACCTGAATGGCAATTACAAAGAGGATGGAGATAGTCCTGTGCCCTGCAGCCACAAAGCAGCTTGAAACTGCAACAGAGGAAATTTAGGTTGGAGATTAAGAACTCTCTCCCTATGAGGGTGGTGAAGGCTACCCAGACAAACTGTGGAATCCCAACCCTGAAAATTTTCAAAGATAGGTTAGACAGACACTTGACTGGGTTTAATTGGGGATGATCCTGCCTTGAGCAGGCGGTTGGACTAGATAACCTCATGAGGTCCATCGCTGCCTTACTTTCCTATGATCCTATGCATATTGAATAAATGGTTACACACAGACAGCCTCCCTTAAGAGAACACTGTTAAGTTTGCAAAGTCAAGTTTTCAAAGGTTAAGAAATGCCAGAGCTATAGTTGTCTGTGCAAACTGAATTTGGTCCCAGCATGCACATGCTTTATGACACACCCTCCTGCAGGGAGGCTGTTAGGAAGGCCAAGGCAAAAATGGAGCTAGGGCTAGAGACCAGAATTAAGGATAATAAAAAATACTTTTTCAAATATATATGAAGCAAGAAGTAGGCACTGGGTAACGTGGGGCCCCTACAGGATTGGCTTGGCGATCTGGTGATTGCAGCAAATGAAAAAGCTGACCTCTTTAACAAATTCTTTGCCTCCATATTCCTGCCCCACTAGAATTGCGGACGGACACAGGGGCGGCACCGCCATGCCTAGGATCAGGGACGACCTAGTTAGGGAACTTTTGAAGGGGCTGGATGTGTTTAAATCAGTAGGCCCAGATGCTCTTCACCCAAGGGTGCTGAGGGAATTGGTGGGGGTCATAGCAGGGCCCCTGGCACTAGCCAGGTACCAGAGGATTGGAAAAGGGCCAATGTGGTCCCCATTTACAAGAAGAAGAGAAAGGAGGACCCCAGCAATTATTGGCCAGTCAGTCTTACCTCGGTCCTTGAGAAGACCTTTAAGAAAATTATCAAGGAGCACATCTACAAGGGCCCAGCAGGGGAGGAGATGCTCAGGGGCAACCAACATGGGTTCACTGAGGGCAGGTCCAGACTGACTAACCTGGTTTCTTTTTATGATCAGGTCACAAAGTCCCTGGATGAGGGTGTCGGGGTGGATGTCGTCTTCCTGGACTTTAAGAAGGCCTTTGACACAGTTTCCCAGCACATTCTCTTAAAAAAACTTAGTGACTGTGACACTGATGCCTACACGGTCAGATGGGTGGCAATTGGCTAGATGGGTGCACCCAGAGAGTGGTGGTGGATGGGTCATTTTCAACGTGGAGGGATGTGGGCAGTGGGGTCCCCCAGGGCTCGGTCCTGGGGCCTGTATTGTTCAACTTCTTTATCAGCGATCTGGATGTGGGTGTGGAAAGCACATTGTCCATATTCACTGATGACACCAAGCTGTGGGGCAAGGTGGGCATGCTGGAGGGAAGGGACTGAATCCAGCTAGATCTAGACAGGTTACAGAGGTGGGCGGATGAGAATAGGATAGAGTTCAATGCAGTCAACTGCATGGTGCTGTATCTAGGGAGAAGGAACCAGCAACACACCTATAGGCTGGGGAACACCCTTCTTGTCAATACAGAGGCAGAAAGGGATCTTGGAGTCATCGTTGCCAATGCAAGGCAGCAGTCAGTACGGCTTACCGCACTATGTCAAGCATCTACAGATGCATCACAACCAGGTCCGAGGAGGTGGTCCTCCCCCTCTATGCGGCATTGGTCAGGCCGGAGCTGGAGTACTGTGTTCAGTTCTGGGTGCTGCACTTCAAGAGGGATGTGGACAACATGGAGAGGGTCCAGAGGAGGCCACTCGCATGGTCAAGGAGCAGCAAGGCAGGACCTACGAGGAGAAGCTAAAGGGCCCGAACCAATTCAGTCTCCACAAGAGAGGGCTGAGAGGGATCTGGTGGCCGTTTACAAACTCACCAGGGGGGATCAGCAAGAATTGGGGGAGGCTCTGTTCCCCTGGGCACCACCCGGGGTTACTAGGAATAATGGCCACAAATTGTTAGGGAGAAGGTTCAGGCTAGACACCAGGAGACATTACTTTATAGTTAGGGCTGCCAGGCTCTGGAATGGACTCCCAAGGGAGGTGGTGCTCTCTCCTAACTTGGGGTCTTCAAGAGGAGGCTGGATAGATATTTGCCTGGGGTGATAGGACCCCAGCACCCGTTCCTGCTGGGGGAAGGAGGTTGGCTGGACCTGATGATCTGTTTAGGTCCTTTCTGACCCTAAGTACTTTGATACTATGACACGATTTTCCACCTGCTCTGGGGAAGAGTCAGGATCTTACAGCAGACTGTTGTCTGTGGCAGAAGCTAGGAAGTATAGATGTGAATGAGACAGGGGCAGGGAAAAGATGGCTGCATGGTTAAGGCAGTGGATCTGGTCTTGACACTGGAGACTTCAGCAGTTGGATCTGCAGAAAATTTGAGCACTTTGCGCTGCAGATGAAGCCAATGGGTGCCGTGCCATAAATGATTCCAAAGTCTCCAAAAATAGCCATTTGTCTCAATTTGAGCAAGCAAAATTAATAGACACTTTTCTTGTCACAGCTCTCCGTTTCTGCACATCAGTTCTCAAAGGGGATAACGAGACCCCTTTCTCTCTGAGAAAGTAAATTCATTAACATCTGCAAAGCATTCAGATACTAGAGGGACAAATGCTAGAGACAACTCATAAAGGAACGAACAGTTCTGTCTCCAAAGCAGAGTTCAAACAGTGTTCAAAGAAATAAGGCACAGGGTTATGTGCTGAACCGTGGCCATGAAGCAAAATATTGAGAACCTGCTCACTGGATGACCTCTATCCATCCTGAGCGCTGAAGCAGACGGGGCCCCATGGAGCAGCCTTACTTGCTTCTGCACATTCAGGTTTCATATAGAGCCTGCGAGGGGATGAGACACCCCCCGCGGGATGGGACATTTGCAGTCCTATACCTCTCCCAGCTTCTCATGTTTGAGCAGTGAGGATGGACTCCACAGAGATGCTGTAGTTATTAAACCCTAGCGAATCTCCACTGAGCATGTGCAAACTGCTACATTTCAACATATAACTTGGTCGAATTTGGGCAGATTTTCCAAGGGGAAGCACAAGGCCCATCCTTGACCCAGAGACTGCCCTCTCTGCCAAATTTCAAATCTCTCTTCCAAAGCATGGAGGCCCTACAGCTGGCAAAAAATAAATGTTGCAATTTTAAAAAAAAATATGTTCTCTTGGAAAAAGGTTAAACCTTTAGACTGATTTTTTCCCCTCAAAGCCAAGACCAGTACAAAACAGGAAAAAGAATCAGGCTAAGACAAATGAGATAACCGAATGGAAAATTTCAGCTCACACGGGTAAAATCTAGCAAAGTCACTAGCAACTGAAAATGGGATCTTATAATGGGAAGTGACTGTCAGCCTAAGAATAGCTCTGCCAATGAGTAAATATTCAGGGAAGCAGGAATTTAAACCTCTTACGTCCCAGGCAAGTGCCATAAACACTGGGTCAGTCAGGCAACCATGGTCTTTCTATAGGCTGAGGAATATGGCATTATTAAGCCAAAGAAAAAACACTCCTACAAGAAAGCCTGAATGGACCCCACCCTGAACCACAATACCCAGAATGCTCAGCGGGGTGGCGGGAGATCCAGGTTCGAGTCCCTGCTCTGCTTGATTCAGCCCAAGGCTCTCAACAACCCATGTGAATGCTCTTGGTGACCAAACTACTGCTCAGGGCTTCCTCTCAGTGATGGTTTCCATTCCTCGGCTGAAAAACGTTTCCTGTCAATAACCTTGTTGAAACAGGCATCTTCCCCCCCAAATTTCTCCGTTCTGATGAATCAGCATCACCCCACAACCCAGTAAGGTTTTTTTCTGTTCCCGACCACTTTACTTGCTACTACTCCCACTACTGCAGACAAATGCACTGCCTGGAAGACAAATGCAGCCATGAATCTATTTTCCTCCCCAGGCTGTGACTCTTTAAAGACATAGACTGTTTCTGCCTCATGCAGTCTGTTGCTTCAGACCTACCCTGAAGTCTCAGTTTTACCCTAAATATGCAAGAGTCTTCACCCACCCTGGGATGTGACTAAATCTTGCAGCATAGGAATTAATATTTGTGGCTTGCATTCTCCCTGCAGTAAAAGCACATGAGCAAAAGGTAACATGGGCAGGAAACTTCTCTAGCAACTTGAAATAAAAAACTTTTGTATCTCGCTTGGGGATCAGTTATGCCAGCTGTCAATTACGAGATGCCTCTAGTACCAATAGCTGCTAAAAAAAATAAAAAAATACACACACACGTATGCGCGTGCACGCACAACATATATGTGTGTGTGTGTATATACATACATACACATATATGTATCTATATACACACACACATATAATTTATGTGTGTGTATATCTATATATATAGATAGATACACACACACGCACACACACCATTATTCCATAGGACACTGGAATCAAATGGAAAGACTCTAGCAACATTATTAATATACATTGACACACTGTTAGATTTACATGTGATCAGCTGCAGTACCCAGAAGCCTTATTTGACCATGGGGCCTCTCTGTGCTAGTCCTTGTATACCCAAATTATGAGACAGCCCCTGCCCCAAAGAGTTTGCCACCCTGGGCCTCCACTGCGCGTGCACACACACACTTACAAGAGACACTTGACTTTGTTGCTCTCAGCAGTTCCATGACTTGTTCAGGACTTACTGAGCAAGACAAAGAACAGAGAAATTCGGTGTTATCATTCCTACTTTTATAGACAGTTAACAAAGGTAAGGAGATAAAAAGGCAGTTCCCCAAGGTCCTGTAGGAAGGGCATTGCTGGGAAGTGAATGTGTAGCTCCTGCGTTCCAGTCCTCTGCCTCACTACAAGACCACCAGCCAATCCTGGAGTCATTCCACTCTCCTTTCCTGTTAAACTACCTATTGACTCTGCTAACAGAAAAGAGCAGAAGTGAGAGCGCTGGAAGAAACATTGTCTGGTAAATGAAGTGAAATGGTGGGGATGGAAGCTGTTATGATCAACCAGAAATGGCACCGACCACTTGCTTTCCTAGAGCTGGCTTCTCAGCCTTTCCCTAGGTGGCAGCAACAAATACATTCAAATGAAAACATAACAACACTTTCAGCTCTTAAAACATGGACGACTGAAGAATCTTCTCTCTCTCTATCTCCTATATCAAATGGTCAAAAACTTAGGGTTTTTTTTCTATGCACAGAAAAGCATACATAGATATGCGCTCAAGCCACCCAACTGTGATGGCCTGCATCTTGGTAGGCACACTGAACCAAAGCTTTCCAGACCTAAAAGCACAAGCTATAAGAATTTCCCATTGCAGGCTGTAAGGACTTCTTGCACAGAGGTGGTAACCTACAGTGACAGCCAGAAAGGAAAAGGCAGCAGTGACAACAGACCACTGCTGAGAGGATGGAAACTTCAGGGAAGGATGAAAACTTAGTTACTGCTTCTCCTTTTGGTCAAGCATCACATTTCTTGCAGCCTTCCAAATAAGTATTTGAAAGATAGGAAGAGTCAGGCTAAGTTTGGTGACACACAGAATCTAGGCTGGGGAACAGCATCCATGACAATGACGAAGCTGTTTGAGCAACATTTTTTATCACTTATTTTCTCATTAAAAATGACCAGCTGGTTTGATGGAAAACTGTGCATTCACCTTCCAAGTCATACAGAGATCACCCTGTCATTAATTCTTCTCTCCCAGTGTCTCTTAAGAAATCTGGAGAGATTCACAGAGACTTTGCCAATTAAAGAAGAGCAGACCAAGCATAGATCAACACACCTGGATCTTCAATAACTCAAAGGAACATAATATGGGAGATGATTATTGTAAATATTTTCTTTTAGGAGACAAGGTATATGAGGCAAACATTTCAACCCAGTTCTGATAACACAATGCAATACATGAAGACAAACCAGGTACTAAAGAGATTTAGCATAGCACAGAAATACAGCATCTTGCAGCCTGACTTGGTACTACTGAAGGAAAAGGGAATTTTAGTATTGACTTCAGTGAGAGGCAGGCAGAGACAGTAAATGCTCTTAGCTTTTATTGTCTTCATATTCCACTCAGCCTGGGAGGGTCTGAGCCCCAAAACTGCCACCCCCCTGCCATCAACTGCAACAATACAGGATCAGGCACTAAGACGTTATGGTCAAGCTTTCAGGCCTAAAGCTAGGGTGCTAAATATTTATTTAGATCCTGAGTAAGGGAGCTTGATTTTCAACACTGCTGAGCATTCAGCAGCTGTCAGTGCCTTCACTGGAGGCAGCTCAGTATTCGGCCCCTCTGGATATCAGGTCTCTTCTGAAGTCTCCGTGTGGGTTCTGGAGCCCAGCTTTAAGACCAAAAGCTTCCCCCTCTATCTCTGTTCCAACCCACCGTTCCCCCATGCTTGGATTGGGCATTTAAAGTTTGCGACCTTACTCCAGTTCAGGCTCATGTTGCAAAAAAATGTACCCATGGAGATGCTTTCATTTGTCTCCATGAGATATGATTAATAAACGGCACTCTCCTCGTCCATCAACATGCAGCTATGTAGCCTGGACTGTAAGCAAAGTCCATGGAAAATACTGTTCTTTGCCAATATTAACTCAGTTGGGAATGTCAGTATAGTGTAAACTATAAAGTAACCCAGCGAAGTCGAACAGCATACCTGGCATAAGTGAGATAGTGCTGAACTGGGCACTTGGGAGAAATGACTTGCATAATAAATTAATATTTCTTTACTGCTTTATATATACAGTAGCTGAGTTCTCTTTTACAAGCTGGGTCCCTTTTGTGACATTTCAGTTCAGCCAGTTTGTATTTATTAGGCTAATTTTCAGGGGCACAAAGTCATTCTCCATTGTACTTAGTCCAATGAGCCAGCTCATATCACCCAGAGCCATAGGGAGCTTCAGATCCAGAGCTGAACAATGTAGCTCAGGATCCAGGGAGGAAGATTTCAGCAGCAGCCGGGGTCAAATCCAATGCTTTCCTCTGTGGGGGAAGGGGTCTCCCTGGCAATGGGACTGATCTTCTAGACAGCTGAGGCATGTGTAGACGAAACGGGGGTTTACTTCACCCTAAATTGAAGCAGTGGGTTTTTTAAAATACTACTTCAATTTAGTGCAAAGTAAACCCCTGTGTTGGGTACACCCATGTCTTACCTGCCTTTCCGGCGGTGGGGAGGGGAGAGGAGGGCGAGCTGCCAGTGGGCAGAGCGGTCCCTGGACTGTGGCGGGAGGCTGGTGCTTCCCTCCGCGGTAGCGGTGGCCCCCACCACCAGACAGTACCTGACCGCAGGCACATGGCTTGGGCAGTCCTGGGGGGCACTGCAGCTATGGAGAGAAAGAATGGGGCCCTACGCGGCTCATACATCCAGGCAGCTCTTGCAAGTAGGATCAAGCTCACCGCTTTTTTTTTTCCTTTGGTGGAGCCTGTCTTCCCGGGCTGCTGTCAGGCTGCCTGCACGGCTTCCTGCACAGGCCCTGAGCCGCACGGAGCCCGGTGCTTCACTCCACAGCTGTAGGGCAGCAAACTAAAACTCCTCAGAGGTGTTTAAGTTTGCTGCTCCCCAAAGTCATTTAAGGTGCATTATGCTCCCGAATGTGCTACACCAGCTGGTATTAATGTGCAATATACCGCCAAAGCGTGCAAACACCAATGCCGTTAAAGCATTTAACCCGCTTTAAAGTGTCATGCACACATGTCCCGCAGATACTTTGCACTTAAGTGCATGGAAAGCATGCCTGCCCTATGCATGGCAGTGCACACAGAGTGGGGTACAGACATGCCGGGAAAGAAAGAATGCACATCTAACCCTTCAGGGAAGCAAGGAAAAACCTTACAGTGGCGTAAGCCTGCTTTCCCTCTCCAACCCCAGCACAGTGCCTCGGCCCAGATGCTTAGGCTGAGCACTGGCTTTGCAAAACTCTACAACCATTTCCTCTACGCAGGTCTCTATTCTGACATTTTTATCCTTCCTTTGCAACAGAGCTTTCCCATTGCTTGCAGGAGGAAATCACCAGGCCCTGAAGCACCGAAGTGGCCTGTAGAAGATTTCCCTGACCTATGAGTCTTTGATTGCCTGTGGTGAAAAGGACGTCTCAGACCTGATCATTTTCTCCCTCCTCTCAAGGAGGGGAATAAGTCATTGATTATAACTGGGCAAATTGTATATTGAGGAAAAAGAGCTTGAAAAAAATATCACTTAACTGACAGAAGCAGAAGGATTTCATTTTATAAGGGAGAAATATGCACTAATGGCTCAGACTTGTAACTCGCAGAAGCCATTGTTCCCTCTTGATAAGGAATGGAAAACAGTGAATAAACTGACGTGCTTTATGATTTGATTATACACCAGCCCAAGCAGACATGTCAAATCTAGTTCTTCAGGGTGACGTTTACCTAAAACGGCGCCAACACACTTGGATCTTCTGACAAGGCTGTTTACTGACGGGCAAGTAACAAAACCATGTGCTAATCGCTTGCCCATTGACTCCTAATTTTTCCACAGTAATTAAAATGCTCCAAGTGCTCCTTGCTACAGGGATAAATAAGTAGCGTGATTAAAAGACCATGACCCATTTACATTTACGACATGCTCTTTCAATGATGCCGCTCAGCATGGTATCTGAGAGACACTGATGTTGAGAAATCAGATCTGGAAAGATAGCAGCACAGCCGTCCAGAAGATTTGTTCTGGACAGTGTCAGCGGTGACGTTATATTAACAAATGTCAGCAAGAGAAAGCATTGCTCCGCTGACTTGTGTTTGACATGAAATTAAACAGATTTTATGTAGTAGCAGATACAAAGATTTATATCACAAGACAACAGGTACTGCTCATTCCAAAAAAAAAAAAAAATCAATACACTAACACTATTTTCTCTGAGATACCCTGAAGCATTTCTCACTTAGCAGAGAAAGAAGCTGCATTTGATAAGATTAACTGTGTTAGAGCCCTCTTTCAGCATGTGTTATTTAAGTGGATACAGCACAGATGCAACTGGGATGGGGAAATCCAGTATATCTCTGAGACTTTTTCTCCATCTCTGATGGCCCGAGTTCATCACCTTTACTTTGAGGCAAGAAATCTTGTGAGCGATGTCTTTGCTGGACCACCTGTACTGCTGGTATAGACAGAGGTAATGTCACCGTACCCAAAGCCTGGGGAAGTGTACAGCGATAACAAAGCTTTCCTATGTCTACACCAACCATAGCTGCTCCAATAAAAGAGACCATTCACAAGAATTCGTGCCTCTTGCATACCTCCTGGACCACCATGGCAACATCACCTTGACATTACCTTTCCTTAATATTCAGTTCCTACACAATGCAGTAGGCATTTCTTGCAAGACATGCAGAGGTTTTTAACTCTTCCACTATATACCTTGATTCCGATTCAGGCAGGATGAATTATCAGACTATTTCAGAGCTTACATGTCTGCTGAGTTGCTGAAACCTGCACGCAGTTCCTACCATAACAAAGCTGTGCTGCACTAAGTACTGGTAAAAACCCTGCAAAAGCTTCCAACATCACCCGCTTTTTTCGTTGCTCTTTTGGTGCTTAAGAAGTAGATGTTTTCCAAAAACAAATGTGCTTAGGCCTGTAAATCTACTCTGGCACAAGGGATACATTTCATGACTTTTTAGCAAGTTAACTTTGAAGAGCCAGTCTGAAAGAGCAGAAGGTGCACAAGGCTGGGCGTTAGGAAACAGATGCTCTAATCCTACCTTTGTCATGACTGTGTGTGGCCCTGGGCAAGTTAAACTAAAGATTGCGCTAAAGAAACTGTACGCAACCCGAGATCATGGAAAGGGCCTAAATACTGGAAAATGCTGAGTGCACCTCTGAAATGTAGTCTCTTGTAACTTATCTACTTGAGGACTATAAAGCACTAGTCACTCTTGATAATCTTGGCCTTAAACTTCTGCCTCAGTTTCCAAAGCAGAGAGAGGGGACTGCACTATCCCTTTAATTAGTGTCTATTGTACAGTGAGGGAGAGACTTTGCTTTTTTAAGCGAACCAAGGGATCTGGATAACCATTCATTTTTAAAGGAACCTGGAGCCACATCCTATTCTACCTATTTAGTATTTGAGCGGCACTTAAGTATCTAATTAAGACCCTATTGTACCCTGCTCCATAATTTAAAATCTCACAAGTAAAAATGAATCCTGCTTCAGAACAAAACAGTTCGGATCTCTGTTCCAAAGCTTTTCTCTAAAGCTTTTTAAAGATACTCTCATTTTTATCTAATTTTCTTCAATTTTCTCTTTTGACTTTGGGCTTTTGAACAAAGACACTGGGTTGAGCTCTAATTTTAGATAGCTAGGTAGATAACTAGATATGCCTACATTGCCTTCAGTGGAAATTGTATCTTCTTCTAGGTAATATGGTAACTATGGAAATACAGAAAATTGTGTTGCATGTGGGTATTTTTAAAAGGCAGAAAGAATATATACAGTCTCTGCTACCTGTTGCAGCTGTAATGTAATACAGGCGTAGGCCACAAGACCAGCTGTTAAATCAAATGCTGTTCAAATCACCAAATGGGGTATTTCTGCTTTTATCCATTTGGTTGACTTTGGCGGGTAGAACCAGGCTGCATATCATTCTTGTGATGAGACTGGCAAGCCTCTGACTGCTTGCTCAGCTATCTCCATAGCTAGAGATCGATGCACCCAGACCATAATGTTCTCACTTACAAGTTGCTCTTTTCATCTTTGAGTTAACATCTAGAGTTTGCAGAATGGTCACAAGACTCAAAACTCCTCTGGACTTAGGGATGCTGCACGTTTTAAAAGACAAACCAGGTTTGTCAAGAAGTTTCTGAAGGCTGTTGCAACTTCGGAGCCTGTGGGCTCAAGTTTCAAGAAGAGGGACAATTTATAGATTCAGTGGACAAAGTGTGCAGTTTCATATTATTTTAAGATGAAACCAAGTGAAATTTGGTGGTTTCAGCTGAGTTTTGCTCTGCGGCCTGTTTAAACCCAAAACCTCATGGGGAACTTTGAGAGGAAAAAGAGGGGAAAAAGGACAGAGACAAAGACTAAACAAAAATATTTTTATGAATGCCAGCATAACAAAGCTACAGATTTTTTTATTACTATGGAGAAAGAACGCGCCATTCCTGAACTGCATTTGCCAAAGATATAGTACAGATGTGAATATAGATAGAAAACCCACTCAACAATATGACAAGGTATTTGTTAGGTTGAAATATGGCCTTTCAGATAAAATGTGTGAGTTGGCCAAATTTTCTTTTTAAATAACATTTTGGCTTTTTATTAGTTTAAATAGATTTGCAAGCAAAAGTACTGTCAGGCAATGTAAACACCAGAGCTAAACCAAAAATATAACTGCAAGCAGGCAGAGGGTTTTGTGGTTAATGGGGGCTGAGGATGTAACATAGATTAGAGAAACTGGAGCACAATTTAACCCATGCTTTAAGGTAAGTGGGTATTTTATGGTTGTTCTCAAGAGATGCCCGCACTTGGGAAAGATGAGATCCCTGAAGAGGGACACACACATCTCAGTGGCTAACTCCGTTCTTTGGCAGATAACAATTCTTAAGCAGAATATTGGCAGCAGAGGGAGATTGCAGTGTATATGTAAAGAGGTAAGGGCTCCTGCTTCAGTTATTTACATGTTGCTTCTCACAAAAACAGGCTCCCAAAACAGCCCCTGGGAGACTTGAATCTGAGATGGTCAAAGGTGCTTAAGGAATCTGGAAACCCAATTCTTATTAAAATGAGTGTGAATTGGGTATTCAAACCCCCTTTGTAATATAGACCAGTGTAGGCCACAAAGTAGGCCAGAAGTAGGAGGAATTAAAAGCCTGAAGGTCTAAAGTTCTGCTCAAGAATGTCCCGAGATGGACAGAAACAGCATGAACTGCCACAGTAGATAAAAGCACTTAGGAAGGTAATACCAAACCTTAAACAATAGATGCATAGGAGAATAAGTCCTTTGATCAGTAAATTGGAAAGATGCAAGACACAAAATGTGATCAATCATTAGGCAAGCACGTAGGAAGGTACAACGAAAGCCTGGTACAACAGATATGGAAAGGTATGTAGGAATCTAGTAATAATAACGATCATCCATCAGCAAATCATCAAACTGTAAGATGCACTGATATGGGCTTGATGCAAGTAGTTCTAATGCATAAAAAGAATGGAATAGAAATACACTTTGGATCTGGGGGAACTGTACGCAGCTCCAGCACGGAGCTTGGGATTACAGCCTGGCTCTCTGGCACTGGCTTGGGGCAATGACTCGTGGCTGAGCGGCAGCAGTGCCCTGAGCTCTCCTCTTGCTCTGCTTGCTGAGGGTATGGGGGAGCTCCCTGTCCCTGGTCCTGGCACTGCTCAGCTCCCAGCTCCCCCCAGGAACCAGGAGCTGAACACCGCTGGTATGGGAGAGCCCTCTGACCCTGTAGCACTGGGCTGGGGACAGAGCTTCCCTGTCTCCTCAGCCCTGCTGATGCCCATGCTACACAAACCCCAGTTGCCTCCTGCTTCCTTGTGCTGCTTCCCTCCCTGCCTCCTCCTCTCCCCCACCCTCCATTCCCCCAGTCCCTTAGTTGCATCAACTTAGTTGATGCAAATCAGTGTAGCTCCCATGAAAGTAATGGAGCTGTTTGGATTTGTACCAGCCAAGGATGTGAGTTTTAAAATGCAATTCTGAAGTTGCTTTGGCAGCTCTAGTCAGAGGCTGGAAGAAGCAGAAGAATAAGTCTTTGAAGATAGGGAGCACTGACAGAAGATAGGATTCCTGCATGATGTGCATCATTACTAAATGGTTGCATCATATACCCAGACTTATTACAAATCAAGAGCCTGCTGGGTACTGTTCAAGACTTGAACAGTTATGGAGCATCATCAAATTGTATTGGGAACATTTACAACATGTTTTAAATATGTCACACAGGAGAAGCAGATGACATCTTATTTTAAATAGACAATGAAACTATTTTGTGCTTCCATTAAAAGGCGCTGGACACAGTCAGGTTTTGAAAAGGAAGGCATGCTTTTTCCATTAAGAGAGTTTTCTTTCCACATCTTCTTAGGAGGTACTGTACTAGACAATTTATGTTACCTTCAAGAAGCACGGTTTGATTTCAGGGATGTATTTGTACGTCATGCTATTCTTCCTTTCCAATGCAACCGTGCAATTTGGAATTTATAAACAGTGACATTACTGCTCTGGGTTTAATGTTTTATTTAAAAAAGCACTTTTTCTCTCAGCTCAGCAGGCACATGCAGAGTTGTAAGTGTGCTGTAACTTCAGAGAGGTTTAATGTGTATTACTGGCATAACGGGATTCTTCCATTTTATGGCTAGGGATAAGTTATTTAATTAACATCACAATCAGCCAGACTATTTTAAGTTAAAAAGCACACAGACACACTCCCTACCCCCACAGGGAATGAAGAGAGAAGACTATACTATTGCCAGAATTTTAAATCCGGAGGTAAAGACACCCAGGTCACCTTCTCTTATCTACACAGGATGTAGTAAAACTTGAACAAGCAAGGACAAAAAACTGCTCAAGAATTTCCATGTACATTTTGGAAGACAACTGGAAAATAAGTTGTGCCATGAGTTTACTGCATCCTTATGGGAACTGAGAATTTAGCAGGATAGGTCTGGACTGTAAGTTTCTCCTCCTCCTCCTATTCCCTTCCCTCCCCTCCCAAGGCTCAATTCGCATGACCTGTATGGAAAGGTTAAAGAAACAACACAAGCTGCCTGCCCAGTTCCTATGCCTGCCAGCAGAAGGGAAGTAACACAAGGTCCCAAAACACTGTTATGATTGCAGTGAAAAGGAAGCAATTAAGTCACTACCACTTACTCTCTGTTGCCAATACAAGGGGAAGTGAGCTCTTTGGCTTTTTTGTCTTCTTCTCAGTTGGCTTTGGGGTCTTTGTAGGTGAAGGCTCTGAAAATAAAAATAACAACAACAAAATCTTAATTTGATTTGAAAATGAGCAAGTGGAAAGGCCCCCTCCTCAATTACCACTCATTTCTGTTGGGTCTTTATGTAAAGCTAGAGGAAATCATTGGCTTGTACATTATTAGGCAGGATTAACTGCACACAGTGGCTGCACAATGCCAGAGGACAGACGAGGAGAAGGACGAGGGAGGCAGCTCCACATGGGAGCTGAGGAAGCAGATACAATCACTTGTGCTACCAAAACTGACAGGCCTATTTTGACTGAGCTGATTCAAGAGGACTAATCCTGAGCTGCTTTCTGCACATCCCAGGAACAGAGGTGCAAAGGAGGCCTTTAACCACTTACGTGCCAAAAAGGATCACTTCCAACGTGGGATTTTTATATCCCATTTTCTACCTGATCTATCTGGCCAACATCTTTTCCACCAACAGAAAATGCAGTTTTGAAAGTAATTGGCCTTTAACAGAACACAAAGATACAAGTTTCTTGAAGAAAACTTTTAAACCTGGTAGATCTGCTTTGATATAATGACACAAGTGACACAGTGGAGTGCGTTTGGTGTGTCAGTGTTTTTGGTTGGTTTGCAAGACTCCTCACCCTGTACCCACCAAATCCTCAGCCCTGAAGGCTCCTTTTGGCACCTGAACATGAACATTGCCTCTATTAATAGAGGAATGAAGGACTAGAAGGGATCTGCTTGTCACCTAGTCAGGTCCATTGCAATGACAGGCAACCATGTCAGATAGTGGAGATTCTCACATTTCATCTTAAAACCATCTGTGTCTGCCCCCACAACTGCTCCTAAGCCAAATAAAGGGTCTCTGGGCCAAATTATGTCCTCAGAAATGTTTCCAACTCCCACACTACTCCCATATTACCCCTTCAGTGAGGCGCAGTACTACTGTCTTTGATCGCTTTGGAATTTAGTGATTTAAGTGAGGCAAAAGGAAACAGAAGTATCCAGCATGCTCCCTTGTAGGTGTTTTGGCCCTGCTGGACAGACAAGAACAAGATATAATATAAACTTAGTTTTAGCCAGTCAAATCAGGAGCTGGGACTCTAGAAACACAGAGGAAGCCAATGTGCTGAGTAGGAAGGTGTTATTTTTAGTCCCGTTTCAGATCAGAACTGTAATTTAAAGAGATTCCAGTCTGTTCTCTGTGGACAGTGAAGGCCCCAGGGGATTATTAAGAGCAAGTTTTGCTCTGGTGTCCCCTTTCCCAAAATTTCTAGTTTTCAGCAATAATTTCCAATGTGCTCTGCAGTAGTTGGCAGCCCTAGGTGGGAGTGAGCGCCAGCTGTGAGGCAGGAGTGTGGTCACTGTAACATCCAACATTATAGGAGCAAGTGCTGAGGACAAGAGGTGCCAGTGTCAGACAGCCGCGGTGATGCCACTCCTGTCATCAGGTCTTGAATTAATATGTCTTTTGCCATGTACTGACAACCTTACAGGATCCAAGACACTCTAGTCCTAAGGCTGTCCCCAGCCTTCCAGGTAGTGTGTTGCCAGCAAGAAATGTAGCCAGGGAAATAAAGCCATGGGAGTGGCAAGAATACAACTTCATGAGTGGTAAGGAAATAAGGAGGGAGATCAGGCAGGAAAAAGGTACAGAGAAGCCTGGCACCGAGGAGATGCAAAGGTTGATTTAGGGAACTACTGGGTCCTGAGCCCCTTGAAATCCAGTCCTTTATTATTAAACTGCAGGGGAATCATACGGGGGGAAAAAGGGCTGGAAGGGACCTCAGCTGGTCCACCGCCACCTCAAGGCAGGATTATGCTTACCTAAACCACATAGATATAGGAAGCTTGATCCAGAATCTGAACTTCTTCTCTAGACAGTCTTTCTTATGAACCATACTCCTAGCAGAATCTTGTTCATAAAGTTTAAAGACATAACGAAGTAAAAAATTTAAGCCATGATGCTAATTAAAAGGGCTCCATAAAATCTTAATTTATTAAGATAATAGCATATTTGTCTACATCAGTCATTATTACTTGAATCAGCTTTTGGGGCTATCCAAGTTCCTACCTTTTTTAAGTACAGGAAGACAAATTTCATTTTTGCATCAATTACTGGATGGTATTCTATACCCTGCCTTATGCAGTTCATAGTCTTTTCTGCCCTACAATGCTATAAATATTTGTATCTCAACTGCCTCTTGACGATAGGTGTTGGAAAACACTGGATTTTTTTTTTTTGTATTGCAAAATACTGTGTTATTCAAGAAAAATCTACTCTGCTCCCAAGCTGAAGCCAAGTTAATAATTAGCATTTGTTCTACTGGTTTAGTTTGAATACATATACCAGTTTATTGTGAATTAATGTATTGCATTTTGAAAGGTGACCTGTATTTTATCAGCCTTGCAGCATTCTGCTTGACCAGGACAGGAAATATCGACAGGCAAATACAGTATCATTAGCATCATCACCTTGAACGTTGAACTAAAATTCATGCCTTGGCTGCTATATTATGAATGAGCGTCTTGTCACTGTGCTTTTACTTCTGCTCAGGGTTGCTTTTCTCTAAACACCTTCTGATTTGCGGATGTCAAAAAGAATTAGGAAAAAAACAAACAAAGAAAAGATAACGTATCAGAGATCATGCTGAACAGAACCAGCCATGGCTGCAGACTAAGACTACCCTTTGCATAGATCTGAGGGAGAGCAGTAGACAGATCTCCTATACCTACTTCTTACACACACTGAAAGAATGCAAAGAGCTCAGACACTGAAATCCTCAGTAGATTTAGTGACACTAACTGCTCTAAACCATTTTAGAAACTCAGTGGGCAACAGTACAAAAGGATGACACCACAAGGCAGTCACAGCACGCAGCTCCATGCTGGTTCCCTGCTCAGGCGCCTTACAGTGGGGATTAAGTTCCCATTTTCATGGAAAGAACGTAAGTGTGTGAGGGAAGCAGGAAGCTATTTTCTACAGCTTTCTATCCAAGGAATGAAACTGGGAAAGAACAGCCATGGAAAGAGGGAGAAGGAAGACATTGCAATGGAGGAGTTTTTCCATTAGGCAAAGGACTTACCATCCACCAACACACTGCAAACACTTTCAACTCTTCCAGCCGCATTCTCAGCGATGCATTTGTACTGGCCTTCGTCTTCGGGCAATGCCTTCTCAATGGTGAGTGAACACAGGGACTCTAACACAAAGGAGAGAAGAGAAAGGTCAGAGAGGTGTTGTTTTCAATCCCATGAAAGCATGGCATTGTTGACAGCAATGGGCAACACTGGGTGCATCTACATGTACAATGAATGCAACAATGCTTTCAATGAATACAATGGAGCGATTGTCCCGGAATACACTGCTCCTAGTTGCAGTGCCCGCATGTGCACCTAGGACTGCAGCACTTTGAGCCAGAGCAGAGCAGTCCTGGACTGGCAGCGGGCTTGGGGGGTCAGTCGTGGGCTCCAGGTGGTGGTGCTGGGTGTTGGAGGGGCTGGCTGGGGCATGAGAGTGCTGAAACTGCAGAGCCTGCTGCCAGTCTGGGGCTGCTCTACCCTTGCTCAAATTGCTACTGTCCTGGTCACCATCCACGTGCGTTGCAACACAGTAAATGACTCCGCCAGAAGACAGTACTGTCCCCAGCTGTATTATCTTATGGAAGAGTTAATTAATTTACTGCACCCTAATACTGGTACTTGTGTAGATGGTGATGCTTTACTGTGAAGCTAATCAGTCAACTCCATATTACAGTGCACATGTAGATGCACCCCCTGAGTCCTACTGAAGATCACAACTTCTTTATTGCTGCTGGTGTCTGAAGAAAGGAACAACATTTCCTGGAGCCCAACTCTCAACTTCATAATGGTTCAGGACACCTCTATATGAAGGTTGAAAGGAAATAAATAATGTATCTAAGAGAGGCTGTTTAAATTAGGGTAGCACCCCTGCACCTAAAATAAACAGCTGGTAGAGATCAGAGCCTTTTCTGTATTATAGCAGTGTCTGACTGAGACTGGGTTCTCACTGTGCTAGGTCCTGTACCAACACAGCAAAGATTTCCTGAGAGCTCATAACCTGAGACTGAACTAACAGGATCTCTGCAAAATGTTCAGGGGTAACCTGTTAATTTGGTTCCACATGTATAATGCTCAAGTTGGCATCAAGGATGAAAATGGTTAACTCTAGCTGCGTGTGTAATTTGAAAAGGCAGCTACTTTCATTTTGATGACATGGCTCACAGAACAAATGTAACACTAAGGATCATCTATTCCACCTATTAAGCACTGGTAGACCGAGGCAACTTAACCATGGTTTTATTCCACCCTCTTTAAATCCTGAAAATGTATTCATACATCTATTTTTTTTTATGCACACTATCAGCTCACCCTTAAGACTGAGTCACTAAACAGGACTTTCCCTCACCTTTTGCATTAAGAGTTTTTCAGGGACTCAAGCTGGGAAGAAAAGAACTGCACTGGTGCCTAAATCCACTTATATGGACTCTCTATTCCACTTAAGTGGAACATAAAAATCCTAATAGGACCTAATTCTCAAAAGCAGTCCACCAAATCAGTGGTATGAAAGCAGCAACCCAAGTCCTAGTTCTGGAAAATGTTCAAGGATTGGGTTTCTTGAGTTTGCAGAGACAGGATGCAGGATTCAGCCTGTGCTCGGCTGTGGCCGTGGAAACCTTACCCAAGGGAGATAGATTTCCTTTTATTAAGCGTGGGCTACAGTCCTGAGAGCCAAGGCAGGGCCTGTTCCCACTAGCTGGGGCCACGACAATGGCTTATTCAGTCCAGCATCGGGCACATCCTCACATCCCCCATCATCTTTATGCTACTTTGGCGCTTTGAGTGATTTGGCTCATCCACGCCCATGGCAAAGCAAAAGCCAAACACAAATAGCCAGCTAGATCTCCAGCCATCCCTTCACTCTGCTTAAACAGAGGATATGGGGACAGGAGCTCGTGTCTTCCTTCCCTCACTGGAAGGGTCTCTAGAGAGAGCATGGTACAAATTCTGGGCCTTCAGCCTAACCATGCTATGTTCTTCACACCGCTCTCTCCCCCTGTTTATCCCACTTGCATCTTTATAGTCTGCCTATGCCTTCTTCTGGATTTGCTCTTTCTCTCTGCCCTAGCATGGGTCTAAGCTAACTACAGGCTGGGTCTGATTTCCCTGTACTCCCTACCCCTCCCGCCTGGGAGATAAAATGGTCACAGATGAAACCAGCCCCAATGTTCCTTCAAAAGGAACTGCCTCGAGCTGCGCCAGAGGAAGACCAGTGCCATTTGTAGGCTTCTCCTAGGGAAACAGAGACCAGGCTTCAATGCTGATACTGAATTCTTGGGGAATGGATAATACAAGGGAAGGCAACATAGAAAAAAAATACTAACAAAACAGCACCTCACTAAATTGCTTTGTTCCACAAGGAGAGAAAGACCATTTTTCTTGGTTTTTCAGCTGCATATGGAACATTACTTTCCCCCCTGGAGGAATCCAGTGAAAAATTGTTTCTGCAGAGAGGGACTGACCCTCTTTGGAACATGTAATAGGCTTCACAGGAAGGAAAGAAGTGTGTGGTTTCCCTCACATGACCTATCCTAATGAATCATGCTGGAACCCAAAACACGCTGCAATCAGCAGCCACATTTCAGAGAAGAAATGTTGGAAAAGCCCTTGCAGAGATAGCCTTCACATTTACATTCAAAGGAACATCTGCTGGCTCATGAACTTGATGGGGGAGCCTGGCTGATCTCAGCCAAAGCACGGGTACACTTCTATTGAACATGCACCAAAAAGAGAACGTAGTTCCGCAGAAAACCATCATTATTACAGCTTACACTACAAAAATAGACACACTTGCATACAGTGTGCACTGTCAGATACCTTACTAATGAGAGCAGAGTCCAGCTGGCTGTCCAGAGCACTATAAATATGCCCCTAAAACTTTAGTCAAGCTAATACTCATGGAAAATCTTCTTTACTCAACATGCTCATTGAAACATCTTGCCCTGGCCAAGAGGTAAGTCCCCATCATGAAATGAATAGCTCCAAGCAAATCCTCAGGATTTCCAGTAACAGAATGCCCTTTACCGCATGACATAGCATGCTTTGTGTTAACAGTATTTTTAAAATCCAGCCTCTGTGGAGCTACCAGGACACGCACAAAGCTGCATTTCACATCAACTGAAGAGAGTTGATTGAAGGTGACATGCTTGAAGGTTTAAAGCAGTGGTTCTCAACCTTTTTAGACTAAAGGCATCGCTCCATAACTTCTATGTATTGAGTGGCATTCCACTTCAAAACCAAATTTATTATGGTGCTTACCTCTTTACAGAGAGACCAGGCAGTGGGGATGGGGGAATGACCAGGTGGGAAGAGCCCCAACTGCCCTTATCTGCTTACCTTCTCACACTTCCTGCATCACCCTTCAAAGGATCTCGTGGCACCCTGGGGTTGAGAAGCACAGGACTTACTCAGTGGGGCGCAACCTTTCTGGCCAGCAGGCCAGGTGGTCTGTCTGCGGGCTGAATCCAACTGGCGGTCCCAATCTGGCATGCAGGGTGGTTGCAGTGGGACCCAATCCAGTTGAATGGAGCAGAGTGGGTGGCTAGGACCTAGCCCACAGGGGGAAGGAGGTATGGCCTGGCTCGCAAGGGAAACGGGGCATAGCCTGGCCTCACCCTGCCTGTGGGGGTCAAGGGAGGAAGGGGGCATGATCCAGCCCCAACCTGGCCCACAGGGAGCTTTGGGTTTGGGAACTTGGCAGTGGGGAGGGTGGCAGTATTGTCATTGCCCCTCTGCTGTCAAGTTTCCTGACCCATGTGAGCCCTACAGGCTAGAAACCCTGGCTCCACGGGCTGTATTTGGCCTGCGGGCTGGAGGCCGAGCACCCCATGTCTAGTTAAAGGATGAATTAAACTGATATGCCATTCACTTGGAGGTTGCTAGCTCTGAAAGATGTTAGCTGCTCCATTCAGGTACACCTGGTGAGATCGAAAAGACTAATGCTTTAAACATCACCAATGTTCACTCCTTCCCTGCTCACCATTTTAGTTAAATCATCCATTATTCCCATTACCAGTTCTGAGATTTTAGCTCATGTTTGGGTATACTAGTGGCTGGAGTAACACAGCAGTAGCTGGGCTGCAACAAAATAAATGCATCTAACCCCTCTCATTTCCCAAGCAATACACTGATTAGTACAACATTCTCACAACCCCTGGATTGACAAAAACATGGTACTAACAAGTCGTAACAAGGAAGACACACAATGGAAACTCAATATTCAACTGACAGATATGTCACTACTGATGCTTTGCTCATGTCATTGGCATGTTTAGCTGTACCAAATGCAAACCAGGACTCCAATTCATTATTTAATGAGCATGTGTTGTGCTTACTCTATTATTGCCACTTATACAGCTCCTCAAACAGGCTAACTAAGGTCACAGGATAATGTAGGGCTAGATTCTACCACCTTCACTCATTTTGAAGACTGCCTTACTTGGCCTGTTACAACATCACTACCTCTGTAGTCCAAAAGGAATCAACAGGATTACTCATGGAGTAAGGTGTTACTCATTGTAAGGACCTACCCCACAGAAGTGAGGGCTTCTCGCTCCTCAATCATCCATAGACCTCAACTGAGATGGGGAGTCCCATCGTGCCAGTCACCGTATATGCCCAGTGAGCGAGTCCTTGCCCCAAAGAACTTTTGAGCTAAACAGATACCGCAGATATACAGGGTGGAGGAGGGAAAACAGAGGCAGGCAGAGATAAGGAGAAGTGCTCAGAGTCAGAGAAAGCCAGTGGCATAGCTGGAAACAGAATCCAGGCTTCTGGCTTGCCGTTCCAGAGCTCTGTCCACTATACCGGTGGTTTTCCAACTTTTGGCTATGTACATGCAAAATGTTGCTGCTTGTACCTCCTGCACCCATCATGACTCTACATGTTCATTCCCTAGGAAAAGTGTCAAT
This sequence comes from Crocodylus siamensis, assembly GCF_052110815.1. Lineage (NCBI taxonomy): Eukaryota > Metazoa > Chordata > Crocodylia > Crocodylidae > Crocodylus > Crocodylus siamensis. The sequence continues at coordinate 238,346,409 of NC_143398.1, read as the reverse complement.
GCTGGTGTCAAAGCGCAGCAATGCCATTACTTACCATGTGATGACTAATCAGAAGCTCCTCCATCATTATTAAAATTTAGGCACATACCTTTCGGAAAAGCACCACATACCCCTGGGTGCATATGCATCTCAGCTTGAAAAGCCCTGCACTAGACCGCCCAATCTTTCTATATACTAATTATCCACTAACTACTTTAAATATCCTCTTGGAAAGCATTTTCTTATTAAACATGTAAATCTTGGTCTGTGCTGTCATTCCTTAGAGAGTGTAACAGTGTCTATTTAAATGCATTCAATTACAAATAATATCTGATGGGATTTAACAGGAAAAAGAAACTTCCTGAAAGGCCCGTGTTCTGTGATCTAGGGCTATACTCGGTTCCCTGGGCTGGAAGGCCAAATGTCTTCTAATGAAGTATTTGGTATTTCCTCTGCAGAAGCCCTCCCTGACCTCCTGAAAAGAGATCCTTTTCTCATAGTCTCGGAGTTGTAGTCTCGTAGCCTGGCAACTTCAGATGAGTATTTTGAATCCTGGCACTTCATGAATTCCAGAGGAACACATAATTCACAATGAATGTTGTCCTGTGGTCCGTTTTGAGCAATCGGGCAACTGCCAATGCACCTAGAAGCTCACATCCCTATAGATGAGAATGTGTTGCCATCAAGGGCAATACAAATACTTCGGCTATACATTTACAGGAATGGGATATCTGAAGTGGTACTGTAGCAGAGGTGTAGAGGATCTCTGCAGCTAAGGAGAAAGGAACAGTTTTTGCAGGAGGCTCAGGTTTTAACACAAAAAAACCTTACCTCATATTTTAGGCTATTCCATTGTGCTCTAGTTTAACCAAAATAGCCGGAGTTGACAAAATATCTCTGGCTGCTGCATTCCTTCCATGAAGATTTACAGCCAGTGACCTCCAGAGCACAAAGCAAATATACAATGCAAGAAACAGCAGCTGTGTCTAATTCTCTGTCCTAGCTGTTAGTTAGCAGAGCCCCTGACCCCCTGTCCTCATGAAGATGATGAAATACTTGCCAGTGCAGTACCTGTGATGCATATTTTTAAGTCAGTTGACATACATAATCCATAGTCAGAAAGCCTAAAAGAGTTGGCTGAGGAGACCTCTGGATTACCAATGTTAATTTTTAATGGATCTTGGACTGGCAGGGAAATTCCAGGAGTGTAGAAGTTGTATCTATATTCAGAAGAGGTTAGCATAACAACCTTGGACAGACACAGTGACATTAATCCTGAGAAAGCAAACGAAAAGCTAATGTAGGATTGAATGCATAAAGCAGTGATTCTCAACCAGGGTGCCTCAGCATCCTGGGATGCCTTGAGATCCTTTCAAGAATGTTGCATATAGTTAGCCCTGCTCAGTATGTAGACATGATTCACAAGATAAACCCAGAGATTTCAAATAGGAATCCATAGCATCCAGAAAATGACTGAAACCTAAGAGCTGGCCTTTTCCAAGGGGTGTCTTGAGTCTAAGGAGGGAAGCCTTGAGTCTAAAACAGTTGAGAACTACTAAGATAAAAAATACGAAAAGAGGAAAATAACTAACTTATGGAAAACAGGTCCAATCCTGATTTGATTCTTTACAAGACGATGCGTTTGACTGATAACAGTAAAGGTGTAGATGCAAGGGTAGTGGTAGCATTCCCTTCACCGGAGCCTTTCAAGACAAGGCGAAATAAGCATTTGACAGCGAAAGCTTAGAAATAGCACTCCTGCATTTGTACAGGAAATCGTACAGGACCAGACAACCCTTGAGGTCCCTTCCTCCTCAATGAGTCTAATATGCATAGCATTTAACAAGGTATTTGATTTATTACCACAGACCATTCAAATTAAAAAGTAGCATTATACAGTATCAAGAAAGGACATGTGAAATGGATTCCAAGCTGGCTATATGACATCTTGCATATAGAAGTAATTCCCAATGGGGAACCATCAGTAAAAGGGCTGTTTCAAGTGTGGTTTGAAGGCAGCAGGACTAGGTCTGATACTATACATCAGACATTTTCATCAGTGATGTTGGACAAGCCTGGACTAAGGAGATCCTGGCATGAGCAAACAGAGGAATAGTAAGGAAGAGCAGGGCTCTCTGCATGCAAGCACAGAGAAGTCTTGTGACCTACCCAGGGTCACACAAGGAGTCAATGAAAAAAACAGACACCACACATGTTCTTTCATACATGCCTACCAAGACAAAGATGGGCCTTTCAGAGGGCTGAACAAAGATGTGCACTATGGACCCTTGAGGTTCTGCTCCTCCTTTTTTACCAAAATTTTTATGCTGTGCAGAACCAGCAAAGGTACCTTTTTTCTTCCGAATACAGCTGTGGGTTGCTTGAGCATAATAGTTTATGACATAGGTCAGTAATGTGCTGCCTGCAGGCTGGGTTGGGCCATGGAGCCACTGGGTCCAACCCATGGCATGGGGGATCAGTGGCAAGAAGCCTGACCTTGTGCGTCTCCTCCCCTGCCCTGCATCACGCTGCTGAAATCCTCTGCAGCATGATTCCTCTCTCTCTCCCCTCCCTCTGATACAGCAGCCACTTTCCTCTCCCCGCTATCCCTTCCCACCGAAAGTAGAAGAGTGGTGGCCCCTGGTGCAGCTGGGTCACAAACTCTGGCCTGCTGCTCTAAAAAGGTTGAGCTCCACTGGTCTAGGAGATCATATTTTTCAGGTGATTTTATAACCTACAATACCTCATCTAAAGGAGTTATCATACTTGGAATAATACATATTCATGCAGTTATTTGCTTGGTGCAAAAAAGAGCAGATAAACATTCCTCTGTTGTACAGTGCAAAGTCATCCTATCAACTTATTTAACAAAGGAAGGACTAAATTAGAAAAGTTGTGGCCAGCTCATTTAGCAGGCAGACAGACATGCATGATTGAGAGGAAGACTTAGGAGTTACCTTGAGTCACAAGAAAGTTGTTAAAGGCATTACTGCTAATAAGATTAGCAATGGTTTATGCTGCCTAGACATCAAGGGAAGGAAAAATAACATAAGCAGTGAAGGAGTCATGTTCTGCTCAAATCAATGGGAATTCTGCTGTAAAACTCTATGTTTGCTTGTTGAATACCAAACTGCAGTGTTTATGCAGGTCCAGGCAGAAATGATAATCCTTCATGCCCATGCTGTAGATATTATAGTGCAGGAGCAAACATTTAGTTAAAATGGCAGAGTGTATCACAGCAGGGCCAGATTCTGCCCCTAGCACCATGTCATCTGGGCCATGGAGCTCTTCGCAGGCTAGGACTGGGCTCAGGTGCCCCATGCTGCTTCTGCCCAGCCCTGCATGTCGGGATTGGGCCCCAAACGTCCCTGCATGCCTCATTTGGGTCTGTGGGGAGCCCCATGGACCATGGCCCTGCATTCTCGTTTAGGCCCACAGGGAGGTGCCGGTTCCGATCCTGGCATGCAGGGCCCCAGAGCCTGATCCCAGCACACTGGACCAGGCAGACATGGTAGAGGACCCTGAATCCAGTCCAGGCTGTGGACTGACTCTGTGGCACTCACCTCGCCCGTGTGTGTACTATACTACATCATAATTTAACCACCGCAGGCAAGTTTTACAGTTCTGACTTTGACCCATTTCACTCTTTTATGTGTTCCTGTTCCCGGCTATTGATATTTATTATTTTTATGGCATCTAGTATCCATGTAACCCAGTCATGGATGAAGCCCCAAAAAGCAGGTTCCACTTACTTCAGGATAAAACCATGCATACAATCAAGTACAATGCAACAGCTGAAGTGCTATAAAGTCTCATACCCTTTAACCCCGTGGTAAATGGACTATGTGCCCACCCCTTCAGTCATGGAACCAGGGACCCACTGGGATAGTTACTGTACAAACACTCAACAAAATTACCATCCGTGGCTCTACTAGCTCATAAGTTAAGTACTTTTGTTCCATACTGCCCTGTCTGACATGTATCAAGTGAGCAATCCTTTTTCTGTCTTCTAAATCCTTCTTAATTCATTTCTTTGGTATCACTCACAAAGAAAGGAGTGTCCTCACCTTTTCAAGTGCAATACAAATGAAAGTTAACTATCCATGCAGAAGTAAATATGACTAACCTGAGTAACTGTAACCCTATTTCCCTTTCCTGAACGTACTTGCTTACCTCATCTGTCTCATTTACTTTAAGTTACAAGAGATGAAAAAATAACGGGGCCGACTGCAAGCACTGAAACAAATGGACCTTTAGAAAGGCTCTGAAAGAACTGCCATCATTATAAAAACAGAATGAGCAGAAACGTCCACCGTATGCAGTAGCAAGCAGTCAAATTTGTGAGCCAGCAAAAGATGTTCTCCTGTGAACACCACACTTCACACAAACAAAAGTCCCCCCTATGAAATGAGTCCTGTGGTTTGATGTTTGGGATAACATCACTTTAACAGCATGGCAGCAAGCATGAATGTGCATGAGTTGAGGAAGAATAAGTGATGGTTGGGATAAGAAGGTGAAAGAAAAAGACACTGTTCCAGGATGTGTAGTGATTGTGACAGGGTGCTCAATGTTATATGACCTAAGCTCTGGCTTTTTATAGCTAAACACACGCTCCAACCTGGGGTAGCATTTTGGAAAGCTCAGATTAAACACTGGAGTTTGGCGTATGGCTAAGTAGTGGCTGAGGGAAGAGGCCCAGAAACAAAGATCTTTTTTTGAGTAGAATATTCTCTCTTGCTTGCTGAAGACCTTAGAACGAGAAATGGATTTGGATCTGGTGCTCTGGTTTGGGCTCCTCTAGTGCAAGGCAGCTTGAATCTCGACCCAAAGCTTCACAGCTCAGGTCCATCTCTTCTTCCTGATGCCACTGACAACATGGTTCATGGAGGGATAATGGGGCTGAGCTCTTCAAACAAGAGACACTGTAAAAGTATTTGACAGAGAAAAGGTTCCTACAAATAAGAAACAAACATGGCTGGGAAAGTCACTTCCAATGAATTAGTACAATCAGGAGAGTTGTTGAGATCCCTGGCACCACCTAGGTGTCATAACTGATTATGTGCAAGTTTTTCTCTTTCCCTCTCTCTTTCTACAGAAATATCCATCCACCCATCCATCCACCTACCCACCTACCTACCTACCTACCCACCCTTAAATATCTTTGTATTTAACTGCAGTACCCAGATAAATGAATCACTGGCATACAACAGGGGGCCATGTTACTGAAATCAATGGATTGCCATGCCCATACCATCCCAAAGATAAATTTGTCTGCAGGAGGTCACATAACTGAATCAATCTTGCAGCCTCATTTGTTTTCCAGTAGCACTGGGTTGTATTAATTTGGTTTCCAAAAGGGCAAATAGGTGGTGCTAGGCCATGTTCATGTGTCACTTAAGTTGCAGGTTGTGTGGGCTGGTAGCCCACCTCCATGAGGACAGGTGTGTGCTACACAAGATAGGAGACAAAGGCCTGCCTCTTTCTGGAAGTGGCATATTCCAGTGCTTGATTCATTAAGTAGGTGTATGTCATGCATATGAGTTTCCTTTGCTTTGAGCAGTGTGTCTTGCGATTATTTGTCCCTTTGGTGTTAGTTTATTCCTCCCCACTGCATCAACCTTTCTTTAGCTGAGGATGACTGGATGCAATTACCACTCCATGCTGCTCCCAGATTGGCTGAAGGGATTGTTTTAGAGGGACAAAGGTGCCCTAACCTGCAGTGCCAGGTTGGTACGAGATTGTATCAGGGTCTCTGACATGGTGATACAAGGTATTAACTCTTCAGCTGTTTTCTGTTCTTAGGTTTTGGGTATTTAAAACTTCTATACTCTCCAATGTGATCTAAGCATGTAATTAGGCATTGCACAAAACTGTGGGTGAAGAAAGAGGCCACTCAATTTACTTTCACAGTGGGGAAATCAACCTGGTGAGTTCAAACTTCAAGTAACAGTAAAAACATTGGGCACATGGGACCTGGCATCCTTTTGTATTTGAATGGCATGTGGCACAGTATGGATTTTGCAAAAACAAATCATGAATTATCAACCACAATCATCTCCTCAAATGGAAATAAATTCTATTAGGTTAACAGCTATGTGTTGAATGGCTTAGTAGTATCACTTGCTTCTTTCTTGTCTGCTGGAAAATACAGCTACAAACCAGCAGACACATAAAATGCCAATGGGAAGGTCAAGTGACAAAGTGGCAGGTGTCCTGTTTTCTGCCCTGTCACTTTCATGATATCCAGCTTCATTTTTCTACAGGTGCAAAAGCCTCAGTACAGACTTTCATAGATTTCATAGACATCAGGGCTGGAAGGGACCTCGGAAGATCATCGAGTCCAGCCCCCTGCCCAAAGGGCAGGAAGTCAGCTGGGGTCATAGGATCTCAGCAAGATAAGCATCCAATTTGCTCTTGAAGGTGTTCAATGTAGGTGCTTGAACCACCTCCGCTGGCAGACTGTTCCAGACCTTGGGGGCTCAGAGAGTAAAGAAATTCTTCCTTATGTCCAGCCTGAAACGGTCTTGCAGGAGTTTGTGACCGTTCCACCTCGTCATCCCTTGGGGCGCTCTGGTGAACAAACGTTCCCCCAGATCCTGGTGGTCACCCCTGATAAACTTAGAGGTGGCCATCAGATCACCCCTGAGCCTGCGCTTTTCCAGGCTAAAGAGTCCCATGGCTCTCAGCCTGTCATCGTAAGATCTGTTTTCCTGACCTCTGATCATGCGTGTGGCTCTCCTCTGGACTCTCTCAAGCTTCTCCACATCATCCTTTTTGAATTGTGGAGCCCAAAACTGGACGCAGTACTCCAGCTGCGGCCTCACCAAGGCCGAGTACAAGGGGAGAATGACGTCCCGGGATTTGCTCGAGAAGCATCTATGGATGCACACCAGGGTTTTGGTCGCTTTACTAGCCGCAGCATCGCATTGCAGGCTCATGTTCATCTTGTGGTCAATGATGACCCCCAAGTCTCTTTCTTCTGTAGTGCTAACCAACGTAGCACTGCTGAGCCTATAAGGGTGCTGCAGGTTTTTCCTCCCAAGGTGGAGAACCTTGCATTTTTCGGTGTTAAACACCAGCAGGTTCTCGTCCGCCCATTTGCTGAGCCTGTCCAGGTCAGCCTGGATCACCCGCCTATCTTCTGGTGTGGATGCTTTGCCCCAAAGTTTGGTGTCATCAGCGAACTTGGCCAGTCCACTCCTGACTCCAATGTCCACATCATTAATGAAGATGTTGAACAGTATGGGTCCCAGGACAGAGCCTTGGGGGACCCCACTGGTTACAGGACACCATAATGAGTGACTTCCATCAATTACAACCCTCTGGGTCCGACCACAAAGCCAATTTCCCAGCCAGCGGATCGTGATGGAGCCAAGGCCACAACTGGCCAGTTTGGCCAAGAGGTGAGCATGGGATACCAGATCAAAAGCTTTTTTCAAGTCAAGATATATGACATCAATCTCTTCTCCCTCATCCAGGTGATAGGTCACCTGGTCATAGAAGGAAATGAGATTGGTCAAACAAGACCTACCCGCAACAAACCCGTGCTGGCTGTCCCTTAGTATGTTAGCCTGGGCCAGTCCCTCAAGGATGGCCTCCTTAATAAACTTTTCTAAGATCTTCCCCAGGATAGAAGTCAGGCGAATGGGCCTGTAGTTAGCCGGATCCACTCTCCTCCCTTTCTTGAAGATCGGCACCACATTGGCCTTCTTCCAGTCTTCGGGCACTATACCAGAGCGCCAGGAGTTTTCAAAGACCCGTGCCAGGGGCTGGGCTATGACGCTCGCCAGCTCCTTGAGTACCCTGGGGTGCAGGTTGTCAGGGCCGGCTGACTTGAAGGTATCCAGCTTCTCAAGATGTTCCTTCACGAGGTCAGCATTTATGGAGGGTAGGGGATCCCCATCACCCGGATCTCCCTGTCCCATAGCAGGCATGGGCGTCCCATGGGACTGATGAAAGACTGACGCAAAGTACCTATTTAATAGGTTGGCTTTTTCCTGGGCGTCAGTTGTCAGTTGCCCCATCTGGTTTAGCAGGGGTCCAACGTTGCCCTTGCTTAGGCAGAAAGCTGCTTGTGGAACAGAAGGCTTGTGGGCAATCTGCAGGTTCGTTAGTCATTACAGATGGAAAAGAGTCAGCTAGTCTGTGATTCGGTGCAACGATCTTCTCTGTTGACACTATGGCAAATCACAGAGACTATGCAAAGGACATCAGGGCATTGCTATATACAGAAAGAAGCAGTACTTGTCCTAAACAATTGACAGGAAACATCGGGAAGAAAAGCCTGGCCTGGTAACAGAAGCCTGGCCTCCTCAGCCCAGACTAGATCCCTACCCACCAGCCTCACTGCTTGAGTATATTTACCGTTGTTGTATTAAATTGAGATTTAAAGCATCACATGATATAGGGTGGCTACTACGACCGCTTTTACTCTCAGGCAGTCTCTCTCATTATTTAAGCTAAGCTTGGCTTTTCTCTGTTTCACCCTATGGATCCTTATTCCCTGCACCTTGCCTTATTATAAGAACTATTTCTTCTTCCTTGCTGTTGACCTTTCCTCAAATCCTGACATACCCATATTTATGGAAAGGAGAAAATAAATCACCAAGAAAACTGGTGGTTTCTTGCAGTGAAGAGTCACTCAATTCTACTTAATTAATTCATAGCAGGCAATGAAGCATCACATCATGGCTTGAGCTGGCTCACCAAATTCCCAAGCAAGCAGATATTGGTTGGAACGCTATTCATTGCTCTCCTCTCAACTTACCAAAGGGTAAGCTAATAGGGTACAGTAAATAATTGTAACCTTACTAGAGTTTATTTCCATTCAAGGAGAAGGTTTAAGGATTGACTTCATAATTTATTATTTGCTTCTAGGCGAAAGGACGATGTCAATGAGCTAATCTTGATAAAGAAACAACAGCAGCCACACAACTGGATGCTAAGGGCAGTGCGCTGAGTTCTTACACGTTGGTCATCTTTGAGCAGCAAACTTTGCATCTGGTGATGAGCTTTTGTTTTCAGCCTAGTGAGAAGAACTGGCTGCTTTGGGATGTCATGCAGGACATCTGCCAAGTGTGAGGGCAACACAATCTGATGGCATCACACCAGCCCCAAACGTGCTGGGAAGCTTTAGCATCTTGTACAGCTAAATGGCAAGACACAGACTCTGCTCTGACTGTATGGCTTCCAGCCTTCAAAAAAAAAATCCTGTCACAACCCCTATGTTCCTTTCTAACATTTATATTTCCTAACACTCAGCTGCCATCAGGCAAGAGGGCAGCTTGGGGCTGCAGAAATGCTGAGGTCTTTGTCACAGCTTAGAAAAATGAATCTCAGTTTGGTACAGAGTTTTATGCTGCCCAGTCGCTTGCTGTAATTCCAGAGTGAGGAAGAGGACGGGGAGAGGAAGCTTTCACATGGGTCATATTCCTGCACTCTGATTTACCTCAACAAGGACAAGGTGTGAACCTGTCCCAGCAAGACACTAGTCTAAAAAAACTCACAGGTTTGGCTCAGAGTGAAGGTCATGTGGTTTCACCCTCCATCTCCCCACACCCAGCAACTCAGTCCTTCTTTCAAGGGGTCCTTCCCCTCCTTCCAGCCACCTCTCCTGCATTCAACACCATCCCTATTCTGCACTAAGGCAGGACATGCCCCCTGACAAAGCAAGGCAGATAACTGGAAAAGCTCTCAAGCCACTTCAGGGACATAGAAGAAGCTGTGCACCTGCTGCATCTTCTCATCTTAAAATAAGAGAGCCCTGAGGTTGATTTAATGTTCAAATCCCTGTACTGTGAGAAGAAGGGACCCCCTTGTATGAAAGTTGTGGTTCTCATTGTTTCACTAAAACCGCTCGTGCTGTCCTGGAAAGTGATACCTAGCTAAGGGAGTAGGCATTGTGGCAAACTAAGTTATGGCCACAATCACCTCTGTGCTCTGGGTTCTGCAGGATCAGGTCTATTTCTGCTCTGTGGTTCTTCCCAAAATTGACTGACAATAGGAAGCTCATTTGGTGATACTAATATACTCCTGCTTTTCTCCTCTGCAAAACCAGCCTAAAATGACCTGCTTTATATCATGCAGAATACCTGTTAACTTGGAAACACGAAGTGCTCTCTTTTAAGGGCTTTTGCCAAATTCTGATCCGTTTGCAGGTCTATGACATAAACTCATAATCCACAAAGTTTTGAGCTAGTGTCCTGGAATGTTGCAGCATCTTGTAAGGTAATGGGATCATTTAAAAGAGAATAACATTACACACATCTGAATTAAATATACACAGGGAATTAAGTCTCTCAGCTCTGATCTTAGCTACTTTTACAGCATGTAGCTGAAACATCTTACAAAACAATCCCTCCCTTCCTTCCATGCTTCTTAACTCAGTTAAACCCAGCTTGAATTATTAAACATACATAAAGAATTAAATTCAATCTTATAAACCAGCAATGGTGTTATTCTGTTTTTCAAAGTTGTAAATCCTTAAAGTTCAGTTTAAACAAACACTGTGTACTGGCTCCTTAAACACTGGTAACATTTAAACAGTATTTGAGAATGCAAGATGTTTGACTTCACAAAAAGTACATCTGCAGACTGTTAAACGGAAATCTGCAGGAAACATGTCAAATAATCCAGTTTCTTGTACACTACCCTGAAATAACAAGGCCAGTGTATCTGGAGTCCATTACAGCCATAGCACTCAAATAAGGTAGTGCATTACTTTTAATAACTAAACAGTATTCCTAAAGAGTATGCATGCAATGGTGTGCCATCTAGGTCATTTAATTTACCTTCTTGAGAAATGACAATGAACTTCGAGGATTTGATGGCTTTGTCATCCAATGTCCAGGTGACAGATGCAGCAGGGTCAGATGAAATCCGACATTGTAACATTAATTTTTCACCTTCTATTACACGAGTATCCTGCAGCTTCTCTGTAAATGATGGAGCTATTCCTTTACTCTCAACTTCTGGCTCAATTATCCCACCATCTACCATTGAGCACCCATGCTCACAGTTCCTGTCATTCTCCTCTTCTTTGACTACTGGTTTACTAGGCTGGGTTTCAGCCTCGGCAATGGTGTCTGGCACCTCAGAATTGGTGCGGGCATTCTGGGCTTGGATGTCGGTGCTGCCATTCTCAGCCGGTGGCTTCTTCTTGGAGGCAAGTACAGATCTGAAATCTGGGGTGGCTGGTTTGGGGGATGATGCCTTCTCCGGCACAGGGGCTTTGGGGGTGCCCTTCTTGGCAAGCACTGCACGGAAGTCCACCTGCTGGGGACTGTGAACTTTCCTTTCCTCCTCTGACAAGGTCTTGGGTTTGACCTGCCGCTGCAGGTTCGCACGGAAGTCCATTTGTTCGGCTGGGATTTCTTTCAGATCCTCCTCGGAAAAACTTTTGGTGCTGACTTTCTTTCCCAGAATGTCACGGAAATCAAGTTGCTCTGCTTCCTGCTGCCTCAGGTTCTCCTCCGTGTGCTCCCGGGTTTCCACTCGTCTTTTTAGCACCCCTCGCACGTCTTCCCACTCTTCCTCAGCTGCTCTGGTTTCCCCACTGCTCCTCTGAAGGCAGCTGGCTTTCCCAAACGTTAGTGCACCA